>NW_019392825.1:0-629430 GCF_000648675.2 Cimex lectularius | reverse complement strand
AGAAGACTTCGTTACGCATGTGAAGGCCAAAACAAAAGAAAAATGGCAACTAGAATGGTTCAATATTAGAGAAAACAAACTAAGAGCCGTTAAAGTGGACATAGAACTATGGGCCAACTCAGCGAGACTGTCTAGAAAAGAAGAATGTGTACTTGCGAGACTCAGGATAGGGCATACACGAATTACACACGGGTATTTAATGCCACGCGAAACTCCACGTATGTGCGTGACATGTGGAGTTTTAACCACAGTCAAGCACATACTGTTAGAATGTAAGATATACAGAAGAGCACGCATGAGGAGTGGGTTGCCCGCCTCTATACCCGAATTGCTAAATGACAGGGGAACAACAATAACAAGATTATTTAAGTTTTTAAGGGAAACAGAATTGATTGGTAAAATCTGGTTTATGGGGTGAAATAAAGAGGTGGGACCTGTGGCTGACGGCTGGCGCTCGGGTGTGATGCCGGTGGTGTGGGGGGCGCGGGTGTGTGTGTGGGGACTTCTGGGCGACAATGCAAGCCCCAGACCTGGGGGCGGTGTGGATGTAAAACAGTCCATGCACATCGTCAATAGCAGGTACTGCAGGAAGGATAAAGTAAAACTATAAATGTTGAATGTCTAATTCTGGAGAATGCTGCCCGTATGTCCCCTGTGTCCCCCCGTGCTGCCTGGCTCCTCGGTCGGGAGTCTGCCTCCCCCGCAGGCCGCACTCAGTACAGATTCAAGGCGAATATACCCCTGATTGTGGTTGCTGCCTTTTTTTTAAAAAAAAGAAAAAGAAATCCATGAGACAATGAATTGTTCTTAGAATGGCATGGTAATATTTGTATTATAATTTTTCAATAAATTTAGCTTATACTAATATATAATGATGTTTATTTATTTAGGAATATGAAAAAAATACAATATAAATTTAGACAAGGAAACGCTTACAATAAAGACGATCATCCTTGTTAAATCCATTTATGTTTTAGTGGTCAATTGACCAAGTTACTTCTTCCAATTAATTATTCTTTTTATATAAGGGTTTTGGTTGAGATAAAAAAGTCAGTGTCATGAGCGGGATTCGAACCCGCGACCTTCGGCTAAATACGCCGCTGCTCTTACCACTTGAGCTATCGTGACTTCGATCCGCTCGGATAACTCTCCAACTCAATGTACAACTTTTTGCCATTTTCAAATGTCGTTTAATATATTTACCTTTACGTTTTACTTAACCTACGTTAAATATTAGTTTTGTGTGTGTATTTTGAATGAACCAAAAAATAAAAATATTTAGTGCTTCTCTCTCACTCTCTCTCCTCTTTCAAACTAATTAAATCATTCATAACACCTCATTTGGGACAGTGCAGCTATGTCTGATTTGTCTGATACAAATAAACGTGATATACAAACAGCACAAAATGCATGTATAAGATGCATATTAAAACTAGATAGTACTATATGTGATAAATATAAGGGAATGCTAAGTTATGATAAATTACAAACATGACCATAATATCAACAATTTTAAAAATTATACAATCCAACCAACCGAACTATCTATTTGTTAAATATAAGACCACAATCAAAACAGACAAAACTATGTATTCGAAATTCCAATTCATAGAAATAAAGCATATTCCAACTCTTTCTTAATTACCAGCATAAAGCTGTTTAAAAACGCAAATAGTATTTCCTCTTAGAGCAGTTTTGTACTTTTAATACAAAATATCTAAAACATCTAATGGAAAATAATTAAAACCGTCATAAAATCATGGAATCGTAAATTAATTAATATTATGTTTTATATTATGTATTTTTGCATTTTCTAAATAACTATGATAATAACGAAAATTAAAAAATAAATGTTTAATTAATTTAAAGTCATGTTTAACTATCAAAAATTCTTGTTAAATTTTGTATTGTTTTCCCTTTTTTCTTTTTTATTGCTAATCACTGATTTTTTCATAGATAAATACATATTGCCTTATAAATTTATAAACCAAAAATTGTTTTATTGTGAAATATTTAGTGAAAAATGTGTAAAACTTTGTTTTTTCTTATGTTCTATTTGTAAAATAAATTGAAAAGACAAAAAGAGACTGCACAGATTGTATTTATTATGTAAAATGTACAACTCACATTAAGTGGAAGAAATGTTTAGTTTCAACTCTGTCTCTCTCTCCCACTCTCTCTCTCTCTCTCTCTCTCTCTCTCTCTCTCTCTCTCTCAAAAATACGAAGTCTCGAACTGTTTCTAAATATTGCCTATTTAATACAGTGAGAAAAATATCAATACTTTTTCTTTTCCTGATTCTCTAAATGATTTTTTCTTCTTGTTTTACCTCTCAGTTTACATTTTTTATTCTGTTTACTAATGTAGAAGATTGTTCAAGGTTATTTCATTTTTTAAATGTTAAGTTTACATTTTTCATTTTTGTTAAGTTATTTTTAAACTTGGTGCAACATACAGTCAAAATTATGTTGCTTTTAGCAAAGAAATTCTCTTAAAGCATGGTAAACAACATTTCTCCCTCGCACTTTCTCTCTCTCTCTTCCTTTCCCTCCGTTTTCTCTTTCTCCCTCTTCTCTCTCTCACTCACTCTCTCTCCCTCCCACTGTCTCTCTCACTCTCTTTCTCTTTTTCACATTCTCTTTCTACCTCTATCTCTTTCTAACCATCACTTTCGATGTCTCTGAAGACCTTAGAAATAAATCTCACAAAACATTAATTTGCAAAAAAGGAATCCATATAAAGCTTCAGTCTTGAAAATGCAAAAATTATTACGTGTCTTGATAATCTTGCACTTAACGTTTATAATTTCAACCTAAAAGTGAATTTCTTTTAAATCACTATTTCTTTTAATATTATGAATAATTACTAGCATTAATTTTAACTATAAACTATATTACAGTCAGTCAGGACAGATAATACTAGGCGGTCTTAAAATCAGGACTTCAATATCCATTTGTTAAACATTTGAACAAAAATACCTCACGTAATCCATTTTTCAAATTTAAACTGTAATTGAAAATGGCAAAAAGAGGGAAAATTCTAAAGATTGCAGGTTGAGTGGGTGTCCGAGTGGATCGAAGTCACAGTAGCTCAAGTGGACAAAGGTTTATTTAGCCAAAGATCGTGGTTCGAATCCCGCTCTTGACACTATGTTTTGTATAAACCAATAGCTTAGATAAAATAAATAATTAATTTCTATAATAAAAGCTTGAATTGTTTACCGATAAATAAAACCTGTATATAAACTCCAGACAACCAAGTTAATAGGAGGGTGACACTTCTTCATTAATAATTTTTTGATATATACCGCGGGTCGTAAATTTCCGAGGTGATTAAGTAGAGAGAAATAAAAAATTAAAGCCCTATTCTTGTACAGCCGGGATTACACGGCTTCGCTCTCGTAAAAGCCAATGGGTCAGATCGAGATAATGATAGTGGCAGTCAACAAGACGGGTCGGCAAAAGTCGCCATGCAATAAAATTCACGTCCAATTTGAGCATGGAAAAGGATTTGGAGGGTCTTTATTGATGATTGTTAAAAAAAAAAAAAAATAAAAGGTCACCGATATATTTATTTTTCTCATTTTGTGTAAAAGACATTAAATTTATAACAAAGATCGATCAGTTTTATTTTAAATGGGAATTATTCGATATTCAGGTTATTTGGTTATATCCATTTACCAATTATATAATTCAAAACTTTATAAAAAGTAGCTCACAACTTTGCATATAACGTAGTGAAACTCTTTAAAATTGAGTTAAAATCAATTCGAATTCCTGTAGATAGAGAGAACATTGCTTTATGTACTAATAAAAATAGTATCTCCACAAAACAAATTAAATATAAAAAATACTAAAAATATGATCCAAAATAGCCAAAAGAATAAATAAATAAATTAAAACAATTCTTATAAGAATTCAGGCTTACTTTGAATTTTATTTGAGATTCTTTGGGAAAAATTATAGTATTGTGGCCCTGCCCCCTCTTCATAAACACAGAGTGCATTGTGTAATAAAGGAATTTTATTTTTAATATAACTTCATATTTATCTTCCCTAGCTTCTATTTTATAGAGAAAAGAGCCCCTAAAAGCCTTAAGGCATTAAAAATAAAATGATTTGTGATTAAAGCAAGCTTCTTGGGAGGAAATGTAAAGCATCGCTGAGCTTCCCGCGCAGGGTAAAATGAGCGAAAACTGATTCGTGCAAAGTCAATGACTGCTCCTTTCTCTGCGTTTTTAGGCTATACTCGGATCGAACTGCATCGCATACCTTAAACGGGCTCTTGAGGGGATTTTGAAACATTTTTCTATTTCAACATTAAATTGGCCAATAGCAATATAAATGTAAATTTTTCTATATGCAAATTTTAAATTAAAAAATAACTTTCCTTACCGAATAGTTTTTTCGGGCGTATGGGTTTTGTAACTCAAGAAAAATGTATTCATATATAATAAATGTTAACAATACAATACATACACGCATGTATCTGTAGAATTACAAATACGCGGGCATAGCTAAAGTAATCTAGGAAATTCTAAGAATTTTCGGAATTGTTCGTCCTTTGCACTATCCCCGTCCACTCATTACAACTCTCGCTCTCTCTCTCTCTCTCTCTCTCTCTCTCTCTCTCTCTCTTTCTCTTTCTCTCTCTCTCTCTCTCTCTCTCTCTCTCTCTCTCTCTCAAATTTTTCTAATAATAAGTCAATATCTTCAATCAATGAACTTCGTTTTTGTCAACTTTTCTATTTCTTTCTGAAGCACTATCTCTCTCTTCTATCATGCCAACTTTTATTCCGTTTTTATTACTATTTCAAACATACGTGAAATTACCGACTAAGGAATTTATTAGGACTAAGGAACCAAATAAACGAATGGATCCAAATAATATTTACAGGATATTGCAATGATTTTCAAGTTTTTTAAGAACATTTATTACTTGTTTTCCCGTTTTATAATAAACGAAGAATGTTGAATAATTGTAAAGTGTTCATTTTCAATGTAAACATTTACAAATAGACCTCGACTATTTAAACTGAAACTTGAAATTTACTCCCACACATTTTGCGACAATTCACAAATTTCAGAATTTCACGAGAAAACGCAAGTCCACGTCTTTGTTTGTACAATTTGTCTTTACAAACATATGTGATTTCAGTGTATTCATCGACAACGGTTTCACAGTATTTGCACGGTCAAATCATGGGAAGAGTGGAAAAAAAATCAGCACATGAATCATTTTTTCATTCTCGTAATTTGTCCTCTGGTCTTATTTACCAGAAGAAAATATTGATGTTCGCTGAATGTAATATTCATCTTGTAAAATTAAATTAATTTAGAAGAGTGTTATTGGTTTAGCCTTAAATACACCCAAAAAATGCCAGTTGTTACGGTCGAAACTTCGAACGGTCGACAACAGTTAGTCCCGTCGCTCAAAGGAGAAGGGGTGGGAGAAGGAGAAAGGTAGGGAATTGTTGAGCGCCACGGGATTTTTGGGAAGGGTAAATACCGAAACCCTAAGAAATGAAAAGAAATAGAGGTAAAGGAAGGAAGGAGAGAAAAAAAATGAAACCAAAGGGGGGGGGGAAACAGTAACGGAGTTTGGAATCGAACCCACAACTTTCGAGGCCCAAGTCGGCGGTCGTAACCGCTAGACCAAAGGCGCCGACTGAACCTCGCCGCATCCGCCGGCTCACCGCCTTGCGCCTGGGATCGCCACGAAACCCGGGGCCCAAACTCATCCTACGGACAGATAGAGATAGAAATAGAGATAGAGACAGATAAATAACAATAATATTAATCGCCGGTGCCTTACCTGTGCCTCTCACAACGGGTGCCGTGGACAACAATAAAAAAACTAGACAATTCGGCCTTCGCCAAATAAAAGGTTCTCAACAAATATCAATAAAACCGCTCGACTTTACACTGTATTCAATATTCTAAAATATCTTAGATAGAAAATAAATCTTATAAATAAATGACAATTAGAGTACTTAGCAACTAAATCTGAACTCTTTAACCTAAAATGACTAACTACTTAATAAAACAAAGAAACCTTAAACCTAGCGTAACAATTTTGTCTTATAACTTATTCAAAACAAAAGGAATTAATCAAATACAGAAAGTCAATCGGCCGTTACGGCGAACTCACGTCGCCCTGGCGCAGCGTGGTCCTCTTCCGGGAGCAGCCTCAGTCGGGGGAAAATAATTCGTCCTCGTAGAACCACAAATCCTCTTCTGAGTACTCTTCCCCGTCACTCTGACCAGGGGAAGATGGCTGGTACTGAGGACGAACAAACCGCCGCAGCGTGACTTTCCCCTTTCCTTGACGTGAGACGTGACACGTCTCTCCGGGCCGAGGTCCTTTAACCTTCTGCCCTCGGTCGCGTTCCAGGCCTCGACGCCCACGCGCGTGCTGCCGCCTGAGGCTCGCATCTTCCACGCCGAAATTTAAATTTACACGACTTAAAACTAAGATTTTTCTTTCCTGCACGCAAGCACAGGCAGCCACCAGAAAATCCATTATTACTTTTTTTTCCTTAAAATAACGCAATACAGTTTTGTTTTAGGTGTACATATTGAATTGCATGGATTTGGGATGTAGTAAGATCATTGGAATCTCGGCTCGTAGAACGGTCGTGGGTTCAATTCTTATAGCCCCTTCTGAAATTTCTGACTCTATCCATTCTCCACAAAAATATTATAATCTTTGTTCGTGCTCTTGTGCTCTGATTAATATTGAAGAAAAATAAAGCCATAGAAATAATATGGTTTTTTGTAATAAATAATATTCAGAAGATATATATATATACCTACGAATCAATCGACTATTCGATATTGATGTAAACTCACTAATTTCGTGGTCCGCTTGACCAATTAATACTTTACAATTAATTAAGGTTTTTAGTTGAGATTAAAAAAATGGCAAAAGGAGGGAAAACTCTTAAGGTGGGGTTGAGATGGGAATTGATGTCCGAGTGGATCGAGGTCACGATAGCTCAGGTGGTAGAGCAGCAGCGTATCTAGCCGATGGTCGTGGGTTCGAATCCCTGTCGTGCCATTAACTTTTTTTTCAACTCAACTAAAAACCTTAATTAATTGTAAAGTATTGATGTAAACGTTTAATGAGTCTCTCTCTCTCTCTCTCTCTCTCTCTCTCACTCTCTCTCTCTCTCTCTCTCTCTCTCTCTCTCTAAAACTATCTATCTATCTATGGAAAGGTAAATAGGTTTTATTTTGCCTTACATAAAATTACGATATACCATGCCACCCTTTAATAATTATCCATATGTACAATTAGTTATGAGTGGATTAAAATTGAAATAATTTTATGGTAGAGGACCATGTGTCTGAATTGATATTTAAAAGAAAAAAAACAGTAAACCGGTGGTAATCGCTTTTACGAAAATATAAAACTGCTTATCTCCGCCATTTCACACAATTGTTGATGAAAGAGAAAAACAAAATAAATTTCAAAAGCATTTGAAATTTTTTAATTCAAACGAGATCGGATTCGTGATAGAGTAACGGCTGGTTCTCTCTTGCTCATTCTCTTCTCCTACCTCTCATAAAATGAGTTTTACTATAAGCGGATTACTAAGATTATATTAAAGGAGGAAGCGGGTCAAACTTCTTAATTGTCAGGGCGGGATGAAAACTTCATTTGTCGAACGGATAAATTCCTGAATGGCCATTTCTAATCCACTATTATTTTTTTACGAAGGTTCGCAACATCAGAGGTCAATTCATTCCTTCGGGTGCCGGTGTTAAAAAAGAAAACATTTGTAAGTTGTTTCCTTTACCTCAAATTGATGAGCGTCTTAACCGCGCCTAAACCGTAGCGACCACCGACGCCCAATAAGTTGTTAAAACTATAAAAGAAAATTTTCCAACTTTTAAAAAGTAGAGCATATTGATATAGCAAATGTATTGCTACAAAGTATTTACTATTTTTTTCTAAACTGTTCTTCTTATTAGTTTAAGTTTACGGTTGTAAGAATACGATATTGTAGGTTGCTTAGCTGAAGCACGCTTTCAACCGCATTTTTTCTTTTTTTATTAGAAATTATTTAATTTAATTTTTGCTTTTGAGAAACCAATGTACTATGCATAAAGAGTAAAATTATAAAAGTATAGCGAGAAAAAATTCAAGTCCTGCGAAATACTTTTATACTAGATTCCACCATTGCTCGTAATTAGGGTGTATTTACTATCTTCCGACTTGACACATTCTCATATCAGTCAAACATTTCTTTCTATCTTTGTCCCTCACTCTCTCTCTCTCTCTCTCTCTCTCTCTCTCTCTCTCTCTCTCTCTCTCTTTCTCTCCTTCTCTATCTATCTATCTATCTATCTTTATCTATCTCTATCTGTCTAACTCTCTATCTGTTTGCCTGTCTATCTGTCGTTCCTTTCAATCTGTATAAATTCCTGAAAATGTTAATTTATTTAGAGCATTAGTTGTACAACATAAAATATTATCCTTTCATTTCTTGCACACAAAACATATATGAAATTAATTAATTCTATAATTTCATTATTCATACTTATTCTTTATTTGATATTATTAATTCTGTCTGATAAGGATAATTTCCTATCATTGTTCCTTCCATGATGTCAGATACGCGACCACTACAATCGCGCGTAGTCTCCAGCGTAGTGACCATGAAAACGGAACGTTGTTATGTGTATATATATATATATATATATATATATATATATATATAATTCGGCAGACGGACCCTCCATGCCGTAATTTTACTTTAAATTATATATTATGTAATGTTTATAACTTTTCTTTTTTTGCAATAAAGTATTATTATTATTATTATTATTATTATTATATATAATTCCTTTATATCTTTCTATAGGTTTACTTCTCTACTTGTTTATTTGCTTTTACATCTGGGGAAGTATATGTTTATCTTCCTATCGGCCTACCTACATCTCCATGTACATATTTTCCCTAGAATTTCTAGAATAATTCCATTCTGTATGCTTCACTTCTGTTCTCATAATCTCTCCCACTCCCTCTCTCACTCTCCCTCTCTCTCTCTTTTATATATATATTTTTTATATTCTACCTTTCTTTCTTTCCAACTGGACATTCATTTATTAATCATCTAATTATCTATCGCATCCATTTTTTATCTATGTCGTTTAATGATATCGTTTCTCATTGCTTCTTTCCTTAAATTCCCATGTATTACCGACAAATATACGAGCTTGCATGTCTCTCCTTTTCTCTCCATCTGTTTTGATAGTTTCTTTTTTTCCCCCTCATCATCCTTTTCTATGTACAGACTAGATTAATTATTCTTTTTGAAATTGTTCTTTTTATTTTGGGTTTGTGCTTTTGACGCCATTGTCAGATAAAATGAGTGCATAAATATTAATAGCCTGTGATGTTTTCATTAACTCGTGCCCATTTACGAAAAGAACGGAAAAAATTCTTCATTCAATAGCATAAAATAAAAAAATAAATCGACCACCACTTCTTGTCCAATTACAAGAGCTATCACATCGAAAACAGAAGTACCCGACGAGTGTTCTGATTTCGCCATGTTCCCTTTGTCACTTGCATTCGTTTTGATCGAGAGATTCGAGTATTCATTGGCGTTTTATCATGAAATTCCCATATTATAAGAAGTGCTTTTGTTCATCAAATTCAATAAAAAATTAAGATAAATTGATGGAATTCAGATTCCTACAATCACAATAGTCACTGTGTTCCACATAATGGATAATTTATTTTCACTTGAACTTACTTATGAATAGATAATACATACTGCAATCAGCTATGAAATAATGGTAATTGGATATGATGATTGTATCATTTGTATGACCTATTTTCTTTCAAGCCAACTCAGTCCCTTTTAAGCGTAAATTGCAAATAAAAGACTTGTCATTAAAAGTGGCTTCTATGTGCCCAATAGATCTAGTTTATAATGGAAATTAGTTAGTTAATTAGAATTCCAATTACAATCGACACCTCGGACAGTGAGCCGCTTGGGATTTGGGAAAGCCAACAATGCCAAAGTCTTTTGTTTGGTATTCGAGGAGAGCAAACTTTCCATCTGTCTTTGGAACAAAGGCTCACAGTAATTAGAAACCACTATTAATCCTCACACGGCGTATATTCGTATTGCTTGAAAGGGATCTTTTTTTTTTTTAATTCGTTTATTGATCATCAAAACTCTTTCAAACGACAAACCCTTTCTATCGCCTGTAATCATTTGACTCTGTACACAAGCAAGACATTTTTTAAAAGATTTTTTTTATTAATCCTTTGAACATCAAATCCGATCTGAAGAATATGAACAAAAATCGACAGACCGTGGATTTTGTCATTCCAATATTTATAAAAAGAAGAAGTAAAAAGATGTCAACCTTTTTCATGTATTTAACTAAATGTTTAATGAAATCCTTTCCCACCCTTTCCTAATATTATTGCTATCTCCAGCATTTTAGCCCCTTAAAATTCTTTTATCATCATCAGCTAGTCACCACAGCTAGTTCATCTATGTGTAAATAAACTAGAATACTTTGTAATATGGCCTAAACAGATTGGAGTATTAAAACATATTAATTTTTAACAGTCCTGAATCTTATTAATTTCAATTATTTAAAATTTTTAGATAAAAATGTTTATTCAATATTTAAATCGCAACAACTGGCAAATAATAGTACTCATTTGCGTTTTAGGGTCTAAGATATATAAACATTGTTTAAATTTTCAAATACATGTAGGATGTGATGTGTACAATGATAGGCACTGAAGATGACCTCAATAAAGATCGAAACGTTGGCACGATAAAGAAAATGTTTTTGTACAACCTACGTCACAACAGACCGCATCTCACGATCTCCGAAAATTCATAAATTACAACTCACTAGTTTTCGTCGTCCACTTGACCTAATTTATATCTTTCAAGTAATTAAGGTTTTTAGTTAAGATAAAAAATTAATAAATAATAAAATAACTAATTGAAAGATATTATTGGTCAAGTGGACCACGAAAATTAGTGAATTGAATAAGTTTAAATGAAGTATATCTTCTCTAAAGCTCTACGTGGCCATTTCATTTGTCGCCGAGAATCAAATAGATTACACGACATTTGAAAAAAGGCAAAAAGGAGGTAAAATTCAAAAGGTGGGGTTGAGATGGGAAGTTGGTGTCCGAGTGGATCGAAGTCACGATAGCTCAAGTGGTAGAGTAGCGGCGTATATAGCCGAAGGTCGTAGGTTCGAATCGCGCTCATCGTTGACTTTTTTATCTCAACTAAAAACCTTAATTAATAAATTACAACGTTAAGCAATATCAAATTTAGTATGTATTTAATTTCAGGTTGTCTCATGAACGAACCTCAAGACTTCAAGGTTTACTTACATGGAAAATTGTACTAAAAAGTACTTAATATCTAAAGTTAATTCACGTCCTCCTAGTTCACCTGTAACAACGGAACGCTGGAGGGCAACGAACGTGCAGACGAGGCAGCGAAAGCTGGGACGTCTCGCCCTCCAGACCAAGCTACCGCGATCCGGCCCGGTGACGCTGTGGGAAAGCGTTGGCAGCGTCAATGGGCCGGGTCGTCCGAGAAGCTCCTGCGAGTTAAAGGCACGACTGAACGATGGCCTCATGAGAATCTGAAACGAAATGAAAAGATCGTGTTACCTCGGTTGAGGATTGGCCATACCCGTCTGAAACACGGACATCTCCTTCTGGGTCAAAACCCGCGCAGGTGTCCCGCTTGTAGAGAAAGTTTGCTCAGTGTGTCTCATCTTGTCGAGGAGTGCCGTGCCTTAGCCCCCTATAGGGAGCGAGTAGGCATGAACCCCGACATAAAAACCGTACTCGGGCGAGCAAGTCAGATGTTAGATCTCCTATTCCGCTTTTTAAGAGAAACGGGGGTGTTTCCTCACTTGTAAATATTGTATAAAACGTGAATATCTGTGTAAATAAGTGTATCTGTGTTGAGTTCTATTGTGTCGTGTATTTATTTGTAAGTAATTTATTTATTTGTTTGTTGTAAGTGGGTGATCTTTTAGACTGTAGGACCAATGGCGGAATATTAAGTACCCCATCGACCACAACAGTGCAGTGCGAGGGGGCTGAAATGACTTTATTGTTGGAAGCCCCCGGGAAAAAGAAAAAAAAACGGAATGGAATCCCAAAAGTGAATGTCAAAAAGGAACAAGTATGGACGACATCTTCCTTGGAAAGCCAAGTGGTAATTGACCAATTGTTCTGAAACCTACCTACCCAATGACATAAAAAAGTCTGATTCTCAATTGGATTCAAAAATATTGCACTTTTGAGGTAACTTCAACATTTAACAAATTTATTCCAAAAAAACTTCTTTTAAAATATTACTTCTACTCAAATTTTTACTACGCTTATAGAAGAAACATTAAAAACCTTATGAGGTTAATTTGAATTTAAAATTGTAACCTTAAGTAAACCAAATAGAAAATCAATTAGATAAATACAAGATAAGTTCTTACTGCAAAAGACCAAAAAGAAATCCCACAGCCTTGGCCACACACCATTTTAGTAAACAACACAAGTTTAATTTCGACAAAAAACAAATACTAATCACGGAAAAAACCAATACAAACGCAACTTTCTAGAAATTAACAGACACACATGCAGCATTAACTACACAACAGATACATGCAAACTCCGCCGTACCTACGCCAATATCCTAAAGGAAATGAACTATTAAGCCTTAATTTCATTTTTCCCTTTCCTTCCTTATCGACTTAATAATTAACTAATTTTTTTATATAAGGTTTTGGTAGAAATAAAAAGTTAGTGTTACGAGCGGGATTTGAACCCACGACCTTCGGCTCAATACGCCGCTGCTCTAACCACCAGAGGTATCGTGACTTCTATCCAGTCGGACACCAACTCCCCATCTCAACCTACAACCTTTCCAATTGACCACTTCATATGTCGTCGAGAATCGAATCTTGATTACAGGAAATTAAAAAAAAAAAAAGCAAAAGGAGGGAAAATTCTAAAAGTGGTAGGTTGAGATGAGAAGTTGGTGTCCGACTGGATAGAAGTCACGATACCTCTGGTGGTTAGAGCAGCGGCGTATTGAGCCGAAGGTCGTGGGTTCAAATCCCGCTTGTGAAACTAACTTTTTCATTTCACAAAAACATTACATAAAAAGACTAATTAATTGAAAGAAGTTTTTGGTCAATCGGATCTCGAAATATAATGGATTTAATAATTAACTTCCTTTCCAATATTGAATGCCGAATCACAAATCCAATTCAGAAAATCTCCATTGTCGATTTCCTTTGAGTTAAATAAAACCGCCTAGGATCAAAGAAATTTTCCCCGATTTACAGCGTTTTTCACCCTGTCACAATCAGAAAAAATGGCGGAATACAAACTCACGTTTCACACTTTCACACAAAACCAATATGACAGCACAAGAATAGCACCACACTTTACGTGAGTATGAAATATTTGTTTCAGAATTTACATTTATATCTTAAATTGTATTTTTTCATCACTTGTTTTGTAATTTACCCAGGCCCTGAAGATGACCGGAATAAAGATCGAAAGATCGGTAATAAAAATGAAAAAGGGATTTTTCTAATCGACCTCATTCTTGACCGCTTCTCACGATTTCAACAAATTTTGTAATAATTATTCTAAAAATATTTGAAAGTAAATTGTTGTAAACTATTTTACAACAAGAAGTCTATTTAATAATTAAATTACCAAATACTATTTTTTTGTATTGAAACTGCTCTAGTTTTGTGTGGCACTTATCTTAAGTTTCGTAGTAATGATGTATTTGTTCCTGCTGCGAAAAACATTTATCTATTAGAATTTCGGGGCTGGATTCAGACCGAGAAAGAACCTTACAGTGGTGAGAGCTTTAAGCCAGAAACACACTTATCCGATGCTACGCCATGCGACGCTACCCGTTGCTACCCGACGCAAATCCAAACTCCGATTTTCCATAAGGTTGCATTACCCCCGTGCACATCTACCCGATGCTACCCGACGCAAATCCAAACTCCGATTTTCCATAAGGTTGCATTACCCGTGCACATCTACCCGATGCTCTGCCACGCTAAACTACCCGACGCTCTGCGATCCCCACTGTCTAGATTTTCGTCGGATCGCATCGAGTACAGTCGAAGACAAAAGAACCGGACACTCATATTTTTATTCAAACTACATGTATTATTATCGTTATATTAATTACAACATACTTATTTTAATAGAAACCAAATTAGCTGATTAAAAATTAATTAGTTTTTATTTAAAATCTTAATTTTAATGGTTTGGTAGAAAATTAATCAAAACACCGGAATACGATTTTTTGATATAATGAATTTAACTAACAATTTATTGGCGTAATATTCTAAAATTGGAATTTATTACAACAATTTTATTAGAACAATTTATTACACGGTTTTGCTCATAAAGTTTAATTAAAAATTTATTTCATAGTTTTGCTCGTAAAATTATACCATTTTCTAATGTCGGGTAGCATCAGAACAGGACACTCATATTTTTTGTTGTTTACTTCAAACTAAGTACATATAATTTTGTCGTTATATTAATGTTATTTTCATGTAAACCATATTAAACGAGATCAAAAATGCATAAGTTTTTATAAACATTGTTTAATTAGATGGTTAGGAGTAACTTTATTTAAAACAATTAAGTTTAACAAACAATTTATTAGATGGTTGTGCTCATAAAATTTAACTAACAATTTATTACAAGGTTTTGCTCAAAATAGTGCATTAAGAACAAAAGATGCGTTGCGATTGTGATAGTGATTATTGTGATAAACGCTGTGGACTGTACGCGACGTGTGCTTGCGTCGGATAGATGTGCACACCCCACCAAAACGTGGCAAGGCGTCGGGTAGCATCGGGTAGCGTCGCATGGCGTAGCATCGGGTAAGTGTTTTCCTGGCATTAATCGTTGCGGCCACCGACTCCCAAAAATTATTAATAATTTCGATATATATCTTTGATTTAACCATTTAATTTCTAATGCACTTGTTTTTGTAATAATTTATTTAACTTAATTTAATTACTGATCTTGTCGAATAATAATATATTTATTGATACCATAAACCGATGTAAAGTTGCATGGTCATGTTTTTGTTAAGGAAATCGTCAAAAACAAGCAATTTCCCAAATGGAAAACCTCGAAAGGAGGATTACGAGAAAAACTTGCTTTAATTGGGAAAAATGCAGTCTATCCATTGTAGAAATGTATAAACATTTAAGAAACTTTTACATCACATTTTATTTTTAATCATATATGCCGTATCTTTTGCATAAATTAGCAAAATGTTTTTGGTAAAGAAGATAAAAACGATTGTTTATATTCATGGACAAATTTTCCGAGAGGTCGTGATATCAGTCCTTCCGTGAACCTGTTTGATTTAGCAGAAATAACAGCGAGATCGCTATCTGCAAAGCGATTACTGTTAATTTTAGGGTAAATGAGAGTTTTATTTTATTTATTTATTTATTTTTTTGTTACGCCCCTGTAAATATTTCACATTTTACACACTCCTATTAATGACTGGATGCTTTTTGCTGAAAAACCATCACATAGTTTTTCGGAGAGGAGCAAGTTCAATTTAAAATCACTGTTAGTGGAACCTGATAACCTTTTTTTAAGTTTAATTTATACCAACATTTTTTTAACACTTTTTAAAATGTTGCATCCTAATCGTCAAATAATATTGTTTTCTGTCTTTTCGATCGATTTTGAACACATGTCAGTTCGATCCGATTGTATTAGAAATAATGTAGTGCCGATGCAAAAAAACGGACTACGATAGCAGTGACAGCTGGCTATTATTTTCTAAGCCGTAACCACAATGCCTACTAATAGAAAAAAAATTATAACGTTAAGGAAAAAAAAAGACCACATAAACATTTTAATTAAAAACTTAATTATTCAGTTTATGTTTATTTGCAAGCATTTGGTTAGAATTAGGAAGCTCGTGTTATATGGCAAGTTGTAAGCAATTATCTGACCTCGGTAGATTAATAAATTCTTCAAAAAAATTTACACGAAGTACAGAAACTAAACATTTTTTCTGAATAATTAGATATATGATAATTCTCTAAACCTTGTTTCAAATTATGCTTAAAATTAACCGTTAATTATGTGCTAACATTTCTGGTTTATTATGACAATTCAGAAAATATTGACACATAGCTTCAATGTTCAAACAATTTGAACTTGAAGTGTCTACTTTGTATGGTTAATCAGTCAATTAATATAATCTGTAATTAATTGTATCTACTTTTTGTTGCGATTCACCAAATCGATAATTACTATCAATTGATATTCTAAAGTACCAGCAGATTTAAAAAAGAACGGACAAAAATGCCTTAGCTCCTTTTCTATCTAACCCATCTAGCTCAAATTCTATATTAACCTATCCTTTTAGAATAATCTTCACTTTAGCTCCGTTAAATTGAATTTCTTTAAAAATATTTGGTGCTTTATAACTAATTTTAAAACCAGTTAGAATTAGCTGCTTTGTAAATATTTATTTCACAAGACTAGCATTGGTTCAGATTCAAATAAAAATTCTTAAAAATTGCTTTTGGCATACCCTAGGTACTCAAAAAGCAGCAATACAGGTTTTCTCCCGGCCATAAAACTGACACAGTGGCTAGCATTTCACTAGAGGAGGCTTGTTGCGTGAAAGCCTGCCTATTTTGGCTATTGAGCGATTCTTATCGTCAGTAATTTTCCTATTAAAGAGGGGGGGGTCTTGTGATGACAGATGAGGGGTGTTGTGGCCCGTTTAAGGCGACGAGGCGTGCTCAAGGGATGGGAGATGTATAAAAAAAATGGTCTGTAAATTTTGGAAGAGGGATCCGATCGGTTCGTCGACTAAAGGAATATTGAAGTCGTTGTGGGTGAAGAGAGCATAGCAATGAGCTTAGACAATTTGTCTGGATCTTGTTATTAGAGCGGTTGTATGCGCTGAATATTGGATGTGTTGGCGAAACCAAACAGTTCCGTTCCGTGTGTTTTAATTGGCTGCCTTGTTTAGATTTAGGAAAGTATTGAAGGTATCTTTTAGATATATAGGCATATCTTTTAGATATTCAAGTCATCTTGTCAGATTTTGTGAGGTGATTCCACGAGTCTGCTGTGTATGTATTGTCTTAAAAATCTGACTTCAATGTGGAAGTCGTTGGTTCCGTACGGTTAATGTACATTCGAGGACGACTGGTTTTCCTTTGTCAAAGCATTCCCTTCACTTGTTGCACCAGTCATTCAAGACCAAGGTTTTTGTTTATAGATAAAATGCGACCAAGAATGCTCCGTTGTTGAACAGCAAATTGAACTGGCCTGACGCCTGACTACTTACACGTCCCTCTCAAGCTCTTTAATTTTTTAAAAGATGTATGACTACCAGATCTAATCAAAACCCTGCGTTACATTTTGTCAATACTTTATAACTTCATTTTTCATTTATATGTTTGAAAAAGAATGACAAGTACTCAAATCGACTCAGCTTATAATGATTACATTTTCTATTTATTACACAACAACGAGTATTGCATTTTAAACTTATTAATCTTTTCATACTAAGATGATCTTAATGGTTGAACGCAAATAATAAGTAGCACATTTGAAGAAAAATTAAGTGCGAGAGAGATGGAAAGCAGAACAGGTGAAAAAGACGCTAGAAGCTATGTTGATAGAAAGAAAGATATTGAAAAATTGGTTAAGTGAAAAAGAGTGAATTTCAATTCACTCAATTTAACACCGAAAAGATTTGATGGCTCAACCCTTTGTATGAACCGAACTAATTTATATACATTCTACATTACAATATAATCTCAACCAAGACCTTACATGGAGAGAATAATTGCAAGATGTAACTTAACAATTGACCACTAAAACATAAATGAATTACAATATAATGTTACATACGATACATAAGTTGCATTAGTTAAGAGAATAATTTCCAGAAGATATTTACAAATATAAATCGTACCATAGCTTTGCATTCTACTTAAAAATTAAATTACTGAATATTACATTTTGCTATGGATACTGTTGTGATGTTTTGTACCATATAACTAAACGTTCGTAGGAATTAAATTCACTAATTTCGTGGTCCGCTTGACCAATTAATATATTTAAATTATTTAAGGTTTTTAGTTGAGATAAAACAATGGCACGAGCGGGATTCGAACCCACGATCTTCGGCTTGATACGCCGCTGCTCTACCACTTGAACTATCGTGACCTCGATCCACTCGGACACCAACTTCCCATCTCAACCACACCTTATGAGTTTTCCCTCCTTTTTGCCATTTTTCAAATGTGGTGTAATCGGATTGGATTCTCGGCGACAAATGAAATGGCCACGGAGAGCTTTAGTGAAGTATACTTCATTTTAATTCGAATCCCGCTCGTGGCATTGACTTTTTTATCTCAACTAAAAACCTTAATTTATTGTTCGTAGGAATGTTGTATGTGTTCCTACTCGTTAATTACACTCAATAAATCATCTGTCGAGTTCGGAATGCCACGAACATTATCCTAATAATAATAATTAGGATTATTGTAAAAATAAATAGAACATAAGACATTGTTATATTTTGTTGTACATTGTTATAATTGAATACGCGATCTGGTCTGATGATGCAGAACGCTATGATCCGAGAAGCTCTTGCGTGCCGAAAGCACGACTGAGAGATGACCATTCGATGGTCTCAAATGGAAGGAAGGTATCGTACACAACTCTCTGAGGATAGGCCATATCCGAGTGAATCACTGACAAGGAAAGATGCCGCGCAGGTAGAGAAAGGTCTCAATATGTGACACGCTTGGTGAAGGCGTTTCCCTCTACAGGGAAAAGTGGGTATAGCGCGGGACAGTCCGTGAAGGTGTGAGTAAGTTGGGGGTCTTTTATTCCGATTTTTAAGTATCAACGTCTATAGCCAATCTATACAGGGTGTTCGGCTACTCGTATTACAAACTTTACCAGTAGTTTCTACATTCAAAAATGAACCAAAAAGTCCAATTAACTATAGTATCAATCTCAACAGTTTTGGAGTTATTTCACTTTATCTGGTTTTTTAAGATTTCACGACCATGCTTCAAATAAATAATGATAACTCCCAAATTAAAAGGTTATGGACAAATCAATTGATACCACTGGAAAGTACGTTCAATTTGCAATAATATCTGATCAATACCAAACTTGTAAACCGTCGGGAAATAACAGTTTTACTGGCAAGAACTTTAGAAATAATTTTTTTTTCAAAGTTGAAAAAATCACTATGGTGATTTTAAATTACTATTTTCAAACTGAGAGACCAGCAAATTTCAGAAAAAGTTGAATATCCTTTTTAGTGGTACAATAGCTTTTTCAATTACTTCTTCCAAAGTTAAAGGATTCATAGTTGAACGAAAAGAAAAAAACCGTGGTTGAAGGATCGGTAAAGTGAAAATATTAATAATAATAAAAAATAAAAACAATGAAATTTTTAATTAATTTATTAAACTTTTTTTAATTTAGATTTCTAGGTTTGGAAATGGTAGTTTAGAATGACGATAGTAAGTTTTTCAACTAAAAATAATGTTTTCTGAGTTCTCGCTACTAAAACAATTGATTGATTGTAATGATCACATCTTATTGGAAAACCAATACCTCACATAAAGATTAATTAATTGTATGAATATATTTTATTAGGTTTCGTGGTCCGCTTGACCAAATAAATTCTTTTTAATTAATTAATGTTTTGGTTGAGATAAAAAAGTCAGTGTCACAACCGGGATTCGAACCCACGACCTCCCGCTAAATACGCCGATGCTCTACCACTTGAGCTATCATGACTTTGATCCACTCGGACACCAACTTCCCATCTCAACCCACTTTTTGAATGTTCCCTACTTTTGGCCTTTTTTCAAGTCGCAGAACGGCGGCGTATTTAGCCGAAGGTCGTGGGTTCGAATCCCGCTTGTAGCAATGACTTTTTTATCTCAACCAAAACCTTAATTAATTATGAATATAGTTGAGGGTGGGTGTGAATGATTAATTTAATTGAGAGGGCGGATGGCTGAATTGACTTCATTATAGCAAAGCCCCCATTTAATAAATTAATAGAAATCTAATAATTATTCTCTTTAATCTCAGGATTAATAAAGCCGAAATAAGTATAATGTGTTCATGTAATTGGCAAAAATTGTGTACTTATAAAATTTTGTTAAGTATAATTTCTCTTCAAATTATTTATGTTATTATCTATTTTATCCATTTTTCCATCTCTCTTTTGCTCATAAATTTCTTCTATTTCTTTTTACGTGTGTACAACAAAAACGAAACAGCTTAATTTGAAAATATTACTATTATTTGTATTTATTGTTTTAAATTTGGATATTTAACTACGAGGTTACATGAAACTTGGATGCTAGGGTTTTAGGCAAAAAAAAAAAATTGTACGCCATTCTGGGCTGGATACCTTTTTTTTACAGTGATGGTTTACCTTACAGTGATGAGCGACGTATCAACGGTGACGGCCACTGACACCCAGAAATTTATTAATAATTTCATTACATATCTTTAATTTAACCTTTAATTTATCACGCACTCAGATTTTTGTATTAGTATTTAACTTTTCTGCATTAGTTTATTTAACATAATTTAGTTGTTTATTTTCCAAATATTTTGTTTTGCATAATATTATATTTATTGTTACCAAAAATCGATATAAAGTTGTATGTAATGCTGGTCGTATTTTTGCCAAGTTCCAAATTAAATAATTGAAACCAAGCAATAATCTCCCATGTGGCGAACATCCGAAGGCGGTTTACGAGGAAAAGCTGTTTTAATTGGGAAAAATCCCGTTCATCCCTTTCCCAACGGGTACAAATAAAAAGGAGAAAACCCATTAGCCCGATAAATATTATTAGCACTGCTGTTTTACAGATCTAATTATTTAAACGTGAGCAAGTCAATTTTATATGTAAAGGTGTTCCTCTCATACAATAAGAAAAAAAAGCTATGAAGTAATTTTAACACCAAGGTGTTAACGCGGAATTATGAAATGTGGACATTTGCGCCGCCCCGAGCCGCACAGTTATAAATAATTTAATCGGACCATTTCATTCCGGCCCGACAAAAGCTGTTTTTATGAGAATTTAGCCCTGAATAATTTTTAATCGCTTGGAACATTGAAAAGAAACGATAGTGTTAAAAGACACGTGTGATACATTATATTCACTTAAAAACAGATAAAGATAAGTAAAGAAAAAAAAAATTGATTCACAAAATAAAACTCACGCGTTTAGCTACAGCGGACCGTATGGTAATTGACGTGTCAGGCCATTTACCGGAGTTGATGTAAAACCCGCGTATGTCCTCACAGACATTGTGTGATTGACATTCATCTTGTTGGAAGTATTACTTTGACAATGAAAAAGAGGAACGTTTCCCCACGAACAGAGCACGTCTCGAATGATTTGTCTTATCTTCATAAATTCCTGCCAGTTGGTCACATATCAAATTGCACCAAAATGTCTTGAAGAAAACGTACGACGTATATGTATTATAAAAAAAGTAATATTCACGTTATGTACAACAAATGAATACATTGAATCTATATACACTGACAGGTTGACAGGCAAAATATTCCGCCCAATCGATTTTTTTCATTTTGTCGATAAAAGAAAATTTTGCCCTTAATTTGTCCCATTGTTTTTACGAATTAATATTTTTCTGTGCTATGTTTTAAATTGGGAATATCAATTAGAGGTAAACACACTTAATCCATAATCCAAAACTAGGATAAAGAATTTTTCAATGTTTACTTTTTTTCGGAATTTAAAATATTTATTCAGTCTCATTTGAATCCGGAAGCAATTTCAATTTCTAGGCATAAAAATTTTATAGTGCTGAGGATATTGCGCGTGGTGTGGGGTTCTGGACGCCCTAGGGTAACAGAACCACACGATGACCGTTTTTTCACTTTGAGAATTTTGTGAAACCGTCACCTTACTGTTGTTCAGGCCATTCATCAGCTCCAGGAATTTCGAGGTGTCCAAATTTCTGAACGCACATTAAATCTGTATGTACTGATGGCTTTTCGCCCCGAATGAGGGCTAGAATTGACCAGAAAACACAGAATTGCATGGCCCTCATTTGCTCGAGAACAGAGCCATTGGTCTTTGGAGTGTGTAGATTTGTTCTGCGATCTCCAGATGTGCGTAAAAGTGTGTGGAGAAGGCGAATTAAAAACTACGAAGCTTGTAATGTTTCCCAAAGACAACCTTTTCAACGTAGCTGGGTGATGGTGTGGGCTTGAATTTCAATGAAGAGTCGCACAGAGTAGATTACTGTTCGTGGAGGGTCTTTGACGGCCACGCGCTATTTGGATGAAATTTTGGAACAGCATGCGTTGCCTATCCTCGATGAAATGAACGGCAATCCTGTTCTAATGCACGATAATGCCCGTACACGTGTTGCTCGCATAGTACAAACGTACCTTCAACTGCATGACATCAGGGTCTCAGCCTGGACAGCTCGTTTTCCGACTTAAACCCCATCGAACATTTATGGGATAACCTCAAAAGACAAATAAAAGCACTTCCATCACTTCCTGATACACTCCACGATGTTGAAAGGACTCTTCGTGAAGAATGTGCTAACTCTGCGCAATGAGACATTTTCAGGCTGGTAGAAAGTATGCCGAAGCGTCTTCGAGATGTAAGTAAGGCAAGAGGAAGAAATAGGCGATACTGACATGTTAATTAAAAATTTAAAATAAAATTAAAACCAATTTTTTTCTTTTTTAGACAGACTCAATTATTAAACGTTAAAACACTTGAAACTTTATTTAATATATAAAAATATAATTAAATGAAGTTATATTAAAAGTGGACGGGATTTTTTGCCTGTCAGTGTATTTTATTTGCTTACTATATAAAATATATTCCATCGTAAATACTTCTGTTTAAAATAGTTACATTTGTAATGGGCAAACTGCTGCAAATTTTGGTGGTGGACTTCAATAAAATACAGAAAATAGTAAAACGACGGAAGATGTTGGGCATGCCACAACAGGAATTTTTTGTTTCTGACAACCAGGAAGAACAAAAACGTCAAAACAACAATTTCCTCTCTGACCAGGATTAATAAATGTCATAATTCAAATTAAAAAAAAAAATTGAATAAAATAGCACTTCCAACAGTTGGACCATTTGGCCGGTTTTAGATGTCATGACGAATGTTGTGTGTTGCATTTTTACACATTTATTTCATCTTTTAAATAATTTTTTTGTTTCTCAAACATTCGTAATTATTGGTTGCAATACTTGGTGATAAATATACAGTATTAGAGAATAAATATGCAAGAAATATATAAATGGACATGTAAGGGAAAAGAATACAACCGTAAAAAACAGAAAACAACGACTTCCAACAGTATATTTTTTAATAGAAATAGCTTTATTTATTTGCTGAGATAGGTAATAATACTTTTATCTTTAGAGTAGATTGGTCAATTTTTACTTCTTAGTTTGCTCAGACGTTCAAGCGACCATATTTACGTTTGTTTTGCCTTTTAGTTTCCTATTCACCGCCAATTTGTTTGCAGAAATATCACTAAGAAAAACGCAATTTCAAACTTTAAAAGTTAGTGCACCGATGATGAAAAGGTCTATTGCCTAATAATCCGACTCGGCCGACTGTGAGAGCTTTCGATCACTCCCTGAAAGGGAAGATAAATTGGAGAAGGGTGTTTGTAAAATTAATTCCAATTTGCATGCCTGAAAAGGCCTTTCACGGAATTTTCTTCACAAAAAGCCACCCTCTCAATAATTCATAAGACTCCCGATAAAAAAGAGAAAAGAAAAAACGGACTTGAGCCAAAGAGACATTATTTTTGACGATAGAAATTGTTTTTGTCCAAAATGTTGAAAACTTGGACTAAATTTTAATGTAGCAGTACTGTCCCACTTCGATTATTTGTCTAAAATGATGGCTTGTAAGCATCTTTCTGGAGAGAATCTGATCTATATGATATAGGGTGCTCGAACATAACCGATAATCATAAATATGAAAGTCTTCAAAAAGATTTTCCCATTGTGACATTAAGGTTCTCCCTAAACAATGTAATAAAGTGCGCACTGTACATTATATTGTTTGAAGTTTTGAATGAACTAATTAAAGAAATTATCTTTACCTCATACAAAAGAGGGGAATAATCAGACATGTCTCGTTTGACTTTTCCACAGATGAATTGAGCAGGCGTTAAATCCTCAGTTCCTGTGGTAAATATTAGGAGATTTACCAAGAAATCTCAAGAAGAGAATGGAAAAATTAAAATTTTTCAACTCAGTACCTGTCTGGTGACTGACCCTAAGTCCCTACCAGAATATGTTAACATCTTCGGTATGGTATGGAGGGTAAATGCGTTTATTCTTCCCTTTAGAGGAATTGCTCCCAATAAAGCCATCCAAAAGATCAGGAGTCGAAAGAGGTATGTAAATGCGACCAATCATATTCTGAACACTACTGAGAAGTCAAAGATCCATCTGCCTATGCTCAACGAAGCCTAAAGATTATAACAAAGCCAGCCTTATGTACAAAAGTACTAGTGGAAGAAAATAATAGTGCAGCCAAATCGTTCCTATATTCGGTAATTACTACATCTAACAAGTTCGATCTCCTGTAGAATTTGGAGGGATTTTCAGAATTACCACACATAACGAAAGTTTTAACATTGGTAAATTCTTGAATCTAAAAAATCCACTAAGCAAAGCTAGGACCAACTTACCTCTCTGTAACGTTATCTGTCATTGGAAAAAAAGCAATAATATTATATTTTTGGTTTCTTTTCAGGAACTAGACAACCACCAAACTTTTCTATTTATTGCTATCGATTTCGGGTGCATTAGCCTCCCGTTTCATCAGTCTTTTTTTTTTTTTTTTTTTTTTTTGAATTCCACATAAAAAGAAAGTGAGGTTGATGGTTGTCTATTCCTAAAACGAAAGACTAATATTGTTTTTCTCAATCGCCACAAGAGTGGGGTAGCACATTCAAGAAGTAAAACGTCGGACGGAGACATCACTTATGTCAGCTGGCATTGCGACCTACTTTATTGGCCCACAAAGGAAGATCTACGGGATTAGATCACCTTCCAATTATTTTCACAAAGGGAGATATAAATATTGAGTTTATCGTGATGATTGATCATAGTTTCAGTTGTTTTCTTCTTTCTCCACAAGAAATGTATACATTTTATTTTATAGGGTTTATTGTATAGGGTTCCAATAAAGAGCACGTGGTCCTTTTTATTTAAAACTTTATTCTTCTCTTTTTTTATAGCAGTGTCACGGGTAATAACATAATTGTTTTAATAATTTATAATCTAATATAAGTCTTATAATCTTATATAAATAATAGTTACTGAAGATGAGCAAACTACTTGAAACGTCAAAATTACTGTAAAAAAGAGAAAAATAATTTTTTTATTGTTGTAGTGCGTGTTCATTATTTGCAAACTAACTCTAAATATAAAATATAACATAAATATAAAATTATTAGATTTCGTGGTCCGATTGACCAAATAACATCTTTCAATTAATTAATCTTTATGTGAGGTATTGGTTGAGAGGGCGTATATCCTAAGTTTACTATTTAGTACTTCTTTAAACTAAGTTTGTAGCCAATACCATATTTCAATAAATTTATAACACAAGAGATGAATCTTTAAAAGCTAATGTTCGCTTATCAAAGGTTGTAAAACAATACCGTTAA
Organism: Cimex lectularius; assembly: GCF_000648675.2. Classification (NCBI taxonomy): domain Eukaryota; kingdom Metazoa; phylum Arthropoda; class Insecta; order Hemiptera; family Cimicidae; genus Cimex; species Cimex lectularius. Next base: position 603,636 of record NW_019392825.1, on the reverse strand, counting down.
ATTATTATTATTCGATTTAGGGTTTTTATGATTTTTTATTATTAAAGGAATTATCAGCGTTACATTCTTGTTTGATAATTTATTGATAACAATAAAGTAGGATCACAGATCAAATCAATAAAAACCGATAAAAACAATCTCTACGACGAGGGGAAACAAAGGATACGGGAAACAATCGTTTTTTCTCCTAGTTAACATAAAATGCGCCACTAGGGCGATGTTCTACTTTCCCTCCTTTGCTTAGAAATCCTGTATTCATTTAGGAGACCTGCAAAGACCGAAATGGATCCCAACCTATCAGTTTGTAGATTGCAAGTATTTGGGGTCAATAATCTCCTTTCCAAGTTCGACTCCCCGGCCAAAATTTTCGGGGAGTCGAACTTGAAAAAGTGATTATTGTTTAACTCATGGGTAGCAAGTCCAGATATCTTCTTTTTATTGTCGCAATCCAACCTGTGTTGGTTCAACCGTGCAGACAACTTTTGCTTTGTTTGACCTACATAGTTGACATTGCATTCCCCACACGACACCTGATAGACCACATTGCAAAGTGATCCGATTGGTTCTTTTGTTTTCAGATTTGCATGTAATACATTTAGGTTGTTATTATCTACAAACTGATAGATTGGGATCCATTTCGGTCTTTGCAGGTCTCCTAAATGAATACAGGATTTCTAAGCAAAGGAGGGAAAGTAGAACATCGCCCTAGTGGCGGATTTTATGTTAACTAGGAGAAAAAACTATTGTTTCCCGTATCCTTTGTTTCCCCTCGTCGTAGAGATTGTTTTTATCGGTTTTTATTGATTTGATCTGTGATCCTACTTTATTGTTATTTAAATTTTAAAATAAGTTAATTGTATATGTATATATATATTTGGGAAACGTACTGTGATCATTTGTACCTGAAAAACTAAAAAAAGGTGGATTTTATTGGTTTTTTAGACTTATATGAGGTAACCTTTCTCGACCACGTTTTTTAACTTTATTTTTACTGTAATTTTAGCTATAATTTTTAATTGTTAATGTATTCCATTTAAATCAATATTTAGATGCTGAGCCGAAAAAAACATAATGTACTTCTGTGCCCAAAACACCATGTTGTTTAATTTCCTATTAAGGTTTTAAAGTAAGATATCCAATTATTGTTGTAATTATTGTTTTTTCATGTTTTAATTGTTTGTTTATATGATAATAAAACAGGCCCTGAAGATGACAGTATAAAACTGTCGAAAGCTCGGCGAAAACCGTAAGGAAGTTTTCTCTGTTTTGACCTCTTCCGAAGATCCTCTGAAAAGACTTCTTGTATCCAGCAGGTCGATAATCTAGTTCATCGTTACATAAACATAAATATTTATTCAACTGGACAATTTGCAAGCAAGATTAAGATTCAAGGTGCGAATAAAAATCTTTCCTCACTACTTAGATTTTAAAAGAACTGCTTAGTTGTAAAAATAAATTCTTATTTTATCTTTTAAAACTATTAACTGTGATCAGTAGAATTTATGGCACGTTTTAATTCGTTAATAAACCTTTCGAATTTTGATAAATGAAAAATGGTTGGGTTGAGATGGGAAGTAGGTGTCCTGGGGGATCGAAGTCACGATAGCTCAAGTGGTAGAGCAGCGGCGTATCAAGCCGAAGATCGAGGGTTCGAATCCCGCTCGTGGCACTGACTTTTTCATTTTAACCAATACCTTATATAAAGATTAATTAAGTGATGAATATAAGCATTGAGGAGATTCGGAGGAAATGTAAAAGATTACATACCGAGAAACGTGGTGACCGGAAAGTAAGCAAATTCATATCGTCCAATATCCCTTACGTCATATGTTCAAAAGACTTACGAAAGGATGGTAAACGCTACCAAGTAGTCAGTATGGGTTCCGTAAAAATTATTCAATTTTTGATGCGCAAATTCAGTTTTTATGTGAGAAGTACCTAGCGTTTTCTGATGACAGGTCTATTCTAGCCTTCTTTTTGAATATATATGCTTACGATGTCATTGCAACATCTATTTATTTCTAATATAATGTCTTAATTACGTTATAAAGAAATATTGTGATATCAATGGCTCGATCGTAGGATCTAAAATCATATACAAGGGCTTACCACAAGATGGAATTCTCAGCCATTCTTTGAATGTTGTTTATGCCTTCAATTTGGTTTCAATTCTCCTCTAATTATTCATATCATCCAGTATGCAGATTATATATGTCTGTATGTAAATACTAAAAACATGAAACCAGGTATCAAATTTTGAGTTCTGTCGTGGATTTAGTTGCTCAATGGATTGAGGAGAATGTCCTTACTATCTCGAAGAAAAAATCAGTATAATATTCTTTCTCCAGGAAGAGGCGCATGGATATTTAGATTGTATTTATTTTGGAAATTTAGAGAGTATCGGCTGGTTTAAAATTTCGGTTCAAGATGCGGTCTAGTGTGATGTAGGTTTCCGAAAAATATTTTCATTATCGTGCCAACGTTTCGCTCTTTATTGAGATGAACTTCAGGGCCTGGCCTTCATTGCCCAAAAAAATGAATTTGTACAATGCTAGAAATGTTAGATTTACTCTAACGAATAATTAATTTTTTTCACATCCTATATGTATTTGTAATATTTAAAAAATATTTATAACTTCCAGGCCCTGAAGATGATGTCACACCAGACCGCATCGCACGATCTTCAAATAATCATTAACGACGGTCACTAAACACCACTCTTTTTTTCAACATAAATCTTTTTTGAAACAATCATATTGCATACTTATTGGAAAGAAGCGAACCAACATTTAATATGTTGAGGTAATCCAAAATCCTGGAGTAGGTACTGCCTGTTACTTGTCGACAACTCTCGTTGGATACTTTGTGGAAACAATTATTAAGTTTATTTGTTTACTAATAAATTTTATTGTAAACCGTTGCTGATAATGACACATAATTTTTCAACATCAGTATATTTATGCTGTATTGTCTACAGGTATTCCAAAATCGAATTAAATTTAAACCATTTTTGGGTAGAAAGCTTATTTCCTGATCATTGATCATTATTTAGTTCAATGTTTGTTTCAAGATGGCAATACATTTAATTGGCTTAATCCGAATAAAAGAGATCTTTTTAGATATACCGGAGTAGGAACGTATGAGCGGTTACATTTTTGATGTAAAAAAAGAAACATTTTCTTCACATAGGATTTACTCTGGTGTACCTCTTAAAAGTCCTGTTCACTTATTGAAGCGAGCGAATTACAATCTCGTCCTTTATACAAAATTTGGCCCATTCATTTCAGTTGTCGACCTTGCTTTTTATTCATGTTCAGTCAGACCAAAATCATGAATGAAAAACCGTTCTCTGTTGTAAAGAGTAGCTTATAAAAAATTGTTCCTCTCTGAAGAAACGTTAATGTAAATTGTCCAGAACAATGTTTGTTTATTTCCTCAAAAGCCGATTAGATTCGTACCTGGAACACATGCTCGGCAAGGCACACTGATTAAACTAAATTTACCTCTGACCTAATAAAAGTTTGAGCAGTTTTATTTAACTCGGCTTACTGTCTTCCTCTCAGAACTTTCTAAAACACACTTCAGTACGGATTAGTATATATTTACTAAAATGAGAAAAATTTATTGCATTTTAAAATCAAAAATGTTTAATTTTACAAACAAAATATATCGGTGTGTTGATTTATAAAATAAAATATTTTTAGTAAAAATATGTAATAAAGTAAATTTGAACATTTTATTTAAAAAATAGCGGCCTTTATTCGGCTGAAACGACAAATCCTTTTAGCTTTCCTTCGAGATATGAAGAAGTAAGATCCAATTCTGTTCAGTTAACAAAAATGGAAAAATCGTTCGTTGTCATGGAGAAGGACAGGTGCTTTTTTGGAAAGCCACGTCTCTACGTTGCGGCGAAATTGAATGCCACAGGCCATTAAGTCCAAAGTTGTCTTGTATAAAAGTGTCCTTTAGCCTTGAAGTTCTTAAATGACAAAATTCTCTATCAGTTCATTATGATTACAGGTTATATTTAGCAGTTGGAAAAAGTTTATACTATACTGTGTTAAAATAAAAGGCATCTATCTAAAAATAAAAAATAAAAATTACCAATGTTTTAAAATAAAGATTATTTGGAGATCGTGAGATGCTGTCTGGTGTGACGTAGGTTTAGAAATAATATTTGTTTTTGTCCTTCCAACGTTTCGCTCTTTATTACGATCATCTTCAGCGCTCAAAGTGTTAGTTTTCTGTGTAGGTGTGTAATTGCTGTCTGTCGTGTTGAGAGTTGTCGCTATAGTTGCCTAATTTTTCTAACCTACGTCAGACCAGACTTCAACTTACGAACTCCAAATAATCATTAATTAACAGTCACTAAATACCATACGTATTAAAAGAAAGTTAAGAAAAACGACTGAACTGTAAATAGTGATCTATAAAATAAAATATTACGATATTAAAAAATAGAAAATATTATATGATAAAATGTATGGTATTGCGATATAAATGACATTAAATCATATTAATGTCTAACTAACTAGTTTTCGTGGTCCGCTTGACCAATTAATATCTTTCAATTAATTAAGGTTTTTAGTTGAGATAAAAAAGTCAGTGTCACGAGCGGGATTCGAACCTACGACCTTCTGCTAGATCTCAACCCCAACTTTTGAATTTTCCCTCCTTTTTCCCATTTTTCTTTTATCTCAACCTTAATTAATTGAAAGACATTAATTAGTCAAGCAGACCAGAAAACTAGTGAATTTAATAAGTTAAAATGAAGTATATCTTCACTAAAGCTCTCTGTGGCCATTTCATTTGTCGCCGAGAATCAAATAGATTATACGACATTTGAAAAATAGCTCAAGTGGTAGAGTAGCGACGTATCTAGCCGAAGGTCGTGGGTTCGAATCCCGCTCGTGACACTGACTTTTTTATCTCAACTAAAAACGTTAATTAATTACAAATATTATCAACTATAACCCTAACTTTTGAAGACGATGCAGAAATTCTTTCAACCAACTCGGATCTTGACATTTTCACTAAAAACCTTCAGGGACCCCTTACTCTGCCCAGACTTGGTGTGAAACAAAAGAATAAAATTGAAGTTAAAAAAACCACACATATCACCTTCACACTTTCTTAGTTTACTTCAATCGGTGCTCTCCCACCTGGGGCCAAGACGGTGTACTATAACAACCGTCTGACGTTGTATACCAGACTGTAAAGCCAACGGGGTTACTTAACTGAATAAAAGACTCTTCGATAACACCTCAGTGAAGTCGATATGAATTTATAGAAAAAAGCGGGGGGGGTTCACCCACACATCCTGAATACCTACCTCAACCAAATTTCTCACTCCATAACCCTCAGAAAAATCGTTGATGCCTTATTTTCAGTGTCCAACAGAACTGCCAAAAGAGCCCTAAATATTTCTTTCCTCTAATCAGCTCCCGTCTCTGATAATTTCATGAAATCCCTCCCAACCACCTATCATTCACAAATTCAAAAACTGTCTTCCAGATGAATTATCTGAAGCCGACTAAAGAAGCGATGGCCGCAGGAACTCATATCCAGAGACAGTGATAGTGATTAAGACACTTATTGTACAATGCCATTGGGTAAAAAAAAGGCTAAAGTCAAAGCTTAAAATGAAACGGCTTTTTCACAACCTGGCTCAGGGCGAACAATAATGTTCCACTGTGCAATTTTCATAATTTTATAGAGAACTTCGTTAAGGAGCTTTGTTAAGGTACCCCGTGTATCCATCAGTTTTGTCTCTGCTCAGCCTGCCTTCACAACAACAGCTGTCATATTCCGTTGTCCATCATTCTTCTAGGCAACAAGGCCCAGGCTTGTTTATGCTGGTCTTAGTCTATGTGTATGCCTCCGTACATTCCAATGTCCACGCCCTGGGTTTAGTAATTTGACCTAGTTTAGTTAGTTTCTGCCTTCCTTCCTTTATTGAACTTTCTCAGATGCCTCTGTCCTGAGATGGTTATTTTATTCTTAAACCATTATAATGGTTACTTTCTACACTGTTGTTCAGAAATTTGTTGTTACTACTTATTACCTTTTTTTAATTATTCCCCTTGTTATAATGTACTAGAAATGAAATATTCTCCCTCTCTCTTTATCACTCCTTATCACTCTTCTCTTTTCCTCTCTATTTTCTTTTCTGTCTATATATCTGTCTATAACTCTCTATTTCTCGAATAAAACTGAACCTTTCAGCAGACAGGAAAAAAGGAAAATAATAGGCTTTTAATACTGAATATAGACCATTTAACTCCTTAAAAGTTCTTCAACATAAAATCTCACAATGATCACTAAACAGTAAATTTAATGCAAATTTGGATGAAATCCCATTTCAATATCTCTACAGATCTCAGAAATAAACTCACAAAAATAAATTATATTTTTTTTTCTCTTTGTTTATATATAACTAACTATCTATCTGTCTACTAATACTTTAAGACTGTTCCTTTTTTATTGCTAAACTTGTATATTTATTATAAATGTCCCTTGGTGTTTTGAAAAAGTCTTTTAATTTTATTGTAACGATTAGCTGAGATGTGAGAATATTAAGTAATTAAGCGAGGATTTTACTTCCTCCCAGAATATACTTGCCATAATAAGTTGGAATATTCAGCTACGGGGAGGTAAAAGTGTGTTTAAAAGTCATAAAAGTAGTTGCAAAGGGATCAAAGAAGCTCTGATATATGTGAAATATCCGTGAGATAATTTCGTGGAAAAGCTAACACCGTTAACACCAGACCACATGGCTGATGGAGATGAACTACAGTCAAACCTGCCAAGTGCCGTTAAATTTTCCTCTCAAACAGTTTAAAAATATAATTGATATTAAAAGTAACTATTAACTCATTTATGTGTAGTGGTATAATTCACCAAATTACTTAATTCAATTTATTATTCTTTTTATGTAAGGCGTTGCTTGAGATGAGTTGAGATTAAAATTAACATTGTTTTTATATGTTATAAACAAGATTGAGAAACACTTGAGGACACACGTAAAGCACCAAAGTACTTCTTCTAGATTTTTTACGTTTAAAACCTTTAAAAATTTACCTGATATTAAGATCAATAATATCTTAAGAGCATAATGTGAATGAGATGTCCAAATGAGAGAGGAGTTACCTGTTCGCTTGGAAAGTTGTACTTTCACCTCAAACCTATTATTTCAAAAGATAAAACATATTTTACACCCTGGAACAACTTTAGAATTGAAACTGGCAAAACCAGATGCCAGGCATATCTCCAGCGAACAGGAAAATTATAGAGAAATCTTATAATAATTCTAACTACATATACTGTTCATTTATTGTTTGTTTATAATACAATATTTGTCATTATTGTGGTTTTATTTTTTGTAATTTATTTTATATTTAATAATAATTGTTAGAAAGTCGTCGTTTTCTCAATGACTCTTCCTAGTTCTATTGTAATGCTAAGCTGGCATCATTATTGACAAAAAGATTTAAAATATTCCAGAATTTTCGTTTTGTTTGTAAGGATTGCTTGATATTATATTATCAATTTCCAATAATTTAAATAACTTCTAAAAGAAATATCGTGGGTTTTCAACTTAAAGAATATACACACAGGCCTTTTTGTATATAGCCAGATTAGAAATATTAAATGTATGAAGTGTTTGGAAGTGACTTTTAATTATTTACGCATGTCACACAGAAATAGAATGTTACGACTTTCGAGACTTGTCTCGGCTATTTTAGACCAAGTAAGTCGATCAATACTGATCATCTCTGTGCCCACATAATATCCCCGCCTGTCCGTGCCCGTACCCGAATCTGAACGTCATTAGTAAGGGAAAAATTCATATCTGACAAGAGAATAATCGCTGACGATTCACACCCGACAATTGTGTTAATGGCGTACCGTGTTACAGATAAAACGTTTATTTTCTTGTGTGATAAAATCTTTGAACGAAAATTAAATAATGATTAATAGGTATATAGGTTCACTTATTGGATCCGTCCTTGCTCGCGGTATGTTGAATGACTCGAACGGTTTTCGGTATTGCGCCATCTTCAGTGAAGAATTGTCTGTCAGTTAGACCGAGTAGGGTTTATAAATCATTGAATCCGTCAATTGTCACTAAGAGCGTTTGTGGTAGAGGGCGTGGTCGTGGTGTTCATAATGTCGTGATGTCGGTTATCTCCGTTGTAGATTATTATTTGTAGGTTGTTACGTTTTTCCATTTATTATTTTTTATATTCTTTTAAGGTTCCTTTTTTTTGTTATGTAGTGGTTTTAGAGGTGTAAAATTAGTGTGTGATTATGGGTTTGTTTGTAGATTTATAAGTTTTCCGTCTTTAAGTTTTATTTGTTTGTATATCAATAGGTTGTCCATTACGTTAAGTTTTAGTCCTTGTTGGTTTATACAATCAAATGTCATGGGTAGACACATACATTGGATAGAATGGAAAAAATTATGAGATCGGTGCAAAGAAAATCTCAGATACTTCAAAGACAACGATGGGAAATCAAATTACCTCACACACGTAACCCATAATTATCATAACAACACAAAACAAAAAAAGCTTGACTTTGATACACAACGTACGAAAAGGACAAAACTCAACTTACTGCAGAACCTAGAGATAGACAAACAAATAACCCGTAAAGACGGAAAACTCTACAAATAAACCCACATCACACACTACTTTCACTGCACTAAAACACTACGTAACAAAAAACGCAAATGTTCAGAAAAAAACGACATCGAAACAAAAATAAATAAAATAAAACATCAAAACTCACAGATAAACACAATTACCACGCCTTCTACCGCAAACACTATGTCGACAACCGATGGATCCATTGACGTATAAACCCTACTCGGACAAAGTGACCGATAGTTCCTCACTGAAGATTGCCCAATACCGAAACCCGTTTGAGTAATTCTACAAACCCGCGAGTGAAGGCGGACCCAATAAGTGTCTTATGCCGGTTCAGCATGAGTTCACCGACTCGCAGAAGAACACCCATCATCAACTCCGAAATTTAAGTAACCTAACTTACTGCACAACTTGTTAGTGATAATGAATAAAATGTCGCTATCTCTCGATGAAAGTATGTCTTGAAGAAAAAAGCAAGTTCAGCTTTCATAGTCCTTGGCAATGTTAGGACTAAGTCGGCGGTCTTCAAGGAAATTTGAGAATGACTGTTCAAAAAAAAAAAAAATAGGACGATCGGCAGACATATTTAATATTGTTTTGCGCTGAGGATGACCTTAAAATAGGTCGAAAGCTTGGCAGTAACAACTGAATTTGATTTTTATTCAAAACCATACCTCGATCCAGATTGTTCGTGACTTAAAACGTGGTCGATACTTCTACCAGTGAAAAAAATCAAGTAAAGTACGCATATGTTATTTCTCATATTATGAAATATTTTTTTTATGATTAACAAATCAAAACTTTGGCTTATTTCTTAATCCTTAAGAGGTGTAATATTTTTATCATTTCAGATATTATGTTGGCTGAAAGGGTTTTATAAAAGTAAAAACAAATATGAAGGTGAATTTGATGTATATGTCGTATTTAGTTATTCACTTTTTGTGAACCACTAATTTCGAAAGTGTGCCCCTCTTGTTAGTCATTTTTTAATATTCTAAAAATAAATTGCATCATTTTACAATATAATCTTATCATCTTAAGACGAAAGAGTAAAAAATAGCGCAATCATTTATCATAACTCCCCATGGGTTCCTTGCGTCCGTTGGTAATCACTCCGCAATTCTGCAGTTCTTGTAATAATACTCTACGGTGTTTCGTAATTGCTAACTTTTCCAACTGAGGATTTTCCTGCCGGATCCGCCGACAGTGCAGTTTGTATAAAAGAGTGCCAGAATCAAGTTTCCGGAGCAATTGAAACTCTCGTCGGTCCCATCGGGGGCGGGCGGCTTTTGAAAAACGGGTTTTCCACAATGGAAAAAAAGCGACGACCTCTGATTGCTCGGCAAATAAGCCTGTGTACAATTTTTACAATGTCTACCCGGATCCCAGTGGCTAAAGAATTTGACATATTTGCTGGTAATTCCGTTATGTCTGGGGGCGGTGTCGGCCTGAGTGGGCCGGGGCGGTTTGCGAAAGCGGTAATTCAAAGTGAACGGCGGCACCGCATTGCGCCTCGCCCCTCGGAACCGAAAGCTGTTGCGCTCACCGATTGTTTTAAATACGACGTCAACAATAATTTCCAATCCGTTCTATTAAAACCGTTAAATCGTTTTATGCTTTTTCCACTGGATCAAGTCCAACTTATGCAAATCAAACACTTACATAGATTAAATATTGAACACAATTCAGTATACTTCCCCGAAAAATATTCTTAAAATGGCACAATGAAATCATTTGCAAAGGAGTCGATTAAAAAACAAACTGTTATAGTGCATTGGACTAAAATATTAAATTTAAAACAAAGCATAAAACGATAGATGGACTTTATGAAGATTCCTCCGCTGTCTTTGGTAAATAGACAGGGTCTCTTTCATAAATCTCAGCTATCGAGACGTTTCAACAAATATAACAGTGTTAATTAAAGGGATTTCAAAGGATTTACCAAGATCCATCTGGTAAAGGTCATTAGGCGATAATATAATACTTATTTGTCATAAAATTTAAAATATTTAAAAATTACATTTATATATGTATTAGACCAAACAAATATATCATGTGTATTTACATTAACCCAAATAAACTATAATAACACATAAATTTACTTTCTTCCCTCATAACAAAAGTATAATTCATTTATTAAAAAAATTGTACATAGTTAGAAACAATTATTTTCACCAGAATTAAGTCACATTCAAAAGATAATACAAAAGCCGGTGCATTCCTGTTGAAAATATATAGGTATAATTTTCGTAATAAATTAGGGGTATTGACGATGTTTGTTAGATGTTAACACGTGTTAACTCAAGTAGAAAATTGTCCAATAAGATCGTGAACGCCTCCTTCTTTTCTTAGTATGTTAAATGTAAACTTTCCGTAAAGCAGCGCGTTGCTATTGGTAGAACCAAAAATAAAGCTATAACAGTCCTTGTAGGCTTATTGATGTTTGTTATGGTTTTGTTTTGTGTTAAATTGTAAGATACCAGAAGTTAATAAAAAAGGAAAATTAATCAACTCTTTCATTTGACTTGCTATCTATGCACTCGAAAAGTACTAACCAATGACGCGCTTCAATCCCTCCCGACATACCTAACTCGTATCCTAGAGTAGTTAGTAGAAATACTTTGATTGAATAAAAAAAATATATTTCGCATTGTAAAAATTTACTTTTTTCCACATCCTAAATGTATTTGTTAAATGTAAACAATGTTTGTAAATCCCAGGCCCTGAAGATGATCTCAAGAAAGATCGAAACGTTGACACGTTAAAGGAAATGTTTTTCTAAAACCTACGTCACACCAGACCGCATCTCACGATCTCCAAATAATCATTAACTAACGGTCACTAAACATCACACACACACACACACACACACACACACACACAGAGTAAATAGGGTTACCACAAAGATGATGAATACCCCTAATATATGAATATATGTCAAATACGGTTCTCTTTTGTTTGCTTCATTTGTGGACAAACATGACATACTCACTAACTTGACTAATAACGTTTGGCAAAATGTTGGCAATATTCTCATACAAAAATTCTTCAAGGATTCATCAATGCTGGTATAAACAGGGTAAAAATAGTTTTAGGAATCGGTAGTTTCAAAAACACTTAAACAAAAACTGTTTTACTTGGCAGAACGTGGTTCATTGATTTTTATATTCTCGGTTCAGTATTCTAATTAGTACCTAAGAAATTTAGACGAACAATTAAACAAAAGACACTGCTTGGGCAAACTGGAACAATGTCTTTTATATTCACACGTTGTGTTTCCTTTGAGGAAGAAACAAATATTTGTATACAATCATCTCACACTTCGTAGTCTTCACACAAAAATTTTGTTTGCTTTTCATCCTTACAAACATTGTACTGGCGGTTCGAAATGTATTTAACTCGAAAGTCGAAAGACTGCTCAAAAATATCAAAATTCTTTCGAGAATGGTGAAAAGCTCCAGGATCTTTTTCCACTATAAACTTCATAAATTATTTTGCTTAAAACAATCGCGTTCAAAATTGTTCATATTTGTAAATCTTGTGAATTTTTTATAATAATTTCAAAATCTTGATCCTTTGGGGTCAACGTATTATACTAAACTGGCACTGATTCCTTTACTGTGTCCGTCTTCAGTCACTGTTTGATGAAGTGCTCAAACGTGCTATGGCATACCGCCATCTTTAGTGAGGAACTTCCAGTTTTACGTAGTTTGACAATCCCGCGATTGAAAACGAATCCAAAATATGACCCAGTGCCGGTTCAGTATGACTTCACTGATTCGCAGACCAACACCGGCATCAAAAATAATGGGTCTTATGTGGAACGGGTCGTCTCAACTATATATATTACGCAGGGTGGGCGACCAAGACCCGAGGGGTTAAATGCCTGGGTAGACTCGTACCCCATCCCTAAAAGGTCCGGGACTTGATCGGCTCACGTGTCCTGCATAAATCTCTTCGACTTGTTCACAAACCCCAAGATTTTGGACCATTTTATGTTGGGGAGTGATTTGGCAATGTCCTCTCCTTCAAACGTTTCAAATCTATGCCTCGCATACCTATCACACTCTGCGAGGTAGTGCCGTGCCGTTTCTTCTTTTATTTCACAGAAGCGGCAGAAGGGGTCTGGTAGAATACCCATTATGAAGAAGTGTCTTCTCAAGGGGCAATGTCCCGTCAGGATACCTATCAGCCTCCTAATTCCCCTCCTTGAGTTAGAGAAGAGCCATTTCGATTCTTTTGGTTTGATTCCTTAACAAACTCTTTCGATTGCCTTTGTCCGGGGGACAGATTGCATTCTTTAAGGAATTGTTTCATGCCCCAGCAATTAATACTCTCTTGCGCTGTGCTTATAGAGTGGGGTAATACCGGTTGTGGCCCGACAAACGCAAAATGAGGGTTACCCTATTCTCGTACCTGGTCGTAATCCTATTAATAAATTCAACAGTTTCCTCCACCAGCCTAGATGTTGATAGCTCTTTTTGTAATGTCTTAAGACAGGCCTGACTGTCGGAAAAAATTTTAATGTCTTTTCTCTTGATCTTGTTATCCATAAGTGTTCTGCAGCAAACATTAATGGCCCATATTTCCGCCTCAAAAACGGAGGTGTTATTACCAAGAGGGGAGGAGATGCTGATCCCAAATTTAAGTTATTCCAGCACCACTTCCCTTGCCTTTAATGAGTGAGCCATCGGTAAAACAGTCTAGGCTATGTTGGTTATCATCCACACTATAATTATAATCACATGGAGTAACTACCTGAAAGTACTTTTTCCCCGAAGGGGTTTTAACCTTTTTATCGCTAACGCGTAGTAGTTGGCTGTTGACTTTACTCAATAATTGTGGAATTTTCGAGTGAAATATGTTGTTTCCCTTATGGTTCCAACTGCCTTCACTAATTAATCTATAGCAGCTGGTTAATGCTCTAACCTTAACCTCTATGCTATAATCTCAAGTGCTAGGGTGGGTGTAGTGGAAACTGCACCCGTCATCATCAAACAGCCTAGTCTTTGAAATGACCTTAACTTGTTAATATTCTCTTTATTTTTTAGCCCTTTCCACCATACTAGGGCTGCGAATAGAAATCTAGGTAGTATAATTGCGGTATATATCCATTTGGCCACCCAAGGTTTGATACCCCATGTTCTACCAACAATTCTCCTGCATTGCACTATAGATTCTGTGCCTTTCCTGTATATGTTTTTGATGTGGCCTTTCCAATCAAGTTTCCTATCAAGCGTTACCCCAAGGAATTTGATTGAATCCCTTAATTTTTATTCGATGCCCTGAAATTTAGGGTTTTTGAAATTACCTAGTGTTCTTCTCCTACTAAAAATTATCAGTTCCAGTTTAGCTGGATTAATTGAAAGACCTTTATCACAACACCACTCGGAAAGCGACCCCCTTGCCTCCTTCATCAGCAGTGAAAGAGTTAGGGGATCTCTACCCGTGATCATTATGGTACCATCATCTGAAAATAATTGGCTGTAGAAACCTGAATTATTCAGAAGCTCTATTAAGCTATTTACTGTGATTCGCCACAGAAGCGGGGATAAGCAGCCTCCCTGTGGACAGCCTCCCGTGACATTAATTCTAAGAATGCTACTACCTAAGCACATATTTGCCATCCGTCCCTCCAAGTAGGTTTTCACCCATCCTGTGAGATGTTAGTCTACATCGTATCTATTAAGTGCTGATAAAATGCAGGAACTACTCTCAACTAAGTAAAACTCAAAGTATCCACGTATTTTAAGCCATAACTTTTAACATTAGTTATACGTTCTTTTTTCTTTATTAATACAACAATAGTTTCAAAAATTTATTTTTCAAAAGATTTACGATGGAGCTGAATGTTTTTCTTTCTTTGAAATTCGAGTTATCCCTAATGGTTTATACAAATGATAATAAGAACACAACAGAAAAAATGAAATATTATTACTTATTTTATTTTATCAATGAAAAGATGAAAGCTAAAAAGGGATTTTGTACATATATGTAACATATTTGAGTAAACATCATATACATTTGTAGCTTATTTATTTTTGTTAAAATTTTGTACAATTTTAGATGAAATTAAAAAAAAAATAATGAGGAACCTAATATCTTTCACCTTTTTTATACACAATGTAACAATTGTGAAAATAAAATATACTTTTATCAATCTATTTGTATATCGTAAGATGACAGAATTACGCTAATTCTCAATTTGATAATTCTCTTTAAATTCAGCTTTTATATTTAACTAAAATTCGAAGCCGATAAGCTCAAAACAAATTTTCATTTAGTAATATCCATTCTCGCGCTAACCGTTTCTACGCGTATGCTTTCGGTTATGTTATAACTTATTTCATTTAAAATTGAATTAATAAACCAGAAAAAAAATCTTTTTAAATGCATTTACTCTCACAAAATTTACTTAAACATGCTTCTTTCTTCTGATATAGAAGTAAGACTAAATCAACGAAGGTCTGTGAAAATCGAACGTAGTAACGGATAAAAGCTTATAAGTCAGGAAGGAAAGCTGCAAAGTTTCCTTTCGGTGAAACCTTTTGGTGGTAGCAGAATTTACGCTTATCCTTACCGACGATTTAAAACTATAGTTCCTTTATCGATTTGTTATTTAAAAACATCTAGGTTTACTTCCTTGATTTACATCCCCTGATGGGAAAGTAAAATGCCCTAACCAAAAATTACGTTTTTTAGTTTTTATTTAGTTTTAGTAAAAACATTGTTATAAATATATGTTAGCTTTTAAATGCATTGTTGAAACCATAAATTTATTATGGTTCAGGTATTATGGTGTAGAAATCACTCACTTGTATGATGTTTTTAAGTGAATATCTACCATGTAGGGAGGTGGTAAGGTAGACTTGTCGGACTCTGGCCTCGTGAGCTCGATTCTCACCGTCGCTCATGGAATTCTGACCATTCCCCACCCCACAAAAATACTATACCTTCAGGTACGTACTCTGGGAAAGATGAAATGACAAAGTCTAAGGAAGGGATTTAGGAAGACTTTAGTTATAGAAATTAAATCTGTGTAATGTTTCAACATGTATCCGCATATTTCGCGCATATCAACAGAGAATTCGGATTATGGAATCTCTCGTATTTAGAACATAGATAGACAATTCACGCACCACGTATACGCAGGCATGCGTTGGTCTACAACATAGTTTATACTACTGTATCGAGAAATTTTAACGCAATTTTTCAATTTTTAAATCATCAGGTTCAACAATTACAAAATTACATTTTAAAAAAGTTCATTGAACCGTGCAGATGACTTAAGAAAACATTAAATTGTTGATTACTTGCCAATTATCCCAATGAAACTGTACCATGTCCAATAGCTCTCAAAGAATTACCATGTTGAACTCAACATACAGTTCTATGTTTCTCACTCTTGTTTTCAAAATATCACATCCCTCATGTGTTGTTCATAATAATTCTCAAAATAGTTGCTAGTGATTGATCTGCGAGTTGGTAACTTTTCTGGCAACGCTCAAACAAGTTTATCACGATATCATAAATGTTGAACTGTTCTTTGGAAGATGGGCTCCAACCTACGCTTGTGCGTATGATCTCCTTAGGCACCCTCCGCGTGCATGTGGAATGGTCAGACGAAGGAAGAGAAAAGCGTGCGGGGATGCGAATACTACGGAAACAGAGTCCCTCGAATACGTACCGAGTAGTAGATGGGGAACGTTGATGTGCCACTCACTCATAACCTTTCCCGTTCCCGCCACCTTTGGCCTTCTCGTGACGGCCACTGTTACGGACTTTTCGGAGATCGAACTAAAAGAGGACCACAATCTGTTCATTCAGTGAAGACGTCGTAGCAAATACATATCGGGGCGAGTGGACTTCTGGGGTTGAACAGGCGCAACCCGAAAGGTGGAAACTTGGGGACAACCGTTGCCAGAAGATGAGGGGAGAGACTGTGCACCTTTTCCCCTGAATACCTACATCTGGAGAAGGAGACTTGAGAATGAAGTGTTCACTCTGAAGAAGTGTGCAGGGTGAGCACTCAACTTCGAAATTTTTGTTCGAGGCGGGGTGTTCGGGATGGCGTTCGATTCGTTTTACGCTTGAACGATCATTTCTACGCTGAATGATCATTCTCGCCTCTCTCATCCATCTAGAGGGACCTTGGTGATTACGGTGTCAAAGGGTGGTTCGTTATGCCCGGGACGCGAGACCCAACATGAAAAGTTGTGTTTCCCCGATCTCGGGCATTTTTTTTCTCAATCCCGGTTCTACGGCATATTTCCTACAGACCTCTGCTAACCCTTGGATGCAAGGAGAGGGGGTTTCGGGGCCCAAAATAATGGCGTAGCCCAGAGAGTGTAGAAAACTATGAGAGGATGAGAAGACTACTACTGATTCCCTCCAGTGCGTTCAGCAGGCGGACGCGGGCGCTTGATCAATAGTTCAGAGGGGTTAGTGTTCCAGATCGTGTCTGCAAAGTCTTGGGAGCGTGCATAACCAACTGAACTACATGGACAGATTGTTCCATGTTCCAAGCAACAAAGCGCGCTACGTGGGATTGGAATTGTAGTGGCCAAAGGTGAAGCCACTGGCGAATACTTAGATAAGTGCCTATTGTTTCGTCATGCCTTGATAGGCTTTCTTTATCGAAGGCAGTGTTCCTCTAGGGGGTTGTTAGAAATTCCACAATAAACGAAACCGAGAGCGATTCCGGTAGTTCCGACGATGGTGGGGCCCCTACCTTCAGGGAGATAGAGTTGCCTTACCTATCCAGATAGTATACACCGGTTGATGTTGATCCCCGTTTCGAAAGGGGAAGCGAGATAAGTCACTTTAGTCTGTGGATGAGTGTCTACACCAAACCTCTTGGGATTAACACTGAACCACTTGCGAGCGGAGATGTGTCCATCCTATCTTGAGAATCTATGTTATTAGGCCATGTGCCAGGTGCGTACGTTTACAAACCTCATCGCTCTTCTGATAACATATTGCGACCCCATGTGGGAAACATATGTTTTTTGGAAGAACGTAGGATGCTGGTACTCAGTGTGTCAGTAGCGACCGTCTTCGACGATTTAAAATGAATTAATGATCTGGCAGCCGTACGGATTTTAATCAATACATTTTAATTAATCAAAAATTCCATATTAAAATGTATTAAATTATTTACCACACCATGTTTCTTTTAAAATGTTGATTTTATATTTTAACGAACACCGTCACACGAATAATGTACACGTTTTCTCTCGTACAGCCATGCTGGCGTTAGAGTTGATTGCAAATTATTTAAGAAGGTTGGTGTTGTTCTTTCACAATGTTTTTCTTTGCCGGTGTTTACTTAGCTGACTTTCTTCTCGTATAATAAAGCTAGAACAAAACCATGCCGGAGACTCAGAACAGAAAGAATGTTGACAAAACCCAATTAAGGAACATGCAAACACGCTTTATTATTAAGAAGTAGTTCGTAATTTGTTTAAAGGTCGTTTGTTTTATTTTGTCTGTGTTTTACGAAATGGGGTAAGTAACAAAACATCAACTGTATGGTATGAAGGAAAAATCGTCTAACAAACTGGCATGAGACATTTGATCTTCCATTGGCTATAATTAAAGTGATTCAAAAGAATTAAAAGTAGTCAGAATGAATTAAATAAGACATCTTTCATTGCATGGCGATGTTATTAAACCTCTTGAATAAACGGATTTTCATGCCGTTTGAGCCAAGCTTATTCAGATTGCGGTGGGTGAAGGCTTTATGAGAGGGACCAAACGTCAAAACGAAAAATGGAATTATCTTCCTCTTTTACGGCTCTAAACATAGTTGCTTATGGGAATTAAACTGATATTTGTTCATAAAAAATTTTGTACATAGACATTTCAACATGCATAAATTAGGAAGAAATTCAATCAACAATTTTCATGTTTTCAAATAAATTACCTTATAAACTGTTCTTGAACTAATATTTGTCAAAAAATTATTAAACCCAATTTACGTGATTCGCGATTTTCTAGCAGTATTTTTTCTATTGCACTCTCACTCCTTCTCTCTCTTTCTTTCTCTTTCTCTTTCTATCTCGTTTCTCTTTATTCGTATAGAGGTCGTTCGAAACCCAAATTGGCGAGATTTTTAAATTGAACGATATTCAACGATATTTATTCATTCATTATGCTTCTCGCTCTCTCTCCCTTTCTCACTCTCTCTCTCTCTCTCTCTCTCTCTTTCTCTCTCTTTGTTTCTACAACTTTGAATCTTATTATGTACTTATTTATCTAGATAACATTCACGCTCTAACTCAATACTTCATTCTCTTTCTGACCTATCATCTCTTATATTATCTCAATTTCTGGTTTGAACTCTCTATAACTCAGTCTCTATTTCTCTGTGGTACTTTTTGATTCACGTTACTCAAACTTTTTATAGATTAGTTTATCTCGCATATCTTCCTCTCTTTTTCTTCTCTCTCTCTTTCTTTCTGTCTTTCTTTCTCTTTTTCTTTCGTTTCTCTTTATTCGTGTAGAGGTCGTTCACGACATAAATGGCGATATTTTTAAATTAAACGATTAATTAATTCATTCTGCCTTTCGCTATCACTCCTTATCTCTCTGCCCCCTCTTTATCTCTTGTTTCACTTCTGGATATGCCTTGGTTTACTTATTCTCAATTTGCTTACTTAATAAGATGTTATAATTAATACATTGATATGTTACATTTCTAAACATCTAATTTTTTTTCGTTAAAGGTTTAAAGAAGTGTGTCATTAAGATAAAGTTTTTGCTTTTAATAATCAATTCCAAATACAGAGAAGTTTTTACAAATGGAATATCAGGAGTCAGGTTATTTCCTTTAATACATTTTTTCTAATAGAGTTTAAACGCTAAGAAAATCAATTTTTATTGAAAGGCGTAGGTTTATAAAAAATAGTAGTCTAACAAGTTAATTAAATCAAATTATCTTTTGAAATTGTCAGAAAAACGGCAGTGCTTTGAAAAAAGCACATTAGAGAAAATTGTTATTTAATGTTCGCCTAGAGTGAGATAATGGGAGTCAGTTTAAATAAAAATTACCCAACGATGACGTCTTAAAATAGGGTTAATATTCAATCAGTAATATTAAGAATAATGTTGAAGGTAAAAGGAAATAATAAAAAAGAGATGCTTTGAAACAAGTTACTAGGATTGAAAAATGAACGAAACACAAACGTATTTATTTTCAAACACATTCCTGTGTTAATAACCTTTGTACACCACCCTTAAATTTTAATGTATTTAGGTTTATTCCTATTTTGCATACGAAAAATAAGTTTGGTTGTACAAATAAAACGTTTAAAAAGAAAATGTTTATTGTCTAATTCTGAAAAAAACATTATATCGTAGAGAACAAAAAATTCAAAAACAAATACAATTGTAAAAAAACATTTCGTCCCCTCTGGGACGAATCTCGTACTTTAAACGCCTTTCCTTTCCATGGAAAAGATTTCTGATACAATCCTGAGGAATTCTTTTCAATTTATTAAGAACAATGAAAAAGATTTAAGACTAAGAATAATATCAAATGGAATTAAAGAAGAAAAAGGATAAATGATATTTTGGCGTAGCTGAATGGATGGGACAATGCTATTTTTTGTGCAAATGGGATTAATCTCTACAAAAAAGGAAGTAAACAAAGTATTATTTAATGTTTAGTTTGATTAGAATAGCTCCTAAGTACCTGTGTAATGTGGAAAGATAATGGATTTAATTTTAAACAAATCGAGTGGTTCGTTAAATTTGTCCATCAGCCTGCACATAAGGTGGGAGGTTTATGGGCCGTCAAACAGCTGAGGTCATTGACGGCCTTCAACATGTTTTCCTTCTTTTTCTGGCTTTCACGCGAAGTTTGTTTTAACTATGGCCACTTGAGAGACTCGATCTAGTTACTGACACTTAGCTTTTATATATAAACTACGTCGATATCCTAAGATGCTAGCCACTTGCTTGTACGAGAGAATAAACATAACACTTACACTTCATACTTCGACACAAACATAGAAGTTAAGTCACATTCACTCCTCTTGAAGAGGATGGAATATCCATTCACGATAAAAACTAATTTTTACTCTTCAGACGTAACACACTCAACCCAAAGTGCTCGATATTAATCGGAGCAGGATCATTCAGACCCATGTTTAAGAGTGATGTACGGAAAGGAGTTCTCGGAAATCAGACCGATACGAGCAGGCGTCGCACAAGGGAGCATTCTTGGTCCCTTCCTTTATATTATCTATATCGCTCACCTACTATACACCTCAGTACCATCCCCACCACCTACTAAGACGATAGTACAATTTTGACTTCTAACTCGAATCCTATCCAAGCTACCTCAAATATCCCAGAACTTATCTATGAGCCTATCTGTACGAAGAAAATGTCCATAGACAGAAAACTGACGTGGAATCACCATACAAAACTTAATAGACAATACCTTAATAGATGACTTGGTCAATTACGAAGAATTCTAGGATCAAAATCCTCCTCAACCGTCTACACTTAACTAAATTTATACAAAACTTTACTGGGACCACTATGATATACATAGTGGAACTGTGGGGTTCTGTCTATCCCACATCAGCGTATCTAATATTTCCAATCAAAAGTCTTCATACAGATCGTCAATCTCGTTACAATATCACTAACCTCACTATCCAGAATAACTACTAACTACTAAGTACTAACAAATGACACGATTCAATTCGTTCCGAAATAACTAACGTCTAATATAACTACTTTATAGGATAAGGGATTTACCTATTATGAATGAGAGTATAAGGGCAGGTCAGAAATTAATAAAAGAAATGTATTGGTCTTATTTAATTAATGCGTATTTTAGAATAAAATTCGTGTACACAAAAAACAGCTGTTAAATTCATGGCTGCCATGTTGGTTACTTTCGCACTAATGGATAGCAATGTGAGATTTTCGACATATCATATAACATTGGCCCTGGCTTGTTAGATCGAGCAATGTTAAGTAGTCGATTCTTACAAGTCTACGTTATCATTTTTCTCTATCTAACATGACCTAACAGAGTTAAATTGTACTATTAATCCATATATGTTTAGCGGTCATAATTTACCATAATAATTATTTCAATTAATTTTTTTTTTATATAACTTTTTAGATGAGGTAAAAACAATAATTAATACAAATGGTTAAGTTATAAGCTGATACTGGGACGAGAGCTATTACCAAAATCATCTAGCATTTTAGGGCTGTAATATTAGTATCTCAACAATTTTTTATGTTTAAAACTTCAAGTTTTTTTTAAACAAAATTATAAATCAGAAAGGTGGTATTAATATATTATTTACATAATTTATATTTATTGTAAAATAGGATAATGGATTTAGTTGATAGGAAATAAACTTCCCAATAGACGGTTTGCATGCCGTTCTGAGAAATCGCAATAAAACGTACAATATTGGAATGATAGGATTTCATTAAAATATATATATTTATATAAGAAAACAACGTTGTGTATTTATGTATCATAAACCCACAGTGTAACAAAGTACCCATAAATAATTTGGGGGGAAATGGGCTATGAATTTATGTTAACTTTTTTTCTTAAGATAAAATCGTATAAAGAAAATCGTAGAAAAACACTTGTATTTATATTGGGAAGCATAAAATAAAAATAAACCGCTAAGGGCTTTAACATTGTTGGTGGGTTCATTTATTTCTATGTATATCATATAATGTGGCCAATAAAACAATCAGTGTCATCTGTTTTTATACGATGTACAAACAAATGAATAAATAAACTAATAAAAATAATAAACTATGTCGATATAATTGATATCAGCCTTTAATTATATTATTTTTTTATTGAAATTAACGCAAAATTGACATGAAAGAAAATACTGTTTCTTTGACAAGATTTGTAGGAATAATCCAATTCATCAGAATATTGAAACCATTATTAATTTCACTAGTTTCGTTGTCTGCTTGACCAATTAATATGTTTCAGTTAATTAAAGTTTTTAGTTGAGATAAAAAAGTTAATGTAACGAGCGGCATTCGAACCTACGATCTTCGGCTAGACACGCCGCTGCTCTACCACTTGAGCTACGTGACCTCGATCCACTCAGACACTAACTTCCCCACCTCAACCCAACCTTTTGAATTTTTCCTCCTTTTTGCCATTTTTCAAATATCGTGTAATCAGGATTCGATTCTCAGCGACAAGTGAAATGGGCTCGGAGAGCTTTAGTGAAGTATACTTCATTTTAATTCATTAAATTCACTAATTTCCTGGTCCCCTTGACCAATTAATATCTTTCAATTAATTAAGGTATTTGAGATAAAAAAGGTTGGGTTAATGGGAAGTTAATGTCCGAGTGGATCGATGGCAGGATAGTTCAAGTGGTAGAGCAGCGGCGTATCTAGTCGAAGATCGTAGGTTCGAACCTCGCTCATGACACTGACTTTTTTATCATAACTAAAAACCTTAATTAATTGAAACTATTAATAATTATGCACAAGTTAATTAAACATAATCTACAAATATTATGTCAAAAAATTGCAAAACTTTGGATAAATATGTATACATTTATGAAAACTAAAAGACCTGTTCATTAAAGTGGGATAATAGTATTAGGATCGTTGGTTAAGGTTGAGATCAGGGTTCTACAATTTAAAAAACCATTGAAAACTCGTTTTTGTAAAAGAGAATATCTTTGCAAATTAAATTTGTTTGTTTTATTCCCATATTTTAACAGTCTGATTGTTACACTTGAATGGTTAAAAATTGCCCATCATTTCAATTAGTGCCACGACAATTATTTCAATTGTGGTCGTTCAGTTTAACTGACGGTCTGTAGTCCAAGGGTACGATACAGTACCATAACAAGGGCCATAAATCCAGACTGCTGCGTATTTAGTTCGCAAATGCTGCACATCGAGTTTTCCTCTGATAGCTGTTATCAAACCGGTCCCGGGCATGTTTACCATTGGTTTTCACCCGTTTCTAAAAACTTTCGCAAATCGAATCATCAGAGCTGGTCGTTCTGGTGATGTTATTGGACCAATGAACTTTAGAAATGTTCGTTGTTTAGATCAAAGCTTTGCCTTTTCCTAGTTTAAAAAAAATGATGTTTATATTTAACGGTTTGGGAAAAGAACGAAAGACCATTATAAAGCTTTACAAAAAGTTCAAATTCAATTCAACATATATGCCGTATTTAATAAAACATTTCACTTAGGAAAAATGAGTTAATAGTGACCTCAATAAAAATTAATTTTACTAATTACGTTTTTCCTTATAATTTATAATTAATGAAATTAACTTAAATTATTGAAAAAAGTGATATGATATGTAAACTCATTAATGAGTATACTTTCCTCAGCATTGCTTGTCTTTGATCTCTTCTCAACAAGTCACACATAAAAAAAAAAAACTTTTAAAAATAAAAGTCAAATCCGAAACATTTTTCATCTTTCAGACAAAACAAATCTATATGAAAGACAGAAATCATTCGATTAGTACAATTTTCGAGAAATGCAACTCAAAAATTCAAGAAAAAAACGGGCCGAATTGTTTTTGTCTTATTCATTAAAAATAGTACCGTTTTATTTTCCTCAGTTACCCACTAAATCTTGCATCTGAAGCCGATTAATTGATTCCTTTTTAACTTTTTTTCTATAGTTGTTGTTTCTCTGATATATTCCGACTCAACTCAAAACATTTTTAAATGAACAGATTCTCATTTACGGAAGCTAGTTTCCTCGGGAATTACGATAATATCCAATATTACAGTCTCAGATGATTTTATGGTAATTGACTCTGTTGGAAAGTTTATTACTCGCGTGTTACATTCTCTGGTCTAAACAAACATTCAGCGTTTCCAAGCCAAACTTCACTCAGACATGGTAAAGTATGAATGTATAAATATTAGCTTAAATAACCGGGATAGTCCATTTTCGATTTCGTTGGGTTGTTTAACGCACGGTTTTCATTTGTTTAAAGAAACGGATCATCTGTTGATCGTTGGTTTCAAATTAAAGCATTGCCAAAAAAAAAAAAAAATTAAAACTGGACGTAATTGCTATTGTGTCAACTCACTCTTGACAAATCACCAAAAAACAAAGAAAAAACAGTCACGTAAGAGTCCTTTAGATTTAAATTTATAAATAATGTGATATATTACACTCTAGGATGAAAAATTTACCGAACTGTCAAAGGAGAAATTTCGCAATGGTTGTTTAAGTACCTACCAGACTTAATATTCTAGGCAAGTACTCTGGTAAGGGGAAATCGATTAGGGCTGCATTGCTAGCATGTTAAATAAGACCACGACACTTAGGTGGAAGTGCTTTTTACATGCTTCCTGCTATTTTCATATTAGCTTCGCAACGAGTTTTATTGCCGGACAGACTACAAAAACAAGAATATGAGAAGGCGAGGACAAAATCTTCTGATGATGATTCATTTTATAATTATGGAAATTTTTATTATAGAAGCTAGAAAAAAAAATTCCTACTTCGTACTGTTCCTTATTTGTGTGTGTGTGTGTGTTTGAGAGAGAGAGAGAGAGAGAGAGAGAGAGAGAGAGAGAGAGACAATAGTATCAGAGAGAAAGACACATACAAACAGTGACGGAGAGAGTGAGAGAGTAAGGAAAAAGATAGATAGATAGATAGATGGAGAGAGAGAGTGATAGGGTGATGAAGTATAAAAAGATGGGGCCAAAAAGAAACTGAAAGAAAATGTGGAAAATAGGTAAATGAAAACTGAATGAAATATATTTATATAAATAAGTACATCAAAGATCATTGGTGTTATAACAACAAATTATGTCCTGGCTCTCCCCTCCATGGTACAGGCAGGAAAGCGTGAACGGATAGTTCAGTTTAGCTTAGGCATTGGAAGAAAAACAATAACAAAAATCCAGCTGAAAGCCAGTCAAATCAGATTTGTATCCATTTGATTTTTATTAGTATAAATTATTTCTGTTGTGTGGCTCATTTTCATTTATGGTTTTTGTGTGGTATTTTCCATTTTTGTTATCAAGGTTGATTATTTTAATTTTGCCCTTCAGGCCCATATTATTCCTATAGTATATAATTATTCTTATATTGTTAGTTTGTAAGCAAAGGTTCATGTTTTGTTGTTTTATATTTTTTATATAACGTTTTCGATTCATATGGAAATACATTTTTATTTTGAAAGAAACAAAATAGAGGTGTCCCTATGCAATTGTGTTCGTATTTTATTTCAAATCAAAATTCCTTTGATTTTGAGGCAGATCACCGGCCTCAAGGGGGTTAATCAAAGCTTTAAAGGCAGAATGTAATCATTCCTTAAAGGACCCACCATAAATAGAATAATATGGGCCTGAAGGGCAAAATTAAAATAATCAACCTTGATAACCAAAATGGAAAATACCAAACATAAACCGTAATAAAAATGGGCCACACAACAGAAATAATTTATACTAATAAAAATCAAATAGATACAAATCTGATTTGACTGGCTTTCAGCTGGATTTTTCTTATTGTTTTTCTTCCAATGCTTAGGATAGAATGAACTATCCGTTCTCGCTTTCCTGCCTCTAGCATGGAAGGGAGAGCCTGGACATAATTTGTTGTTATAGTGTAAAAGCATAGATAGAAAGAGTGAGAGAGAGAGAGAGAGTGAGAGAGAGAGAGAGAGAGAGATTGAGAGCGAGAGAGAGAGAGATTGAGAGAGAGAGAGAGAGAGACAGACAGACAGAAAGGGAGAGAGTGAGAAGAAAGAGAGGAAGATATAAAGAGATAAACTAATTTATAAAATGGTTGAATAATGTGAAACAAAAAAAAACATTCAGAAATAGAGACTGACTTATAGGAAAATAGAGGAAGGTTGAGCCAACAAGAAATTGAGAGAGTAATATATGAGATGATAGATCAGAAAGAGAATGAAGTGAACGATTTACAGCGTGAAAGTTATCTTTATAAATATTTAAATAATTAGATTCAAAGGAGTACAAAAGGAGAGAGAGAAAAAGAGCGAGCGAGAGAGAGAGAAGAGTGAGCGAGAAGAAAGTTGAATTGATGGTTCAAAAACCTCCATTTGCTGAGGATCAATTTTGTAAATTACGTAAGCTGTTCCCCCTCATCATTTTGATTTCGTTTTCTAATTATAAGAATTACACAGAAAAAGTCTAGACTGTGTAGACATTTAGGTAATACAAACTGAATGAATGTGTGGGAAGGGAGTAGAAATACAAATTTTAGCCCGTCCAACTCCCATAAGGGGAACCAGGGTAAAATGGAAACGGTCATTAGACAGTTTTACTTTGTAATTGAGACGAGCTAGTTCCAGCCACTGGCAATTAGGATCTGTCGCATATTTATTTGTCAGAGTTGATTTGAAAGTCTGCTGTATTTTATCACGGCGGAAATTACCCAACTCCAAACAACCCGACATGGACGTTTTAATTAATATTATATCATCCAATGCACAAATAAGTGAAGTAAACTAGTTTACGTCGTTAATAACTGAAAAATAATCAATCCCATTTGTTTTCAATCCTATTGTTTATTCGATAAATAGCGCTTATGCTGTTGATTAATTAATATGCTAATCTGCACAGCACTGATATTCAGGCTGCAGTAAATCGGATGTCCGTTGATCTCAATGACAGTAAACCATATGTCGTTAAAAAGGGAATGGGACACATTTCATTTAACTTTATTGTTATTGGTAACGTATCTATTCTAAAAAATGGAAAAGCAATCCTTTATTGATAAAAACATATACACTGATAAGCAAAATCAGGCATCAATTGGAGGTAAACACACTTAATCCTTAATTCAAAACAATGATAAAGGATTTTTCAATGTTCACTTTTTACGGAATTTAAAATTTTTATTCAGTCTATTGCTAGCTATTGCCATCGATGTTCCTTACGAAACTCTGCGAGAGGCCGTTAAACGTTTTCGAGAAACTGGGTCCTACCATAGAAGGTTCTAGACGCCCTAGGGTCACAACCCTAGGGTCTCAGTTTATGACTGAGAATTTTGCGAAACCGGCACTTTACTGTTGTTCAAGTGATTCATCATCTCCAGAAAGTTCAGAGTGTCCAAATTTCGAAATGCATTGCTTAAAGAAGATTAAATCAGTATGGACGGATGGCTTTTCGCCCCATAAGAGGACCAGAATTGACCAGAACACCTCCTTGATGAAATCAGCGATAATAATAATAATAATCCGATAATCCTATTCTAATGCAGTATAATGCCCGCCCACATGTCCCTCGCACAGTACAAACGTACCTTCAACAGCATAACATCAGGGTCTTAGCCTGGCCACCCCGTTCTCCAGACTTGAACCCCATCGAACATTTATGGGATAACATCAAAAACGAATAAGATCGCGTCCATTACTTTCTGATACACTCCACGATCATGAAAGGACTGTTTCATTTTCCTTAGCAATTTCTTTTTTTTTTACTTTTTTATACAAAGACCAATTAATTAACGTTAAAAACGTGAAACTTTGATTAATATATAAAAATATATCGAACTTAAGTTATATTATAAGTGGGTGGAATTTTTTGCCTGTCATTGTAAATATATCTTATTGGGAATAAAACACAGTTTTTGTATT
Organism: Cimex lectularius; assembly: GCF_000648675.2. NCBI lineage: Eukaryota > Metazoa > Arthropoda > Insecta > Hemiptera > Cimicidae > Cimex > Cimex lectularius. The sequence goes on along the minus strand of NW_019392825.1, from coordinate 575,370 downwards.
GGTAAACGCAATTGATTGAATTCAACATTTGGTAAATTGAAAATATCATTTTTTTTTTATTCGATCCAAAGTGTTTGGATTTTTGTCGTTTAGTCGGTCAAACGTGATTCGGATTATCAACTTTTAGAGATATTGCTCAGGGACTTCGGTGGCCACAACGTTAGGCGTTGACATGAAATGCAGGTCTGCTAGACCTATCTATATACCTACGTCTTTATCTATTTTTCTGTCTGTCTGTGTTTACTTATATTACATCTCTCCATCTGTCACTCTCCCTACATGCCAGTTTCTCTCTCTCTTACTCTCTCTCTCTCTCTCTCTATCTATATATCTAACAATCTATTCATCTCTCTGCATCTTCTCTCTCTCTCTCTCTCTCTCTCTATCTATCTCTCTCTCTCTCTCTCTCTCTCTCTCTCTCTCTTTCTTTCTTTCTCTCTCTCTATATATCTAACAATCTATTCATCTCTCTGCATCTTCTCTCTCTCTCTCTTCTCTCTCTCTCTTTCTCTCTCTCTCTCTATATATATATATATCTAACAATCTATTCATCTCTCTGCATCTTCTCTCTCTCTCTCTCTCTCTCTCTCTCTCTTTATCTCTTTCTCTGGTTGATTGTAATAAATGGCAACATGACCTAAATCTGCAAGTGTATATTATTAATAAACTGTTTCAATCCAATGCTCTCCCTCTTTCTCTATCGTTCTTTTTTTCTTTCTGCCTGAGTCTCTTTTTTATCTCTTTCTCGTAAATTGTGAGAGAGATCGTTAGCGACCTCAATTTGCGAGGTTTGAATTTGGCGAAACGAAATCAAGTACCAAAATGTTCTGAAATCGTCGAAATAAGTTTCCTCAACCAGTGCTCACTTTTTATTATGCTATATTATAATCTAAATATATCGTTTGGCGTTTGTTGAGTATAAATTAATCAATGTTAACACATTATTTCAACTTAATTTAGATAATCGTAAGCAGGTAGTACGGTGAATTCGTTTTACCAATCAGAACTCTTTGCCGTATGATCAAAATATTGAAAACAAAGTGTGAAAAGCGGAAATGTTGCAAAGAAAAACTAAAATTGTAATCAAGTTTCAGCATTTTTTCAACTATTTCTCCTATAAACTCGTTTTTCGAGTAAAATTATGAATTTGTATGTTAAACGGTAGATTGGTTTTTCCAATTCAAAAGGCAACATTAAAATAATTTATAAGATACAATATTTTAAATTACTAAACGAAATATTTAAAAGATAATTAAATTGTTTAAAATAATCAAAAGCTGATATTTTTTGTTTTGATTTTCGCCATTGTTGCTTGAATTTCCTTTGAAATTTAACAGTTAATCCCTTTTGAAACTGTTGTAATTAAAACATATTTTGTGCAGAAACTTTTACCCTAAAATCCTGAATTAATTAGCTGTTATGGCTATATTTGAATGATCATGCTCGACTGGAGTCAATAAACCGATTTGCACCTCTGTTCTTTCAAACGAAATGGTACCTCGCGGATATTGTTACGCGACACGAAAAACAGATGAATTATAATCAAAAGCCAAATCTATCCACATGTAAACCCGAAAGTCGTTAAGTTACAAACCGCGGCACGCAACAGGAATTTATTTTTCCTCTTTCATTATATGTTTAAACGATACGGTTTTAACAGCAGAAACTGGTTAATAGGAGTTTTTTTGTGAAATTTCCTCTAGTCAATCTGTGATCATTGAAAATATATTTTTTAAATCAGATCAAATGTTCCAATGATATAATGAGACTAACTGCATAAACAAACATGTAGAACAAATTATATAATATCTTTTACAACCTCATGCAGTTTTGCAACTCTTCATTCAAAATAATGAACAATTTATGATTAAAATAAAATTAATTAAAAACTAGAGAGCTCCACCCTCTGGTCGTGGCTTACATTACTCCTTTTTTTTATTGCACACTCATCCCGTCGGGGAAAAGCTAACAGGCGATATTTGCCGTGATAAATAAGCTCAGAAACTTCCACGCCTCTCGAGTTTTATGGCAAGCTTCCCATAAAAAAAGAACTTGTACACTATTCCAACGTTTTGTCGAAAACTATATTTTCGAGGCATTTTTCATTTAATTTGCATTCCGCCTTAATACCAGTTAATTAAGGTTTTTAGTTGAGGTAAAAAAGTCAAAGTCACGAGCGGCCTTCGAACACACGACCTTCGGCTAGATACGCCGCTACTCTACCACTTGAGCTATCGTGACTTCGATCCACTCGGACACCAACTTTCCATCTCAATCCCACCTTTTGGCAAAAATGGGTTGCAGAGAAGCGGCGTATCAAGCCGAAGGTCTTGGGTTCAAATCCCGCTCGTGACATTGACTTTTTATCTCAACTAAAGACCTTAATTAATTGAAAGATATTAATTGATCAAGCGGACCACGAAAACTAGTGAATATAATGCCAGTCTTTGTCCTACACCTCAACAGGGTTACATATCATTCCACATTACATAGTCCATGTATAAATATTTTGTTCCGGAATTTATAATCAAACTTTTTTAAAGCTTTGTCCTTTTGTCTTATTTATGGTCAAAGCATATACTAGACGGGCATTTTGGTGTATCCTAGTGTCTCTAAATATATTCGAGCGATGGACCATTCCACGTAAAAAGTAATGAAAAAATCGGCTTCGTCGATAGTGGTTACTATCTCAAAAAATGCTTAAACGCATGTCTGGTGAAGACTGATTCGATTAACCACCAAGTAATTAAGGTTTTTAGTTGAGATGAAAAAAAGCTAACGGCACGAGAGGGATTCGAACCCACGACCTTCGGCTAGATACGCCGCTGCTCTACCACCTGAGCTATCGTGACCTCGATCCACTCGGACATCAACTCCCCATCTCAACCCCACCTTATGAGTTTTCCCTCCTTTTGCCATTTTTCAAATGTCGTGTAATCGGTTTGGATTCTCGACGAAGAGCTTTAGTGAAGTGTACTTCATTTTTAAATCATTAATTCACTACTTTCGTGGTCCTCTTGACCAATTAATACATGACAATTAATTAAGGTTTTTAGTTGAGATAAAAAATGGCAAAAGGAGGGAAAACTCATAAGGTGCGGTTGAGATGGGGAGTTGATGTCCGATTGGATCGAGGTCACGATACTTCAGGTGGTAGAGCAGCGGCGTATCTAGCCGAAGGTCGTGGGTTCAAATCCCTCTCGTGCCATTAGCTTTTCTTCATCTCAACTAAATACCTTAATTAATTGTCATGTATTAATTGGTCAAGAGGACCACGAAAGTAGTGAATTAGTAACCACCAAGGTTACCAGTAACCTTCATTAATTTTAAATATTCCTACTCGCATTTAATGATCTTATCATAAAGATCTGATCTCACAATAGAATTCCGATGCACTTGGAAACAAAATGGCCGACGATTTGGACCATAACATATTCCATAAAATCTTCACGTCCATAAGTGCACTCCGCAATGTTCTAAATAGACAGCTGACATCGCCAGTTACTTCAATTTTAGTCGGATTTAGCTCTGAAAAAAACTTATTCAAAGGGAGATTAAATCAGCTTAAATTTAGCACTGAAAAGGGCTGATTGGAATTTAACTTGGACATGTAGTCTGTAGAACGGATCATGAAATACTGTAAATTTGTTCTCTCGAAAAACACAGATTGATAGAGATGGAAGAGATCGTCTGATAAAACACATAACGTCGCGAATTGTAATAATTTAGCGATTTTTCTTCATTAAATAGCTGTTTAATGTATGTACGTAAATATGCAAACAAAATGTGTAAAATTTAGTGACCGTTAATTAATGATTATTTAAAGATCGGGAAATGTGGCCTGGTGTGATGTACAATACATTAGAAAATCATTTTCTTATACTTTCCATCGTTTCGATCTTTATTGAGATCATCCTCAGGGCCTGGGATTTGTAAACATCGCTGAAATTATACTAATACATATATTATATGTCTATGAATTTAAACAATGATGTACGCAATATGGAACTTTTAGTTTTAATCAAAGTGTGTGTTTTCTGTGTAGATGTGTCACGGTTGTGTGTCGTGATGAGAGTGTTAGTGTGAGATATTAATGTTTTTCTTTATGTATATTTCATTTTGAAAGAGTGGGGAAGGAACTAGGTACAGAAATTCATTTTTCTGTTAGGAGTCAGCTTCTTTGGGATGAAAGGGGTTGACAATAGGTAAAAAGGGTAGCAATTATTCCATTTGGAATAAAGAGGGAAAATTCGAAAGGTTGTAGGTTGAGATGAGGAGTTGGTGTCCGAGAGGAGTTACGTTAGCTCAAAAAGTTAGCATTTAGCCGAAGGTCGTGGGTTCGAAACCCGCTCGTGACACTAATTTTTCATCTCAACCAAAAACCATAGATAAAAATAATAATTCATGGGAATTTAAACAACGCTCATCACACCAGACCGCATCGCACGAACTTTAACTAATTATGTAAAAAAATACAATTAATATGGGAAATCTTTCACAATTCGTACAGAAAACGTAGTATAGCTAACTTCCCCGTTTAAAAAAAACTAATAGCAATTGTTTGCCAATTGGAAATGGGTTTGTAAATTTCGTAGAAAACCCATAGAGATAGGTAGATAGAGAGTAGGTAGATAGAGAGAGATAGATAGATATATAGATAGATAGATAGAGAGAGAGGGAGGGAGAGAGCGAGAGAGAGAGAGAGAGAGAGAGAGAGAGAGAGAGAGAGATAGATAGATATATAGATAGATAGATAGAGAGAGAGGGAGGGAGAGAGAGAGAGAGAGAGAGAGAGAGAGAGAGAGAGAGAGAGAGAGAGAGAGAGAGAGACAGACAGACAGACAGACGATGTATAATATGAAATGTGTTCTTTAAGTTTTAACTGAGAAAATATTGTGATACGTGGCAAATTTTAATATAATGTTGCGTTCGCTTATACTCCCATTGTATTTTTCTCTATCTCCACCATTAAAATCGTACATTTTGTCTCTTTCTAACACTTCAGCGGAAACTTTTTTTTTCATATTATTGTCCGTCGAAGGAGCTTTTCACATTCGGTCATCGTAAGTTCGATCTCGTTTCAAAAGAGTAGACAATAAAATTTGGGTTTGAAAATAAAATAAAGTAATTTGTTGAAAACAAGAAACAACAGAACAAGAACAAAGAAATACGAAACCCACATAAAATGATGTAATTGAACAATGTATTCGTCTAATAAAAAAGTATAATGCATGCTTGCCATTAAAATAAAACAAAAATATCGAATATCGTTTGAAAGGGAGAGAAAAAAAATATACTAAGTATTACAGGGTTAAAAAGAAGAAACTACTTTTTATTACCAACTAATACATTTTTTTATTAAGCGTACGACATGTACGATGTTCTCGGGATGCTGCTTTCCTTGGGTTCAATATCACGTTTGTCATCCTTACAAACTACTAAAAGTTTTAAAAAATGTAAATGTATGTATTTGGAATACTTATAATAAAAGGCAAGTGTGGTAAATCCCCAACAAGTTTGTTCGAAAAGTTATTGTCCTAGCCATAATTGAGTATTTATAACAAAAAAAAAACAATGGTTTACTATTTCTTATTCTTTGAGCGGCTATTGTGTATTCGGAAGCGCGAATTTTTCAACGGAAATGTTATCTTGTGGAAAATTTAATGCAATTTGCGAAATAAAGATCAGATTTTTATTTTAATGACGATAAAGTTGAGAAAATACGATTTTATCTCAAAAAATCATATTTTTGACTAAAATCACAAAATGTTAATATCTCAGGAAAGAATCAAGATACAAACCTCGTTCTGACGAACTTTGTTTATTTAGTGAATCTACCATGGCAGTATTGACATTTTACCCTGTAACACCCTCTATTTACATAAAGGTGAATTTAGTGTTGGATGGACGGAGTGACGACCTGCGAAGACAACAGGTGAAATCGAAGAACAAAGACGAAAGCGAAGAAGAAAGGTGAATGTGAAAGAAAACACTCAGCGACAGAGAGCAAAGAGGTGTCAATAAAGAGGGTTGTTAATATTGTCGAAAAACCCTCAAGGTAGCCCTGGTGGTTGCCCGACTCGATTATTAACGATCAATAGGAATTTATGTAGGTTTGTGTTGATGTTCTCCATGTGATGACTGATCGAGGACTAGGGCATCTGGACGTACGCAGGGTGATAACAAACTGGAAGGTAGATCGTTAATTCGATTTAAGTCGTTCTAACCCCCGAGATTAAAACATGCAAAAATTGCCCGGTAAAAACAAAAATAGAGACATTGAAATAATTAACATAAAAATAAATAGAAAGTGCGAGATTTTTCAATACACCCATTTTACATTTTGGCATCGTTCTGATAGTAAAAATATTAAATGTGGGACGAATATGATCATTCTACTCACAAAATTGGTTGATTACAACAACCCGGATTACAATGATGATGAGCGTTTAATGTTTGAAATCCGGATAGTTATGATGGCAAATTCGGCGAGTAGAACCGTACTTTACAAAAAGTCGTTCTGATAATTCAACTAAGCCCGCTTTTCACTGTAGGCAGGATGTGGTTTTGGCATGCGCCCAGTGAATCAGCTTTGCATTAAGCAAATTCCGTCCAGTTTTAAATACATTAATAACTGTCAGGGCAAAGGGTGAGGCAGTACATCCTAGACAAACTGCACTGATTTCTGAGAGGCCAGTTAATTTGGTCGGCTTTACCTCATTTTCCATCATGTACGCTGTTATTTAATTGTCGCCTTTCAATTGACTTTAAAGTGGGCAATAATTAAATTTCATTTTAGATGCGAAAACACATAATTATACTTCCTAGTTCTGAAAAATTTTCCCTAAAGTTATCTGAAAAAATAAAGAATTTTATATCTTTCGCTGTTATGTACATTTTAATTTTTCAAACATTTTAACTTATAATGATCCCCTTAACTTTCTTATCTCGTTAATTGATTCGTTTTAGTCTCTTGTAAGAGAATGTATAGAGTACCAAGCTTCTTCACACTGAAGCATTTTCATTGTTTTTTGCCTAGAAAAACCATTTTGTTTTAATCGGTTTGGAGGATTTTTTTGTTAGGTTAAAATTTATTGATAGTTGTTGTACTATCAATTACAAAATTGCGAACGTATAAGGTCTATTATGATTAGTCCAATGGACATAAAATGGAGCATTTAAAATTAGCAGAAAATTTTAGGCTGAATAGATTAACGTCGGGAATCAAAATACTTGGTTGAACCGTGGACTTAACGACACAGAGAAGTTTTATCGTTTTCTTTTTAGTAATTTATGAAGTCAGTTTCTTTCTCGTGTTTGCCGTTTTGCGTTAGGATTCATAGTTCGTAGTTTTTCTATGAAAATTCGATAGTAATGAGGTCCCACTTATGTTCACCGGAGCATAGATAGTTTAACGCAGGGTAAATTTATTTAAGTCTATTTTTAGAAGAATTTTTTTGAACCATGCTTCCAATTCATTCAGCTGTTGTCGTATGTGTTGGATGTTACTTGGTGTCCAAACTAATTTTATGTACGGGTGTACCTAATTAACTCATTTTAATTGTAAATAAACAGTTTTACATAGCAAAGTAACTATTTTTAACTTCAAATTAACTGTTTTGATGTTCAGGTAGTTTTAAATTAAATGAACTATTTTTAATTGTAAATGAATTTTCCTTTAAAACATCAGAAAACTAAAAGGTGATATGAAATATAGATACATAAATAAAATTCCAGCATTTGAAAAGAAAGACATTCCTTTTTTTAAATTTATTTTACAACTGCATACGAAATACAAAAAGAAAAAATGATGATATTTACAATTAATTAAGGTTTTTAGTTGAGATAAAAAAAAGTTAATGGCACGAGCGGGATTCGAACCCACGATCTCCGGCTAGATACGCCGCTGCTCTACCACTTGAGCTATCGCGACCTCGACCTTGAAAAATGGCAAAAAGGAGGGAAAACTCATAAGGTGGGGTTGAGATAGGAAGTTGATGTCCGAGTGGGTCGAGGTCACGATAGTAGTAGAGCAGCGGCGTATCTAGCCGAAGATCGTGGGTTCGAATCCCGCTCGTGCCATTAACTTTTTTTCATCTCAACTAAAAACCTTAATTAATTGTAATGATTTAATTGGTTAACCGGACCACGAAATTAGTGAATTTAAAGATATGTACAATTATATACATACACATGCTCAAATACGATATTGTATGCACATTTATATGTCCGGCGTGGTTGATTTGAATAACCATCCAGCGAAGTGGACGTAATTGAAAAATTTTCATTTACAAATGGATGTAATTAAATTATTCTGAATAATTAATTTAACAAATTTTTTCATAGTTTTTCAACTACTGCCATCCTACGAACTGCTCATTATCCTCTCTTATGAAAATCTTTTTTCCCTATTCAGGTTCACAAACCTCCCAACAACGTATCCACCTGCAAATACATCAGCCTTCTTCCTTCAATGTCCAAAAAGTTCCAAGACTCTTTTTAAAGCGATTAATCCCCGACTTATACACTCATACAATAATTCCCTCTCCGTCCATATCATCCTACCGTCCAACAAGTTTCAGAGTTGTGGACACTATCACGTCTGCGCTTGAGAACAAAGAGAAATAGCTGGGTGCGTTCAATAGCTTCTAGATGTAGTACAAACTTTTGATAGGGTCTAGCACCCGGGCGTGCTTGACAAACTTAAACGCTTCATTCCCACTCCTTATTATCTTATCCTAAAATCCTACCGAACAGACGGCTGCTTCAGAGTGAGTTGCGGCAACGAGATATGGGAAATCAGATCACTACGAGCCGGCTATCACAAGGGCGCATTCTTGGTCCCATCCTTTATATCAACTTTACTCTTGACCTACCTGAACACTCCAATACGATCATCTTAACCTATGCGGACGATACGATAGCCTCCTAACTCGAACCTTATCCAAAGTACGTCCAACATGCAAGAAAACCTTGTGCTTATCGACGACTGGTGCAAAAAATGGAGGAAAATGTTCTCAGTATGCATTCACATTGAAAAAACAGTCTTGTCCTCCACTGTACACCAACAACAAAGATATCCAGACTTCCACTCAAGTCAGAACTATAACAAGACAGAATTCTGACGTGCAATCCTCACCCAAGATTTAAAAGAAAGTAACTTAAAAGAAGACTTGGAAAACTACGAAAACTCTTAGGACGAATATTCGTCTTGGCCGTCAAGAAGCAACTAGAGTTGTACAAGACGTCAAAGCTTCTTACTACGTCACTTACCTCTTTATCCACAACGAGCTCAACAATCCTTTTGTGAACTGATCCGATCCCGATTCAAAACGTTTCATACCAACCACTCGATCCATCCTAACCCTACTGCCCGAGCCCTCTCTACAGATTTTCATCCCAAGAACCCGCCAGGTCAGCTTATCTACAATGCCCTCGAGAAATCCTGCCCCATAATCCCTCAAAGTGAGTGCCAGCATTGGCTGGTTTCTCAAGGCGGGTTTCTCCCTGGTGCTGGCATTAGTGTTAGTGCTGTGACCGCGTGAAAAGAACATACAGTGATCACATTTGTATTATACATATCTGTGTAGGCTACAAATAAATAAATAAATAATAATAATTAATAAATAAATTTAATAATCATTGGAACATAGCCATAAAATACGTCCAATATTCCTATGCAAATTTACCTAAAACAACCAAGAAAACGTTAAAATATATATAAAATGAGCTTTAAAAAAAAAATTTAATTTACATTATTCAATAGCGTGTACTTGCAACATAAAATTATTTTAATTAAATAAATAAATAACTATATCGCACAAAAAATATAATTAACAAAACATTTTCTTAATACTCCTATTGTTTGTTTCATTTATCATTTCAAATATTAGTAAATATAACTGAATACATATAAACTGAGCTATAAAACCACTATTTAAGTAATAAAATATGTTAATAAACAAAAACATTTTAACTTTTTTAAGATAGCACTTTGCCCAATCCTGGTTTTATCAGATCAGAAGTTTTGTGTTTGTGTTTGGGCCAGTCCAAAAAAAATGACCGTCGTTATTCCGGTTCAGCACGGCGCACCCATTTTATCTGTTATCCCATGGTGTTAGATTTACGCCTATACTTCCAATTTGAGGAAACATTTATTTTCTTTATCGAGTTGGAGAGAAGGTTTTCAACGTTTGAATTTTTCAAGAAGAGTGGCTAGGTTGTACTTGTTTAGTTATTTTATTGAAACGGGGAATCGCCTGGCTATTGTCCAACATTTCTATTTTCAGGTCTAATCGAGGTTTTCTGGCGTTAAATTTATATCTTAAGCAATTCGTCTTGCATGTGGACGACTTGTAGAAAAAAATACAAGAAGATCGAAAACATATTAACCTGTGCCGATACCGCACACACAAACACACATATTTAAAAAGTAATCTCTTGTATATGAAGGTAATGAATAGCGTTTTTCAGTTAATTAATCTTTATGAAAGGTATTGGTTAAGAGATAAAAAAGTCATTGACACGAGCGGGATTCGAACCCACGACCTTCGGCTAAATGCGGCCGTTGCTCTACCACTTGAGCTGTCGTGACTTAGATCCGCTCGGACACTAACTTCCAATCTCAACCTCATCTCTCGAATTTTCCCTCCTTTCTGCCATTTTTCAAAAATGTCAAAATGTAGTTTTGATAAAAGTTAATTGGTCAATCGGACCACGAACAGCAATGGATGTAATTAGCTATATCAACTTGTAAGATACTAAACTTTAACGCGCCGTTCAAGAATTTTTAAGAAACCTTCAACAGAGTAACTTCCAAGCATAATTTATTTGCGTATTATCCAAAGTTGATCATACCGAAACGAAAGAGACATTAAACAACGGAAAAAAGGGAAAAATGAACATCCTCCTTTTCCGAGGTATTTGGGCATGGCATCGAAAATTAAATCATTAAACGCACCTGTACACATAAAATCTATCCACGAATCCTTTTCTTCCATTTTGCATATCCATTACAATCGATAATTTTTCCGACGACATTTATTAAATGACTGAACAATAACTACGTGAATTTAACAAAAACACATGGGCCAACTCCATTTTTATTAAAAAACAGAAATAATTACATTAAATTTATATAAACATAAATTAATTTTTATGCAGGTAGATTTAAATATTGTCTTTTAGCAGTGTAAAAACAATTAAATTTTAATTTTTTTATTAGTTATTTCTTCACAAACTAAATATTGAGTGTATGCCTATTTTTTGCCGGCTCCACAAGTATTGTCTAAGTCACATTTGTTATTGCCCCTTTGATATTTAATACTTCTGATTAAATTGTCAAGTCAAATGAAATACTTATTCGTGCTAGTTAAGACATTATCTATCCTAAGTGTGGCAGGTCTCAAGATTTCTCAATGTACTGCTGAAATTCTTACGAACATTTTGAAAATTGTCACAGCCTAAACGTTCTGTTGGTAGGCCAGCTAGTCACTTTTCACTTTGAGACCCTCCCTTCATTCACACCAATAAGTACGTTCACGCAGAGTAAAAATTATGCATTCACTATCCTACGTTAACCTAATTGTTTCAATAGATCTGGGAGTACGCGATATTCTACACAGATCGTGTCTATTCACACTTAACCACTCACGGGAAGAAAAATATTCACATACTAGTGTGAATATATATATATATNTATATATAGAGAGAGAGAGAGAGAGAGAGAGAAAGACAGATTACTATCTTAATTTGGAGTGATATTTTTGGGTGCGAGAGCAAGGAAAAGGTTAATGAAAGGGTAAAAAGTGTTAAAAAAGTTCTTAAAGAGAGAGAATTCTTTGGAATCTATAAATCTAAAAAAAGGTTATATATTTACTGTTCTATATATATAGGTCCCTATTTAAATTGGTTTCAAGCTTTTCGCGGTAAGTATAAGCAAACAGGTGGGTGATTAAAAAGTCAGTGAGGGGGCTTGCACCGGGTCAGGTATAAATAATAGGCAGTTGAGAAATTATGGGAAAAAATTGCTTTTATTCCCCTTAGTTTAAAAACCCATCCCGAAATGGGTCAAGTTCGTTTTTGCTGTTCAAAATCTGAAAGTATTAACCCGATTTAACGACCAGTTTTACAAAGATTACAATTTGTACGTTACAATTTACTAAACCAATATCTGCGGATTTTGATCTATTTGTTTTTATACGTAAACGGCTTTTCAAGATATAAGAGAGTACAAGTGATTTTATCGTTCTCCTCATTAAAATTGTCTGTTTAATTTTTGATAAGGATTATACAATCTTCGGATACGCCTGTTTCTAACAGTGTCTACAAAAAAAAGAAGTTCGCTTTATTACTAAAAACGTGTTTGCTTACTCGGCAGTTAAAAGCTTGTTTTGTTTTCATCAATGCCGGCTGCAAAGCTAGGTCACGGGAGAAAGATGATGTTCTATTTATTTATTTTTCTATCTCTGTCTAAATTGTCCAGTGTCAAAACGTTCAATATAACAATCCATAGATATTTTTTTAACTTTGTGTGATATTTGTATCCCTTTTCTTTAAACGTAAATTGAATTTCGTCATATATGCATATAAGTTTCTTGAGCCGAAGAACACCATAATTGAAGGGTTGAAACGACTGAAAAAAAAAACAGCTGAGAATAGTTTAACAAATTAGTGCATTCATATAAAGTAATATAAGAGTGTTATGGTGTTAAATGCCAATATTGCCATGGTGGATTCACTACAAAACGGAGTTCAGTGCCACAAGAACGAGGTTTCTACTTGACCCTTTCCTGAGATATTCACATTTTTGTGATTTTAGTCGAAAATCAGATTTTTCTAAATGAAATCGTAATTTCTCATCCTTAGCGTTAGTAAAGTACAAATCTGATCTTTATTTTGCAAACAACATTAAATTTTCCACAAGACAAGACGATATTTCTGTTGAAAAATTTGCGTGTCAGAATACATAGTGGGTGCTTAAAGAATATCAAATGGCAAAACCCATGTTTTGTTGAAATTCTTCAATTTCATCTTCCGTTTTCAACAACCTCTTTTCCGTCAAAATTGGTTTTATTAGAAGTGAAATATCATACGTGCGTCTACGAGGTTTCATGGTCCGATTAGCCACATAAATTCTTTTCAATTAATTAATCTTTAATTAAGTTTGTGGTTGAGATAAAAAAGTCAGTGTCAAGAACGGAATTCGAACACACGTCCTTCGGCTAAATACGCCGCTGCTCTACCACTTGAGCTATCGTGACTTCCATCCACTTGGACACCAACGTCCCACCTCAACCCCACCTCTCCAATTTTCCCTCCTTTTTGGCATATTTCAAATGTCGTATAATCATCTATTTGATTCTCGGCGACAAATAAAAAGACCAGGGAGAGCTTTAGTGAAGTGTACTTCATTTTGCTTATTACATCTATTAGGTTTCGTGGTCCGATTGACCAAATAAATGATTTTCAATTAATTAATCTTTTCATGTAAGGTTTTGGTTGAGATAAAAAAAGTCATTGTCACGAGAAGTCACGATTGCTCAAGTGGTAGAGCTGCGGCGTATTTAGCCGAAGGTCTTGTGTTCGAATCCCCCTCGTGACACTGACTTTTTTTATCTCAACCAAAACTTCAATTAAAGATTTAATATTGAAAATCATTTGTCAGGTTGAAAAACGTGATATCGAACCCAAGGAGAGCAGCAACACATGATCGTCGTACATGCTTTATTTTTAATGAAAACAATTTTTAATTGGTAACAAAAATTAGATACATTCTTCTCGTGGCTTAGCCCGTCCTCGATTTGATTCCATTAGATTTTTACATATGGGGAACTCTGAAAAGAGCGGTGTACAACACACCCATCGAAACGAGGGAACAGCTCATAGAAAATATTGGAGGTCCACGTTTCCGCGGTTGCATCATTGGTATTAATTTCAGTTGGTTTCTGGAGTCCAGTACATTAGGCAAAACGAATATATAGACAAGAAGGTAATAAGTCCTCCGTCTTGCATTCACGTCGGTGGCTCTCCGTTCGCGCTTGTGTATACAATTCGAAGGAACGCGTTTCGAACAATAATGTTAATTTGCAAAAAATGCATAATAGTAAAATAAATAATAAAATTTCATTTTCCTTGTAAATTTTCTTTGATTATGTACACTTTATGAGAAGAATAGATCGATTTTTGTTACCAACTAATAAATATTTTTATTAAAAATATGACTTGTACGATGTTCTTACGATGTTGCTCTCCAAGTGCTCGATATCAAGTTTTTCCACCTTGCAACGGACATTTCAGGAAGAAAAATTCTAAAATATGTAAATGAGGTTTAATCGTTGCTGTAATTATTTCCCATCGTTTGAGATTCTTAGACATTAAAATTCTAAAATATGTAAATGTGAGTACGTCCTTGTAATACTTACAAAACAAGACAAATTCCATTTGTTATTCTTTGACTGGCTACTGTGTTTTGCCAGCGCGAATTTTTCAAAAGTAATGTTGTTGTTCTTGTGGAAAATTTTATGGAGTTCGCCAACTACCGCTCAGATTTGTATTTCAATGACGATAAGATAGTCGAGAAATTACGATTTCATTTAGAAAAATCTGATTTTCGACTAAAATCACAAAAATGTGAATATCTCAGGAAAGAGTCAAGATAGAAACCTCGTTCTGATGGCACTGAACTACGTTTTACTTCGTGAAGCATGGCAGTATTGATATTTAACACTGTAACACTCTATATATTTTACTATTAAAATTTAGCTAGATTTATGGCACAAGTGTCGGCCTCTTTATCACCACGTGCACTTTTTTTGTCTAGCTTTAATTAAACTCTGAATAATTTTAATAAAATGCCAAATACTGGTTGGGTGTCGGAACGACATGTCAACATAAATAAAATGCCAAGTGCTATTTGAAACTAGAATGGGAAATACGAGTCTGCAAACCTATCCAAAGGCCACTGCAGATTCTTGGTAAAATTATGTAAAGTTTTTAACAATAAATGCATTAAATTGGACCTAAATGTGCTAAACTTGGGGACCAAATAGAAAAGATTTAAATGGTTGTACTCTGTCTCTAGGAGCTATGAAATCGAACCCCGGACGTTTTGTCCATGAAATTTAAATTTAATGCAATCCCTAAATACAAAGAAATAAAAAATAATAAACTGATTAAATTGAATTAAACTGTTACAAATTCTATGGTCATTGACGTGCCTTGTCTTGGCATATTTTTTTTAGCGAGGTGTTTTTATTTTAATATTTTGTTCAAAATATTCACGAGCAACAAAAGTTATAAAATGTAAAACATGTTACTGAAATTATCAAGTAATTGTTTAATGTGTTAATTTTGATTATCTGATTGATACAATTTCCTCCAAATAAAAATGATTATGTGTTATATCTTCAATTATTTGCCCATATTTTTATAGATAAACACAAAATTCAATTTTAGTGTTATCGTATTTTTTCTGGCAAATACAGTCTGAGAGTCGTGAAGCTGAAAGAGCATAATAATCGCAGCACCAAGGTCGGTCATATTTGTGCAAATTCAACCCAATCCAATTAGTCCTTTCATATCTTGCAATCTTCTCGCCATGAATGTGTTTCTTGAAAATAGGCCTGAAATTTCCTTTAATTAGATAAGTGTTTCTTCTTTGGAATGCTTGTAATTTCTTTGATTCTGCCACTCAAAACACAAAATGCGATAGCGTACAATTTGACTTAAAGCCTGTTTGAAAGCATGCTTCAAAGAACATATAGCCATCATTAAACGTTCTACCTTTGATTCCCAGCACATGATACGTTTGAATATTCATAACGCGATGAATATACTGATAGAGCTGAATAATTCGTTTGTACCATCGAGTAATATTGTTGTCCAATTTTACTGAACATGGTTCAGTCTCTCCATGCTTTATAATAATTTTGGACGTAGCGGCTAACACGTACAATCAACTTACTTTCATTATAATTTAATATTAATATTAAACAATGTCTATACTGGTGCGCGGCCATAACGCATTTTTCTCTAGCTTTGTTGTAATATTTTAAGAACAATTTTTTTAGAAAAGATTTAAAGTTTTTGTTAATGAATAAGACGGTCAGGAAACGATAAATAATGTAAGAGAATAATAATATGAACTTTTATCAGATAATTTTATGTTATTTTGAGGTTTATTAAATGTATTAATTACTCAAGAATACCCTAGCCTTTTATATGTTCATAAAAATGTAATAGCCTACTAAAATTGTCGAAATTATCTAAAAAAATTGTGAAATTTAATGTATTAAATGTAAATTTTTTAATATTGTGATAAATTTTTTCTTGGAAGTTTCACTCTAAACTAATAGTGAACGAGCGTATTCGCAAATATACCAAATCTAGTGATTATATTGCTCATTAAGATAAAGGCAGTGATGAATTAGTGTCGACACTGCATGCACCATTTCCGCCGCAGTTTTCCCGCAGCATACATCGATGGCATGACTTGCCAAGTGGGGATGGCAAAGCCGGCAATTGTTTATTCTCCACACGTGGTACTCACTTTTGAAAAGAGGAAAGAAATATTAACAATTGGACGATATCTTTAAAGGAATTCATATTTTTTACGCTCGCTCTAATCTTATTGTTATACTCGACAAATACAGATTTCACGTCCAAATTTATAGTTTTACCCATGAGTTTTTCAATAAATTCAACGCGATCATCCAAATTCCGCCTAAATATTTGCAAAGGATGATCTTCCGCGGCATAAACCATTAATGAACGTTGCAAACAATGAGGGCACGTTCATTAGCCTTTCTGTTTGTAAAAGCGAGGAAGTGTCAGGGTTTCCGAGGAGGCGATGTCACTAATTAATGGTGTTTATCTTCAAAATGAGCAACCTCTATCATCAAAACTTCTTTTTTCTTTATTTACGCAACAATATAAACTCTATCATTATTTTTTCAAAATAAATAAGAGGATCCCAAAAAAAGATTGATTTTTCTTCGTACCGTATGCAAATATATCATAAAACTATATGAAGTAAAATTGATGTTAAATATAATTCAAAGAATAATGGATCAATACGTGTTTATATTCTACAAGAAAATATGCGAACTCGTGCCATCACGTGAGGCTTATCATCGAAGATTATTTTTCACGAAGATAATGATCCTAAATAACGTACAATGCTACACGACAATTAAAATCCCCATCACAGTCGCTGTATTTAAACTCAATATACAACCTTTGGCAGGATGTTAAAAGAAACCTAAAACAGTGTGAAGGGAAACATAAATGCCAACTTTCTGAAACTGTTATGGAGGAGGTGTGAAACATGAATTCTAATATTACCAAAAAAATGGATAGCGGCATGAAGAATCCTTCCTGAAAAGTGATAAAATATAAAAGAGGTCCTACAGACCATTAGATTTGTTTTTGTAATGAAATAATTTTTTTGTTATTGGTTAATTTCCACATATCCAGATTTTTTCAAAGGTTTTGTTCTTATTCTTTTTATCAAAGGTTTTTGGATGAGTTGAAAAATTAGAGTCACGAGCTGGATTCGAACCTACGACTTTGGGCTCAATATGCTGCTGCTCGTACCACATGAGCTATCATGTCTTCGATTACCTCGGACACCAACGTTCAATCTCAACATAGAACCGTTCGAATTTTCCCTCTTTTTGCCATATTTGTTTTAGGTTCAGATGGGAAGTTTTAGGGAACGAAGTCACGATAGCACAAGTCGTTCGAGCAGCGGCGGAATGAGCCGAAGGTCTGTGTTTGAATCCCGCCCGTGACACTAATTTTTCAACTGGACCAAAAACCTTACATAAAAACAATAATTAATTGAAGTAATTAATATGGTCAGTTATGAACACTAAACAAGTATGTGTTTTGTTTCCTTTTTTAGCAGTTAAGCCAATTTCAAAAGACAAATTAAATAAAAAGGCCTTCATTTAAATAAATAAATCAATTGTTTTAATATGTGAATTTCTACTTGTTTTTTTTCCTCCTTTTTCGTAATTAATACTATGTGTGTCCATCGATTCGTAATTATCTTTGAAGTATTATTTAACTTCAATTAAATTTGTTCCCCCAGTTTACCTTTGAGTTCTTTTTTTATACTTAGAATGTAAATTAAAGGTATTTTTATATTTAGTTTTAACCAGACAGGAAATATTTTATTTTGCAATTTCCTCAACATTTAATCATTTATTGACTTTTCCAGCTCGATGGTCATTTCTACCGAGATTTGTTAGCATTGTGAATCCGTAGTTCTATAATTTCCGTATTCTGAGCGACATGAAATATTCCTTCGGCGCTTTTGCTCACCGGCTTATGAAACCTAACATGCGATCAAAAGTTGCCATCAAACAGAACAACATTTAAAATATAACATTATAAAATAATCGCTTCACTAACCATTAAACAGGATCATTTAAGAAATATTTGACTTATCTAAAGATGTAATCAATATAGTTACAATGGATTGTTTTTTTGTTCTAGGGCTGGTAGGAAGAAGGAGGTTATATCCGTACAGGTAGGAAATTTTTACACGCTCATACAATCTAACTATATATTAATAATTTTGCGATAATTTTTGGCTGATCAATAAAATGCTTTTTAAATCTTTAAGATTTGTTAAATAATTTAAATTCTACAGAACTATTTCATTAACATTCACTTATTCACTCATAAATACCTTCATTTCAGGTTAACTCATTCACTCTAATGAAAAAACCCGTATTCTATATAGCAGTAGATTTTTTTTTTTTTTTTTTTTTTTTTTTTTTTTTTTTTTTTTTTTTTTTTTTTTTTTTTTTTTTTTTGAGCGCGGCGTGAGAGTCTCTCATGCTAACCACTCGGCTACCGCTTCAAACCCGGCACACTTAAAAATGGAGCTTCTTTCAAAAATTATCGGCACCCCGATGGTTCATATACCCTCGTAGTTGAAATTACCTCATAATATATATATTCCGTTCTTATTTATCCTCAGCAACCATCACAACTGATCTTGGTTGAATAATTAATTAATGCACACATTGATAAAGTAATATCCACAAGTTTAAATGTTGAAGGCCTTATCTGAAGATATTCAAAAGATTTAGAGGTAAATTCCAGGACGATACTATATACTATATTCCTCGACTTCACTTGCATATTGTTCAGAGAGTACAAAATAAATTTTTAAGAATGTTTGTCTTTAAGCTGGGAATAAAACTTTCCGATTATAGTTTAACCAGTTTCAATCACAGTTAAATTTAATCCCATTAAAAGCACGCAGGTTACAGTTCTACTTACAAACTTTTTTTAAAATTATTAATTTATACATTGTCTGTCCTCAACTTTTAAGCAATATCAACTTCTCCGCTATTCCTTAACACCTTAGACAGCTTAGTTCCTTCTATATGCCACGGCACAATACTAACTATGGCATAAACTCACCGATGGACAAGCTAATGTGCTCTGCAAATGACATCCCTCCTTTACAATTATTTAATTCCTCTATTAATATTTTTCTGAACCATCTTCACAATACGTTAAACAAATCTTGACATTCTAGGCATATACAAGTTTTTCGCCTACTCGTGTTACAAACTTTGCCTGTAGAGTACATTTGAAAAGGAACAAAAATGTCCTAATTAACTATGGTCCAAATCCCAACAGTTTCGGAGTTATTTCACTTTTTCAACATAATCTCTGGTGCGCAGTCACCTAGAGTATGCCAGTGTTGTTTGGTCGCCGAGTTCTTTAGATGGATCTTACATGATAGATAGGGTACAGAGAAAGGCCACGAAATACCTGTATTACAAATTATGCAATCACAGGAACTACCATCATTGCTCCTATGAAGCCCAGACTTGCTCTCGTAGGCCTGGATTCTCTGGAGAATAGAAGAGTTTTGGCTTCCGTTGTGTTTCTGTGGAAGATCCTAAATAATTTTATTGATTACCCGGAGATATTATCTTGTATTGGCTTTAGGGATTCCCAGCGTCAACCACGAACCCATGAATTGTTTGGTACTTCACGGCACAGGACCAAATACGGGTTACAGTCTTCAATCTCCACAGCTGTGCATTACTTAAATAAATTCGCTATCAGTGCGGACCCCTTCTCCTCGTCTCTTCAGATCTTTAAACAAAATATTAAACATGCTTTAAAATGTTGAGGGTTTATTTATTACTTTTGTTGTGTTATTTATTAATCTATTTATATTATTGATTTTTTGTTAAAAGTGTAAGCCCTTTTTGCTATTATTTTTACTGCTATTATTTTTATATCCTTTTTTAGGATTTTATATCATAATGATTGTTTTGTTGTGTTGCTTGACTGTCCTATGCTTGAGACTTGACCTGTTTGGACTGTAAATAAATACAATAAATACAATAAAAAAAAATAATTGTAACTAACAGGGGTAAATTTTAAATGTGATAGCTCTGACCAATGTCAAATGTTAAAATAATAAACTACAATTTTAATAAGCGTTTGTTTCATCATTTGTTGGATTATTGTCATTACCCGAACTGTTATTGATGGTGTTATTGACATTTAATGTCTAGGTAATGTGTAATACTGGGCCTCCAAAAATCTTTTAGCATGCGGACGTCTTTCTCAGAATTTTTGGATAGTGTCCCACCAAATTTTGTGGAACTCTAGAATTCATTTTTATACTCTACCCTCCATACTTAATTTCCGTATTGGTATTCGTTAAAAAGAAAGTCTGCTTTCCAAATTGCCCATTCTTGACAGGCAACTCGGCACGTCAATAATCTAATGCAATTTAATGCAGTTCTAAGTTTTACGATTATATTTTGGTACATTTTTTTATTATTAGCTTAAATCAAATATAATTATATGATTATTCAGAAATCGTGAGATGCGGTCGATGATGATGTAGGTTTCAGAAAAACATTTTCTTTATCGTGCTAACGTTTCGATCTTTATTGAGATCATCTTCAGGGCCTGGGATTTACAAACATTGTTTAAATTTAACAAATACATGTAAGATGTGGAGAAAAGTGAATTTATACAATGCAAAATATATTTTTTATATTCAATTAAATTATTTCTACTCACTCAAAGTGTTTGTTTTCTGTGTAATTGTGCCATTCTTGCGTGTCGTGTTGTGAGTGCCAGTGAGATTTTGCTGTTATATGTTTATATACGTTGGATTTTGAAGGGGTGGGGAAGGATAATTATATGTATGTATATATATAATAATTATATATATTTACAGCTGTACCACTTTTGTTATTAGCCATTGAAGATGGTCTATATTAGACAAAAACGCATTTGTCGAAATAAACGCCTATTCCGACTTTATAACTTATCCTGTAAGATGCTTTTAGTGAGTTTTTATTTATATTTCTTGCACGAGTTGTAATGAAGATTTGAGTTGGAGCGCTTCCCATGAAAAAATAAATCTGTTTCTCTGGAGTTCTGTGTGTGTACCCTCAAAACAAAGTCGCAGTTTAACGCCGGGAAAACACTTACTCGAAGAAACGCTATGCGACGCTACCCGATGCTACCGGACGGGGGTAATACAACCTTATGAAAAATTGGACTTTGGATTTGCATCGGGTAGCGTCGCATAGCGTTGCTTCGGGTGTGTTCACCGCTTAAATGGAACCATTGAATTGTTTCATAGTATTTTCACAGAACTCGTAATGTGAGCTTTACCTATAAGCCTTTATAAGCCCCAAAATTAAATAGCTATCGTGGTACTAACGCTTTTTAGATATTCCACTTCCACTCTATTGGGGCTCGCAGGATTTGAGCATGCTGGACTTATTTTGCTTAAAAAAACGTAGAATGAATAAATAAATTTCGTTTTCAATACTCATTGTTATCCGTTTTGTAATTTTATTTATTAATTCTACTTTATTTTTGTTATTATTAATTTTCTCGAAGCTCGCCGCAGATACCCTAGTTAGGGTCAGCGGATCCCCGTTTGGAGGGCCGGGGTGTAATGACTTAAACTGCAATTTTTAATAGGCGTTGGCTTCATAATTTGATGAATTATTGTTTTTAAGCGAGAGAATATTGACGATATTATTGAAATGTAATGTCTATGTAATATGTAATGTATTTATTTCCAAGATAGATTAAATTGCAGATGTTCTATTATACAATCTTTACATTTCATTTTACAAATTACGCAAAATTTGTATTTCCACGAATAGTGTAACAATTCCACTATAAATAATTAAGGATTTTGATAGAGAGAAGAAAATCCTTTTATTTTCGTGGAGGGTTGATCCCGAGAAGTGGTCGGGAATGAAACGCTAACAAATATCGGAATCGTCTGAGAGAGTTGATCACCATTTCCTCAATGGCGTTACTAGCTAAAAAGACCACTGGAAGCCCCACAAAAGACCTGGAGCCTCGTTGCAACTCCGGGCCCCTTGCTTTTATTTCCAAGCAACTCGGACAAAAGCTCGGACCGGAGGCTGCGTGGTTTGCGGAGAGAAACTCGTACCGCAGAAACCCCATCCGACTGCAATAACGGGCTCTAAATGAACTCTCAGTGTATTTTAATGTCCTTCGCCCTGTTTTAAGATCCTCTTTCATCCTGAATAGAACGATACTTCGTTTTCTCATTTCGCATTTAGCTACGAAGACGCTTTTATATGCTGGCTCCAGTGACAAACACGATATTAAGGCGGTGCCTAATGGTTCATCAAATATTTAGTTTAACTTAAAAATATTTAGAAATCAAAACAACACGATTCTGAGATGGAACATTAAATTTAATTACGGCAAATAACTATTTCTTTTCTTAGCCAATTTTCTTTCCTGATTTCCTTACCAATCAATTGTATCAATGTAGAGATTTAATAGGATAAATATTAATATACAAATCAATAATTTATTTATTTATGTTTTTTAATTATTTTTTTCTTTGACCGCGGCTTCCGACATCTAGGTCCGACATAGCCCCCAACTAATTCTATATTCTATTTCCACTTTCAAACAATACATTCATACAAATAAATACATTCATACACATAAATACATCCATACAATACACTCATTCCGTGTGGTGGGTAGAGTACTTGATATTCCTCCACCGATCTATACTTAAACTAATCTAGATTGGGGTCGATGGAGTACTTTTATAAATATTCCGCCATCGACCCCGAACACACACTCATACGCTCTCAACGTTCGAGGGGCGATGATGACGTTATATTTCACCCTCATCCCTCGCCATTCACGCTAATAAATACATGCACTCAGACAACATATAGACACACAACACATAAGATATATTATGTACAATAAAAAAAAAAAAAAACCAATTTCCCCTAAAAAGCGGAACAGGGATTCTGAAATTCGCTGCAGTGCTCGAGTACTATCTTCAGATTGGATGTCATGCCTACACACTCCCTGTAGGAAGCCAAAGCATGACCAGTATGTGGGACACATCGAGCAACTTTTCTCTGCATAAGGGGCACCTGCGCGGGCCAAGAGCAGGTACCCGTGTGTCAACCGCGTATGGCCTATTCTTAATCGCGTAAGGACGATTCCTTGTTTCCAGCTAAGGTTCTCGGGGGGGGGGCATCTACGAATCCTGCTCTTGGCGCGCAAAAGCCTCTCGGACGACCCGGCCCACTGTCTCTGCAATCTTTCTTTTATCATGTTCTTTACTGCTAGCTTGGCGTCAGAGGGCCTGGTCGCGATGGTCCGGTCTGGAGGGTGGGACGTCCTGGCCTTTGCAGCTTTGTCCGCACGTTACTCTGGTCTCCCTTCATAACGAATAAATTTTTCGCCTTTTACTAAAAATTTCCGTGGAGGGAGACTCACTGATAAGTCTGTAACTTATTGGATTTCTTATACTTACTTAACTTCATTATCATTCTTAATCTTTTCGACATAAGGGAAAATGGCTCTGCAACTCATGTACAAAGTACGTACGTACATAAATTGTGAATCGACCTAAGTTTGCCTCGTAACACGGTATTTCTATCAGATCCTGCCTCATTTACACTAGCAAGAACTTTCACACTATTAAATACATTCCAGATGGCTAGGAACCTACATATTATATACCCAATTAACAATTTGGGTGGCACAGGGATTTTGCCTACAATAACTGTAAAATATATGTACAGGTTGAGTCAATTTTGGTCCACTATAGAGAAAAGCCATTAGTTGCGAACAGATCAGTCATTTGACACTTTTCCTTTTCCAAAAACAGAGGTGAGTCAGATTTCAAAGCACCAAAAAAATGCATTAACATAAAAAAATTTCTGCATGTACTTTGCATTAATCGCATAAATTTGAGTGACTTTTATAAAAAAAAAAAACATTAATTAATCTTTTCTTGATGAACCTAATGAAGTTTAATTATTACAAACTTCATGAGAAGAGGAATACTAATGAAATTTACAACTCAATTACTCATTATATATGCCATTAAAAAAAGTTAACTGTAATAATTATGTCTTATGTCATTAGAATAAACACAGTAAAGGTTTTATAAGAAAAAACTAACATTAAACAACTAAATCTTTTTTAAAAAGATAGTTCCTACTCTGAGTAAGTTGTTTTGCAACGATCCGGATTTCGAGCCTTTTGGAGTATCATCAGATTGAAGGACTTCTACCACTACGTCTCTCGACATGAATTGCCAAAGTGAACCCGCTGATACCTCCGCCAACGCGACGTTCCAATTAGCAGCTGATTTTTTTAATGGCGCTCAATTTGAACGTGCGAAACGCGGAATTTATAACACAAATAAATATTATACTAGGAAAAACTTAATATTATTAAATTACTATAAAAATAATAACAATTAAAATAATCAGTTTAATTATTTGCATGTTTGATATTATTTATGTACATATTTAAAATGGGAGGTAGATCAAAAGCTGTTATATTATTAATGCATTTATCACCATGTTCAATTTTACATTTTTTAATTCAAATTTCTCAAACCAATCTAATTTTTTCCCTTTGTTGAAACTATGTAACACTCTTGTATTTAGATTTGAAATGAAATTATGTTTTGTTTCTTTTAGATGGTCCTTAAATTCCGAAAATTTGCTCGATTTAGGCAAGTGTTCTTTTACTCTTGTTTTTATTTCTCTACCGCTTTGTTCTATATATTTAATATCACATTCATTACAATTGAGTTGGTAAAGCCCACTTTTTGCCAAGTTGTCTACTTTGTCTTTAGGTTTTGAGAGGATGTTTTTAAGTGAACCCGTACTTCTAAAAGCTATTCTTGTTTAAAAATTTTACTAACTTTTTCCGATAATTCACCAATGTATGGTGTACCATAATAAACGACCTAATAGAAATAGACGTATATAGAAAACCCACAACTACAGACACTATGATACCAACGGATTCTTCCTACCCATGGTCCCAAAAGGCAACAAAGGGAAAGAATTAGCTTGGTTTGAGAATTTTTTTTTTACTTCATTTATTTGTATCTACAACTGTACATGTATTATACAACCAGCAGATTGGATTTCGGATTATGTGTTTGGCATTATGGGCGATATAGAGAAAGCTACCCATTGGCAGCCGCTCTGGATTAATGAAATGATATTAATCATTTAAGAGGTTTCTTATCCATATTCTTTTCAGACGTTTACGTGGTAATTGTGGGGAATGGAGTAATCGTATTTGTGTGTTGGTGTGATTTTGTAATTTACTATGAAAACGTCTGTAATATGTTTTGATGGATGAAAAAGCTGTTGGGATTTGAAGATCTTTGCGAAGTGTATTATTGTTTACATAAAAAGGGGCAGAAACAATTAGTCTTAAAATTTTGGATTGAAAACTTTGTAATCTTTGAATATTACAAATTTCAATATACTTCATATACTTGGCACCCGAACATCCAAATAGGTTGGAGTAGGTATGTGTATGTCGAAAGTTTTGATTTTAATAGTAATTTTGATTGTCGGTTGAGTAGGTAATAAAGAATTTTAAATCGTTTCTTCAGTGTCTGTTTTTTTAATCGTGTGTGTGGATTCCAAGTTAGCCTTCTATCAAATGTAAGTCCTAAATAGGTAACTTTGTCGGATTGAGGAACAGGTTCATTGTATAAGTATATGCTAGCACAAGTCTCATGACGGAGTGTAAAGGTGATATGTTGTGACTTTGAGGGATCAAACTTTATTTTCCAAAGATTACTCCATTTTTCAATTGTTGATATGTGGTTTTGTAACATGAGTGAAGGTTGTGTAGAAGAGAGATGGCTTGTTAATATGGCGGTATCATCTGCGTATGTGGCGGTGAGTGTATTCTTATTTGTGGGTGTATCAGAAGTAAAAATTGTGTACAACAGCGGAGCGAGTATTGACCCTTGTGGCACACCTGAAAGCACTTCTTCCATCCCAGAAGTCTCCGTATCCTGGTTTACTGCGAAAAATCTCTCTTTACGGTATGATTGTATAATCGGATAATAGGCCTGGGGTAAAAATAATTTTAATTTGTATAATAATCCCTCATGCCATACTTTGTCGAAGGCCTGAGAAACATCTAGAAACACTCCAGTCGCGTAGTTTCTGCTCGAGACACGAAGTAATGAAATCAGTCACTCTGTGACGTTGATGATTGGTGGAATGATGGGTTCGAAAGCCAAATTGATGGTTTGGTAAGATGTTGTTCGAAGTAGCAATATAGATATTTCTTTTGTAAATTAATTTTTCGAATAATTTAGAAGGAACGGGTAACTGGGAATTGAGAAATTTGAAATTAAAAAATGTTAAACTGAACATGGTAATAAATGCATTAATAATATAACAGATTTTGATCTACCTCCCGTTTTAAATATGTACATAAATAATATCAAACATCCAAATAATTAAAATAATTATTTTAATTGTTATTATTTTTATAGTAATTTAATAATATCAAGTATTGACTACTATAATATTTATTTGTGTTATAATTTCCACGTTTCGTACTTTCAAATTGATCGCCATTAAAAAAATCAGCTGCTAATTGAAACGTCTCGTTGGCGGAGGTATCAGCGGGTTCACTTTGGCAATTCATGTCGAGAGACGTGATTGTAGAAGTCCTTCAACCTGATGATGAACTAAAAGGCTCGAAATCCGGATCGTTGCAAAACAACTTACTCTGAGTAGGAACTATCTTTTTAAAAAAGGATTGAACACCACACTCACTCCATCATTTATCATTTCTATTAAACAACTAAGATATTTTTTCATACAATGTGTATAGATCAGAAAGTTTGGGATGTCAGTGCAGTCATATCAAAGTCTGTGCCTCTCTCCTTTTACCTTAAACACATTTACTCTAAAAAAATTCCCTAATTTAGTGGGTCTATGCAATACTCTTTATTCTGCCACGAACTCACATGCACACACATAATCCTTCACTCAAGCAATCGTGCTAATGAACACATTCAATCAGGTCGATACAGTAACCTACTTCGGTGGGTCTCTGGGCTATTCTAAATTCCATCACAAATTCATTTATTCTGTCATACATCCACGCCAATTAATACAGTCATTCTAGAAGGAAAAAATCACGTGTGAAAAACCATCAAAAGCGTCCATATACATTTATCTGCCTCAGGTGACCAATCAAATTTCCACTGGTAAAGAAATTGAACTTAAAACCGGCTCTGTATGTTACAATGATCCGTTGCGTTTCTTTATTATAATATTTCCGAATAAAATTCAAAAGGATGCATCCCTCCTTAATTCATTTTTCATAACGTCAATAAAAATTGATATGATTTTTTAAAACAGACTCTTTTTAAATTACTTCTTTTGATTAGTTATGTTATCAATGATGTTCAGTACGTATATAGTTTATTTCCCCGGGTTGTTATAATACTAAACTACCAAAACTTTTCATTGCTTCCAAGTTCCTTACTTATTCCCGAATAGAGTTGAGTGGCATTTACTCGAACCATGCCCAGAAAAATTTCGAGATGAACAAAGCTAATTGTTATGCAATTCGTGAAATCAATGGCATCTAATAATTTCGATTTTTCGAGGAAGTTCAAAGCAACTTGAACTCCAATGGAAAATAAATATTCTCAGGTATTGTTTAGTTTTATGACTTTTCTTTTTAATAACATTAAATTGCAAACACAAATTTTAAAAAATGTTTGTTTTTCGCAGTAAAGTATTGTTTTTTTAATTGTATAAAAGGCTAAATCCTTCTGGCTTTGAGTCTGTTTAAAGTTGTTCTGAAATAGTAAACCCCCAGGGGCCACACACCGTGAACCCAAGGCCTTATTTGCTAGATTTCTATGCTTAGATTCATCTTATGCAGAGCTAGTTTTTGGTAGAAGATAAAAACTGTTAACAGTTTTATTCGGAAACGTCCACATCCTTAGAGATCTGGCTAACAGCCCAGGGAGCTCCACGTAGCACCCGCCCGGCCACTGCGTGCACATACACATACGTACATATATGTAAATACACACCCCTCCCCGCTCGACATTTCTATATATTTTATGTAGGTTGCGATATTAAATTTATATATTTCCTTATCAGCCTTATCATCATTAGAAACCGAATCATTCGACCCATGCAATCGGCATATAGAATTTTCTTAAGGTGGAGTCGAATTGTACGGTAGAAATTTTTTTATTTAAATTTCACTCATTCCGTTATAAGGTGATTCACTGTTATATACTTGTTGCATTTTTCACAAGGAGTAAGTTCCTCGGCCATTTGGAGTTCACGGTTGTATCACCTGTAGCCAGTTGTCAGTATCACCTTAAGATATCCCAACTGCAGATTATGCAGTCAGGTCGAGGAAACTACCACCCATATCATCTTTGAATGCGAAGCAATGCCTCATAGGAGATTTAACCTGGAATACAGAAAAAGACCTAGGGAATGAATTATACAATGATCGGATACTTCTGAGAAAAACGATTGCATTGAACTAGGGAACTAGGAAGGTGCAATAAGCCTGGGGAACTCAATCTCCGCTTCCCAGTATCCATCACCTCAAAGTATTACCTCCTTTCGTCTAGAATTCCGTTGCAAAGACCGCCATTTTGCCACTGAATGTTATTTCCCTTGTTAGTAGTTTCAAGCCATTCATTTTTCACAGTCAGATAATTGGGATAATCTTTAATACTTGTTCTATTAGCATACGTGTGTTAGTCGCTGCTTTGGCATGATTGTCTGATTTGAGGTTGAAAGAAATACAGTTATGACCTGGAATTTACAGGAAAAGCACAGGGATGTTTCCAGTGTTAATTTTAATAAGCTAAAATATACTACATTTCACTGTATCTTGAATTATATGATTATCGAAAAACAGGTTCTTGATTGCATTCACCTACATCACACCAGACCGCATCTCGCGATTTCCGAATAACCCTAGACTAACGGTCACTAATCACCACACATTTAATGTAAATATGAAAAAAACTACTTCTTTTGAAAAACTCAGTATATTTAATAAAGAGAATTTTTTGTTTCTCGCCTCAATATTTTTGTCTCTTAATACAATTCATAATTGGGAAAATCAGATTTTCAAAAACGACTAACAATCTTTCGACCGTAACTTCTCAAATCTAATTCCCCATCCGCCGCCATTACTTGGTGGATAAAAGTCGGCGCCTTATATTTTTTAGGATTTTCCTCACTCGGTTTAGAGCCGGCTGTACTGGTTTTATTGCTCTTGGAGAGAATGAGAAAAAAAAAAGAGAGAGACTTTGCCCGTTGCCCGGGACCACTTCTCCAGGTATTTTGTAATATATTCCTCACGGGCTGCGTTATCCGGCCGCGGCAATAACAGCCGGAAGACGTATGCCCTTTATTTGTTGTATATCAACCCTGCAGGCCCTTTTTTCCACCCCGAGCCATCCCACAATCAGGACGGGCAATATGCGAAATTGAATGCCAGGTTTTGTTCAAAGACATGTAGTCACAGGGAAAACGATGTTTGAAAATTGTCGTTGGATTTTATCTGCTTAGTTCTATTGTTTGGTTTCGTGCAGACCCAAGCAATATAAAGCAATTTAAATAAAATTTTCGTTTGTAAATAATTGCAATTTTAACTTTCCCTGATTACAAGGGGTACCTCACCCCTTCAAAATTTTTGTTTTCCGTCGTAAAAAACCAATTTCAAATGGTAACCTCTTTATTTTCAACTTAGTATTTTTCTGTTACTAGTTTTGAAAATTGTCCAGGATAACGGAGAACTCACCTTTTATGTTTTAAAATAGAGTATCTATTATTCTCTGTGCATTTAAAAACTACGATATTTCATGGATTTTGGTTTTGGTTTAAGGTCTCTATCTTAAGTTTTCACGGTTCACAAAATTAAAAGACGTCGTAAAGTAGGTTTTTAGGTTGAATCATTAAATTATTATTTCATTACATTTATTTTGATGTTCATGGTGTTCAAAATGTCCACCATCTTGCACTACATAAAAGATAGGTCTTTTTTGTCAATCAACCGTAACTGCTTCAGCAATTGATCGTCTATCTATGGTCACTAACGACTGGCACGCATCAGATATTTTTTCCTACGGTGAATCGTGAACCATTTCCACTCGGTATGGTAATATTCCGAAAGAAAACAGGGCCCTTCATGCAGTGTTTTTTGCTGAAATTCAATTCACAGCTTAGTTGTCACATTGTTTTGTATGGATTCACCAAACTGTACAACAAAATTTTCAGTTTTGCGTCAAAACTTTGCACATTCCAAGTTCTTGAGGAACGTCCAACTCAGATTAACTAGAGAGACTTGAAAGGAATAACTAAATCAATTGAAGTAGTCACTTTACCTCCGGAAACTACTTATTTGCTTGTCAGCATAGCTTGTTTCAAAGAACAAATTAGAGTATTAGCAGAGTGAAATGAAACAGAGATAAACAATTATTTTATATTCTAGATTAAAAAATAATACTTGTCTGTTTACGTTTTTATTATTTAGAAATGCATAACTCGGTAAAAAAATTGGGATAGAGATCTGAAACCAAAACCAAAATTTACTTTAATTAAAAACGAGGAAGTTAAGTTGGATATGTTTGTTATTCTGGACAATTAAATAAACTAATAGCAAAGAAAAATGTTAGGTTGAAAATAAAGAGGAGGTAACCATTTGGATTTTTTTTTTACGAAAAAGGGGAAAAGATAATTGATGTCTTGTATTTGTTATGTTTTCTAAGGTGTCTAAGATTAAAAAGCTCAGGATTTTTGGAAAATTCTACTTCCAAAAAACAATTATTTTATTAATTTAAGCTGATTATTAGCTATCGATAGCATAAAATAATCCAGAAAAAAACGTGATTAAGATAAATAATCCAATCATTATACTTTTATCACAAAACCTTCATCACTAAGGAAGAATTCGCGAGGTCGTTGGCGTTATCGGCGTCCTGGAGGATATCTGAATGGTTTTGGGGTGAATAGTGTCGAATTGAAGGACATAGTCAGTGTAGACATTAAATTATATAATAAAACATCTAAATTTAAGAAAGCGTTATTTTTGTGGGAATAGAAATTAGTGAGCTTGAGCAATGGTTCAAAATAGTGTGGAATTAGTGGCTACATTCCTTGAAGGTTCAAAGCTTGGTTGAATCCCACCGTTCAATTTGTACGTTTTTATTGGTTGTATTAGTGATATGCAACGAATACCTTGTTTTGTGGTAAAAGTTTTGATTTGCTGCAAAGCAATGTACTGTATCGGCTGTTAAAATCTTTTTTTTTTAAATCGAGTGGGTTTTTCAAATAAGTGTTTTGTCCATGGTCAATAGATTGGCTAATAGGAGAGAAACTTTTTAATCCTAGAAATGTGTTAATATTTGTAAATTGACGTAGAGGTGATATGTTTAAGGGTAAACATTGCTTGTTGAGGTCAGTTGGCGTAGAGTGTGATCCTCCAATTCTTGAACAATTTTTCTAAGCAGGAAAAAAGGCCCTGGAGGTTTCTGAATGGCAAGAAAATTCAAGAATGGATAACTGTGCCGTCCGTATTTGTAAACAGTACAGTATTGGCAGTGATTGGATGTTTTGAGTGTCACTGAATAGAAAATGGGACCGAGGATGCCGCCTTGCTAAATATCCGGATCGACTATTACATGAGCATGAAGAATGTTCTCATTTCTATTTGAGGAGACCTGTCGATAGAAAAGATTTAAGGATGAAACAGTAAGTGAATGAGAGGATGCCTTTAGGTTTTTAGATCATCGCGGCATCGATCAAAGGCTTGCCTCACCGCTAAAGCACACGACTGCATGATGATTCCTGATGAATGGTAAAGATGATGTCTTACTCCGTTATAGCTGATGAACAATATACTGATATGATCTTTACCCTAATTCATGTTGCACGTACTGGGTATGTCTCCACTCTCAAGTTTTTGCTGTATTCAGACGCATTGATGAACTGTTCTTAATGAGGATGGTCGGAAACCCGTTTGAATAACTCAAAAACCCGAGAGGAGACAGAACCTGTCACCCTGTACAGGTTTAACATGAGTTCACCAACTCGGAGACAAACATCATCAACTTTTTACAGTGATTTCTGAATTAAAATAGCGCTAGACCTCAATTTTAAAGTACACTTAATTACAAATAAAAGGATTTTTTTGTGTACTTAATAGTTGCTTACTGCCTGAAAAATGGCCAATAATCTTATACGTTAAGGTTTCCGTCAATTCAAATTTATTTATTGGTAAAATTCAGAAACGTGCCTTGCTTAAAAAATATATATGTATTAATGTAGTTAATAACAATTAGCTTTAATATTTCTGAAGATTGACAATGAAGAAGGCAAGAAAGAAATAATTAACACTAATAAAATACCTAATTTATTATTATTGGTTCTTACTTTTTAAAATATTTATCCCATTACGTTTTTTTATTTATTTTTTTTTTTTATTTTATTTATTTTTTTATTTACGCCATTTTTAATGGTATGTTGTTTTTTCTAAATACTAAATTATTAAAGGTTAAATTCGGTGATATCTCCGCATCACATGAGCCATCACCTTGCTATTTATTGTGTAAGAACGGCATAATAAAAATATCTAAGTTTAAAAAAACATTATTGTATTAGTTCATAAAAATTCAAAAAGGGCAAGCTTTTCTCATTTCAAACTACTAAACGATCGTGAAGTTTGCCGGGGAAAAATTAATGTCTTCGACTCGCCCATATCGCTTCGTAATTAACCCACAATTAACTCCGGCTCGTCGTAAAGATTCACGGCAAAGTCCTTTGTTAAAGTGACTCCCTTTGTTCATAAGCCAAGAAGAGGACAATAAAGGTGGAAGATGAAGTTAGCCCTTCTATTAGGAAGTGGTTCCAACTGTCGGCCCCAAGTTACATCCCCTGACCCGCCAACTTTGCAACTATTAATGCAATCCTCCGACACCTCCTTGCGTGGAAGAGGTTGACAAATTGAGCAGCGAGGTAATTGTTTAATCAGATATAAATACACGTATAATCGGCTTGCCGTTGACATCGATATTAATAAAGTCAATTAAAAATTTCAGTTGTAAAATTTGTCGTCAAAAAATTAACATTGTTTAATGAACATGCTTTGTTATTTCAAAATAAAGTTAACATCTCGTAACCTGTTAGTATCATTTCAGATGTTCCATGGTCTGAGAAAATATAAATAGTGAAAAGAGTTTTTCATTGAGAATATCTGACGTTAGAATGTATTTATTCGCCTGAATGGCAGGGTTTATTTCCGATTACTACGAGGAATAATGCTTACACTAGGGTATTGTGAATGAATGGGAAAATGTAATTTATTAGTGTTAATGGAGGGGATTAGCCCCAATTACCCCGAGGAATAATGGGTACTCTGGGGTAGTGTGAAAGAATGTTTGAAATCAAATTTTTTAGTGTGAATTAAGTGAGTCATCTCCAATTACCCCGAGGAATAACGAGTATTTTGTGTTAGTGTGAATGAATGTGTGAAATGAAATTTATTAACGAGAATGAAAATGTTTTTCTTCAATTACCCCGAGGAAAAACGAGTCCTCCATGGTATTGTGAATGAATTTTGTTAGTCTAATTCAAGAGTTTTATCTCAAATTACCCTGAGGAATGTCCAGTACTCCNCTAGGACACCAACTTCCCAACCCAACCAACCTTTCGAATGTTCCTTCCTTTTGGCCATTTTTCAAGTGGTAGAGCGGCGGCGTATTTAGATTCGAGTCAACGACTTTCGGCTAAATACGCCGCTGCTCTACAACTTGATCAATTATGACATCGATCCACTCGGACACCAGCTTCCCATCTCATATGGAAAAAATAAAAATATTACACAATTCAGTTTTTAAAAATTAATATTCCAAAAATAATATTCAATTTAACTTTGTATTGTGTGGTGATTAGTGACCGTTAATTGATGATTACTCAGAGATCGTGAGATGCGGTCTCTGAATAATTAACTTTGTAAGTTCATATAATAAAACTTTTTTAAGTTGTAGGACCAATAAATTACATTGGTAATTTTTCTCTGTTATTCGCGTATTTTAAACTTAGGAATTTGTTTTCTAGTTTCTCAAGCTTCGGAAGTTGTATGGTATAAGAATGGTGACAAACTATCTATTTTCATTTCACTATTGCTGGCCTCTTTCTACCATGCCAGCTGCCATAAAGTAACTCAAATATATAAATTAATTCCTATATTCATTGAATAAAAAAAAACAATTGAAGAAAAAACTTTTCATTCACGCTAATATATTTCATTTCACACATTCATTCACACTACCCTAGAGTACTGGGGTAATTTGAGATAAAACTCTTCTATCCCACTAATAAAATTCATCCACAAAACCACAGAGTACTGGACATTCCTTGGGGTAATTTGAGATAAAACTCTTCATTTACACTAACAGAATTCATTCACAATACCATGGAGGACTCGTTTTTCCTCGGGGTAATTGGAGAAAACCATTTTCATTCACGTTAATACATTTCATTTCACACATTCGTTCACACTACCCCAGAGTAGTGGATATTCCTCGGGGTAATTTGAGATAAAACTCTTCTATAACACTAATAAAATTCATCCACAAAACCACGGAGTACTGGACATTCCTCAGGGTAATTTGAGATAAAACTCTTGATTTAGACTAACAAAATTCATTCACAATACCATGGAGGACTCGTTTTTCCTCGGGGTAATTGAAGAAAAACATTTTCATTCTCGTTAATAAATTTCATTTCACACATTCATTCACACTAACACAAAATACTCGTTATTCCTCGGGGTAATTGGAGATGACTCACTTAATTCACACTAAAAAATTTGATTTCAAACATTCTTTCACACTACCCCAGAGTACTGGGGTAATTTGAGATAAAACTCTTCTATCACACTAATAAAATTCATCCACAAAACCACAGAGCACTGGACATTCCTCGGGGTAATTTGAGATAAAACTCTTCTATAACACTAATAAAATTCATCCACAAAACCAAAGAGACTGGATAGTCGACGGGGTAATTTGAGATAAAACTCTTCTATCACACTAATAAAATTCATCTACAAAACCACAAAGTACTGGATATACTCCGCGGGGTAATTTGAGATAAAACTCTTCTATCACACTAATAAAATTCATCCACAAATCTGCTCTACCACTTGAAAAATGGCCAAAAGGAAGGAACATTCGAAAGGTTGGTTGGGTTGGGAAGTTGGTGTCCTAGTGGATTGATGTCATAATTGATCAAGTTGTAGAGCAGCGGCGTATTTAGCCGAAAGTCGTTGACTCGAATCTAAATACGCCGCCGCTCTACCACTTGAAAAATGGCCAAAAGGAAGGAACATTCGAAAGGTTGGTTGGGTTGGGAAGTTGGTGTCCTAGTGGATCGAATTGACGATAGCTCAAGTGGCTAGAGCAGTGGCGTATTTAGCCGAACGGCGTTGGTTCGAATCTCGCTCTTAACAACGACTTTTTTATCTCCACTGATACCTTATTTAAAGATTAATTAATTTAAAAAAAATTGTTTTATAAATTATCTTATTTCAGCAATGCGATAATTATCTTTTCATCCATATGCGGCAACAAGGAAAATACAAAAAACGTTCTGGAAAACTTCTTTATGAAGAAAATAAAAATATATATATGATGACTAATCAACTCAAGTGATGAAAATATGCTAATGTTGTAGCAATAACCAGTCGGTAATGACAAATACAACATGTTTTAGAAATGTAGATGATAATTTTTTGACAAGAAACATCATTTAAAACTACAAAGACATTGATGTAAAAAAATGTTAATACAAGGTAATTAACGATATTAAAATAAGAAAGTCGTCCACGAATAAATTAAAATTACAAAATTGACTAGCCCCGCCTGTGGCAAGGTTACCGAAATGATAATCTTTGCTGATCATTTTCTACTACCTGTTGCTTTGATCGTCTTTACTCAACCGCTCCAGTTAATATAATTGAAGACTAATTTGATAATACAAGAAAGTTTTAATTTCTGTGTTGAAAACTAAGAAAAACAGTTACGAATAAAAATTAAACTGATTTTATTTGACAAAACCAGGTTTAGTGGTTAGAAAATATGATTCTTATACTTATGCATGCAAAGCAATTTTTACATTAATAAAAGTGGTTTGTATTATAATAATTAAATTTTTAAAAATTAAGAGTTAAAATATTACCAGTTCAGTCTATTGCATTAAGGTCTCTTGTTTTCAAATAAAACTCACTCTAAAAGTAAGGCTCGCATGTATAATTAAGAGCCCTAAATGTCGAAAATGTTCTGAATACCATTTGTGCTGCAAATTTTACGAATGGTTTACAAGCTGAGACACACAAGTAACGATTATAGACGTTTTACAATTTGGAAATGATCCAAGTCGATACCAAGCGGGGGTGGTCTTTGGTCCATTGTTCCATTAAAACTTCATTTGACTGAGTAGAGCTATTTTGTTACAGCAAGTAGAAAATTTAAGATAAAGAGGCAAGGGATTTAAATCGTTTTTTAATGTGATGCTAATATTGAAAATAATAGATACAAGTAAAACGCCAAAATTTTGTACAAAGCAAATCGAATTAAACAGTTACTGCGAATGTAAAATAATTTACAATATTTATTCGGATGTGTGGTGTTTAGTTACGGTTAACAAATGTTTATTTAAAGATCGTTTTGAGAGTGCCCACGACACACAATTATGACCCATCTACACAGAAAACAAACACTCTGAGCCCTGAAGATGGTCTCAATAAAGATCGAAACGTTGGTACAATAAAGAAAATGTTTTTCTAAAGCCCACGTCTCACCAGACCGCATCTCACGATCTCCAAATAATCATTTATTGGAATGAAAGTCATTGTTTTTGTGAAATAATTTTTCATAAACAACATTTCATTTTTATAATCTTGTTGAAATCCAACATCGTTTTTATCTGGAAAGTTTTCAATAAAAACCCAGATAGATAAAACAAACCGGCAAGATTTTTAGTATTATATGAATTAATTAAACTTTTATTTTGGGTCTTGATTAACATAAAAAGGCTAGTAACGAGCGGGATTCGAACCAGGACCTTCGGCTTCGAACGTGCCGTACGAATCCCGGTTGACACTAGATTTTCATCTCAACCAAGACCTTAAATAAATACATAGTAATAATAAATACAATAGTACAAATAATTAAGAATCAATTATGACTACTAAATACATATATGGATTATATTACATTTGAACAAAACTACAACAAAATAATTTTTAACTTTGTCATCTAAACACATTTTTGTGTTGATATCAGAAGGAAAGGCCGAATTGAATATAAGAAAACAATATATATTGTTTTATTTAAAGTATAAAAGCTGCTTGCAGAATCTTCAATGTCTTGTGTAAAATTTGAATTTATATCGTTTAAAATACAATAGATATAATTAACAGACATGCAATATTTATTATTATAATTTATTCAATATTTATATATAACTAAAAATGAAAAAAAAATTAACCGGGAGCGTTTCATAAGTAGACACACTCTGATAATTTCATAAAATACATTTACAGTTTTTCACAAATTTTTTCCGTCATTGTCACTGTTCGGAGATTTGGAGCCGTCGACGTTGTCTGTTCCAGATTACGCTAAACTTTGGGATGAAACAAAGTGGAAAGTGTTTCTGCTAAACCACTCCCAATAACAGTGAGCATACTCTTGTGCGTTGCCCTGTCTGTCAATATGTCTGGAGAATATCCAGCAGGTACAAAGTTCCCGACGGACTCATGGCCCTTGTTGTGAAGCCGAAGTTTAAGCCCGTTAACGTATAATTTACCCAGTTTGAGCTATCACCAAACAAGTGTTGGGTTTATTGTGGTAGAATTATTTTGGTGAAATTTACTAGATCGAGATCGACTTACTTTGTGGACAAATACAAATGGGACGTCAAGGAGTTTTGTAATAATCTTATTTATATTTATTTACGAATATATATGTATACATTTTATTATTATTTATATTTTTAAAAAAGGGCACTCTCATTCGACACACAATAATGACACCTCTACACAGAAAATAAACACTTTGAGATCTGAAGATGATCTCAATAAAGATCGAAACGTTGGAACGATAAAGAAATTGTTTTTCTAAAATCTACGTCACAACAGACCGCATCTCACGATCTCCAAATAGTTTTTTAAAAATTTGATCAATTAGTATACGGAGGATATTTAAGTGTTGCTCTGAACTGCCGAGTCTTTGATAGTTCCGTCCACATTGATTTTATTATGAACTTGTAAAATAAAGTTTTGTTGTGCAGTGATACGTTGTATCTTTTCTGAAGTAGTCTCGAGAAGATATTGTAGGGTTTTAGCAGTTCTTGACATTTATGCCGTTTCTGTCGATTCTACATCAAATGCATGAGTGCAATGGACATCCCGGGATATCATCACCTCGATCGCTTTGAAGATTAGGAATCATTACGTGTTACTTGACTTAACTGCTGTATGGTCTTGTAAAGGTTGTGTGTCGTAGGAAATATTATATTTATATACTTGATAAAGTTATGGGGCTTGTACGCTACTCTGAGAAACAAGATACTAGAAATGATAATGCACTGAGGACGAATTACCTATTAATTAATTAGTGAGTACAGAGAGGTCCATCAGCCCTTACTTGGGTGCATTGAGGGTTAAAATGACATGGAAAGTTATTTATTATAATTACAATAATAATTTCTGCCCAGTGTGCAATTGAATAAAGTGTGTAATTATTGCTCGTTTGAGTTTAAAACACTTGTGTTTATTGTACCACTTTTTCATAATGTATTTGTCAGCAGTCAAAATATTGTAAAATGTCAGGGTGTAGTAATCAAAAAAATTTTTTGAGTTTGTACTGATAATGGAAGATGGTTTCAAGTGCTGTGAGAGTTAGCATTGAAAGTGATTGAGCTAAACAATTAGAGAGTATTGATTTTACCATTGATGAGGTTTAAGGGGCTAGTTATTCGAGAGATCATTTTACTCAATTTAACATTACAAGGAAATGTCTCAGGTAAAGGGCTTTAATTAGCAGTGCAAATCTTAAAAATAATCTTCGTATTTTTTATTTAAATGTTTTATTCACAATTATTGGCAATTGAAATAAGTAGAAACGTAAAAAACATTATCAAGTAGTAGATTTTTTATTACATTGAATTATTATATAATTTTGATTTATTGAATTAACTTACAAACTGGAACAAAACAATTAATAATTATCATAAATATTTCAAAAAATTCCTCTAATTTTTTATAGAAAAAACGTTGGACTAAATTATATGGCCGATTTCCAAATAATAGAAACGTTTAATACAAACAATTGGTTAATGTGACTTAAATACGAGAAAAGGACATACAAACATAAACAAATTAAAAGTATTATTTGTGATAAAAGTTTCCTCGATCCATTACAAAAAAAACAAATATATTTTTGTTATTGCTATAAAAAGTTAATAATTTATTTATAATTTATAACAGATACAACAGCAAGTTAGTAAACTGATTAGAACTTACCGTTTTACGGTTGTTGATATTTAATTAATCTAAAAATTCCCTAGTCCTCAATCCGTCTAAATCCACTGCATAATTATTGGATCCAGGCAACTCGTCAATCCCCTCCCAAGCATCCCATTCTCACATTAAATAACCATCCAATTCCTTCCTGCTGTTACAAACCTAAAAGCAATCTTTGACTGAATCTTTCCTGGCATCTTCATATTTCCCAAATTCCCCGCTATTTAATCGCCTCTCTCTATCTATTTCGACGATCCTGGCTTCTCTTACTTTTCTCCACCCGCAAAGTCCTTGTATTTTCCCTTATACTTCCCTTCTTCGATTACAGCGGTGTGGCATAAGGTTCTCTCGGAGGGGGGAAGCGCGATTGAAGCGTATTATGAATTGTTGCTTAAGATTCGTGTTCGGCACCCCACGGGGATCCCGAGTGTCGGGGTTCTATTCCCAACTTTTTTCTGGCTCTACCCCTCTTTTCATGAGCAGTGT
This sequence comes from Cimex lectularius, assembly GCF_000648675.2. Classification (NCBI taxonomy): domain Eukaryota; kingdom Metazoa; phylum Arthropoda; class Insecta; order Hemiptera; family Cimicidae; genus Cimex; species Cimex lectularius. Next base: position 534,942 of record NW_019392825.1, on the reverse strand, counting down.
TTCCTAGGTTGCTTTTTTTCCACTCCATCCACACTCGTCGTCCTCCTTACATCATCCAATCCGTCCAATTCAACTCCTCACATCACACTCGTAACACCCGCTTACGCCCAATTGACCTTATCCATCCGCAACATACGACCCATACCTTCGAAAGATCCTTTCTGATCTGAGCACCTAAACTCTGGAACTCCCTTCCCCTTTCTAATCGTCCAGCTGGTTTCTTTTCCTCCTTTAAATCCCACCCGTATAATCACCTCCTCTCCCTCCAAACAGAGACCTTAAGTTAAAATTTGATATTTTTGTTTAATATTCTTGTTATTTTTTCTTATGGCTGGGCAAGATTTGTATATTATTTTATTTTTAATTTCATAGAAGAAACAACCTTTGTTTATTTCATGTATATTATTGTTAGGGGACACCAGTCCCAGAATAAAATTATTTTTCTTCTTCTTCTTAATCTTAGTTACCTTTACATAAGTGGTTTTTAATATTCTTCTACTGCATTTCTGCCATGTTCTCTGTTATAACCATTACATGTTTTCAATAGTAAATCTGCTTGTGATAACTAGGAATAAACTCCTTTTTTAATTCTCCTTAATACTACGAAAAAAATATGTAAAAAAGTCAATATTAATGTGTGATATTTAGTGACCGTTGGGCCAACGATTATTTGGAGATCGTGAGATGCAATCTGGTGTGACGTAGGTTTTAGAAAAACATTTCCTTATCGTGCCAACGTTTCGATCTTTATTGAGATCATCTTCAGATCCTAGGATTTAAAAACATTTTTTAAATTTTCCAAATACGTAGGATGTGGAAAAAAATTAATTTATACAAAGCTAAAATTTTTAAATTCAATCAAAGTATTTGTACTTACATAAAGTGTTTGTTTTCTGGGTGATGGGTCATTCTTGCGTGTCGTGATGAGAGTGCCAGTGAGATATTGCTGTTTTATGTATATGTACGTTGGATGTGGAACGGGTGGGGAGGGAAGTCGAGAATAGGAAGACATTTTTGTATGAAGAGTCGGCTTCTTTGAGGTAAAAGAAGCCGACAATGGGAAAAAAAGGGGAATTAGGGAACGGACATAGTCGAATTCTTCAACAATTTGGCTTGCCTTTCCCTAATTATCCCCGTCTATATGGTGCTCAAAGGATAGTCAGGCCGAACCGTTACCTGTTTTTTCGCATTGTTGGCCACTTTCACCTCAAAGAAGCCGACTCCTCATATAAAAAATTCTTTCAATCCCGACTTCCTTCCCCACTCCTTCAAAATCCAACGTATATAAACATAAAACAGCAATATCTCACTGGCACGCTCAACAACACACGAAAGAATGGCACAATTACACACAAGACTTTGAGTTAGTAGAAATACTTTGATTGAATAAAAAAAATATATTTCGCGTTGTATAAATTTACTTTTTTCCATATCCTAAATGTATTTGTTAAATGTAAACAATGTTTGTAAATCCCAGGCCCTGAAGATGATCTCAATAAAGATCGAAACGTTGGCACGATAAAGGAAATGTTTTTCTGAAACCTACGTCACACCAGACCGCATCTGACGATCTCCAAATAGTCAATATTAATGTTTATTTGAAAAATGCGATTAATTAAGTTTCATTTCTCTTAAAGATTTGCCGATCTTGAGTACAAATTTTTTAAAGGAGAAATTTATTTATTTATGCGCCCTAGGCACTACGAATGGATCGTTTTATACTAAAATTAAGCACTATGGTATAAATTGAGTGGAAATGGTGGTATCTTCATGGCTGAAAATAAAACTAAGCAATTCATTTTAAAGTCTGTCTGTGTTGTACTATCTTTTTTTCCTGTAACAGATAGGAATCTATTGAAACTTGAATCTATAGAAAGTCAGCTAGCTAATAATTTATTAGTTAAGCAATAAGGGCACACAAGATCAGCAGGTTGAAACTGTCTAAACTGACCGTAAAGCCACCATTGATCCTAGGCAGTATATCGTAAACGCCAGCTTATCCCGTATAGCGTAACATCGGGTAACAGTTCTTGTTATCTGAAACGTTGCCAGGGAGGAAGATGCCAGGGAAAAGGAAGCGGTAAATTATTCCCGGGTTTGGGACCGGCGGCCGGTCAGGGGCTCACAAATTAGGGTCGTTCGAGCGAAAAATTTGTACTCTTACAAGTACCGGATAAGCGCCTTTTGAAAGTAGTCTTTAAAAATTGTGGAAAATAAAGTATTTGTTTTAGAAATAAAAAAGGTAAATTAAACTGTTATAAATAGTATAGAAACATTACTTTACCGTTTTATAATGTAGCAGATTTTCAGGTTTAAAAAAATTCTATCATACCTTTTGAAAATTGGAATTCCAAATTAGAACTTATTAACGCTGTGCATAGATTCAACTAGTGTCCCTTTTTAAATGTCACCAACTAAACAAATATTTTTTCAACTACTCCACAATTATGAAGTTTTACCTGAATAACAGTTTCTAAAAAAATCCATTGAACTATTAAATTTGTTTTTTAATAACGTGAGTATTTATTTATTTTTACAAACTAAATATGTTTAGTTTGGGCAAATCAAAACAACGAGGATTGGAAGGTCAAGATAATAGGAAGCCAAAAATTTCAAGTTCATCCTGCACATCTCAAGAGGTTACGACTCAAAAGAAATATTTAGTTTTGTTCCTCCAGTATGGAGTATTAGCCATGGCGGGGTGGATGATGGGGAAAACATAAACATAAATATCACCACAAAAACAGACATTAAATGCACTAAATTCTCATAGATAGGTAACGAAAAATATAAAACAGCGAATTTTTTTTACAAATTAGGGTTAAAATAGTACTCATGATCACGACTTAAAACAACATTCGATTCAATAGTTGTATATTGTAGCTTAGTAAGAACATCTATGTAAACATTGACAAAATCACAGCTTTTGGGAAAAATGAAGACAGGAGAAGAAGAAAAAATTAAAACCTATAAGATTAATTAGTGAGAATGGCAGAAAATATAATTACACAAATGAGCTCACAAAAAACAAGCAAAAACCCTAAAAAATATACAACAACCAAGGAACTATTCCAAGACGTATGTAACGGATGAATAATGGACATTCTTGAAAAACCACGCAGAAAATTCACCAAAGGAACCGACGAACAATGATAACTCCCACATAAGCACTCCACTCATCCCCACCTTATAAGACACTTAACTTTACGGAAATTACACAGACTACCAACATATACAATGTTGCCGAATGTGATTTACCACACAGAAAACAATCACGAACCCTCAAAAAATTATTTAAATTTATCAGTAACGATCAAATTACAAAATCAATTGTCAGCTTCGTACAAAGAACTGTTAGACCAAAAAAAAATTCCAGCAATTTTTAGAAGATACCATGTAAACATCATATATCATATTACGGTCCTCGACAAGAAGATCGCCCACTGTATTATTTCATATTTTCATTACAGGATAATTGTTTGTATTCATTGAGCCTTTGGAACATAGATGACTTTTTCAGCTAAATTTTAATTGAATTTTGTTTCGGAAGTACTAGGCAATTTTAATCCCTGGAAATAATAGTAAATATTGACTTTGAGGTGGGAGAAAAATATACAACATCTGTTGTTCGTAATCAAAAATAATACCGAAATCCACTGGTGTGCCAAGTTATGAAACTCTGTCGCTACTGTCGATGTTAACTTAGTAATTTGTCGTGCCAGTCGTTTGTCGCTTTCTGACATTGCGATAATATGAAGAATGAAAATAGAAAAATATCGATTTCAGAAGTCGGACGGCGTAGGAAATTTCTTTTCTACATTTTGTAAAAATCCCGAAGGAAACAAAAAGAAGGTAAACCATCTGTCATAACCAGCAGGAAAAAACGAGCAATTTTGAGGAATGTTGCAAATCCTGTTTGACAACTTGGCAAAATTATGAACCATAATAAAAAAANCATGATCGTATAACGTCAAATAATGATAGTGTTACATACCAAAATCCGTAAAGAGATACTGAAAAATCGTTAATCAATTTTGTGGCGGTTGTTTTTCGAAAAAATTCCATTTGTAATACTATCACCGCGACCCTAAATTCAAAACCGGAGCCCTTCCAGTGCTCAGTCGTGACCAGGCAACCTTTTCGCCCACGGCGCCCTTGTATCAATAATATTTTGATTTTTTACTCCAATATATACGATAAAAGTTTCACGGTTAGATGAATATAGAATAACAGGAAATGTTATCGTGTGCTATAACAAGAAACACAAAAGAAGCTAAATAATACAGTATACAATAAATTTTATATGGCCTGAATAAAGAGAAGAGCAGGGTTAAAGAAATAATAAAATCAAAGATAATTATGTATGTGAAAAACACAAATATTTTATTGCATCAAATAAAAGTTTTTAATGCATTGGCAATCTTGCACAACTATAATTTCTGATATAAACTGAAACTGAAAATTTTATATACATACATATATATTTATTTATCCCCTATATTCTATAGGATTATAGATTTTTTTTTACTTTAGAATTTTGGCGGATTATGATCGGACTCCTTATGGCAACCTGTTTTAAAAAGAATAATATTTGTATACCTTCTCTTAATATTTATATATATACTTTTATTAGGTCTGGGTTAAATATTGGCTCATGCATTATTCAATGGGATGCAATTTGTATGAGTAATCCTTCTTTAATACTGTTTGATGTGCCCGTAAGAGATGAGGGATGAACCGGGACGAGATTTATAGCTTACACGTTGCCGGATGAAAAGTTGAGCTTGATATGAATGAGCTACACATACTTACTACAAATATATATAATATGTAGTGGAAGGGACGATTAGAGGCAGATATAACAAATCAACGTAATTACAACTCGCACTTTAATAAATAAGAACATAACATGTAATAAAGTGACACGCTTTCATATTATGGAATTACTACTGCATGGGCTTAAATTATTTCGGGCGCTTTGTTTTGATTATTAAATGATTTATTATATAATTTAGTTTATAATCCGTTGCCGGTATTATTTCATATGAAATATCATTTCTATTTGCTTTTTTATAGTAAGATGGACCACAAATTTAAAATGACAAAGCGGAAAATATATATCATTGCTGAATGACTGAAGTTTATCTAACCCTGAAACCAAAATTTTAACGATAATAAGCACGTAATACAACTGTAATAAAATCATTAAATTTAATAACGTAAAAAATACCCATTTACATAAATCCTTGAATTATTTCAGTACAAATTAACAATTTGGTTGATATATACAATTATTTTATTGGTATTTATTTGATTATGTTACTAAATATTAAAAAGTATTAATCGACTAAAAAGATGTGCTAAATTTTAAAAATATGTGCTAAGTCGTACAAATAATTTCGTTTTGTGTTCGTATAAGGCTTAAGTTACACCTCAAATGATAAATCGCTTGTCTGCAATAGCTTAGTTGTCTTGTATGTCTGCATTTTTATTAACTTAATTTTCCAGGTTTTTGTTCCACTTAAATGAGACGACAAAAGGCGCAAACGAACGGAGGTGACAAGTCCAAAACTTCACCCTAACTTCTAATTGGATGACTTCTTCTTACGAAACTCGATTTTCAAAATGGATAAAGAAGAGAATCAACGGGTTCGAAAACTTATTGAAAATTATTTACAACTCGTTCTTAATGATAATCCACTAATGTTTATTTAATACATTAAACGATAAAGTAGATTTACAAACTGGCACAACTGTGAAACTGGAATGACAGAATCAGACAATTTACTCAGTGGTGATTGACTCGTTAATGTTTTACTTTAATCTTTAGGACGGAAGGAGGTAAGCAAGACGGAAAAGGCAGGAATTTTTTCGCTCTCTTACCTTCATAACCCAGCATCGTGAACATCCAGATTTACTCTCGGCCTTTTGGAAATAAAATCATCCCTCCGGCTTCTTTTTTAGGTGTCTTTCGGTCTCAAACCTGATTTTATGGGCAATATAGACTATGGGCAATATAGACCTCCTTTCAACAATACACCGTCGGGGCTTACATACTTTATATGATATTGAAATTAAACTTTGTTTCAAAACTTGGATTTGGTTGTTGAAAAGTTCTCCTTTTGTTAAAAAAGCTCTGAATGTCCCGTTCTTAGCTTCCATCCCTTCAGACCCATCACAGAAGTCTTTAAATTGCTGTGCTAATCGTAAATCTTACGAAAGTGATGATCATAGTAATGAATACTAGGAAATGGGGGGTTTTGTTCCCTAAGTACTGCTTTTTGGCTTATTGTGATTTCCTAGTTCCTTAGCCACTATTCAGTGCAATCGAATCGACCTTTCTAAAAACCCGTTTAATCCTCGGTCGTTCATGACCCTGTATGACGGTCTGATTTATTGAAATCTGATTTGTACGGATTTCCGACTAATCTCTGTAAGTATTACAATTAATTAAGGTTTTTAGTTGAGATAAAAAAGTCAATGGCACGAGCGGGATTCAAACCCACGATCTTCGGCTAGGTACGCCGCTGCTCTACCACTTGAGCTATCGTGACCTGGATCCACTCGGACACCAACTTCCCATCTCAACCCCACCATTTGAGTTTTCCCTCCTTTTTGCCATTTTTCAAATGTCGTGTAATCGGTTTGGATTCTCGGCGACAAATGAAATAGCAAAGTTGGTGTCCGAGTGGATCGAGATCACAATAGCTCAAGTGGTAGTACAGCGGCGTATCTAGCCGTAGATCATGGGTTCGAATCCCGCTCGTGCCATTGACTTTTTTATCTCAACTAAAAACCTTAATTAATTGTAATATATCAATTGGTCAAGCGGACCAGGAAATTAGTGAATTTGTAAATATTGTTCAAGATGAGAAGCCCAGCTAGCCTATAATTCTTACAATAGTGATGGTGATGATGATGATGATTGGTACTAGAAAATAGTGGTTTTTGTTCCCCAAGCGCTGCTTTGTGTCTTGTTGTAATTTCCCAGTTAGGTAGTCCTAGTTAAGAGGAATTGAATCGATCATTCTCCTAAGAATTACAATGGCATTGACTGTCATCTGTCGTTGCTGCGGTTCCATTCCCTGGTTTCCTCGTATCTCAGGTTATGTCTCCATTGAGCGATTGCTTCGCATTCGACTATGATACGGTTTGAATAAATGGGAAAAATGGTTCAAAATTTCAAGAGGTTGAACAAAACATTGAAGGAAAATTAATACGGATGGGATGGGACCAAATTATAACGTTTTTTAAGAAATTACCGCGATTGGTCCAAAAAGCTAGCATTTTGTTATGAATAAAAAGGGAGGTTGCAAATTATTAGGATTCCTCTGTATTACAATTTTCCTAAAACCTGTTTAATCCTCGGTCGTTCGTGACCTGTATGTCAGCAACGGTCTAATTGATTGAAATCTGAATTTGTACGGATGTTCGTCTAATCTTTGTAAATATTGTACAAGATGAGAAGCCCAGCTAGCCATTAAGATTTAAGTTGATAATTTAGAAATCACGTTTAGCAAAGTGTTTTGTGCTTTCGACCGTGAGACCGAACGGTAGGTAGACGCTAAGCGTCCGGTACGAGAGGGATTATTTTATCTACTTTATTATAAAAGTTAAATTTTTTTGTTGAAAATTATTTTCACTGGCTTATAAATATATGCTGAACAAATCCACATCGACTGCAAAATATTTACATCACTATTCTGTTTATTCATCTTCCATATTAGTAAATTGCACAATTTGATCGATAGTTATATCAAGAATAAACATTTAAAAAAATGAAAGAAACATTGAGTACCTTGTTACATTTTGTGGTTTGGTTAAAAAAAATTAACTTCGTTTTTGATGATTTCTTCACGAGATTGTTCGGACCGCTTGCGTGATCATCGAAGTTAAGTAATCGCTGGAAGAAAACTTTAAATAAAAAAGAAACCTTATTGTCAAAACTTTACAATGTTTAAGTTTAAACCGACAGAGTGACGGGCAGAAGCTATCGTACGAGTAAGGTAAGGATATTTTGGGATTAGGGTTTTTATACTATTTTAAAGAAATACTGATTAAAATGTTGGGCGGGCGCAGGACCCGCCAGACTTTGCTGACGTGTTTGTCTGAAGGGTATTTGGTTACTCCATAAGTTCGATTTCGAAATTACTTTCTCCATATCATATTCTATGTGAATTATATTATCTTTTTGTTTAATAATTATTAAAGAAAACCCGTTATATCGTCAAGATTTATTTTGTGATTGGATCTGACATTAACACACAAAACAAACTGAAATTTGTACATCTCGTTTACTTGCCACAACTAGTTACCGGTATTTCAATGGTTATATGTAAAACTGAAACTTTTTCTACTCCATCTATTGTTTGGTGAGTTTCAGACACTGGCCATGAATGATTCCGGGAAGTTTCAGGTGAGATTGTTAATTTGTTGTTCAATGCTCATTTCTTTTTATTTCTTTGTTTGAGTAGTGTATCAATATGGTTAGAATGTAAACAAAAACTATCAAAATGCACTAACACAATAACAAACCACTTACAACACTTCACTATAAATGAAAACATATCTCAACAAAAAAAATGTCTCAAAAATAATCCCGACATACTTATTCTTTCTGCTGATAAAAAAAACAAAGAGTAGCAATCAGCAAAAAAGGGTACAAAGAAAAAATTAACAAAATTATCAACGAACAAACACATACAGCACAACCAAATCAGACCCTACCACTTCTTTCATCAAACAGACAAACAAAAACCTTTAAGAAACACGTAAACAAACAGAAATTGACGTTAGCCCTACAAATCACTTCAAAATAATTCTCCAACGCCTCCGAAACTATACAGATCTACAACATAAACCTGAACACCCTCTAAGACCAATAGTTTCATTTGTACATTCCCCTACGTACAACATGACGAATACCTAACCAACATACCCAACAATATCACAGATAACACATTTAACGTAAAAGATTCATTTCATTTCATTAACAAAATTAATAATATTCAAATCCCCTCACACTACCCTCTCATATCCCTCAATGTTTCATCATTGTTCACCAACATTCCTATAGATACAACATTGAACATTAATAAAGATAAATTGCCCAAAGAAATGACACATCTGCACAGAAAATAAACACTTTGAAAGAGTATAAATATTTTGATTGAATGTAAAATTTCTAGCATTGTAAAAAATTCATTTTTTCACATCCTACATGTATTTGTAAAATTTAAACTATGTTTATAAATCCCAGGCCATGAAAATGATCTCAATAAAGATCGAAATGTTGGCACGATAAAGAAAATGTTTTACTAAAACCTACGTCACACGAGATTGCGTGTCAAGATCTCCAAATAATTTAAACACCACACATGTAAACAAAAACTATAAAAACCGATTTTATTTAGGTGAAAAATATTTTTTAATATCATGTATAAATATTTATATTATTTGAATAAGCAATAAATATGATTCTACTTAGCACAAAATCTGTATACTATTATTTAAATAACTTGAACCACAATTTTTTGTCTTTTCATTCCTTACTTTATTACGTTGTTATAATATTTTATCGGTTTTTTTAAACCAATTTTAATTTTAAGACAGATTTTTTCCGCTCCTAAAAAAAATCGAATACTGTGAGGGAGTGAATGTGGCCGGACTTTCGGAATGTAATTTATTAGCCTGAACGAAAGGGGTTTTTTAATGCCGCCCATAGGAATATCGAGTACTTGGAAGTGTGTATGTGACCAGACCTTCATGCTTCTATAAGGTGTATATATATATATATATATATATATATATATATATATATATANTATATATATATATATGTGTGTGTGTGTGTGTGTGTGTGTGTGTTGTGTATGTGAAAACCGGAGAACAAACGAGAAACGAGCATTTCATGATATCGACTGAGGTTCATATAAAATCAGAAAGTCAGTAACAAATCGAAGCGCTAAAATAGGCGCAGGTTAAAAAATAAACAGAATGAGAAGAAGAAAGAAAAAAATGAGCAGAAAAAGAATAAAAATACGAAGACAGCGTGTTGGGAATTATCGGGATTACCCCGACCAAAAAATTGGTCTATTATTCATCATTTCTTGCAAAAGTATGTCTACAATCAATTTATATTTTACAGTACAGAAGAAAAAACGTGTACTACAATGTTAAGTATCTAAACCACTAATTTTATACAAATGTTAGCAAATTGGATGAGGAAGTTAAAACTTTTATTTTATGTTTCGTTTATAAGTTTTCGCTATTTGAGATGAAAAGCGGAGGAGCGGAAAAGAAACACGGGTTTCAAATTCAATGTTGATTTGTCAGAAACAAGATTGGGAGTTGAGAAGTTTCCACCTTTGCATTAACTTTTTCAACAGACCGTGAGCTGATTAGAGACCTCGTGGTTCCGGTGAAGTTCAGTTCGAACTGACCCTCCTGTTCAGTACAGCCCCCCTGCAACCCTCTCTCGACATTTACGATCTCTTCTCACAACCGAACGCCAGCGGTTAAAGAAAAACCTTTCCTTTTAACTTAGTTGTTAAGGAATGTTTTTCCTCCTCTTAAAAATATGCATTGAAAAATGGGTAAGAAATTTTATTTCCTGTAGCGTTTTATTACCATTCTTATGATGTTAAAAAAATAATCGCTTGTTAAATTGAATATTTAAAAAATAAGATATAAGATTTTTTTAGCACGATAACGTTGTTCCTCTCTCGTTGATAGCGATTTTTCTAATATAAATTCTGGCAGTTTATTTCTACTCGAGATAGATAGATAAATATTGTAGATAGAGAGAGAGTGAGAGAGAGAGAGAGAGTGCAGAATGAGAGAGAGAGAGAGATAGAGATAGAAAGAGAGAAAGAGAGAGAGAGAGAGAGGGAGAGTGTAGAGTGAGGGAGAGAGAGAGAGGGAGAGAGGGAGAGTGTAGAGTGAGTGAGAGAGAGAGTGAGAGACAGAGAGAGGAAGAGGGGGAGAGAGACTGAGAGAGAGAGAAAGAGAGAGAGAGAGAGAGAGAGAGTGAGAGGGAGAGAGAGAGAGAGAATGTAAGTATTTGATAAATTCATCTAACTGAACTTAATATGTAAACTTGTTTCATAATTAAGTATGCTTTTTTAATATTAATGTAAAGTTGAACAATCATTTATATAAAAGTGGTTCCGTTTTGGTATAGCCGATTTCATGAATTTATAAAAAGGCAAATGCAGCAACCAATTCCGTAATAGCATCATATCCAGAATGGCAAGGTAACATAAGCCCTTCTATGAATGGGCTTCTCAAGTTTGTTACCCCAACTTTGAGTTTAACATGATGAGAAATTCCGTTTCCTTAGAAATAAACAAACTACTCGAAGTATTCTCTGGAAATTCCAAACGTTGGGAACTTAGTAACGCTAAGAAATGTTCACCGTTGTGTGTTTTGCCAAAATTTTCACTTAATTTGTCCTTTTCCATAGGTAAAATAATTATGCGCCAATTACTGTAATTGGCAACTTGGTTTGATTTAAAATGAGCCTGAACCGTGTTCAATCTTTACATTTGAAAATTTGATTTAGTAATTTTGTTCAAAAGCTGGTGTATACGTAATCAAGTATTAATTATTCAGATAAAAACGATGTTGGATTTCAACAAGATTATAAAAATGAAATGTTGTTTATGAAAAATTATTTCACAAAAACAATGACTTTCATTCCAATAAATGATTATTTGGAGATCGTGAGATGCGGTCTGGTGGGATGTAGGTTTCAGAAAAACATTTTCTTTATCGTGCCAACGTTTCGATCTTTATTGAGATCATCTTCAGGGCCTTGTGTTGTCTGCATTTCAGCAAAAACGTTCTCTGTTTGATAGCCGATGCGAGTTTCTTCTCATTGTTGGCAATGTCCTTCAGAATACTTTTAGCTGCATGTCCATATGTAGTTGAAATTTGTTCATAGAATACCATGTTCTTCGTTCTTCTCGTGTACAAATGTGTGGTGATTAATGACCGTATAAATATCGAAACGTTGGCACGATAAAGAACTGTTTTTCTGACACCTACATCACACCAGACCGCATCTCACGATTTCTGAATAATTATCGATTAACGGTCAGTAATCATCATCAAGTATCTTCATCCTAATTAACTAAATAATTATATTAACATGTTTTACTGTTAAATGTGTTAAACTGAAACGTATGAATGCAAATAAATGCTTCTGATGAAGGAAAATCGGAAATTTTTGTTAAGAATTATAAAAATAAATAAATGTATGTGGTATTTAAATGCAATTTAATTGTTCTGGTTGTAAAAATTTATGAAAAAATTGTTTAAGTATGTACACTTTTTAATAACAGATTCGTCATTATTCCTGTTTCGTGAAGCGAGTTAAATGAACGTATTTCAATTAATTTAAAAATGAAAATGAACCTCACAAGGGTAAAATTCTGCAAAGCTTGGATGATTTTTTCACGGCAATTTAACATTCATCAATTTGGAAAGGTGTTTCATTTACTAGTAATAAAAAAAGAACGTTCAAAAAACTAAATTTATTAATGATACAGTGGTCATAGGTCAAGTTTACTCAACTCAAACTAATATTTTTTTGGGCTCTAATTTCGAACACTAATTTTTCTTGATATGTTCATAATAAATATGGCAAAGATAATGAAAACAGGAAAAACCATAACTAGGAAATTATTTTCTTGAACTAATTGTTTTTGTAAGAAAAATAACTTTTTAAATATGTTGAAAAGTCATTAAACACGACAAATATAACTAGTTATTATTAGCGGTGTGTGAACCATTTTGTTTGTTCTACGAGTGATTGTTATAACACCCAGCCATATCAAAACCCACGGGTCCCAGTGTTGAAAGAAAAACAATTTTTTTAGAGGTTATATCACTATAAAATAACTTCCCTTCCAGGACGTTTAATATACATTTAACAATTCTCACAAAAAAAAAGTTTCTTAACTACTAAGTTAAAGGCAAGGTTTTTCTATGAATGTTGGCGTTCGGCTGTGGGAAGAGATCGTAAATGACGAGAGAGGGTTGCAGGGGGGCTGAACTGAACAGAAGGGTCAGTTCGAACTGAACCACGAGGTCCCTAATCAGCTCACGGTCTGTTGAAAAAGTTAATGCAAAGGTGGAAACTTCTCAACTCTCAATCTTGTTTCTGACAAATCAACATTGAATTTGAAACCCGTGTTCCTTTTCCGCTCCTCCGCTTTTCATCTCAAATAGCGAAAACTCAAAAACGAAACTTAAAATAAAAGTTTTAACTTCTTCATCCAATTTGTTTAAAATTAGTGGTTTAGATATTTAACATTGTAGTACACCTTTTTTCTTCTATACTGTAAAATATAAATTGATTGCTGACATAAAAGATGAATACTAGACCATAAATAATGCTCATAAACAACCCACCTCATAAATAATGTTTTTTTAATAGAAAATAGTCAGGAACGATAATCTCTTTTGCCAGCACGCTTATTATTATCTTTGAACTATTATTGTGTTATTTATATATAAAGATTTTTTCATAAAGCATTTATCTATGTGCAAATAACCGGAATACTGAACGCAAATGGTTCTTTCTTTACTAAAAAGAAGAACAAGACAGTCCCATGTTGCTATTGTAAAGAATTCTATTATACATACCGAGCCATTATGTTTGAGTCGTACCGTTGTCCTCTTTTTTTTATAAAGACCGGCTCAGAATGAATTATCATGTGAGGGTAGTGCGAATCTACAAAGTTGACCCCTATTGCTGAATTTTGAATGCTGCCCAAGTGCTGGAAGAATGGAAATAGTTCATCGGTCATCTCTGAAACGTAGGTTTACCACGCACAACCCAGTATTCAAAATGAAAACAGACACCTTTTGACATTTTTTTTTTTTTTTTGGCGTTATGAACTATGCATATTAGCCATGTGACAATTCATATATGTGTGTTCAAATTTGGGGGGGAGGGGGTTATTGTGAAAAAAGGGCCAGAGGCGACGGTGGGAATCGAACCCACGACCACGGCGTGAGAGTCTCTCATGCTAACCACTCGGCTACCGCGGTCCCCCTTTTGACATTTTACTGAGCTTGTTTAATTGTCAACTTACAGATTCGTATATTTTTAATTCTTATTATTTGTATATATGGAGTAAAATGCAGAATAATATAAGAAATGGAAAGTGTTATTGAAGAGGAGAAACAAATGAAGAACGAGATAGTGAATTACAGTCGGACTGATGAGATAAGAAAAGTGATTCAGAAATAAATAGAAAAGTAGAAAAATGAAAGTGATTAAAAAACTATGTGATGAGAGTGAGAAAGAAAAAAAGAGAGTGAGAGGGAGAAAGAGAAAAAAAAGAGGTTGAGAGAGAGGAAGAGAGTGAGAGAGAAGAGAGAGAGAAGAGAGAGAGAGAATAGTGGTCAAGTGATAGAGAAAGGAATATTCAATGAGAAAATAAGGGTTATTGTTTGATTGATTGATTGTAATAGATTGTTAGAAAGAGAGGGAGAGAGACAGATAGTGTGAAAGCAAAATAAAGACATTAGTGGTAAAGTGATGGAGAAAGATATATTCAATTAGAAAATAATGGATATTGTTTGATTGACTGATTAATTGTAAGAGATTGTTAGAGAGAGAGAGAGAGAGAGAGAGAGAAAGAGAGAGAGAGAGAGTGAGAGAGAGAGAGAGAGATAGCGTGAAAGAAAGTGAAAGAGATTAGTCGTAAAGTGCTAGAGAAATGGAATATTCAATCAGAAAACATGGAATATTGTTTGCTTGATTGCTTAATTGTGAGAGATTGTTAGAGAGAGATAGATAGAGATATAGATAGATAGATAGATAGAGAGAGAGAGAGAGAGAGATAGTGTGAAAGAAAGAGAAAGAGATTAGTCGTAAAGTGATAGAGAAAAGGAATATTCAATTAGAAAACAAGGCATATTGTTTGCTTGATTGCTTAATTATAAGAGATTGTTACAGATAGATAGATAGATAGATAGATGAATAGATAGACAGATAAATAGATAGATAGATAGATAGATAGATAGATAGATAGATAGATAGAGAGAGAGAGAGAGAGAAAGAGAGAGAGAGAGAGAGAGAGAGAGAGAGCGCAAGAGAAGAGAGAGAGAGAGAGAGAGAGAGAGTGAGCGAGAGTGAGATAGTAAGAAAGAAGACAGAATTCGATAGGGAAAAATTAGAAAGTAGAAAAATAGTTTAAGTAAAGAAAAAATGGGGAATGTCAATAATTCTATTGAGTATTAACAAGGCAAAGATGTTGGTTGTTATGTGTGTGTGTGTATGTGTGTGTGTATGAGAAAATCTATATAGATGTTTGTTGGTTACGTTATTCTTAATTAAAAATTATATTCTAAGAATATTTTATTTGGAAAAATAAATATCTTACATTGCGTGAAAGTCTTTGTGTTGGAGAGTTGGAAATGATCACGAGAAGCAAGTGAGAGGTTTAGTTTACAACATCAATTTTGCAACGTCGAATGAAGAAGACAATCACTTATACGGCAATAATTCCGTCCATGAGACAAAGCAACAGTTGCGAAGACAAGGAACTCTCATATCGTAAGATTGGTAAACGTTCAATGTATGCACATACGGAACGAGAAGTAAGTCTGCCGAAAGCTGTGATATTTAAAATGAACATTATCGTCATACATTATTCAATAGGGGGAAAGCTAGAGGATCGGATAATCCACCGAATTGGTCCGCCCAAATTCCCCTCCTTCTATTCCCGAATTAATAAAACATTTAATTATTCAGGAATACAATTTTAACAACGTAACGGTTTGGCAGCTTGAATTTAACCCAGCCGTTTTCCTTAATCGAGTTACTCCAGAGACAAATATGTTATGAAATTCTTATAAACAAATATTTTCATTTATTCTTGAACAAAAAATTTAAATAGTTTTTTCCTCTAAAAAATGAATGAATGGTTTGATGTTAGGAGACTAAATCATTTTGGCAGCATATCATATGAACGTTCTATTGAACATAACCCACCTACAATTTATGCCAATTGTTTCAAGGTTTAACGTAAATGCTCTTATGAGTATTTCTGAATATTGAAATACCTTCTCCTTTTCAAGCAAAGAACAATCTCTTCTCGTCTATTATGATAGTCGAATAACCGATTTTATCAACAACAATGGTTGGGAGGTATTAGAAGCGTTGAGGTGTAGCCAGATAAAATTCCTTGCTGTGCTCTGAGTTATGGTTCTGCTGCGATCCTTGCATATTGTTCTCTTTATGTAAACTATGAAAAATATACTACATTAGATTCAAATTTCGTTGAATAAATTGCCTTAAAATCAAAATTCCTTCTGTCGTAGAATATATATCTTTTTTATTTATATACCATGTTTAAAATTGCGTACTAACTAATAATCTTTAAAATGATATGTGCAACTTTTCAGCCCAACTTCGTGAACTGGTAACGCACAGATATATTATATATATAATTAAATATAAATTTATATATTCAATTCCTAAATTCACTAATTTCGTGGTCCGCTTGACCAATTAATACATTACAATTAATTAAGGTTTTTCATCTCAACTAAAGACCTTAATTAATTGTAAATTTATATATAATCTGCAGAAACATTTTGTTTAAATTAACGACTATATGTAGAATGTAATTAAGGGGTGTGGGTTTTTTGAACTGATAATATCGATTATTTTTTAATTAGCACAAGGAGTTCTTTTTAGCTCAAATAACACCTTTTAAACAGCTTTGAAGAGGGAACCAAATAATACGGGTTTATATAAGATATGAAAAATAATTAGTGTTGTTACATCAAAAGAATTAACAACCTACATTAAAAAATATTTTACTGCCATATTACGTTAATAAACAGAATATTAATCAATTTAATACACACTAGTTTTAACTATAAAATTTTACATTGTTTACGGTCATAAAAATTACGTTTTATACGACACATTAACGTCTTTCTCCCACCCTCACAGACTCACACTCTCTCTCTCACTCTCTCTCCCATTCGTTCCCGCTCTCCCTCTTACTCTCTTTATCACTTCTCTCTCAATATCTCTACTTGTCCATCTCTCATTCCTTCATTCCTTTTCTCATTCTATAACTCTCACAATTTCTTCGTCACTCTTTTTATTTATTTCTCTCTCTCTATCTCTCTATCTCTCTCTCTCTCTCTCTCTCTCTCTCTCTCTCTCTCTCTCTCTCTCTCTCTCTCTCTCTCTCTCTCTCTCACACACACTCGCACACACACACACACACACACACACACACACACACACACACACACAAACAAACAAACAAACAAACACAGGTACCCACGTACGTTTTTCTCTCTCTCTTTCTCTCTTAGGAGGTAATCATTATCCCAAATGTGTTGCCAGATGTACAAAACTTTGCCACTCAAATCACTCACCTGGTTGGATCTGGAGCTTCTGTATATATNACACCCACACACACACACACACACAAACACAAACACACACAAACACAAACACACACACACACAAACACAAACACACACAAACACAAACACACACACAAACAAACACACACACACACACACACACACACACACACACACAAACACACACACACACACACACACACACACACACACAAACAAACACACACACACACACACACACACACACACACACACAAACAAACACACACACACACACACACACACACACACACACAGACACGCACACTTTTTCTGTTTGAATCTATCTACATCTCTGTTTGTTTTTCTCTGCTTTTCTATCTCTCCAATTCTCTTCAAATAAAATTCTCTTCTCATCTTCTCTCTTTCTCTTCTCTAACGCTCTCTCTCTCTCTCTCTCTCTCTCTCTCTCTCTCTCTCTTAAAAATTGTTTTTAGTATCCATTTTCTATTTGTCGATTTTCTGTTGCCGTGGATTGCTCATAGAAGGGATGTGATTAGTTTTTGGATTAAGTTGCATATCCAATATTCTTTGTTTTTCCGTAAAGTGATGAATATGTAAAAGTTCAAAACGTGTGTTTTTATCCTTTTTACTGGTAATGAACTGAAGATGACCTGATTTTTCTGTACAAATTGTGTTAAAAATGAGTTCATTACTTGTTTTGCCTTTTAATACGTTTTAGCTTTGGTGTGATTTAATACTCATAATAACCAATATGTACGCGTCTAGAATTTTGTAAGCATAAATATTGACTTAAATAAAATTTTATATAGTTATTTCATTTAAATTTTCATCATTCGTTTGTTTAAAATGTATTTTTCATAAACGATAATAATATTTGTTTTCAATCCATTTTATTTATTAAATCATGCGCAATGAGTCCATTTATTTTTACTAAATAATAAATACAATAAAAGTCCTTTATTTATTCACATCAGTTTTGTTCATTACACACTAAAAATATATTTTAAAACATATCTCAGTTAATTATGAGATATGTTACATTACAAATGTTTTCATATACAATTTACGTTTTCTAGTATCTATAATTATTAAAACAAGAAAACCTTAAGAAATAATCTTTTGTTGTTGTAAGGTGAATGGTCTGTTAAATAAAGGACAACAAAAAAGATTATTCAACATTCCTGATATATTTTTCAATAGACTGTTTTACTGGGGGCTTTGACGCAAATAGCGGATCCTCTAAGACTCGCTAACAAGACAGAATGCCTGGAATATGTAATGGAATTCCATGCCGGCCATTCTGTCCTTGTTAGAAGGGCAAACAGACCCGGTTATTTTGGACAAATAAGTCGAAAAGATAAATAACATTAAACACACCTTCTCATGGAACTAAAACATTTTATATTTGGAGTGGTTACTGTCTTCCAAAACGTGTGCAAGCAAATGTAAACCTTATAAAATAAATAATAATTTAGCACACCGTTAAAATACAAGAAGAGATAATGACATAATTAACCAAATAATTCTTTATAGTTTGATGAAATTTTGTAATATGAAAATATTTTAATGATTGTCCGCGATGACAGCCTTTGTTCTTTTAGTATTTAAATTTCACAAAATTTTACTTCAAAGTTGTACAGATTTTGTAGAATTTACAGTTACAAGAACTGAGAAATATAGAGTTTTTCATCACCAAATTTTAATTTATGTTGTAGAATTAAAAACAGCTCCATTTGTGAAGTGCCATAACAAAAATAAAGGTATATAAAAATTAATAACATGTTATAAAACACAAAAATTCAAGAATGTAATATTATTTATAAACATGATAAATCGCAGTATATGGGACAAATTTTAATTTTAAATATTGCCTCAATTAAAATTTATATCATTGTTACAACTGCTCTGAAAGGTCTCTAAAATAAGAGGGAATATACAATTATTTTATACTAAACTTATATTTTACACAGTTGGTTGATTTTTAATTTGATTCATGCAAAGGATCTTCTTTTTCTTATATCTTCTTGTTTTTCGTTTATCTATTTTTAGCAAAAGGAAAGGATGGTTGAATTTATTGATTGTTGTCTTGGCAGTGGAAGGATTAATCATTCCGTCATCACTGGGGTCATTCTTCCCATCTCATCATCAGAATAAATTCTCGATCTTTTGTGATGTATTGTTGAACGTCCGACTTCACCTTCGTTACTATACGTCATCACCGTGTTCACCACTAAAAAAAAAAAAAACCATAGTTAAATAATAAATAATGAAATAATATAATAATTGGTTCAATTATTTTATAAATAGTGAAATAAAGAATATATCATTTATTAATTTTAATTAATTATTCTTTTTATGTAAGGTCTCTTATTAATTTAGCACCAACTTTTTTGCTTTGTTTTCCACATTCTAAATATTTTATTAAAACGTGCCATAAATTCTACTGATCATAGCAGTTAAAAGTTTTAAAAAATAAAATAAAAAAATTATTTTTACGACTAAGCAGTTCTTAAGAAAAATTTTAAATTTAAGTAGTGAGGAAAGATTTTTATTCGCATCTTGGAATTTAATCGTACGTGTAAATTGTCCAGTTGAACAGATATCTATGTTTATACAAAACACTTTCGAAAAACATGTGTTTTTCGTGAATATCACCTTAATTGCAGTATAATTTACTATACCTTTTTTGTAATTATTTCCTTTGTACATTGGTGAGGCAATTTTAATCTTCGAAAGAGATTCTTAGCATATCGAATAAGAATATAACGCTGATAATTCCTTTAAAACAGCCTAAAAAACCTAAATCGCATAAGAATAATTTAACGGTATTTGTTAGGCCAAAATTAGCTTTCAAAGGTACACCTCTTGTTTTATAAATTGATTGAAATATGGTATTGGTTACTTAGTTTAAAAAAGTACTTTATTTCTGTAAGTCCATGTGTGAGTTGCAAGGGTCATCAACAAATAGTAAATATTTTTAGTGAAATTGATAGCATAATAAAACAAAGAAAGGCAAAAGCAAAAGAAACATACAGAGAGAGTTAAATACACCAAGAAATGAAAAGCAAGCAGAAATCTAGAGAGGTCACGATGGAGGCAGGTAGAAAAAGACATAGAAAAGAGAGAAAGAGATGAGTGTGTATGTGTGTGTGTGTGTGTGAGAGAGAGAGAGAGAGAGAGAGAGAGAGAGAGAGAAACAGAGTAAGAAAGAGAGGGAAAAGAAAAAAAAAATTTTACAAAATATAAATAGGTTGTGTTTGTTTGTTTGTGAGTGAATGAACGCATGTTGAAGAGATTGCCCATCTTCAGTGGTTAATAAACCTATAACCGTTTCTTACTACTTAGGCAAAGAAACTGGTTTTTTCTAGATATAATATTGCGCTATAATATTTGCGCATTTACCCGCTAAAAAGACTCCAGGATATGACCTTATCACTGCAGAAATACTAAAACAATTGCCAAAAAAGGTTATAGTTAAACTAACATACCTATTTAATGCTGCAATCAGACTGAAATATGTTCCCAGCATCTGGAAATTTGCAGAAGTCATTATGATAAAAAAATCAGGAAAACCGGCGAACGAGGTCAAATCATATAGACCAATATTGCTACTACCAAAGTGTCTAAACTCTTTGAAAAGTTATTATTAAAACGAATAAATCATATCGTAGATAAAAAGAAAATCATTCATGACCACCAATTTGGATTCCGAACAAGACATTCAACAATAGACCAAATTCACCGAGTAACGGACGTGATAGAAAAATTTCTTGAAGAAAAACAAATTTGTTCTGCTATCTTCCTTGATGTCTCACAAGCTTTTGACAAGGTCTGGCACGAAGGACTCATCAATAAACTAAAAGGTATGCTACCAAAGCAGTATGTCGATATCATCAGTTCCTACCTAACTGACAGACTGTTTAGAGTCAAACAAGAAGATCAATATTCAAAATTAAAAATGCAGGAGTGCCGCAAGGTAGCATATTAGGCCCACTGCTTTACTTGTTATACACAAGTGATTTTCCAAAAATAGATGGAGTAAAAATTGCAACGTTTGCAGATGACACAGTGGTGATATCATTAGGACCGACACACCGATATCACCCATTCAACCAAAATCCTTCAAAATGCATGTAGGAAGATAAACGAATGGACCGAAAAATGGAATATCAAGCTAAATCAGCATAAATCAGTTCATCTAATCTTTACAAACAGAAATGTGGGCCACGTTCCGTCGCTCACGATCGATGGAACTACTATACCATACAGCAATACAGCTAAATATCTGGGAATGACATTAGATGCCAAGCTGAGATGGAAAGAACACGTGAAGAAAAAAAGAACAGAAATAGGTTTAAGTTATAGACAACTATACTGGTTGATAGGACGTGGCTCCAATCTTCCTATACAAAATAAAATATTATTATATATACAAGTCATAAAGCCTATGTGACATATGGTATCCAACTATGGGGTTGTACCAAACACAGCAATATCCAAAATCATACAAACACTCTAAAATAAAATCTTACGTAACATGGTCAATGCACCTTGGTACATAAGGAATAAGGACTTACATAGGGATCTAAAGATCCCTGAAGTCATGGCGAAAATACAAAGATTTGCCGCCAAACACCAGGATCGCCTCAGCCAGCACGAGAATGTGGAAGCGACCAAACTCTTACATAACCGAAACATGGTCAGAAGATTAAAAAGAACAAAGCCATATGAACTTGTATAGTTAAAAATTAATAGTGAATAGTGAGTACTGAAATGTCAATCTTTTTGTACCAGTGGGTTTTTAAGAATGTAAACATTAATTTATTCTATAATATTATTGTAAAATTAATGGTTGGTCTAATAAGACCAGTTTTAATTAATAAATTTAAATAATAAAAAAAAATATTTGCGCCGAATATTACATTTCTCGAACACCCTGGCTTTGAAGAAAAAAGTAAATTTAGTTGCTAATTCCAAGCTTTTGACATATTTTGAGATCATCATCAGGGCAACCCAATCCCAAAATATTAAGTCTACTTAAAAATATTAATTTTTAAAATGTGTTCTACTACGTTCTATATTTTAAATTTTCAAGGCACATTTTGTTCGTTTCTGGGCAAATAAAATAAAAATTTAAACCGGGCCTGTTGATATCGGTGAGAGGATAAATTAGCAAAAGGTCACATGAATGAATAATAGAGGTGGGTGAACCAGGGGCGAGAAATCACTATAATTCGACACGGTGAACGCGGATTATCCGGTGACTCATCAATCAAGCTCATATGTTTCGAGTGGCTCAGTGCGTTTCCCTGAGGGCTCGATAGCACTTGGAGTAGGCCGAGTGGTTTGGTTCAAGCGCATAAGAGAGCGTTACCACGCTTTTGTTTCTTTGGAAACCAACGAACCGATGTGTAAAAAATGAATGCCTGCCAAACGGCGTTTCAATCACACCACCCTTCCGGATCAATGTATGCAGCATAATATACAAGAGGATCTTTTATCGAGTTAAGGGCGCTCAATCAATATCAATAAAAACAGTCGTTTCAAAGTTTCACGACCACTTTAAATGCAAATCGTTACAGAGTATTTGTTTTTGCAAAAGGGAAATTTTAAAAAATCGTAGTTGCATTCAAATCAAACATTTTTTCCTACCATACCATAAAAGAGAATGAAAGCATTTTTAAACGAACAACTTTAGGCGTCGTTTTATTCCTTACTTTTATTTTTTCACGAATTTTCCTATGTATTAACTCTCTTTATTTCTCATTCCATTTCACTTTCCTTCTCTCACTCTCTGACTTTGTATCCAACTGAAATATATATTTCAAATAATTAAGGTTTTTAGCTGAGATAAAAAAGTCAATGCCACGGGCGGGATTCGAACCCACGACCTACGGCTAGAGACGCCGCTACTCTACCACTTGAGCTATCGTGATTTCGATCCACTCGGACACTAACTCTCCATCTCACTACTACTGAACTAAACTAAATATAGATCTTCACTGTGTATTTCCTAATGCATCTTCCTCCCTCAGTACTCTCTTAATAATTTTATCTGTCCTGTAGTCACTGACAGGCAAAGTTTCAAGTTTTTAACGTTTAATAATTGAATCTTAGTCTAACACAGTAAAATGCTAAGGGAAATAATAAAAAAGCAGATAGACAGATAAAAATTTGTTTTAATTTTGTTTTCGATTTTTAATTAACATTTCAATATAGCGTGTTTCCTCCTATTGCTTTAATTATGTTTCAAAGACGCCTCGGAATATTTTCTACCAGTCTAGAAATGTCTCTTTATTAGAGGTTAACCCATTCTTCACGAAGCGTGGAATGTATTAGAGAGAGACGGACGTATTTCGTCTTTTGACGTTAACAGTCTGGAGGACGGGCTGTTCAGGCTAAGACCCTGATGTGATGCTGTTGAAGGTACGTTTGTACTATGCGATCGACATGCGGACGAAGATTATTGTGCATTAGAATAGGATTGTCGCTGACTTGATCGAGGATAGGCAACCCTCGACGTTCCAAAATTTCATCCACATAGCGAGTGGCCGTCAAAGACCTTCCACGAACAACAAACAACTCTGTGTGACATCCCCCCCACACCATTACTATGTTAAAAAGGTTGTCTCTGGAAAAAATTACAAACTTCGTACCTCATTTCGCCTTCTCCACGCCCTATCACGTCCATCTTGAGATCGTATAGCATATCTACACTCATCTGTAAAACGTTTAGCAGATCAAATCTAAAACCTTCAAAGGTTACCCTACGGCGTTCAGAACTAGGCCTTCTTAGGTAGACCTAGTTTCTCGAAAACGTCTATCGACGTCTCGCAGTGTGTCTTAGGGAACTCTGATGGCAATAGCCGCATTCGTGATGGAAGGTCCACCTTATGTGGATAAGTGCCACACCGCGCACAACATCCTCAGAACTAAGTTGGCATTTTTAAATTTAAAAATTGAACTTAAGTTAACATAGATGAAAACTAATCAGTTTATAACTCCAGAATTCATATGAGACTGAATAACCATTTTCGGTTCCGTAAAACGTAAACATTGAAAATTCCTTTATCCTTGTATTGGATTAAGGATTAAGTGTGTTTACTTCTAAGTGATGTTCTTAATTTAAAACGTAGCTTAAACAAATATTTATTTGTAAAATCAATGAGACAAATTAAGAACAGAATTTTCTTTTATCGAGAAAAAAATCAATTCGGTGGAATTTTTTGCATGTCAGTGTATTTAAATTAGCTGCCTCATTCTGTCTGTCTCTATCACTGTTTCTCTCTCTATCTATCTTTCTCTCTCTCTCTCTCTCATTTTTCTCTTCATTGCTTACTTTTTATTTACCAAACGCTAATATTTATCTTTCAAGTTTTTCCCTGTTTTGCCTTTCTCTCCCACGCTCCTCTCTTGAGCTGTGTTATGTGTTCCTGTCTCTCTTTGTTTTTATAACCTTCCTAACCTCGCTAACCCATGAATTCCATTTAGGCATATAGAGAAGTTTATGCATAAAGAAAGATTTCTTACTGTTTTTGATCAAAAGATGTGTTTATTTATTACAATAAAATATTGTAGGTCTGAAGAAGAGGAACGTGGTGCAAAGTACATTACCAATTAAAAAATGTACGACATAGAAATAAATAGTGCGTTTAGTTTAAAAAAGACCAAGTTTCGAGACGGATTTTATGTTTTTCTGCACTAAAGTCCATGGGCTTTTGTTAGCACCATATATCATCGAACATATTTCCCTACATAGTCAAATTATTGTTACAATTCAAAATTAATATGAATAATGGGTGTTGAAATACAAAAAAATTGTATTAAATAATTTAAATACTGCTGAAACTGTACTTAGTTGATCCCTTCATAATAAAGATTTCATTCACTTAACTTTTTAATTATTTCACAATTGAATTAATTCAACTGGAATGCTGAATGAAGGATTTGACTCCTGGCGTTTCCCGATAAAAGAAAAGTCAACGGGAGGAACCGCTAAATAATAATCATAATAATGCTGAGCAGCACTTTTTGAAAGGAAAGTTATAAATAATGAGTCTGCGGGCTGAAAATAGATATTTGCGGTTAAGGTGTCAGATAGGCCGGTCTTCACCCCTATCAGTATTTGGAGTTTTGCCAGGACAATTAGCCCCTTTTCTCACGCCCTCGCCAACCCTCTCGCCGAACTGGAGAATCAAACCTATCAAACTCACAACTCTTCACCGAGCCCCGTTTAGGCCTTGTATAGCAGACCCAAGGTGGTTTATATTGATCCCCTAGCCTTTTTTCTTTCTAGAGTTATCGCTTTCTTGTAATGAAAAAGATTCTTTTGAAAAAAAAGTTTGCCCCTTGCTGAAATAACTTACTTAAAATCGCTTTATGAAAAGTCGTTTTGAAAACTGTCAATAAATGTGCGCTCCCTTTTAATTATTGTTTAACTCTTCAGTGTGCATGTAGATCTATGTATGTGTCTGTCAGGGTATGTAGTTGATTGGTTATGTGAATGAATAATTGACAGCTGGCCGTACATGAAGTACCCATCGGCTCTACAGTGTATTGGCGGCTAGTATGATTCCATTGTTGAAAGCTCGACATAAAAACATTATAAAAAAAAGAATGAACATGAAGCTATTTTACATTTTATTGGACTATACCCAATAAATTCGGAGTTCAGAATGCAATGGTTTCGTCAAAGATGTTATCGTATCAAACTGTGATGAAATTGAAAAACAGTAAAAATTAGGAAAATTTATACAGCTCAAGCAAAAAAAGATGGTACATTTTTATATGAAGAATTGAATTTATAAACGTCCACACATTATTTTGTAAAACTTTTTAGGCTAATATATTGTTATCTCTCATTTATCTGTTACCTCATTTTTAGGTGAAAATGATTACATATTTCACGCAATTAAGGTCAATTTATATATTGCACTCTACTAATATTTATATTCTCTTGTTTGCAGAAATCTCTACTTTAGTTGTTTATATATTTACAAATTGTGTTTTATTCTGAGAAGAAAGTTTCAACTTTAAACAGACATGCTGCAAATTCCTTAGTAAATCGAAACATAAAGTATTATTGATACTATGAATTTTGAATTTGCCACGTTTGGCAAAGCACAATATTTCTGGTTTATTTAAGAAAAAAACTATTTTTCGTACAACAATATTTCAGTTATTCAGTATTAATTATTACTGTTAATGTCACTATCTCTGTTATTATGTTTAAGTTGCCGAAACCTTTCAGAACTTTCTAAATGGCTAATTTAAAAAAACAACATACATTAAATTATTACATATGAAAAGTAGGTGAAAGATAATCTACAATTATAGCACAGACTTTATTGAAATAGAAAAAGAAAAATATAAAAATATATGAATAGAAATAAATTATGTATCATGAGAAAACAAATAGTATGATGTACCATAACTGATACAAAATTTTTAAAAAATCCATTATATTTCGTGGTCTATTGACTAAATTACTTCTTTCAATTAATTAATATTTTTATGTAAAGTTTTTGTTGAATTGAGAAAGTTAGTGTCACGAGCGGGATTCGAACCCACGACCTTCGGCTAGATAAGCCGCAGCTCTACTGCTTGAGATATGGTGACGGCTAGTCTATCGTAGTAGCGGCGTATTTAGCCGAAGGTCGTGAGTTCGAATCCCGCTCGTGATACTAACTTTTTCATTTCAACCCAAACTACATAAACAAAGGATGTAAAGAAAGAAAACGGTTTTTTTACAATGTGTAAAAGAAAGGGAAAGACAAAGAGTGAGAGTTATGAACGGGATTGGGATAAGGAAATAGAAAATGTGTTAGAAATGATACGTAAATAATTGATGTATGTTTCTGTGAAACATATCCCAATGGCATTTTAAAGACCTTTCCTTAATATACATACAACATGTGTAGGAAATCGATCCAAAAGGGGTAGCGACCATTTTATGGACAAACGGCTGTTTTTTGTTTTTTTTTAAATCATTTTTCTTTGATGGATTTCAATCTCCAAAAGAATATTTTTTAAAAGAATGTGTACTTTCACTAAAGAATCAAGCTAAAAATTTTTGCCGGCCTTTAGAATTTTTTTAAGGAAATCTGTTCCAAATGAAGCCAAAAAGTTCCAGTAACAAATTCTCAAAATACTTAGGTTTTCACAACTTCACATTTTTATAAAGATTTAAATGAAGTGAATCGTTTATTTTTGCCGACAACCTAAAGTTGTTACATTTTAAACCTTTATCTCTATTAAAAAAACAGTATTTTTTGTCTCCTGTGTGATTTTTTAACAACAATGCACACTGGGGCCTTCTTTGGCCGTTAGCTTTTTTATACAGAAACGTAAGCAATAGATTTATAAAAAATTGTACGAACAGGTGAGAAAAATTCTTTTAATGAGAAGTAATTGTCTGTTCTACCTGGAGCATTTCAGGTTGCCGCCAAATTTAAGCCATAAAACGTTAGACACCGATTCCTTTTGGAGTAGGGAGTTAACAGATTTTCGAATTGGGATGGTACTATCCGACACAGAAAATACATAAAATATATGTATTCATCCCGTAAGGGAGAACAGTAAAGAAAGCGCATCTAGGCAAATATTTTGGTTGGCAAATAATATTATTTATTTTCTAATTGCAATAACTTGTTGCTATTCATATTAAAGAAAAAATATGTTTGAAGAGTTGACGTATTCATTGTGTAAAAATTTTTGGCCAGTAATGCAAATAATTGTAATTGCTATTATGACCAAAAATTTCTTTTGTAATGATATCGCCAGCCTAAATGAAAATAAAAAATAGAAGTCGTATTTTATGGTATTATTGACGTCGTAATGAGATTTTCTCCCTGGACTGCATTTTCGATATTCTACACCAAAGTGCATTAGTCAAGGTAAGAAATTGTATTATGGGCGGGCAGGGGGATGCTGATGCTTTTCCACAAAACCCGCCGTTACTCTCTTAAATATAGACGTCAACCTGGGAAAATTATAGCCCGAGGTTTTTCCTCACGGTTGAAAGCAGTGGAGGGTATCGACGCGCGTTATTTACGGCCTTCCACCTTTTAGAAAGAATTGAGATGATATGTTAAAAGATACCGGCTCACTTTCATTCAGACGCTGCCCGCCTCGGCTCAAAAGGCAAGATTTGATAAAAAAAAAGCAATTTATTGCAGTGAAACGAACCGTGTGAGAATGGAGCCTTACGCGTGAATACTGTTATTATTATTGTGAAAAGAAGACAGGGTTAAAAAAATTTTGTATACAATGATAAGAAGAAAAAAACAGGTCTTAATAAGTTGTGAGAAATAATACGAAATATATAGCCGAGTTTTTGTTCTATCTTATTACGCCAAACCCCCCTCATGAAATGAATTTAAGACGTGAATATTTTGTATTTTTCATATAAATGTAAATTTCTTTTTATATGCTAACTTTTTTAAAAGCCGTTTAGTGTATTGTGACCTTTGCTTTCTTTGGATTTCAAGAAGGTTTCTACAAAGATATACAGTAATCCACATATGCTTAGCGGTCCTAATTGATCATATTCATTACTTCAATTAATTTTCTTTTTATCTAAGGTCTTGGTTGAGATGAAAAAGTTACTGTCATGCGCAGGATTTGAACCCTCGACCTACGGCTCAATATCCCGCTGCTCTAACCACTTGAGCTATCGTGACTTTGATCCATTGGGACACCAACTCGTCATCTCGACCTACAACCTTTCAAATTTTCACTCTACTTGACATTTTGCAAATACCGTACAATCAGGATTCGATTATCAGCGACTTATAAAGTGGCCACGGGGAGCTCTTAGATGAAAACTTTAGAAAAAAAGACAAAATAATTAATATGGTCACTAATGACCGCTAAACATATATGGAGTAATATAATAATTAAAGAAGTAATCTCTTCGCTAAAAGTATTCCTCTTGTCCATTTATAAGTCGCAGATGATCGAATCTTGATTATATGACATTTGCAAAAAGGCAAAAAGAGAGAAAATTTGAAAGATTGTAGGTTAAGATGACGAGTTGGTGTCCGAGTGGGTCGAAGTCAGGATAGCTCGTGGTTAGAGCAGCGGCGTATTGAGCCGAAGGTCGTGGGTTCGAACCCTGCACGTGACACTAACATTTTCATCTCAACCAAACCCTTAGATAATAAGAATACTTATTTAAAAGAGATATATAAGTTGTTCACCTGAACGCTTTCTAGGGCATATTCTCTGAAATTAAAAGAAATAGCGAAATCCCAAACAATACATTTGCAACATACAATGCATTTTATAACCACATAACAAACAATATTAGATCTTGTGACAAATTAAAAAAGAAAGTTCTGAAACATGTTCTATGAATTGAACAGTTTACCACTACGAATTTACCACCACTGGGAAATGCCTGTGATTCTTTGTACCTCAAATCAAGTTTTATGTTAAATAGATACAGATGATACTTTTATATTCCTTATTCAGCATAATTGTAATCTTCTATTTAGAATGAACAATGCGATTTAAAAACACTGGTAAAATTATTTATGAATGGTATTTATCAGATTTTATAAGTTTTGAATTGTGATTAATTGTTCATATTAGTTTGGATTTATTGAAATGTTAAATAGTTTTGATCAGTATTTGAGAAAAGTAATGAAAGGTCGAAAGATGGTGGTTCCTTTTCCGTCTGCACTACTTCAGGTTACTGCTGTCCATGACACGTTCTTCGACAACCCTCCCATTGTGTCTTGTGGGAGCATACGACTAGCTGGCACGTCTTGCAAAACGACGGTTATTGGCAGGGTACGGGGTCGGATAGGTCTGAACGAAACGAAATAAACGAAAGGCTGACGAGACCGGGTAAGGAGGACGTCCCTACTGAGTCGGTAATCGAGCTCTTGTGTGCCAAGATTATAGATAAGTGAATCTCGGAAACTTCACGCGTTGGATGCTGAATCGACCTAGCTTATGACAGCATACGGACACCAACCCGGACTGATGAACCAGCTGTCTGCCCCCGGATTGTCAATACTCGGAGTAGGTTAATTTATTGTAAATCGCAAAAGCTCGAATTGCCGGTGGGCTGCGAAAAGTGATAGGCTCAACTCTCAAAGTTGTATGCACCATGTTCAGACGGGTGCAGATTAGAGCTTATAATTTTCCGCCATAAATAAGTAATGACCTCATATACTGGATTGATTATGTAAATTATAATAATAAAATTTTATAAAATAATTTTTTTGTCAAAATCATGGCCACGAGCATATCGAACAGCCAATTTGCCGAGTAGAAAAATTGGCCTCTTCAATTTCCAACATTCGCATCTATTACATAGGTTTGGTGGCCAGATTGACCAAATAAATTCTTTTCATTAATTCATCTTTTATTAAGGTTTTGGTAGAGATGAAAAAGTTGGAAAGTTGGTGTCCGAGTGGATCGAAGTCACGATAGCTCAAGTGGTAGAGCAGTGGCTTATTTAGCCGAAGGTCGTGGTTCGAATCCCGCTCTTGACACTGATTTTTTTATCTCAACCAAAACTTTAATTAAAGATTAATTAATTGAAAAGAATTTATTTGGTCAATCGGACCATGAAACTTAACAAATGTAAAAAGCAAAATGAAGTATACTTCATTAAAGCTCTACGTGGCCATTTTATTTGTCCCGAGAATCAAATAGATAACACGACATTTGAAAAATGGCTAAAAGTAGGGAAAATTCAAAAGGTAGGAGTTGAGATGGGAAGTTGGTGTCCGAGTGGATCGAGGTCACGATAGCTCAAGTGGAAGTGCAGCCGCCTATCTAGCCAAAGGTCTTGGGTTCGAATCCCGCTCGTGACACTGATTTTTCTATCTCAACCAAATCCTTAATTAAAGATTAATTAATTGATGTTTTTTTCGTGACAGCCCATTTTTTTCATAATGGACTTCACATTAATTATTTCCCACACAGTTGTACCTATTTTATAATAGATAATTTTAAATTGTACCAAATATTATTGATATTTTTGTATAAACATAATGTCCGGTATACATTATCTCAGAGGTAAAAATGATTTTGTGGTTAAAATGAAATCTGGATTTGAAAGAAATCGTGAAGTAACTCAAGAATTACACCTTTTATAAATGTTTAAACGTCGCCGTAATAATTGGACTAAATTTTATTTTTATTTTACTGTCATTTATTTTTTTAAATTATTTAATGCAGATTTATACGCTTAGAAAGAAATAACATGAACTTTTTTCCGATACACAGATTCGGTACGAATTTTTTGATTTATGATTTGAGTTATGATTTGATAGGATTGATTTGAGTTAGACATTCTCCTCATTACTTGATTTTATTTTTTTAAGAATGCATATTTAAACATTGTTAACAAGAACTTGTGTAAGCGTTTCTCTGGTAACCTGGTGGTTATTCGCCTTGGGAATAGCATTTTTAATCAATGCATCAGGAAAGGAGTGATGTTTTTGTAATAGGGTTTCAATTCCCTTCTCAACCCTTAAAAAGCCTTGTAAATTGTTAATTGCCATTCGAAAAACTCCGGCCCCAAGCGACTAGACCATTGAACTGATTGAATAGTAAAGGGAGAATAGAGTGTTGTCAAATTCGTTGTACACAAATAAAAGTGTTTCTTATGTGAAAATTTAATTACAAATCATAATTGATAAAAATCCAAAAATTTGATTACAATCAAATTAATAAACAAATCATAAATTGAGAACCAATTTGTTTGTCTCTCAGATTTATGTAAGTACTGCATGTTTTTCAAATGAATTTGTGCAAAATAAATTAAGGCTCTGTCGACAAATATGGAACATCATAAATAATTTATTTTAAACGTCTTCAACCATATTATGCTGGATAATAAATATTCAAGAAAACACAAGTAGGAATAATTTGTAAACCTAACTATTAATGAAAATTAAAAGTTTATATAGTAAAATAGATTAAAAAGCGATTTTCATTAGGAGATAGAAACAATTATCAGATAAATAGATATAAAGAGAAAAAGCGAGAATTATAAAGTGATTAGTAATGAAAAGGGTTGAAGTATTTGAAAGAGAAAACATCAATCTCTAAGAGATTAAAAATAGAAAGCAGTTAATAGATAATAAGTACTTTGTTATCTGGTTGTTAAATTACTGATAAAGGAACAAGAAGATATATTGTACATAATAAAATTTACAGATTTTCATGTTACCGCTAGCAGGCAGTCCGTCGAGGTATTCCCACAAGTAGAAAGATAAGAGAATACACGAACAATATTAAAAAAAAGTAAATTACAAAAGCAAGAAGTCAGAAGAAAATATATAGTAGAAAGAAGAAAACAATATCGATAAAAGATTAAACGTCAATGTTATTATAAGAAAATAAAACCTGTAATGTTAATTGAAACATTACAATAGAGTATATAGCTAGAAAAGAAGATAAAAATGTAGATAAATATAAAATAAATAAATAAGTAATAGCTAGCAACAAAAATATGTATATAGTTAAGTACAAAGACAGTCAGAGTAAAAATATACCTAATGATTTAAAGCAAAGAGTAAAAGAAAGAATCAGTTACAAAGATGATAGTAAATGATCAAAACGAGACCAATAATTCATAAATTTGCCAAGAAAAACAAAACAGGGTATAAAAAAGTGTGTAAAAGGACCTTACACGAGAAAGACAAAAACATTTAATATATAAGATACCTTACACAGAATTGAAAATATTGTAGTATTAAAAGGAAATAAAAAATTAAAAGAAACAAAACAATACGATGAATACGAAAGGGTTAATAGGTTAGAGAGAAACAGAGAGAAAGAGATAGATAAATAGAAAATGAGAGAAAGTAAAAAAACGAATGAGATAGAACGATATATTGGTAGAGAGAGAGAGAAAGATAGATAGATAGATAGAGAGGGAGAGAGAGAGAGAGAGAGAGAGAGAGAGAGAGAGAGAGAGTGAGAGAGAGGGAGATAAATCAAGTACAAACTAAGTATTGGTTCAGCCTAATACAACGACTATCAAACATAATATGTTCAAATAGTTCCGTAAACTTAATATTTACCCAAAGTTGTTCCCAACTGAGGGTATATAGTCACATAGGTAAACATCGATATCTTTAAACACTTGAAAGTTAAAGTATAATTTCATTATGTAACATAACATTTAATACTTACTCAATGAAATTAAGTGATTTTTAATGTTTGCGTACGGGAATATGATATTTAGTCGCTGTTTTTTAGACTCACGTTTAGGTGAAGTTTGACCACGAACTGTTGACCTTTGTCATATTAATGTAACGAATTTTTTCTTGTGATAATATAGCGAGATAAGAGAAGTAGACTTGTAGACTTGTTATTCCAATTCGGATTTATCGTCCGGTCTGTTTGTAATTGTAAATTTCCTAAAAGTAATTACTCATGTTGTTTAGGTTGTTATTTGTTTGAGGGTAAAAATATTTCGTTATATTCGTTTGTTATATCTGATCATCCAATTGTTAGGCATGTACGTTTATAGCAGATGAGTTTTTTGTATCAGTAATTATATAATTTTTCCAGGTTTATGGGGACGTAATAAATACATAATAACCTAAGCTAAAATAATTTATTAACATAAAAGTTTTTAAGTCATTTATACATTACGTACACACGTATAAATGACGTTAAGATAATCTGTTATCTTTTTATGGCCCGTATTTTTTTTAACTTTATGGCACTTATTAAATTGTGTGATTATTTTCTCTTTACTTTTCACAATTCCTGATATTGTGGAACTAGACGTGCTCATTTTATTTGCGAGACTGCTTGCATTATCTCCCGATTCTCTCCCAAAAATTATCTCCAATTTTTCCTTAACAGTAGAAAATAAGGCCGTGGATGTTTTAATTTTTTTATTGAGAGATTTCTTAAAGACACACATATATATATATATATATATAAAGTTAAATAACTTCAACTGCGGATTCCTTTTTTAAAAAAACTTTATTTGAAGTTACAAGAACAAGTTTTAACCTAATTTAACGATGTACTCTCGTCAAGCTCTAGGCAAGGAATGCTTATTAAAAATACAGAATTAAATAAGTAGGTCTCTTGGGAGGGAGAAGGTGCTGACTACAATACTAGGAATGACACCTGCATCTAAGCGTTGTANGAGTGAGTGAGAGACGGGACCGCCGTGACCAACTGGATAGGGTGTATGGATTCGTATTTACCACGCTAGCGGGCCTGGGTTCGAATCACAACAGGGCCCATGATTTTTTAGTGCATTATAACATCAAAAATGTATTGTAAAGGTGTCCGCAACAGCCAACGGGTTAAGCCTTCCTTTATAACAGAAATTAATTTCGTTTCTCTCTCTCTCTCTCTCTCTCTCTCTCACTCTCTCTCTCATTCACTCTCTCTCTCTCACTCTCTCTCTCTATTTATCTTTAATTTTAATTGTTACTAGTTAAAGGAGAGGTCGTGTGCGAATTAAATTCGCGGGATTTTTAAAATAATATGATATTTATTCGTTCATTCATATTCTCTCTCTCCCTCTCTCTCTCTCTCTCACCTTCCTTCTTTCTAATTCTTTTAATTTTTAAACTTTCGAATTTGAAAAAAGGAAAGTTTGGTGCAAGTGATTAAATTCTTTATATTGTAGGTGTTATTCCAACAAAGGTGGTATAAAAAGATTTCAACAGCCAGTCTAAAATTTTCAACTTAACTTAGCCTGACAAC
This sequence comes from Cimex lectularius, assembly GCF_000648675.2. NCBI lineage: Eukaryota > Metazoa > Arthropoda > Insecta > Hemiptera > Cimicidae > Cimex > Cimex lectularius. The sequence continues at coordinate 499,830 of NW_019392825.1, read as the reverse complement.
AAAGTTTGAAACCTAGGACTTTCCCATCTGCCAAAAGTTTTCTCAAAAGTTAAAGCAAGTCGGTTCAAAGGGATTTCAGGCGCCTCAGGCCTTGACCAATGTATTTCAACTAAGCTTTATTCAATTGTAATGAACAATAATTCAAATGTAACTTTATAACAGCTTAGGTGCATTATCGAAATCGGTCAACCAGGATTATTGGCAGTGGAAAGTGAACAATTAACTCCCTTTTTGTAAGATGGTTTTTGCTGTACAAGTTTGATTTTTTGTTATATTATTAATATTTTTCCGAGGTCTGAATTAAACTGTTGTTTTCAAACGTTATAGCTGAAAAGCCGGAAATCAATCGGAATTAAAATAAACATTAATCCTCCCTTAACGAGGTTAGTTACAATCCTGATATGAAAAAAATAATGAATCGCCTCAAGCGACAATAAAAGGAGCTTATTGTCGGAACGCTTCCATTGTCCTGACTATTTCTAAAAGAATAAACATCCACAGTCCTTATCATCAATCCTCATCGAAGGATGATTACTTTCCGCTTTAGTTTTTATGCCTTTTCGTCAGCTCGGTTGAAAGTTGTTATTGAGAATAATTTTTATTACAAAACACCTTTTTTTAATTAAAAAAAGCAGTTTCAATTACCAAGGCAATTAACTAAAAGATTACTATTTCTATTTTATAAACAAGGAGGTTGCTAAAATGAAGAAATGAAATGTATACGAATTATTTTCAAAGGTTGATGTTCTTTGTTGTTAACATATTTGTTTATCAACGTAATATTTACAAACGTTGAAGTGACTAAGTTATGTGAGGTTCGGTTTGAAATATCAGCGACTCATTAAGGACTTATCGCCATTGTGTTTTCAAGTCTTCTTACACATTGTGCTTGTGTTCCACTTTGTAAAGAGGTGATATGACGCCGTCAAAGGAAATAGGACATTGTTGACAAAGTTCACGTCGTTTTAGTCACAGACGGGAGACAGTGTGTTGACATGATTAGCACAAGGCAGTTTATGTTTTCGACGAAAACTGGCGAAAACATTGTCTGATGCTGTCAAAAAAGTAGTCAAAAAAATTTCAAGACAAGATTGATGAATGGCTAAAAATGAAAAAATCAAATGTATATGAATTATTTTCAAAGATTAAGATTCGGGACAGACTATATCAAAGAAAATATAACATTTCATGAGAGCTATAAATAATATGATTTTTTAATATTACACTAGGGTTTTTTTTAAAAGAATGGGTTATACATATAGAGATAATATCAGTTGAGGAGTATATCTATAATGACTAGTTCTACCTAAATTTGCGAGTATTTCTTTGATTATTATTATTATTTTTTATTGAAGCAGAGGTTATATCAACCCTTTTAGTGCAGTTGTTTTTGAAAAGGAGCTCATTTGTAAAGTCTGTCAGGTGACTCACCTTACAGTGATGAGCAATCTGTCAACGCCTAAACCGTTGCGGCCACCGACGCCCCTATGATTTTTCTAAACTGTATAAAGTTATTCTTTTTTTGTTTTGAAACTTTTGTTCCAACGACAGTAGAATTATTGTCATATAGGTTCGACATTTCGCCATTTTCGTTGTTAGGTCTGAATGATTTTGCAGCCGGATTTAGTCCGAGATTTTGAATTATTGGTAGCGGTCTATTTTCTTTTCAATTGGTATAGTGCGGTGAACGGTGTAATTGTTGTAAACTGTTGTTAATTTCGTTAATTTTCAGTTTTTGTCATATTTACAAGTTTTGAACTACCCTCATTTTTTTTTGCCTTATTTACATATCCAATAGTTTTCCGTTTTGTTTGCTTTTCTCTCTTTTTTCTTAAATGATCTTACACGTTCTCTGCATCCGTCTTTCTATCCTTTCTGTCCGAAGTATTTTTCACGCACACGACATATAGCCGCATAGAAAAGTAAAACAATAATACAAAAAACGACGAAAATCTCAATAAAAAATTAGCAAGAAAATGTTGGTGATTTTATCCGCGTTACAAGTCTGGAATTATGATACACTTGCTAATACGTTAGGAGCTAAAAAAAAGATATTTTAAATAATTAATTACGATTAATTAAGTTTTTTAGTTGAGATAAAAAGTCAATGGCACGAGGGGGAAGTTGGTGCCCGAGGGGATCGAGGTCACGATAGCTCAAGTGGTAGAGCAGCAGCTTATCAAGCCGAAGATCGTGGGTTCGAATCCCGCTCTTACTATTGAATTTTTTATCTCAACTAAAAACCTTAATTAATCGTAATATATTAATTGGTCAAGCGGACCACGAAATTAGGGAATTAAATAATTAATTTTTTTACTGTTTTTGTTGTGCAAATAACTACAAGTTATTTGTGAGTAAATATACTTTTTTATTTAACTTTCATTTACTTTTTCACTCTTTAACGTTCTTTGGAAAGCAGCATGTTTTCTTCTTTGTTGTTTGCAACATTTCGCTAATATTTCATTATAAGTGAAAGAAGGAAGGATAAAATTATAAAAACTGATCGATAACAAATGATATCTTTTGTACCAAGTCACAAAGGAATTTCAGGTTCCGAGAAACCTGACACGCTGGCCAGAAGATATTCTGCAAGACCTCGGCCTTGAACGTACTTTTGGAGTAACAAAAACAAACAGAATCTTCCATCACAGAATAGATAAAAACAGGCTAGTTGCCAGATGCTAGTTTGTAAAGTGCCCGAGTGTCTTATTATACGACTGAATTGTATTTTTTAATTTATGAAAATTAAAAATATATATTTTATAATGTTAAAATTTACGCACTAGAAAAGTAGAAAAATTTTTTAAAAAATTATGGGAGTTATCTAAAATATATTTTTTTCAGCTCCTAGGATTCAATGACAAGAACACTCGACAAGTAGATAATATTTGTTCACCTGGTTAAATAACAGCAAAAATGTTTCAAGGAAATCGTTGATCCCACATTCCTAGCCTCTACGTGTTATGTTTAAATAGATTTTTGTTATTTTTGTGCACTTTTGTGTGTGTACGAGTGATTGTTTTTGTTCCATTTGCATCTACGTGTATCTGTGTGTTAAATACCTCGCAAAGACATGATGAAAAAACGTGTGCTTTTTTATTTTACCTACCGTCATCCAGCATCCCTACCCTCTCTAGATATTTACTTTTAAGAACAGAAGGAAAATCGCAATTGACAAACATACGCTGATATACACCACCACTCGTGATTACGGTATTGTAGAAGAATTGATTTCACAATCCTCTTGATTCAACGCGATTGGATTGTTAAATTCAGAGTCAAATTTTGTCAAGAATGTACATTTATGAGTAGCTTGCAATTAGAAAGAGTTAAACTTTTTTTCCTATCCCGCTATCATGGAATGTTAATCCAAAAATTTTTTGGGAGGTGAGAAAGTAGACCAACAAAATAGATTTACGCGTCCAGGCTTTTTCCCCGTAAAAGCTCCTTTAAAAAAGAGGGTCAGAAGTTAATCTTATCTTTTATAAAACTCATTTTTAAAAACCTCGGTAATACAATATTTATCTGTAAAATACTGTGCGGCATATCAATAGGAAAGCCATCAGGGTGAAAGATCTGGCTTTAAACCGGCGTTTATACGGAATAATTGAAAAGAATTCGGGATTTGAAGAAGGGTCTGGAAACGAGGTTTTAATGCCGTACGCTCTTTTGCGGTGCCGGGATGTTTCATTCTATCCGAATCGGATCTTAACAAGAAAGAGAGAGGGAGATTTGGAAAAGACGAACGCCGGCAAGCTGCCTCTTCATGAATTATTCTTTAAGAGGGCAAGCGTTAAAAAATGAAGTAGACCACTTAAATATCACGAAGCCCTTCAGCGTTTCTGCGGTGAAAATGTGCCATTTTTTAATAAAGAGCCACTTCAGTTTTGACAGGAAAACGACCCACAAATTAATTTCACCAAGATTTTTAGTAGGAAGCATAAGCATAAAACATATAATATGAGCGAACTACTGTAAAAAAGAACTTTGAAACTAACAAGGTTTTAGAATTTCCATATTTTTATTACATCCATTTTTTTATGTTTTATGTAAAAAAGCTCTCTCTCTCTCTCTCCCTCTCTCTCTCTCTCTCTCACTCTCTCTCTTCATATCTATCTATCTATCTATTTCTCTCTCCCTCACTCTCTCTCTCTCTCTCTCTCTCTCTCTCTCTCTCTCTCTCTCTCTCTCTCTCCCTCTATGGCTCACTCGTTCTCTTCATCTCTCCTTCTTCCTGTCTTTCTTAACGCCTAGATTTTTCGGGCAATAGTTTTGAACACAGACTACCTGTTCTGTGTGCATTTTTTATTTCATTTTCTCTCTATCAGATAATTGGTCTGTGTGTTATTTAGTGTTTCTTCCTCTAATTACCGCAATATTACAAAGGCAATATTTTACTAATTTTATAAAGTTTTTATTACTTTGATGATAGCAGTTAAACAAAGTAAAACGGCGCTCAGATCGTTAGTTTTGCTTGGACCGCCCGTGTTTACGGTTTAGCATATCCTCGGAGCCGTGAATGACATCAGAATGAATATTGTTGTTTTTCTTGTTTTCTTCCTTTTCTATGATTATCGTTATGGTCAAAATATGTAATTAAGATTAAGACGATGATAAAAGGGTTTTCAAACGAAAACAATGACAAAAGTATGACCAAAATTGGTAAATTTAAAGCGTAATGTAGTATGTATCGGTCATAATTTATTTACGAATAATCTGGTTCACCGAATGGTTTGTATGAAAAAATTTAATTGTTATCTTTCTATCTTTGGACCTATTTTAACGCCATCATAAGGCAACAAAATCTAAACGATTTCTACAAAATATCTGTTTAAGTTTTTAGTAATTGGTTTCATGTTTCTTTGAACATAGACTTGAAATTGATATCCAATTTTTGGTGAAGTTTAAAGAATCCAATCTCGTTTCTGCATCTGTTACCACAACCAAAAACATGACCATAAGTTCGAATTTTTATGTTTGTTTTGGAATGTAGAATTACTACACAAAATGCTATTTGCAACATTAGATTTAATTTGTTTTCTTATCATCGACTTTAGTATGGAAAAGCTCATTTTATTCTTGTACGTGTAACAAGAAATAATGTCGGTTATGTATTTCTGTATAAAGTAATTTAACTTGGCAAATCACAGTGTCATTTTATGCTGTTGAATTTGAATGAATTGTTCATTATTCTTTCGGTTGGCTCAGTGTTTTGACTTCCTTGAATTAATTCTAACAATCTATTAATCTGTGTAGTTAGATTATTTTTGAAAATTCACAAAGCTCGCTCTTTTACTTAACTGCAGAAGCATGTACTGCTGTCAGAATCTCTTAGTAGCACAATTCACTCTTGTCCATAAGGGAGAGGAGAAATAATTTATATATATATACACGAGTTTTCGTGGTCCGCTTGACCAATTAATATCTTTCAGTTAATTAAGGTTTTTAGTTGAGATAAAAAAGTCAATGTCACGAGCGGGATTCGAACCCACGACCTTCGACTAGATACGCCGCTACTCTACCACCTGAACTTTCTTGAATTCGATCCACTCGGACACTGTGTTGCTGTTTTGTGTTTATATATGTTGGATTTTGAAGTGGTGGGGAAGGAACTCGGTATAGAAAGACATTTTTGTATAAGCAGTCGGCGTCTTTGAGGTGAAAAGAGCCGACGAAGGGAAAAAATGTTGGTAATAGTTTAGTAAAATTTTTGTCTGAAACCTACATCACACCAGACCGCATCTCACGATTTCTGAATAATCATCGACTAACGGTCACTAATCACCACGCGTTGTATATCTACGTTGTTTTTGTAATATGCAACAATTATTGGGTTTAGTATCTATTCTTGGTATTCACCTTTATTGATTAGAACAGTTATGTTTCCTTTGCCAGCTTTCCGTCTATGTACAAAAAATTTGAAACCATTTATTAAAAAAATTAATTATGTCAATTTGTACCGCCTATTGTTTTGCCTCGACGATGAAGCCTTAAAACAAATCGAAACGTTAGCAGATATCAATTGAATTTGTTCTTTAATTCAGACCATACCGAGATCCAGATTATTCGTAAGTTCAATAATATCTAAATGCTTTAAAATCTCGAACCATTTTTAAACCTTGAGTTCGTCAAAATACTTGGTAACAAACAACAAATTAAAAAGTGTTTATTAGAAAAACCATCATTCAAACGAACGACTGTATTTCAAAGGAAGACAATAAATAAAAGCTCAAGGTGCAGATGGGTGGCGGGATAGCTTTTCCCTCAAGATTGATGGATTCTTTCTAAACAAGTTGTAGACTTTTAGCTGTTAGACAGGGCGAAGAAAACCAGGAAAGAGGTTGAACACACCTTCTCTTGCTAACTCACCATGGATAATTGTTACAAATAAACAGGGGAAAATTCTATTTCTGGAATTTTTCAAAAGTTTTCACCTTCTTTATTATTTTTTTTAACGGAAATAAAATAATCTTTATCTCCTTGGCATTTTATTGCGGAGAAATTAAATCAAAACCGACGATAAATTTAAATGGAAATAAAATGAATAAATTTCTAGAAAGAGAGCCTGTGCTATGCCAAAGGATACAAATTTAATTTCTAGGCCAGATTACATTTTCCGACGGAAGTCGCTCTTGGTTCAGACACAAAGTTAGTAGGGGTTATTTTGCCACAGGATATTCTCAAGGCAAAACGATCGAAATAATAATACTGGCCTGCTGGAATTTCATTAAATGTTAACATATTTTTGAAGTATCTTTTAAAAATTATTTCCTACATTCACAATTTTTCGTAGTCCACTTGACCAATTAATATCATTCAAATAATTAAGGTTTTAAGTAGAGATAAAAAAGTCAGTGACACGAGCGGGATTCGAACCCACAACTTTTGAAATATTTCCTAAGTTTTTTAAAATTTTATATCTACATAGACAATTTTTAATATTAGTTTTCTTAGGGCATCGTTACTTCTTTTTCGAAAACTCAATTATATTTTTTCTTTTAATCTACACATTTATCTCGCCCTAGCTCGAAAGAAAAAGACAAAAAATTGTTTTGTGCGTTTAAGGCGAAATAGATTTTGTTTGACCAAACAGCTATTTCTGTTTTTCTTTTCCCTTTTTTTATACAATTGTATTACAGGAAGATTCATTCACTAGTTAAAATAATAAAAATCATTTCAAAAGCAAGATTTCGACGATAATTTGATTTAGTCTAAAAAAAGATATTCGACTTTTTAAAGGTAGTAATAATTTTTTCAATTAATTATACTATTATTATAAGGCCTTAGTTGATGATAAAGCGTGTATCACGAGCGGGATTCGATCCACGACTTTCTGCACCACACGACGCTGCTTTAATTTGAGTCCTCCTGACTTCGAAGTCATACTGCTCAAATTCATTTTCAGATTATCTTTGTTCGTACGTATAAATTATAGTATAGCACTTAATTGGTTACTTGGTTTCGGCTCGTTGGGACCATTGACATCGTTGGTTTAATACTTTTAGACTTAATAATAATTTCAATAATAAGAATATAGAACACAATTTGTGTGCTTTATTATATAATTTTACCCTATAAATACATGATTAAAATATTATAATACTAACTACATTTTATGTGAGTTTTTATGTTCCAAAGTTACAGAGGTTATTATACTGTTAATTAAACCTATAATAATATTTTACCGCAAATGTTTTTCACCTTATATGACAAAAAATGTGTAAACAAATCTATTACTTCAAACGTTTAATTTATAGCTTAATTTATAATGTAGGCAATATCTGCTATCTACCGAGCATTTATGAATTATATTTGTTAATTATTAAATACCGGGCATAATATGACGTTATAAAAAGGGTAATGGCTTTACTTTCAAATTAATTGCATTTTCCAATATCAGATCCGATATCCACACGACAGATTCGGGGACTTGGGACATCCCAGATTCTAAATCGTTTCTGATTTAATGGAATTCCCGACCACAGTATTGCCCCAGGACTCGTGGTTTTATACAATTAGCATATTCACATTCCTTTATTACCCTTGTCTCAGTGGGGAATCTATCTTAACGGATTCGCCAACAAATTTGCAAGGGCAAAAATGTTTATCTTTTTTCCCATGAAAAGAATTATTTTGGTTTGGATATTACTTTAGTTATTATCATTCAGTCTTGATTGCATGATCGTTTCTAGAGATTTTCTTCATCACAATTCTTCTTTTTTTATAAGATATTATTGTCTCTAAGCACTGGAAATACCAATGCGAAAGTTGTATATCAACTCAAATCGCTAAAAATGGTTGAAAAGATACGGATATTAATCAAAAATAATGATTTTAAGAGGACATCGTCCGAATCAAAATTTCCGGACTTTCACGCCTCCGCCAGTGCGCCAGTAAAAAATGGGCCCGGATGGAAATAGCCGGTATGAATTGTAGCAAAGCGTACACCGTATTATCGGAATCCCGGTTTTATGTGATAACGTGGGGATTTTCTATATAATATACGCCCCAGAAAGAAATTAATTCCCGGAGGATCCTTTTCTTGACACCCTGCCTGGCTGATATTTCCACCTATTTTTTTTATTATGCGCTTAATATTCACAACACATTTAAATAAAATGAAACAAAATAAGTTATTAACTTGAAAAAAACACATCATCTTATATAATTATATAATTAATATATAATTAATCTTATATAATTCAAAAAGGAATAAAAATATTTTAATCAAAAGGAATTCATTTGCATTTACAGTGAAAAGCTATCTTTGAAACCAATTTTTCAGTGATATCGTAACAAACAATTTGTCGTATGTCATCGACACAATCAGCCCCAATTTGTAATTTCTTCCCATGTTGTTTTTTCTCCTGGTGGGTATTTGCTATTCCATACTGAAAATTAATCTTTTGTCTCACTCAAACTCATTGAATTTCCGTTTTTATCTACCATCCTTTCGTTTTTACCTATTTCTTCTTTACGTCTTTCTCATGTACTAATTTTTCTGTCTAATTTTATAGGCAAAAATTATTTCTAATTGTTTAATGTGTAGTTGTGATATCAAATTTGGAAACATACTCTCCATTTTATTATAATCTAAATTGTTGTTAGCTAATTTTTTCTAGTAACTTGCTTTCTCCTTCTCTTTCTCACTCTCTCTCTCTCTCTCTCGTTCTCTTTCTCTTTATTTTTCTCTCTGTTTCTCTTTTTCTTTCTATTTCTTCTTCTCACATAAAAAAATGCTTCCTTCAAAATTTTTAACATAAAGCAGAAAGATTAGCTCAAATCGAATTTTCATTTTAACTTGATAAATTTCTCCATTTGATATTACTCTTTTCTTATGATTTTTTTAAATTTTTGTCATTATTTACTTCCATTTAAAGAATTACTTTTAAATAACATTGCTGGTAATCCCAGTTTATTTCTAACAAGCCTATGCAATTTATCAAATTATGCTCTCACTCTGCTCTCTCTCTCTCTCTCTCTCTCTCTCTCTCTCTTTCGTTCTCTCTCTGTTTCTCTCTTTCTAAAACAATTGAGACTCCCCGATTGTGTGAATGTATATATTTCCCTGAGTGGCAAAGTGTGTGTGGCCACGGTCGGTGTGAATTGTCGAATATACAGACCTACTAACTTCTTGTTGTGTATGAATGTATTTATAGTGTATGATCTGAGAACGTCAAGTTGAAAACACTCGCCAGCCTACCACCGTTGGTTTAGGTTGTACACAATTCAAGTATTGTTACAGAAGTGGTGCCACTGCAGTATGCCAAGAAGTCTTGACTCTCGCAAAACATTAGGTAGTCGTTTTAACATTATGATTATCAAGTGAATTAAAACATTTTAATGACGTTTGGAAGAGTCAAACAAGAAAGATAGAGCTAATAATCCAGTCTAACATAAAAGAATAAAGTGAACAATCTCTGCGGAAGTTGAAATTATGTTATTCATTATCAGCTCATATTTTAAAATGAAATAATAATTGGGCTTTCCTGTTGATTTATCATAGTTTTTACGTCTTAGTTTTATTTTTAAGAAGATTGACTTAAGTTCTCAATAAATGGAAGCTGAAATGATATTTTTAAGCATTTTTAAATTTTAAAATTAACACATTTCCCGAAATAATCCTTATCTTTCAAAAACTTATGTTATGCCCACGATAGAAAAGAAGCAAGAAAAACCGTCAGTTTGTCCCGGTTCACCGGGGATTTCGAGGGACATGTGAGCCCCTCATAAATAACTCTCAAGCCTTTAAGGTCCGGAATCGGCTTTCTTTAACCTGATGTTGTCCCTAACTTAGGCAAAATGATGCCATATAAAACAGCTCAACTCTGCCAAATATAAATATAATAATTAAATTTTAATAAATTTAACTAATTAAACTATTTATTTTTTAAACATGTATATATTTTAAGGCGTTGTTCACTTATAGCACGTGTTAAAAATTTTAAACATTGCACAGGTAACACATACACAGCATTATACTAAAATACAATTTAATAAAAATATAGTTTAAATGATTTTTAAAATATTTTAATTACATGTGAATAAATACATATATGTAAACGGTTGTTTTGATTTCCTTATGCAAATTTTGCCACATTTCCGCTCTATCCGGCTGGTTTAAAACATCGATTTGACCGTTACCTGGATTCGTCCCAGTTGATCCTATGCCAAATTTCAAACATGCATTCATTGTACTAAATTTATACCCAATGTCCAGTCACTCGTGACCGGCAAATATGAGCTACTCATATGTTTCATTAATAGCCTTGCAAGAATAATTTGCAATCGCATAATGTAAAATCATCAAAAATGCGATGATCAAATCTAAAATGGATAATTGACATTTGTCTAAAACGTATGCTCGACAATTTCTTTTTAAATTAATTTATATCTAATTTTTCTAGGTCGCGTGGATCACACTATTGTTGTTTTTACTTATCTCGCTTATACTATCACTCTCTCTCCCTCTCCCTCCCAACCTTGCACTCCCTCTCAATTCTTAGTTGTTTTCGGTCGGCATTTTTGAATAGTCTCTTTGTTCTAGCTACGTCATTTATATTATTTTCTCCCTATCAGGTAATTGATTTGTGGGTTATTTCGATAATGGTTTCCTTTCCGATTTACCGTAATATTACAAAATAAAAATATTACTAATTTTATAAAGTTTTTATTACTTTGATGATAGCAGTTAAACAAAGTAAAACGGCGCTCAGATCGTTAGTTTTGCTTGAACCGCCCGTGTTGACGGTTTAGCATATCCTCCAAGCCGTGAATGACAGCACAGTGAATATTGTAGTTTTTCCTTTTTTCTTCCTACTCTATGATTATCGTTATGATCAAAATATGCATTGAAGATTAAACACGCTGATAAATGTGCCTTACATACAAAAACATTGACGTCTGACCAAGATCGGTAAATTTAAATAGAATTGTGTCGGTCATTTTTTGCTTACGAATAATCTCGACCTCGGTCTCGATGAAAAAAACGTATATTGTTATCTACCTAACTTTCGACTTATTTTAACGACACCGTCATTGTGTGCAACATACCAACTCGTTAGTTAATGTTTTGAGAGCCTAGTACCTCTTCCGAATCAGGTATCTAAATCAGAAACACGACTGTAAATTCGATTTTTTGATATTTGTTTTGTTTGACCAATGTCTTGGCATGGACATTTTCTACATCAAATCTAACTACCAAATGGAACATTCGACTTAACTTTCCATTCGTATCCTCAGGTTAAGTGTGCAAAAAACTCATTTTGTACTTGTAAGTGTGACAACAATTGATGGCGGGTATGTATTTTGGTATCGGATGTTTTAACCTGTGCAAAATCACTGGGACTCTCTCTTTCTCTCTCTCTCTCTCTCTCTCTCTCTCTCTCTCTCTCTCTCTCTTTCTTTCTTTCACTCATATTCTCTCTTTCTATTTTTCACAGCTCTGTTCTTTTCATTGCCCCCATTTTGTTATAGTTCCTTATTACTTTTTCTTAATTATTTTTTTCTTTCTCTTTTTCTGTTAATTTTTTGCCTCAAAACTCTTTTTTTAAATTTTATATTTTTTGTTCTTTTTCATTCCCTCTATTAGCATTTTGTTTTCCAGTCTCTTTCTTTCTCCCTTTTATTTTGTCTATCTGTCTCTTTCTTCTCTTTCTCTCTCTCTCCTCTTTCTCTCTCTCTCTCTCTCTCTCTCTCTCTCCCGCCCTCTCTTCCTCTCTTTCCTATCTACAAGATGTATCTATTGTATATAAATTACGTATCTATCTGCCTATCTCACTCCCTTTATCTCTTGTTCTATATTTTTCTCTCTATGTATATTTATCCATTTTTCTTTCTATCCATCTATCTGTCTTATTGATTTTATCGTCTTTTTTATCACTTTTTATTCCTCTATGTTTCATACACTCACATTGTTATTTTTTTCTTTTCTTTTATTAATATTAAATACTTTACCTTTTTTTTTACCTTGTTTAATGTATATTATATCTTTCTTTCCTCTGATAAATTTCAGTTTCATTTTCTATTCAAATCAATCTCTATCTCCCCTCTTATCTCTTTCCAAACACATACTAATATAAACTACATTCAACTAATTTTAAAAGAATTGTTGCCCCAATTTGTCATAAAATGTTTTTATACGAAATAACGAATTATTTTGCAAATTTCAAGTACAACCCTGTAATGAAAAAATAACGTAGGTAGTAGTTACAATGTTTTTGGTTCGGCTTTTATAGAAATTTCCTCCTTCGACCGGCCTGCTGTTTATCCAGTTTTTTCCACTCATCCAGGGCTAATATTTCAAGAAGCGGGTCGTATAGTGTCGAGGTCCAAAGGTAAATTTGGTCATGACAGTTACAGAACGCTTTGGAAGACGTGAACAGATGAGGTGATGTCCGACTGGTTAAATTTAACATAGTACCGACCGAGCTGGGTTTTATAACTCGGGAGAAAGCAATTTTCTCGCTCAGCATATTTTTGTGAATTAAACGGTGATTTTTCATTTTAAAAAATCGTCTTCTAAGAATACTAAAATATCCAAGAATTAGCAATTAATTTAAGGCAACAAAAAATTTCTTAAATAACTTTCATGAATAACAAATTTGTTTTAATTATAATAAAACCAAGTTTGTTAAAATTTACATAATGTCAGGTTTTTATTTAAATGTGTGCTGAACTATTTTGAAACATCCACAGTTTTTACAATTAAGTTAATTTTTAGTAATCGGACATTCGTTTTACCCATTTTGATCGATGTGTCAATTTGTTTGAGTTTTCTATGTTAGTAATGGCGGATTGACAAATTATTCCTGTATTTAAGCTCTCTTCTTAGCCGTTGCTGATGACGTTATTAAGTTTTCTTTAGAAATTTGCTACGTCGGGGATTTTTAGGAGTCTGTGAGTGATAGCAATTTCTTACACACCAACGTACTCTATGTGCAATTTTGTTTATGCGTCATTGATCTATATTACTGAGGTTGAACACCCTGTGTAAAATGTAAATCACTAGGTCGAATCAACAATAGACAGATTAGTGTCAATTTTTATTTTAGTGAATATATCCGTATTCTTGTTTTTTGGACAAATGAGGCTAAGGGGCATCTTAGATGAGTATCTCATCTAACAATAAGATGAGACGTATATATCGATTTATATTTTTGTGGATCATGGAACTTCTTCCAAACAATATTGGCAGAAAGAAGATTATTTTCTCGTACACATATTGCACTAGTTAGATTGAAAAATAGGAAAATGTCTCATTCTTTTTCAGAATTTAACTATTTTCACCAATATACTACATCGGTTGGAGACAAACCATTTTCTATGAAATATAAGTAAAACATAACTTTTCAAATAATATTTAGAAAATTATAAATAAAAACATATAAATACTGGACTGAGGAAAATCGCACTGTATGTCAAATTGTTTTGGCGTCCATTGTCTTTATAACATTTTATTTTTACGACCAACAAAATTCCTATTTTGGGACGCCCTGCTCTCACCTTCGAGTGAAACTTGAGGAAAATTGAATGAAAACATTATTGCAAAATGACTAGTCTCCTCGAAACGGATGGGATAATATTTGATAAAACTCACGACAAGGCAGCGCGATATTACGTTACGTGAAATACATTTCCATTTCCAAATACCGTAAATATCCGCATGCATGAGCATTGAAGATTTTCTTTTTTGGAGATTACGTCAAAATTTTATATTGTTTATCTATATATCTAACTCCCTCTACTTTTTCTTTCATTCATTTATCTCACTTTTCTTCTTTTTCAATAATTTTTTACCCTATCTGCCTGTCTGTCTTTCTGTCTCTTTATTTTTACCCTCTATTTTATCTATCATTCAATCTCTCTCACTTTCTCCCGCTCTCTGTCCATCTATTTCCCTGTTTCTCTCTGTCTCTCTGTCTTTCTCTCTCATTCTTTATCCTCCCACCCAACACATAAAAGTGGCATTTTTTGAGATAGTTATTTATGTGTACGTCAGTTTAAAACTGTCCTAATATTTGAGAGTTATGTATGCGGATTTTATTATATGTTTTATTACATCTATTATTAATTGGAAATACTAACTGTTGAACATAGTAAATTTTGACTTTTTATTTATGGCACAAAATAATGTTTATATATTGGAAATGTTTAAAGAAATTTAATTCATGAAAATATCTTTTTGGCCAGGAAAATGACATTAATGTTTTATGTTTATGCTGAAACGATAGAGGATAAGTGGATCGATTTGCCCCTGCCACTTATAAAATGTTAAGTATCGCGTGATTTTGTTTGAAAAAGGCCAAGTGAATAATTCCCTACCCACTCAAGTTTTATTCAAAGGGTATAATTAGGTTTTTTTCCAAAGGTGTTGAGGGTGTGTGAAATTTCTCTTTATCCTGACCTCCTCTTCAATCCTCCTCCGAAAATATCTCGTTGCAAAGCGAGTCTTCACGTCCTTGTAGGCTTTATTCGTAGGAAAGTATAATGCCCTGAGACTTATAAACCTAAAGGTACACCGGGGAGCTGTTATCGGTCAGGGTGTTAATGGTCTAAGTTTGCAATCGCTAAGCTACTTAAAAGTCGGATTTTAAGTTAGGACAGTTTTCCTGTTAGAGCATATTAACGCCCCCGTAAAGCTCAACTGACTTGGCTATATCATCACGATTTCAAGATTATAACGAGAGACAGTTTTAGAACGAAGCTCTCGAGCAAAGTTAAAGCGAAGCATCATTAACACCAATCAACAAAGAATTAAAAGTCATTTAACAAATTCATATCATATAAAAAGGTTTAATTTAATAAACTGTATAATCACAAAACAGTAAAATGGTTTTGCACTAGGCTGAATTTAAAAATATTTGGACAATTATGTAGCCGTATTACTAAGTAGTTTGTCTAAAATATTTTGTAGGTTTTGAGAAACAAAAGTTCCAAACGTATTTGAAAGTCCGTTTTAAGATAGTTCAAATAAACTTGAGTAGTTGATCTTGTCCATTTAAAATCACAAAATAGAATCTTTATTTCTAGACTCATGGCAAAGAAAACGAAAAACCCCAGAAGTTTTAGCAAATGCCAACAAAATGTTTAGTTACAATTTGATATGTTTTTGAATTTAGGCAAAAGGAAAGCCAACAAGACAATTTCGACGAGAGTATTCATGTAAGTTTAATACTTTACTTCATACCTTATATTACAGTTAATTAACTTAAATTCATGTTTTGAATCCCTTTTGATCAATCACATCCGATAGAGAAAACACCAATTTTATTAAATAAACTACATAAAAATTAATAAGAAAGGAAATAATTATATCCATCCGATGTTATAAAGACTATATTATTAACCTTTATTGGTATTTAAAAAACTTATTTTAAAGCTAAAAATGATTTTGTCTTATATAAAAAATACATCCAATCAAATAATTTGTTTTTCTGTTTAGTAAGGAAATACGTCGAAGATGTTGTTTTGAAAAGTTTTTAATACTATTTTCATGAGAAGTCATTGGACCTGCCACAATGTTGATGGCAGCTTGGGGTTGGATATCAACCCTGTCTATTCTGCTGACCACGGATCTGACATCTAGGTCATTTCAACCCTCCCAACAAATGGCTAACATAAATCTCTCTTTTTATAAATATGTTGGTGTATTTACTATGAATTTTTTAAAGTGCTATCCTAAAATACACAAATTGAGCTCCAGGGGTGAATTCTTTACGAATATCGCTATAATTTTGACGTTTGAAAAATGAAAGGCTGGCGTTAATTTTTTTTCTCGCAAGCCTTGCCTAATTGGAGCAATCCGTGGTAGTATAATAACTGGAAAAATTTCTCTCCTGTTTCTTTACGATTTATTTATACATGTACGTGATTCTATTGAAATCTTTTATTTTATATTTTTACGATTACAACAACCTAGTAATGAATAATGTTGATACTTTTTATAAAGAATCTTCATCTTAAAGTAATAAAAAAATAAAAAAATTAAACGTTATGAATTTATAACTATAAATAAATTTCATTGGGCTTGGCTGTTAGAAATATCTGAGAAATCAATATCAAATTAGATCAGATCGGACAATAGTGGTGATAATACGTACAAAATCTTCGGAGTGTGGTATGTTACGAAAAGAAACTATATTTCAGCCCTTTCAAATTAACATAATACCGCTCTACCATTTATTGTTCAAGAGCCAATAGGATGAAATGGCCATTGCAAATTATTACAACCGTATCATTGGCTTAGCTGTGGCTTTAATGACGAGTTAAACATTGGATTTAATCGTTGGAAGTGACAATTAAGCTTGTAGATGGCCGAGTGTGGTCGGAATGGTCATCGAGAAGGTCAAGTTCCCAACCCGAGCTGCACCATTATGCCAAGTACCGCTTCCAGCCCGTGAAAAGGCTATTGTTATATTATTTACTAGAGCTGTCTACATGGTACGGAATTAAAGGGGGATTTATTAGCTAAATCCATCGAGGCACTGATGGATCACTGGATAGGTGGGCCAGTGATGGATCTGAGAAATCTAAATTTAATGAGACTAATGTAATAAGTAAAGACAATTTCTGTTAATTACAAATAAATTAAGGAAAATTTGTAAAAATATAACAAGACCGGATTCAATATAATTTGATTATAGAAAGTACTAAATCAATTATGTACTTCATTAAGGTTAATGAGTACCGCGACAATGAGTTTGGCAATTACATCACCCATGCTGGTTACTACATTTTCCGTTTTAGTTTATTAAATGGAGTTGACATTTACGCGTTTTTTTTGTGTGTTTTTTGAATACCACTCATCCGATGTGAAATATGAAAACGCTAAGACGGTTTTTGTACGTCAGGATCTTGACCAAAGTCTGAAAGTTTTTGTTATTTTTTCCAGTTCATTTTAGTTTTTTTTATGGTTTCTTTAAGTCAAACATCTCTGCAACAGTCTGTCAGGTATAATTTTACATATCTTGGCTCCCATCGTGTGTCGTCTGTTCTAGTATCAATCTTCTTTCACTACTCAACATTTAAAAATAAAATATTAAAACTTCATTATTAAATAATAATTTGAAAGCTCATTTACTTATTTTTTTGACTTGCTTTCAAAATGCGGCGCACATTTCATCAGTTGTGAAAGACCTGATAGTCTTGAGGGTTTAGCATACCGTTCGCGCCGTGAATACGATCGGAATTATTCATTTCCATTATTCTCCCTTCCATGCTTTTTATTTTATTTTTTGTTTTGTTTATTAATTTTAAAGCAATTGTTACTTTTGATGTAGGTTGGATAAATTTTTAAAACATATTTCCATTACTTAAATATTGCGATATGTTTGACTAGCCAATAAAACAAGATTTAGGATGACCAGAAGGCAAATATTTCGGAAGCTGTATTACATGCGAGAAGGCCTTCTACTGGTGTAGAACTTTCGACAAAGCATAAAAAACTTATTTTTTTCAAAAATTTACATCAATTTGTGTGTGCAATAGTGCAGAAAATTCTTGTTTTGCAATGAGTAATGCTTTTGTTTGAGATCTTCTGACGGCCGACAGTTTTTGAGAAGAACAGGAGAGCGATATATCCACGTAACATTTTAGGAAGAATCTATAGAGGACAAACATTTCGCACAAATTTCATTGAAGACCTGACTATGACCTTCCTTATATGTCAATAGTTGGCGGCGATTTTATTATTCAGAATGGCTTTTTAAAGCCCCACACAGCTAGGATCGTTGGTGACTTCTTAGACCGGGCATCAATTCATTATTTGGAGTGGCCAGCATATTGCTCGGACTCATATCCTGCAAGGAGTTGTCGAACTCAACATTTTTGGGACGAGTTGTCATAGAGGGGAAAATGCCATCCACTCTTGCCAGAGAATTTGCAGGAATGGTTGTCGGAGTAGTATAAAAAAATTCCAACGCATTGCATTTGAAACCTAACAAAATAGATGCAACGTAGTATGCAAGCGTTCATCAACGGAAGAAGCGAAAATCTTTCGTACGAAATGAATATTTTCTTTATTCTTCGTATGGAAACGTTTCTGGTAAAATTGTTTTGCCCAGTTTATTTTTTTTTACTTTTTATTTTGCTTTATTTTATATTTCTCTTTAAAAATATCCAGTAAACAACAAAAAATAAAGATAAACGAAAATTATTAAGAGTGGAAGTATTTACTAACAAAAAGGAGCCCCTCAGCTTATAGGAATAAAATTATATTTATTTATATTTATACAGAACCATGTACGGTTTGTAAACGTAATCCAAATCGAATCAGCCTCGTGTTAACAATTAGTGTCCTTTTACACCTAATCAAAATGATTTAGTGTAGGCCCTCTGAACACAGCAAACAATAGGCACAATATATCTAAATGGTTGCTCTGCCGTATTCAACCCATGCAAGAATAGTCTCTATAATCAAATTAATACATACAATATTAAAATTTGTAACAGCCAGTGATTTAAAATTTTGTTAGCAACGATTAAATAAATTATTAGTTATTTTACACAATTTATTTCAGCATAAACCGTTTACTAGGTAGTAACATTAAAATTTTCTTACCAACTATAAAGTAAATTGTTGGTTTTTTCATATAATTTATAGGTTAAAACAATCATATTTTAGAGTTGAGAAATTGCCCCACTTGAGAGTAAGACATCTTGGTAGAATTTTAAAACTTGCATTACTTCAATGTTCCACTTCCAGAATCATTTATATGAACTATTATAAGCACATTGACTATTTCCAGAATCGGTTTTCAGCGGTAACGGGCGATGCGTAATTGCATTTTGATCCGTTCTGTCTCGCTTTTTTTGTAACATCAGCGTTTGCTGACCTTAATGACAATCCACTTAATTCAAGATTCAAATGGGCTTTTGAAACCTTGCAAGTTGAATACCTCCCTGATTACCTCCTCCCTCCATTTGAAACCAAATGGGCGGTATTATTATTATACTCATACGAAATGGCTATTTGTTTCAGGAAATGGCGAAGGGGCGAAGGCTCTCGCTTCTCTGCGTCATTCTAACAATTTGCATCGAGCACAAACATGCTGCCAATGTTGGTAAGTCAATCATTTATTCTTTAAAGAAAAAATAATTCAAACATAATAACGTAACACATAAGTTGTCCTAATTTGCTTTTTAAATAAACAGTTTTTTTTTGTAATAAATTTAAAAAAACACCTAATTTTC
Organism: Cimex lectularius; assembly: GCF_000648675.2. Taxonomy (NCBI): domain Eukaryota; kingdom Metazoa; phylum Arthropoda; class Insecta; order Hemiptera; family Cimicidae; genus Cimex; species Cimex lectularius. The sequence continues at coordinate 480,138 of NW_019392825.1, read as the reverse complement.
TAACCCAATGCTCAACAACAGAAGCAGGGGCGTCGGTGGCCGCAATAGTTTAGGTGTTGGCACGGAGCTCATCACTGTAAGGTAAAGGTCCCGGGTTCGATTCCAGCGGCCCTCCATTCGAACCCGACACACTTACAAATGGGCTTTTTTCAAAAACACCGGCACCCCGAGGGTTGAAAAAAAAACTTGTTTTGAAAAACAACTTACTGAGAGTAGGAACTATATTTTTTTAAAATAAAAAAATAAATAAATAAAAAAGAACAGACCTGATGTGTTAAGCATTAAGTGCGTATTTCTGTAGAAATACAAAGTTCGTAAATTTGCACATAAAAATTATAAAACAAATATGCAATTCATATTACTTATATTATTTTTATTATAGATTGATCATAAGCTTTGACAGTTGATTTTTGGCCAAATCCCACGTATATATCTGAGAGAAACATGTTGTGTCTCACGTAATTAAAATGTATAGTTCATTGGCTCCTTATAGAGAGCGAGTAAGAATTCATCTCAATATGAAAATTGTACTCGATTACGGCAGGAAATGATTTTCTCCCGAGTTCAATTATTAGGAAAAAATAGATCTGTTTTTGAGGATATAATTTTTTAAAATTAATGTTGTTATTGTTTGAACTAATCTTATCATCGTGCTGAATAACAACAGGATACCAAACTGCAACAGCTAATGAAGCTACAGTTAGTGTGCCTTGCATAATTTTATGCGCTTTAGGAATACTGCCATATAACTGAACGTTAGTCTTCGCCATCTCCTTCACGTATTAAATTCCTTCTATTTTTTATCCAGGCTCTTAAACTGATTAGATAACATTGTTAAAAATTCCACATAGCTATCGGTAGTTAACCCAACGGCGCGGATAATAGATGTATTTTTCGTTAACAGTTTTGTAAATATATTTTATGTGAACAAGTAGGAAAAAACCGTCGATAGAAAAATGTTTAGTAATACATCGATCCTCAATAAGGCTAGTTAGTCAATGTTAAATATGTAATGGTTATGAAATATAATGTACCACCACCCTACTTGAGTGACGGGTATATAAATAGAAAAGAATGTATGAATTATGAATGAGTAAAAATGTGAGGGTGTCTTTGTTAAAAGTAACATTCGTACGGGCTTGAAATAACCTTGTTTTCGACATGCTCCAGTGGCTGTTTACAGGTAATAATTTCCTTTATTCTACAATACATTATTTTCTCAATATTTCCTTTTTATACACCATTCTCTAAAGTGGGATGGTAGATTATTCGATATTCCTCCATCAACTTTTAAATATAGTATTATAAACCTAATGTATATGATGGTTAATGGAGTACTTAATATTACTCCCTCTTACACTATACATTCATAAATTCACTATTATAATGGGAAATGGCACTAAATCATGGTGGCACTAAAATTTTATAATATATTGTATACATTATTTAACAATTATGTTCCTGTAAAAAAACTATCTAATCCAAAAATTCCAAAATACTTTAGCAGCGAATTAAAGACACTAATATTCAAAATGAAAATTGCACATAAACATTATAAAATAACAAGGTTACATGATGATTATAACAAATTCTCACAACTACGTGCACATTGTAAAATACTTGAAGCGTCTTGTTATGCCAAATACATAAGTGGGATTTAAAATGGTTTGAAAGAAAACCCAAGAAACTTTTGGTCTTATGTTTGTGATAAAAAAATACAAATAGTCTTCCCTTTGGTATGTCTTTTCGAGGGGTAACTCTGGATCAACCGCAAGATATGGCTAACAGTTTTGCAAAACACTTTGGATCAGTTTACTCCACAACTGCCGAGGTGGCATTGCCTGAGTTTGTGTCCAAAATGTCAGTTGATCTTAACACTATTGGAATTAGTATACAGGAAGTATGTCGGGCATTGAATCACCTGGAACAGAGTAAAAATAATGGGCCTGATGGTATTCCATCAATTATATTACACAAATCCAGCTTTGTCCTTGCCTATCCCCTACAATACTTATTCAATCTGTCATTAAGTACAGGAATGTTCCTAGTGCAATGGAAAACTATTTACGTTGTACCAATAGAACTTATAGGAGTTAAGATAGAAAACTGATAACTAATTATAGGCTTATAAGCAAATTATGTGTGATACCTAAGTTATTTGAAAATATAGTTTATAATAAAATAAGTCTATTGTTCAAAAGTATTATTATAGACCAGCTAAATGGATTCGTTAAACATAAGTCCACTTTAACCATTCTGCTGTGCTTCCAACAGGACATACATAATGCATTCAAAGATAATTGCCAAATGGATGTCATCTTTACAGAGTTTAGCAAGGCATTTGACAAAGTAAATCGTGAGGTGCTAATCTGTAAACTGGAAGCAGTAGGCATACATGGTACAATGTTAAAATGGCTTTCCGATTTTCTTAGAAACAGAACACAAATGGTCTCCATAAACAATGTACAATCGGAACCAATAAAAGAATCATCTGGAGTACCTCAAGGCGGGCATCTCTCCCCCCTATCATTTATTATTTTTATAAATGATATATCTCAGTGTTTGTCAAATTGCAAATTTCAGCTTTTTGCTGATGACTTAAAAATTTATAAAGTCATAAAAACTGCAACGGACTGCGATAAGGTACAATGTGATATTAATGAATTAGTCAACTGGTGTAATAGTACCTTAATAGTAGTAAATGTCAAGTAATGCGTTGTACGTAAATCCAATCGCCTGTGATTATTATATATCCAACGTAAGATGAAGCGGTGTGAGTTCCATTAAGTAATTAGGGATTTTATTTGATAAAACCCTCTCCTTCAAGGAACATATAGAGTTAATTATTAACAAAGCTTTAAAACACATTAGATTCATAAAAAGAAATACATCAGACATTAAAAATATAAATTGTATTAAAATGCTATACATCTCATTAGTCAGGTCCATTTTTGAGTTCGACTCAACAATTTGGTCACCATACTATAAGATATATATTTATAAAACTGAAAGATTTGAAAACAAATTTTTAAGATACCTTGCCTATAAAATGAAAAATTTAGATATTGTTACATATGATAATCTAAGCGACATGGTTGCTCTAGAATCTCTGAAATGTAAACGAGATATAAATGATTCTTTATTTTTATTAGTTATTCAGATATCGTGAGATGCGGTCGGGTGTGATGTAGGTTTCAGAAAAACATTTTCTTTATCGTGCAAACGTTTCGATCTTTTATTGAGATCATCTTCAGGGCTTGGGATTTACAAACAATGTTTACATTTAACAATTACAATTAGGATGTGGAAAAGTGAATTTATACAATGCAAAATATATTTTATATTCAAACGAAGTATATTAAAATATTTTGCATTGTATAAATTCACTTTTCCACATCCCAAATGTAATTGTTAAATGTAAACATTGTTTGTAAATCCCAGGCCCTGAAGATGATCTCAATAAAAGATCGAAATGTTGGCACGATAAAGAAAATGTTTTTCTGAAACCTACATTTCACCCGACTGCATCTCACGATATCTGAATAACTATCGATTAACGGTCACTAATCTCTATACAATTTATTTTTATTTAAATTGTTAAATTACATAATAGTATGTCCTGAAATATTATCAAAAATTATATTCAATGTTCCACAAACGGTAACTAGATATCAAAATCTATTCTATATCCCCTTCGATCGTACTAACTATTTGCAATCAACAACAATTATGAGAATGTGTCATTTTGTAAATTCTTTGCAAGTGGACCTGTTTTCCAACTCGATTCATGTGTTTAAGAAAAAAATAAAGCTAAAAAAATAAGCAAATATGTAATAATATGGAATGATGTACAAATTTATGTTGTGTTTGTATGCCGTAAATAAAGATTATTAATATTATAATGCAAAAATGGCAAGAAATAGGGGGGCCATATATCTAAGGCATATTCGTAAAACAATATTGTTTTTGCCAAAATTCAGAACAGAGGGCCCGATTATTTGCTGATGTTTTTAAACGTACTTCTTACTCTCTACCTAAATAGAATCAAAAATTGACACATTTTAATTATATGGTACACATCTAGTAAACATCCGTAAACGACCACAATATAATTTTTTGTTTATTACAATTTTATTAAGATTCGTGGTCCGCTTGACCAAATGAATTCTTTTCAATTAATTAAAAATGGCAAAAAGGAGGGAAAATTCAAACGGTGGGGTTGTGATGGGAAGTTAGTGTCCGAGTGGATCGATGTTACGATAGCTCAAGTGGCTAGAGCAGCGGCGTACTCAGCCGGAGGTCGTGGGTTCGAATCCCGCTCGTGACGCTGACTTTTTATCTCAACCAAAACCATAATTAACTGAAAAGAGTTTATTATAATTATTATTATAATTATAATATTATTATAATATAATAATAATTATTATTTAAATTCACTAATTTTGTGGTCCGCTTGACCAATTAAATCATTAAAACCTTAATTTCCAAATTGACTTTTAATAAAAGAATTATGTACATACAATAAATAATAAAAAAATAATAAATAACATTTTATACAGATTAATTATTTTGCAATAATTGGATTGATGATAGAGCAAATAATGGTAAATGATGGTAAAATTATAATTTTAGGTAGTAGGTTAAATTTAATGAAATATTTCGGAAAGAATGAATAAAAAAACTAAAACTGACGAATAATTAAATTGAGAAGACTACTTTCCAGTTAGAGTTAAAAAGTGTAACTGATTTAAAACAAAACTGGCTGCATATGAATTTTAATAAAAACGAAAGGGAAGAAGGAACGGTGTTAAGCTCTCTAAGTGCTAAAGAACTTCTTAGATAGGCTTAAGTAAATTGACCCAATGTCGATCTATTAAAAAGGATAAGGTGGAACGTCCTAATTAATGTTCTAACTGGTTCACTTTACTTCCCGTTTAATGACGCCGGCATTCAGGTGGCTGAGTAATGAAAAAAGTTTGTCTCGTCCCACCTTTTTGCCACCGCTTTTTCCCTTTTTTTCAGTGGACAACCTTGTTTTTCACGTTCCTGAACCTCCTTAATAATTCAAACGAGAGATATTTCCACGTTTTCAACCTGCATTTAACAAAGGGGGGGGGGTTAAATTTATTTAACATCACGCGTTAAATTGTATTTATTTGTTGAGCAAACGAGCCTAATAAAAAAAAAGTTTCGCTCGTCATGATGAATAAAACACTTGCTCGTTTATAAATTTGGATATATTTTTTAATTTATATTCAAAAGTGATAATGTTTCTTTAAAAAATTGTTTTAAAGATTATATATCCTAATGTAAATTAATCTTGATTAATAAAAAAATATTTAACATTAAATACTACTAAAAATACATTTACAATTGACGATATATTTTATTTAATAAAATAATCTTATTGATAAAAACATAATTTTTAAATTGATTCATTTAATTCTATTTTCTTGCTAGAGAACTATTAATGTAAAGAAGTATTCAACAATTGGGTATAAATAAGATCTCAAAGGACAATTGCCCGCATGGCTGGAAAAAGTAATTACTCCGCCCCGTTTCTTTTTCTGATCATTAAACTGTGACTTAAAAAAAGTCTTACCGTTTCCGTGGATGACATGTGGCCCATTTTACATATCAATATCTGCGAATGTGCAATTGACAAAACATGATCAAAGGATTGATTTGATCAGTAGTTAGCGTTCAGGATCATTCATATCTCATTAATTCCACAATACTCAAACCGGCATTTTAATTGCCCTTTCGAAATAACGGAAGTTCTTTTAATATAAATGTAAAATATTCGTTAATCGTATCGTTTTGATTTAACGGCCGTTGTAAAAGCTTAATTCTTTCTTTAAACTCCAAAGGTTATAGGGCATTTTATGAGATCACACCCTTAGATTCAAATTTGTTTTAATATCAGGGCCATTGGCCATTACACAATGGCAGAATTTTCCATACAAAATGTTTCTCGCCGTCCATACACGAAGTCATAAAAGCCAAAGTAATAAATAGAGGCATGTAAGCTGTTCTTGAGAGAAAAAAGCCAGGTATGAGGATATTGCGGCTGTAGGGTTACGTGATCGAAATAAAAATGCTATTCTAATTTCGACGCTTTTACATTATGTTTCGGCAGACTTCAACTTCTTTATTTCCAACGATTTATGAAACGATGTAGTCCATAAAAAGAAAGGAATAACACTATTCTACAACTTACCGGAATGATTAATGACAAGGTCTAAATTTAAAAAAGGAAAAACTTCATGATAAATCCATTATTCGTTTTAATTGCGTTATTAGTCATGAAAAGAAAAAAGTAATAATTCATACAATTTAATTTCCAAGGACTCTAATTAGAGCATTTAATCAACGTACTAATTAATACTTAACATTACATTAATTTATTATGGTTCTAGCAAAACGTTCACAATTATTTTGTTCTTTCTGTCAGCTGTTTTACGAGTTCATCGCCGGCCCTCTGGGATTTTTAATTATTTTTCTGGTCTTTGTATTTCTCAGTCTGCAGCCATATCGGCGACTCAATCTGTACTGACTATCGAATTTTAAATTATGAAAACTTTAAAAAAAACTAGCTTCCCATTTATCTCTTCTGTTGTCCAAATACAGAATGGATATAAAGCAAACGATAAACATACATTTACGCAAACCTAGAAGTCTCTCCCCCCACAGAGTACTCAAAATTCCTCATGGCAAGGTTGAACCGTTTCTATTCTCCCTTATAATTTACTCCATTTACGTTTTAGTGGTCAATTGACCAAGTTACTTCTTTCAATTCCTCGTGGAACTGACATTTTAATCTCAACCAAGACCTTACATAGAAAGAATAACTAATAATTTACTTTTCCTATCCAGACGTCATTCGTCAAAGTTAAAAAAATTAAAAAGTTAGGCTTGTATTCAATTTCGTTTTTACTTTTGAATAAAATTTCAAATAGAGATTTCATACTATAAATGAAGCTGGTATGTTAATTTAAAAAAAAAAAAACATAATCTGCAAAAAACCTTTTCAAAATAAAACCAAATTTCCAACACATATATTTTTAATAGCCTCTCTTAAATTCACGTAAAATTCACCATTTATATTAATTTAGTACAATTTAGTGGCAATAGCATAAATCAAAATGAACTGGATATGTAGAATTTATTATAAATTATAACACAATCTATCAATCTTTTTGACCTGATTCATATCCAACATAAATTCGGGCAATATTCGTTTGGTTTTATTTTTTGAAACTTTATATTGTCAAAACATTGATTATTGTTGTTGATGTTACAGCTACAATTAAGCTAAAACCGTTTGTTTAAAATATTGTTCATCTAACTTGTTGACACCTTTAACCCACCATGGGGTGCGGTTGCGGTATTTATTCAAATGTGATGTAAAACGTATAACCAACAGAGAAAGTAGTCTTTCGGTTCTCGTATAATTAGTTGACAAATATGCCGTTATTTATGTGTTTGAGATCTGGTTTCTGGTCATCTATATAAAGAAGTAGACTCTGATGACTAGACCTGCTTTCGGCCTTTATAAGACCATCATCAGGGCCTGAATTAATATTATAACATTACATTATTTCAATAACTACAAGTTTTTGGTTTGTTTTAACTTACAGCATCCTATTTCTCATATTAACATGACAGAATGACGAGAAATCCCCGAGGACATCGACTACGAGGTCTCGAAGTTCATGAGGTTGGTTAGGTTGAATTGATGACAAGTTTTTCACTTTTTTTTTTACTTGATGTAAAACTTGAACTAACAAAATATTTCAATAGCAAAATAGGTCGTTGTTTTTAATGTTTTTATTTTAAATTTTTTTTTAAGGATTACCAAGGATAGTACTCTCCCTGCAGGTCCAGTGGCTAAAGAAAACGTTATGCTTAAGAGGTAATTCTCCTCTCACAGTTTCAATCCACTAGTCAAGATGCCAATTCCTTATTTTCATTTGTTTATCTTTTCTCGGTCTTTTTGCCAATAATTATATATATATATATAAAAGTTACGTCTCCGTTTCAATGACGAGACTTCTTTTAAACAATACTTATCTCAGTGCTTAGGAATGTGTGGACACAACAATTGCCACTTCTTTCAATTGTTCCCTTTAGATAAGCTTGTTATTCGTGTTAGGTACAGGAAAGTTAACGGACAATCTAGATCCGAATATTTAATTGTGATAGAATAATCTAGACTGTGAATAGGAAAATTATTCTCTGTAACCATTTTATGTTATATAGCAATAAAGATTCTTTTTTAAAAAGTCTTTCGTCTAAATCTCGCACATAACTTATATATATATAAATTTAGATAATACTCCTTTAAAGTTGGTTATGTGTTGATCCTGTGTTAAAGGGAGCGATTTGGCGGGATTTATGAAAATGAAATGAGACTCGAGTAGATCGAACTTAGACCAGAAACGTACGTATATTACATGTATCGTTTGTAGCGATAAATAACATTTTTTTATAACCACACTCAAATTGGAGCGCGAGTGCACGAGAGTTCGCTTGATGCGCGGCGGCTCCGGCAGACGAGGAACGCGTGGCGACTAGAAAGGTGGCTTGTTTTTTTTTTGTGGTTTGCCCTCTCGTTATTTTCCCCCGGGGACGACAAATGGACGTTTTCTGGATTCAGCAGCCTTTTTTACGGAGGGAAGAGATCTTTCTGGACGTCGGACTGCACAACCGGCTTCATACGAGTTCGACAACTATTTGCCTTGGACTTTCAACTAGCTGTAAGTTAATCACTTGTCCAGAGAACATTTTATTTTCATTTGTTCACTTTTGTCAATTGATTTTCTTTATTATTGCCGGCACAAAGTTTTTTTGTTTTCTTAATTTTTTATAAAAAGGCCTTAATCAGTATTGTTCATATTTAAATATAGAAAAGATACTTATTTGTATTATTTTATTTTAATTTAAAAAAAGGGAATTTATTCTGTTTTGCTCATTTTTATTTTTTCAAAAAATAGAAAAAAAAGGTGTTCATTTGTATTTAATTGCTGTTTTCATCTCAAAGAACTGAAACAACTGTCCTGATCCCTCCACGACATTTTATAAGATTTTTTTTTTAATTATAAATATATATTGTATTTTATATCTTTAAAACAACTTCTGTCTAACCGATTCTGTCTGGCTAGAATTCGGGATTCCACAAAATCAAATTGATGGTTACATTCTTGCGAGTGCTTTGATAACGCTGTCCCTGGTCAGGATTTATCATTAGTGTCTAATTTATGTTCCAAAAAAATATAAAAAAACGACACATTTTACTATTGAAATTGTTGATTTAATCTAGTTTTACATCAATTATATTAAAAAAATGATAAACCTGTCTTTATTTCAACTTAACAATCCTCATGTACTTGAAGACCTCGTTGTCGATCTCGTCCGGGTGTTTTCGTCATTCTGTAATGTTAATATGATAAACAGGATGCTGTAAGTTAAAACAAACCAAAAAACTTGTAGTTAATGAATAAATGTAATATTGTAATATTTATTCAGGCCCTGATGATGGACTTATAAAGGCCGAAAGCTTGGCAAGCAACTTCTTTCTCTACCTGACCAGAAACCAGATCCCAAACACATTGATGGTCGGGTCGATTTCTTCTTCATCAGCATTATTTATGTTTTATCATATTTAATAATTTTGAAACTAGTATTGTTTTGTACTTTTGTTCGAAAAAAACCTTTTCGTTTTTACCTAAGTACGTTCCATAATTTCTCGTAGCAGTTAGCGCCGGTTACAGGTGGCCAAAGGGTAACCGCTACCTGCGCTAGATACTCGAAACATTACGTTTAATATGTATTTGCAGGAAAACCTTGTGGCTGTCGAACTGGATGAGCAGCATTGTCCTGTAATCCTAGGCAATAATATGTTGGCGTATGGCGTCCATTCAGGTTTGACAAAGTAGAAGTGGAAACAGTCTCACAATCATTAACATTGTATTGTTACGATTTTACCAGCGGCGGCGCACGGTAATTGTGGCGCGCCAACTACTCATGTTGGTTGGGAATTTAGATGATATTGTTAGTAATGAAGAGATCCAGTAAGAGAGCGATCACAGAATTTCCGTACACGGTTATTTGTCTGAAACATGTTTCGATATTAATGCTGACGAGATAGATAATGAAACATTGAAATTATTATATGTAGAATACTAAATAATGGAACAAATTTAATATATAGTACAGGTGAATACAGTAATAATTTAGTGCGCATAAATAATCTCTTTATTTTTTTAATTTCTATCCATTTCACTACACTGACTATATATTAGTTAGTACCTTCCTGAACTCTCAACATGTAGTGCAATTTTTCTCAATGAACAAAAAAATAAGTAGTTCAATGAAACGATAATTCAAAAGTAATTCATTGATGTGAAAAATTGAGATACGAATTTCAATGAGGAAAAAGAGCGTTTGCGACAAAATAACTGATGCTTGCCCCATTACGGGTAAATATTTATATTAATGGAAAAGGGTTAGATGAGCTCACCTATATGGAAAACTAAAAAATAGAAATTTTATGTTCAAAAATATGCAAAGCGACTTGCAATAATAAATCAAAACAGTTATTCAAATCTATTTTTCATGGTGCGTTTGATAATGGTGGTAGTTTGTTTTTTCCTTAGAACAAAAACGAAAAAATAGAATCGTCAACAGATTCGGTCAAAAATATTCCCGAGGGAAAATAAATGCTTTGGAGCAGATGCTAGGAAACTTGCAGAAAATTGCGTACTTGCAGGACAACTTACAGTTTCAGGAATGAGGCGACACATGCACCTTTTGTTCTTTGTCGTAAACAATTTCACTTGAGAATGTTTTCACCCAATGAAAAAACAAAGAGACTCGTTTCTTTACAACTACAAAATATTTGCCTAACAATATTTTTAGCACGGATTATTGTTTATACCAATTCGTTTTACAAAATAGAATATGTCTTTTCAGAGGATCTTCGGGAGAGGTCTGATCCTCTGAACAGACTTCTTGTATCCAGCAGGTCGATAATCTAGTTCATCGTAAAAATAGAATATCTTACTGATATGGTATTTTGTAAGTAAAATAAAATTTAAAAAAACAAAAACTAGACCATGTTTTTTGAATGACCTAGTCTCGTTCGGTTTCTGGCAATTTGTTGTGCTTTAAATATCAGTGGGTTGATCTACCAGGTTTACCTATTTCTCCATTGTTTTATTCAGTTCAAAATTTGTAAGAACTATAAAGAATGAAATAAAAACTATAGTTTTTATTAATCAGAGCTCAGCATTCTATTTTAGAATTTGGTTTCCACCAATCAACAGTTAAATAAAGAAATACCTGTTTTCCGAAAGTTAGTAATTGCAGTTGAACATTTAGTTTTGGCATAATTTATATATAAATAACAGGCATTTGTGTGTTTATATAAATCTTTTTCCATTTTTGCGCCATATTCAAAATTATTTTTCTGAAAAATAACATGTTCTCTTTGTGCTCAGTAATGATTAAATATCATTATAGTTAACAAACGATTTTCAAATCAAATAAATTTTGTATGGCGGGCAGAAATTATATGTAAATCTTTCATAATAGGCCACCAGATAATTGTATGTGCGAACATCAAAAATGTAAACATCTTTCATTTCCGTCTAAAAGAAGACGAAAAATATTGTCCGTGAAAATAAACATCAGCAGAACAATAAATCGCTTTCATCAACTAATCCTATCCTAAATTTACAGTACTGTTATGCATGAAAATGATCTACAAAGCCGAAAGATATCCTAATATGTGACAATGTAAATCCTGTATTGGCTAATTTTTCTTGCAAAAATTTAATTATCGTCAGTGACATTTTCTACCATTTATTTATTGGCATATAAGAAATAATATGTTCACATCAATCTTACGTATCTATTTCAATATTGATTCAATATGTATAATTTTATATCACTATAATCTATTATGTGTGATGATACAAGTCAATGTAAAATAGTACTTGACTAGTAATAAAAATCGATATGTTTGGCTGACCTTCATTGATCATTAGGTTATAATATATAATTTCTCAATACTGGACAGGTTGTAATCATTAACACCAGTTCCAGGAAAATAAAATTAAAGGCAGTGATAAATAATCAATATAACGTCTATTTTGTCACAATCATATATTCATGAGATATTGGTCAATATGAACCAATTTTACCAGAACTAAAGATCGACAAAATTATATAAACTAAAGCGTATCGAATTTGACACCACTGTGATAGAACAAGATAATAGATAATTATTCAGAAATCGTGAGATGCGGTCTGGTGTGATGTAGGTTTCAGAAAAACATTTTCTTTATCATGCCTACGTTACGACCTTTATTGAGATCATCTTCAGGGCCCAAAGTGTTTGTCTTCTGTGTAATTGTGCCATTCTTGCGTGTCGTGTTGAGAGTCCCTGAAGATGATCTCAATAAAGATCGAAACGTTGGCACGATAAAGAAAATGTTTTTTGTGAAACCTACATACACCAGACCGCATCTCACGATTTCTGAATAATTATCGATTAACGGTCACTAATCACCATTAATTTTTTATATTCAATCAAAGTATTTCTACTCACTCAAGTGTTTGTCTTCTGTGTAATTGTGCCATCCTTGCGTGTTGTTATTCAGATATCGTGAGATGCGGTCGGGTGTGATGTAGGTTTCAGAAAAACATTGGCACGATAAAGAAAATGTTTTTCTGAAACCTACATCACACCCGACCGCATCTCACGATATCTGAATAACCATCGATTAACGGTCACTAATCTCTACACATTTCTACACGAGAAGAACTTGCGTGTTGTGTTGAGAGTGCCAGCGAGATATTGCTGTTTTATGTTTATATATGTGTTGGATTTTGAAGGGGTGGGGAAGGAAGTCGGTATAGAAAAGACATTTTTGTATAAGGCGTCGGCTTCTTTGAGGTGAAAAGAGCCGACGAAGGGAAAAATTTGCTTTTACTTCTGTTGGCTGAAATTATGTTGAGAAAAAAATATGCGATTACATAAAAAAACATTCATTTGTATTAGTTCTAGATAAAAAAAAGAAAACGAGAAGATATTAGGAAAGAAGCAACCCTTTTAATATATAAAAATGAAAAACCAAGTTATTTTATTTGACTATTGTTGCCACCAATATTCAATAATGAAAAAAATTCAAGAACATGCACGTCACACTACCGAAGAATTTTATTTCGTTGAACCTACATCAACCACATAGCCTGTTGTCATGGTGTAAAATACAAACAAATTGTTCTATAATTTATTAACAATTTCTTCGTCAATTTTTATATCACTTTATCACCTTAAAGAGTTGGTTTTGTAGATTATTGCTATTTTACCAACAAACCTTTACACATCCATACTTTAAACTAAAATGTAATTTAAAAAAAAATGTTTTTAAAAATCCTTCATTTTTAAAAATATATCATGTGATAAACTGCAAAAGGAATTCTGTAAGATAAACAATATCTGTCATCGGAGGCAGTTTCATATTTCAAATAAACAAATGATAATACTAGGAAATATAGACGGAAGAACATTCTAGTGCTGTTTGTTCAGAGGTTTAAATGTTTCGACTCGAGATATCGTGTTTAAGACCAGTTCAATTCTTCATTCAATGATCAATGGTGCTGAAAACTTGAGTGTGAAAGATTTTTGCATTCTGTGCATTCTCATTCTGTATGCTCATTTTTGTATTCCCAGCTACTTCCAAAATTTTTCAGTCCAGAATAATTAATCAAAACGATAATTTATTAATTTGTCAATAATTTAACCAAAATATAGAAGATAATTGTTAAATACGATGAAAAGAATGATATTTTTGATAATTATTACATGCTGGTAATTTATCGAGAAAAGTTGCTCGATACAACTTTGCTGATATTTATTAAGAAAAAAGCTGAAGCTTTGCGTTTAGTGGGAAGATAAAGGCCTTCTCCACCTCACCGACGTACCAGATCATGCTTATAATGCTTGTAGAGTCTGATCTTTATGCTCAATAGAATGATTGAGCATGTGAATTTTTAAAACAAAATATTTATTTTATATATTCTAAAGCGATAAATTATAGCTTCAAGCCCCCGAGGTATCAACTATTTTATAATACTTATTTGGAGATCGTGAGATGCGGTCTAGTGTGACGTAGGTTTAAGAAAAACATTTTTCAATCTTTATTGAAATCATCTTCAGGGTTCAAAGTGTTTGTTTTCTGTGTAGATGTGTCATTGTTAGGTGTCGTGTTGAGAGTGCCCCACTCAACACGACGACATACAAGTTATCTTTTTTTTCGATCTAGCACGCCCTAACAAAGTTAACAGGGTTAACACAAAGATCGTGAACATCCCCACTGAGTCAGTGAGTGATTGAAAGCTTTGGTTTTAATAACTGATTGGGGGCTGAAATGACCTAGCTTTTGGAAGCCAGTGGAGCAATCCTCGCCTTCTGGATGGATAAAACCTAGGTGCCCATTATGGGAATTTACGATTATATAAATCAGTAGTTAGTAAAAATAGAAATTTGTTAAAATTTTACGCAATTTGTTTTTATCTTGTTATTAAGATGGTTTAAGATTTTCTATTAAACCCTTTCCCATTATTCGGAACATAAAACATAAAAATAATTTCTCTTTATATATACATAATTATCTCTTAAGTAAGTCAGACTATAGGATGATTTAGTTGTGTAAAACAATATTTATTAATAAATTACATATTTCATAATTTATAATTAATTGAAAATTGAGAGATAAGGTCTGGGGTGACGTAGATTTAAGAAAAACTTTTTCTTTATCTTGACAACGTTTCGATCTTTATTGAGATCATCTTCAGGGTTCAAAGTGTTTGCTTTATGTGTAGATGTGTCATTGTTGGGTGTCGTGTTGAGAGTGCCCCACTCAACACGACGACATACAAGTTATCATTTTTCTCGAACTAGCACGCCCTAACAAAGTTAACAGGGTTAACACAAAGATCGTGAACACCCCCACTGAGTCAGTGAGTGATTGAAAGCTTTGGTTTTAATAACTGATTGGGGGCTGAAATGACCTAGCTTTTGAAAGCCAGTGGAGCAATCCTCGCCTTCTGGATGGATAAAACCTAGGTGCCTAGTATGGGAATTTACGATTACATAAATCAATAGTAAGTAAAAATACAAATGTGTTAAAATTTTACGCAATTTGTTTTTATCTTGTTATTAAGATTGTTTACGATTTTCTATTAAACCCTTTCCATCATACAGAACATAAAACATAAAAATAATTTCACTTTATATATACATAATTATCTCCTGAGTAAGTCAGACTATAGGATGATTTAGTTGTGTAAAACAATATTTATTAATAAATTACATATTTCATAATTTATAATTAATTGAAAGTCACACCAGACCGCATCTCACGATCGCGAAATAATCATTAATTAACGGTCACTAAATTCCACACATAATTTTTAATTGTTGATATATTTATATTTTATTTTATATTTTTATAGCCTATAATTCAGTACTCGGAATAAACACTAAATAATCACATTAATGGCAAAAAGGAGGGAAAATCCAAAAGGTGGGGTTGAGATGGGAAGTTAGTGTCCGAGTGGATCGAAATCACGATAACTCAAGTGGTAGAATAGCGGCGTATCTAGCCGACGGTCGTCGGTTCGAATCCCACTCGTGACACTGACTTTTTTATCTCAACTAAAAACCTTAATTAACTAAATAAACAGTAAACTCGGAACAATATTTTCGAATCTGATTTTTAGGATAAAACTCGTGGGACGGTCAAAACTCAGGCAGATTATTATTTTCCGTCTTTTTCTACTGCTCCCTGTACTAAACATACTGACAGCAGTGAAGTATTTTTATATAATTTTTTTTAATCAATCTAAATTTTGAATTATATAAAGACTTTGGAAAATGTACATTTGTAACAAATGATGGGACAAAAATCACTTTGGAACAAAAATGAAAAAGCACTTAATGAAAAAATTGTGTTTGACAATTACAAAAGAAGAAGAGTGAAAAGGACAAATAGAAAAATTAAAACGTCTGAAGGGAAAGTGAATAGGACGTGTAACGTGATTAACTCGGTAGAAATTGGACCACAGTTTACAATGTCACGACGTGGCGACCCAACCAGAAAAATGGTGAAGGGGGTGGACTTCGGACAAGATTTGATAATAACACCAAGCGCTACAATGTTTTCAGAAAAACGAGATAAATCTCCGGCATACTCCAAGCTCCCTAGCCGGATCCTTTGAACACGAAGAATATTTAATAAACAAAGATATTACAGTGTACAATATTGTTATAATCGTGTAATCAATTCTGAAGAAAATAAATTTAAAAATACGGTGGTCTGATTTATAAAATGAAAATAAAAGAAGGTTAAGGTAATAATTAAGCTATATTTTTATTCAACACGAACAAAGAAGGATTGTGTATACTTAATTTTGTTTATTCTTTCTTAAGTTTTTAATTATTCTCTGGCATATTCATGCCGCTTTTGTAAATATTACTGCACGTTAAAATCATTTAAATAATTTAAAAACTCGGAAACTAATTCAATCGAGCCATTTCTTAAACAAAAGTTATATAAACGGAAACGAGAAAGATAGCGTGAGGTATACATCTATATATAATTACATCACGCTATCATTCAGTCCTTGGTCTATAAAAGTTATAATGTGAAAACCGCCACAATATATGAAGTCAATGTAAATCACCAATGCCTATATTAAACTTTTAAAAAATAGTTAACGGAAAAATGAATGTAGTATAATTATAATGTTCGATTGTTCAATTTCTTTCATTTATTTATAAAAATAACAGTTCGAACAGGCTTTTCTTCCTTTTCTTTTTCTGATTTTTCTTTGTGTGCCCTTACGTTTACGGAATTTGGTCATTATGATCGCAATGCGCACTTTGTCAACAGTAGCTCTAAGGAGGGAGTCAGTGCTTTAGGTGAACCATTACCTAAGGTTTTTCAATTGAGAAATTCTTCTCCTACAGGGAACTCAGCCCGGAAATCTTTCGTTTTAGATAATCTTAAGCAATTTTTATTTATCCGGTGACGTAGAATATGTTGGAAATACCCAAGTTTCTTAGGTTTTACAGTAAATAGTTTTGTTTGTTCTTATGAGTAAATCCAGGTTAGTGATGTGTTCTGTCTAGTTTATTTTGACCATACTTCTATAGATACATATCGCAAATGTCTCAAGCTTTTTTATTTCAATCTTATCATTAAATCGTACCTAACAGACTGCTGCTTCAATGTGAGGTACGGCAACGAGTTCCGATAATCAAGCCATTAGTCCCACAAGGGAGCATTCTTGGTCCTATCATTTCTATCAATCAGACTGCAGATTAACCTGCACAACCCAACACCGTTATCACCACCTACGAGGACATTTCCGCAATTTGTCCTCTTACTCGAATCCTATCCAAACTACATTCGAGAGCACCTTGAACTTCTAGACTTGTGCAAAAAGTGCAGGACAATGCTGAATGAAGAAAAATGAACTTCGCGTACGTATACATAGTAAATCCCAGTGTTCCTCTTCACTGTACATCAACAACAAAGAGAACAACTACATACATTTAAATCAAATACTTAGGACTATACTAGTCAGCAGATGTGGAATCCTCACAGAAGATTTAAGCGACAACAACGTAACATAAAACTTGGACAACTATGTAGACTTCTAGGACCGAAATTCGTCTTGACCGTCAAAATTACATCAACCTTATAAAAGACTTTATTGCAATCATCTTGGACATACGGAGTGAAACTTTGAGGTACTGCCAACCCATCCAACATTCGCGCATCCGATCGTTCCAATCGAAAGTTCTAAGACAAATCGTCAAAGCTCTTTACTTCTGTCTCTAACTTACTACACACGACAGCTTAATTCCAGACCAGGTTTGTGATTAAACCGTGCAATTTTCATTTTTAGAAAATAGCGTCATCGCCTTTTCTATCCATGCGTTTATTTCTTTAGAGTAATCCCATAGTTCTTTCAGCTGACAGCCTAGGTACGTTATCTTTTTGTCCTTCTAAGGTGACATCATGTATTTTGAGTTCTACGTCCGTGATGGGTGTTTTATTGATAAACATACATTTCGTCTTTGCTGCATTTAAATTTAAACCATATTCTTAATGTTTTTGGTACGTTATCAAGTAGGGTTTGTTATTCTTGCAATTGTTATTCAGATATCGTGAGATGCGGTCGGGTGTGATGTAGGTTTCAGAAAAACATTTTCTTTATCGTGCCAACGTTTCGATCTTTTATTGAGATCATCTTCAGGGCCTGGGATTTACAAACAATGTTTACATTTAACAAATACATTTAGGATGTGGAAAAGTGAATTTATACAATGCAAAATATATTTTATATTCAAACAAAGTATTTCTACTCACTCAAAGTGTTTGTCTTCTGTGTAATTGTGCCATCCTTGCGTGTCGTGTTGAGAGTGCCAGTGAGATTTTGCTGTTTTATGTTTATATATGTTTGGTTTTGAAGGGGTGGGGAAGGAAGTCGGTATATAAAAGACAATTTTGTTTAAGGCGTCGGCTTCTTTGAAGTGAAAAAAGCCGACAAAGAGGAACAATGTGTTGGTAATAGTTCGGCCAGATTATCCTTTCAGGATTATGTAGAAAGGGGGGTAAATACATTGTTTGTAAATCCCAGGCCCTGAAGATGATCTCAATAAAAGATCGAAACGTTGGCACGATAAAGAAAATGTTTTTCTCAAACCTACATCACACCAGACCGCATCTTACGATATCTGAATAACTATCGATTAACGGTCACTAATCTCTACACATTCTTGCAATTCTTTAAGCGTTATGTTCAAGCCTTCATTTTTTTATTTATAAAAATTTAAGTTTAGCCAAGTTTTTTAAACGTCATTAAATTGAACAATCAACATTCAGTTATATAATAACACATTATCGTAAGTAAGTTATATTAATTTATACATATAAAAACTAGAGCAAGGGTAACAAAGATGAAATTTTCACAACACTAAATAAATACCTGATACACAACGAGGCCAAGAGTATAATAAACCTTAAGCATATGGTAAAAAATATGAACTTACAAAACAAAACATTACTGAAATAGTGCACGATTTGAACAATCAATTTTTTAAAGATTACAAAATCTCTTTTAAAAAGCTCCTATACAATCAAAAAAGGTTCCACGTCCGCCCCCCCATATTTACTGAAATACCAAATCGTTCGTGAGAGAATATTCCGTAACAAAGTTAATCCTATATTGGGGAACATAGAACAATTCATAGGAGTTGTGGAAGCATTGGAACTGCGGTATTTTAATGAGAATGGCGGACGACTTGTCTGGAGAATCAATTTTAGTTTTCAATATTTTTCCAAAAAACATATTCCAGGCCAAAATTCATCTTTCTTCCAAGGTATCCGAACCCACCAATGGCAACTTTTGGTAAGGGTAAGCTCACTCATGATGAAAGACAATATTAAAAACACGTTTTGACCAAGTGGTATGTTCAGTGCCGAAATAAAAACAATTTTAATCAGCACGTATCAGAATAAATATTATTGTATGACTTTACTAACTTATTAGGTGCTGCAATATTTCTAAACAATTATTTGCCCAAAAGAATTGAATAATATCTCAGAGCAACAGTAGCATAGTATATACAATATATTTGCATATACCATATTAGTTGCGGTCGACAAACATTGTGTGGTCAATCCTGGCCGACTGCGTAATAAACTTATTGTTCACAGTAAAAGTTTACACAGTATATAAAAGGGCCATTTCCATACTTCTTTCTTTTTTTGTTGAAAGTATATTTATTCAATAAAAAGTTTTACAAAACGAACGCAAACAACTAAAAGCTAGGTCCTAAACGTTGTTTCTCATAATGAAACAAACCCTTTTGATTATGTAAGTTTTATCATTTTTAATCAGTTATTTTAGTGTCAATTAAACACTCGGACAGCTCATTTCGATTTGTTTTTTAACCTGATACTAACGGTGTTCCTGCTCACCTACGCGTTCGCATTACGGCACGTCAGCAGGCATGGATCGCTGTTTCCATGCTCGGGGCTAAATGAGTTTTTAAATGTATATAATAGGCCCTAAAAAGAAATAAATAAGTATGAGTGCTGGTCCCCTTAGGCAGGCTTGGGCATTCTCCCGCTTTCCGGCTGCGCCTTGCCTGCCCCTTCGAGCTTCCGCATGCTGCGAAGGAGAGAGAAAAAAAAAAGAATAAGAAAAAAAAAGAAATGGCGGATGCTCAAACGGCGATGCCAAAAAAAAATGTATATAATATGTGTTTATGTGTTGTGTTTTATGTGCCGTGTGTTATGTGTTTTGGTGAATGTAAATTATTGGGTTGTCCGGAAAATAATGCAGGATTTTGGTATTAAACAAAAAAAAAGAAACTAGTTACTTTAAAGCAATGTTCTTTAATCAAAANAATGAGTAATCCTGTAAACGTAAACAGAATATTTTATATAGATTTTTTTTAATGAAAACTTAAAATCCTGCATTATTTTCCGGACAACCCAATATGAGCTTGAATAAGGGGATATTACCCACCCCGAGGAATATCCAGTATTCTTAAGTGAGAGTGTGTTGCCTGAAGAAGGAAAGAAATTTATTAGCGTGAATGGAAAGTTTTAACCCGCCTGAGGGATATCGAGTTCTCTAGGAGAATGAATGTGACCAGACAAAATATGAGAGACACGGACAAAGGTGAGCAAAAGGAAAAAAAACATGAAATTACCGTTTAAAGCGCAGAGGGCGACGACCATTAATGCTTGTGGCCCATAATAGTTACTACTGCTCTGATACTCTCAATTAGATTTTATATTTTAATTGAATCCTTGCAAAAATTGAAGATAATTCAACGTTTATTTCTACATTCCAAAAGAAATTATTATTCGATTAATGAGGTAGACGCGTCCCATTTTGTTTCACCCAAAAAGCTGAGAACGTCTTCATCGTTTGATGATAAAATGATAAACCTGTTGAAACAATCGCACTATACCAATAAAATTAAAAAATATGGTTAATGAATAAAACAAACAGAATTTCTAACGCTCTAATTTCTAAAAACAGCGAATGAAATAAAACGAATCAAATTAATTGAAAATAAATTATATCATTTCATCAATTATACTGGCAGGAAGAGACTATCTTCCGATCCTCGAAGATTACGTTAATCCTCGAAACAGTTATTATTTATAAAACCTTCCAGTTGTAAGAACGGCAGTTGTCAAAAATTGTTTTTCTTTTCATATTACAAAACTGTCGCAAAGGGTAAATAGAATTTCTCCTTGCAATAAGTTTGTATAAATTTCGATTAGTTTCAAAGTGATAAAGTGCCAAGTCAGTAACAGTTGTTATTCCTTTTATTTTTGGTATATTTTTTTGCAAACACAACTTATTACCGTAAGGCTACTTTTATACTATTATAATGAATATTACACTATAACCTCTCTGACTGACTAGATTGATTTGACAAAACTTATTTCATGTTATTAATCCAATCAAATTTTCTTAGGATAACAAAAGAAATATATATTAAACACTCGGACAGCTCATTTCGATTTGTTTTTTAACCTGATACTAACGGTGTTCCTGCTCACCTACGCGTTCGCATTACGGCACGTCAGCAGGCATGGATCGCTGTTTCCATGCTCGGGGCTAAATGAGTTTTTAAATGTATATAATAGGCCCTAAAAAGAAATAAATAAGTATGAGTGCTGGTCCCCTTAGGCAGGCTTGGGCATTCTCCCGCTTTCCGGCTGCGCCTTGCCTGCCCCTTCGAGCTTCCGCATGCTGCGAAGGAGAGAGAAAAAAAAAAGAATAAGAAAAAAAAAGAAATGGCGGATGCTCAAACGGCGATGCCAAAAAAAAATGTATATAATATGTGTTTATGTGTTGTGTTTTATGTGCCGTGTGTTATGTGTTTTGGTGAATGTAAATTATTGGGTTGTCCGGAAAATAATGCAGGATTTTGGTATTAAACAAAAAAAAAGAAACTAGTTACTTTAAAGCAATGTTCTTTAATCAAAANTTTATGTAAAGTGAGGTTAAAATGAAAAATTAGTGTCACCAGCGGTACTCGAACCCACGACCCCGGTGCTCTTACTACTTGAGATATCGTGACAAGAGGTTAGGGAACTGAGGTATACAGCCGGAGGTTGTAGGTTCGAGTACCGCTCGCGACACTAATTTTTCATCTCAACCAAATTTAAAAAAAAAATATTACAAATCAATTTATATCAGCACTTTGGCTAAATAGAACCCACCAAAAACATATTCATAAAAATTATGGTTAAATATCTTTGTCTTAATATTTCATTTCATTGACTCAGAAAGTCAAAAGAGATTTCTCTACATATTTTGAAACATGAACTATTTAACATGTCAACACCACCAACCAAACATCGCCATTAACAAATAACTATTACACGGAAATCTGTCATCTTACTACATTCATTTTTTGATATACTAATTCAGCAAAAACATCTCATTTTATGTTTAAACTTTTGTGAAGTATTTAAAATTGGCCATATAAATATTTTTCATCTATGATATACCAATATTTTCGGTCTTTTTTGCAACCTAGATTCATAGGAACGTGTCAATCTGTTTTCAACTGAATAATTCTCTGTTTTTATATATAAACTAAGCCTATATCCTAAACTTCTAACCTTTCATTTGCACCTCATGTTGTCAACTACAGAATAGATAATATATTTTACAATTCTGCAAACGTAATAGTCTGATAATATTCGCTCACCCAGAGTACTGACGTTTTTCGAGGAGTGTTAAAAGAACCCTTTCCTTTCACGTTAATAAATTAGATACATTCCAATAAATTGATATAATATCATATACTTTACTGATATTCATATACTTTAAACGGCTACTTTACAATCTTCTTTTATTTTCTCACAAACGCCTTATATTGAATCAAATAAAAGGAGTATAAAAAATTGTAGATCCACATATATCCAAATTTTCATATACTTTAAAAGGCTAGTTTACAAACTTCTTTTTCTCTTTTCCAAATTGGATGATTATAAGAAAACGTTAGCTCTACATATATTCAAATTCTCATATACTTTAAACGGCTACTTTACAATCTCCTTTTATCTTTTCACAATCTCTTTATATTAAACAGTTTTACAGTTCTTTAAACTACATCTTATCTATTTTTACAGTTTCTTTATATTAAACCAAATTGGATGATTATAATAACATTTTAGATCTACATATATCCAAGTTCTCACATCCTTTACAAGGCTACTTTACAAACTTCTTTTCTATTTTCACAGTTTCTTTATGTTGAACTAAATTAGATGATTATAAGAAAATTTTATATTCACATATATCCACATTCTTATATATTTTAAAAGGCTACTTTAAAAACTTGTTTTCTCTTCTTAGTTTTTTTATATTGAACCAAATTGGATGATTATAAGAAAACGTTAGATCCACACATACATTCAAATTCTCATATACTTTAAACGGCTACTTTACAATCTTCTTTTGTCTTTTCACAATCTCTTTGTATTGAATCGAATAAAATGAGTATAAAAAGTTTTTAGATCCAGATATATCCAAATCCTCATATTCTTTAAAAGGCTAGTTTTCAAACTTCTTTTTCTCATATTCTTTACAAGGCTACTTTACAAACTTCTTTTCTATTTTTACAGTTTATTTATATTGAACTAAACTGGATGATTATTAGAAAATTTTAGATTCACATATATCCAAATTCTTATATATTTTAATAGGCTACTTTAAAAACTTGTTTTCTCTTCTTAGTTTTTTTATATATAATAATATATATTTATATTTTTTATATATAATTTTTATATTGAACCAAATTGGATGATTATAAGATAACGTTAGATCCACATATATTCAAATTCTCATACACTTCAAACAGCTACTTTACAATTTTCTTTTGTCTTTTCCCTAGTCTCTTTCTATTGAATCAAATAAAATGAATATAAGAAAATTTTAGATCCTTATTTATTTAAATAGTCAAAAGACTTGTAAAGATTAATATTTACTTTAAAATAACCACATTAAATATTACTGAATATCAAAAGATTTCATTATTTAAAAAGGAGAAAATTATTTGATGATCAGCTACGCACAAGCATGTACATTCATACATACACACACTTGCCGAGACGATCCTATCAATTTGCGCAGCCGTACGGAAATTCGAGTTATCGTGTCATTTGCAATAGACCTCCGTCTTATCCGTTCAGCCGACGAGGTTATGCTTCACGGACTATAAAAAAAGGTCCTTTCAGCTCCAAATGCAATCAGTCACTACATTCACACCTTCATCCACGATTAAATACATTTGTGTGGTGATTAGTGACCGTTAGTCGATGATTATTCGGAAATCGTGAGGTGCGATCTGGTGTTCAGGTTTCAGAAAAACATTTTCTTTATCGTGCTTACGTTTCGATCTTTATTGAGATCATCTTCAGGGCTCAAAGCGTTTGTTTGCTGCGTAATTATGCCATTCTTTCGTGACGTGTTGAGAGTGCATGACACGCAAGAATGTCACTATTACGCAGAAAACAAACGCTTTGAGCCCGGAAGATGATCTCAATAAAGATCGAAACGTTGGTACAATAAAGAATATGTTTTTCTATAACTTACATCACACTAGACCGCATCTCACGATTTTGAAATAATCAATTAAATACATTCATACTTATTTGCATACCGTACACTCATTTGGAAGGGTGGAGCACTCCATATTCTCGATATCCAAAAGTTAACACCTGTTATATAACTGACTTAATGGGGGGGTCGATTTTGCCACTGGCATACTCATTCCTCAAATTCACGCCAATAAATACATCGACTTTCAACACACACACACTAGGGCATGCAAAAGTATCAGTACTACATATAATGAAACAACCGTTTCTTAAAAAATCAAAACAGGGGACCCAAATGCTCATACAGATCTGATATCAGGTCTTATTCTTCGGCTCCGTATAAAGAGCTTTATTTTCTATTATGGCGGGTGGGACAGATCGATCAAACTTTCTTTAAATGCTGGGCAAGTACGCGGGCCGGGGCTCAAAATGAAGTGTCCTTGTGTCAACCTCCCATTGCTTGCACTTAATCGGGTGTGGATAATTGCTTACCTACGAATAGGATCTTTCGAGAGCTTATGAGGGTTAAATTTTTTTTGTAAATTATAAATATATACTGACATGAATCTTAAAAGTTCTTTAATCAAGCCTTTTTTCCCATCTGAAACACTTGCAACAACAGCCTTTAAAAAAATATATAAATTATCCGAGTCTTTTGAAAAAAGACATTTTTTCTTAGTTTAACTTAATGGGCTAACTTTCCTAAAAGGAAGAGTTCTACACAAAAGTGCTTAATTACGACCCATTCTTTCTTATTTATATTTGATTTTTTTAGATATTTCATTTTAAGCTCAACACTTGAAAATAAACGGAGAGAAAACTTTATAAAACGTATTTTATGTTTTAATTTAAACATATTTATGATAATTGGACGTTAAATTATACGTCAACAGTCAAGGCTGAAAAGCCAATTTTTATTACAACAGAAGGTATTGAATTATCACATTCATAAGGGTTAAATGAAATTGAATTGTAACAATTCCTGGTATTTCAAAATTTTTGAAAACAATGGAGTGAATATATTGAAACCTCGAGGTGTATTTTATGTATCAAATGTTGAATTTCTCAAACCAGGTGAAGAAGTTTAAACATTTTAACCCGTAGGTAATAATTCGGCTAACTTTATTTTTAGTTTAGGCTGTTCTTTCTCTTTCTGGCTCTCTCGCAACCTCTTAAGCGCTCTCTTCCTCCATTTCTCTCTATCTCTCTGTCTTTTCTTTATACCTTCTCTCTCTCTTCTCTCTCCAAGATGTGGTTTACACAAAGCCTTTACAGGAGGTACGTGCAGTTTCCACACGCTTCTTACAAACCCAATTAACCCGAAGCCTTTCACCAGGCCACCGCAGACAAGACAAGAGAGAAATTTACTAATTCAGGCCTTATTTTAATTAATTTATATAAGAATCTTTAAAAAAACTCAAAATATATTTTAATCACATATTTTTATTCCCTTGTCTAAAAGGTGAAATTTCAATTTTCATTATTATTAAACTAAAACATAAAAATGAAACAATTTGTTTTTACGGTTGGTAATTAAGATTTATACAAACTTTGCATGGCACATTTCTTAAAAAAGTTTCAAGTAATGTTGTGCAATTTATTGGGTTGTCCGGAAAATAATGCAGGATTTTAAGTTTTCATTAAAAAAAATCTATATAAAATATTCTGTTTACGTTTACAGNTTATTTTGATTAAAGAACATTGCTTTAAAGTAACTAGTTTCTTTTTTTTTGTTTAATACCAAAATCCTGCATTATTTTCCGGACAACCCAATAGAAAAAATATTGCAACTTTCACAATTTTATTTAAATTAAATTAATATGATTTTTTAATTAATTTTAAAGATTTGGAAAGTAAAGAAATACCTCCGGCCTTTGGACTATCACATACTGAGTTTATGTATGATTTTGCCCAATCCATCAGATAAATATATTTTTACTTTATGTACGCATTAGGACGGGTGGTCTTCGAGGAAGCACACTTGCCCCATTTCTATTTTCAATATACGCATAAATACGCTGAGTGCTATTGTTTCTTGTAACTCGGACCACTCCATGACCGCTCAATCACCAACAACAGAAAAAAGTAACCGTATAGTTTACAAAATGAGGAATGAAATTAAACATAACGCAAAGGGTACAGATAAATTTTACCTCGCATAAAAGTATCTGTTCCCCATTAAATGTAGTTTTATAAACATGGTAAGCGTTGGGGTTTTACATTTTCCGTTTTGATTAAATGTAATTGTAGTCCTTAATGAAAACCTCTTTTCATACAAATTCTTGCTTTAAAAAGGAAATAGAAACCCACACACGTAGCTTGTAAATTTGAAGTAAAAATAAACGTCACAAAAATGATAGCATTATTGAACAGTTTTATTACCAAGTAAACGTCTAGTCTTCTTACTTTTCATCTGTTTATTTTTTTACTTCAAGAATAAAACATTTACTACGTTAATCTGTCGTAATCTTCTTAGAGTTAAATAAGCCATATATCACATGTTTCAGGCTCATGTCAGACTCACTAACTTAGAAAGAAGTAAATTATATATATGGGGATGGTTTCATGCTTGAATGAACAACTGAGTTATTAATTCATTGCTTTACATCCTGCAATAACAATTTCAATCACTATTCTAATTGTAATTTATCGAATAATTAAATTATAATGTCAGTTAATACTTAACAAAATTTAATTGCTAGTGTGCCTATTTCGTTGTGGCAGCATGAGAAATTGAAATAAGACCTTAAATTTTAAGCTACACTTTGTATTCAAGATTATTTATTCTTTCACTTATTAATGTATCATCGATCGGTCTATGGATGTTGAATTAAACTGAGCCTAGAACATCTTTGCAGGCCATGAACAGTTGTTGCGAAACCTCAACACTCCACAGTTGTTGACAGGAAGTAATTTTTACTTACAATAAAAATTTATCTCTCCAGAGGGTCCAACAAATTCAGAAGATAGTTAAAAAGAGGGCCGTTTTGTAAGGGGAAAAGGAGGCCAAAGTTATCTGTGAGAAAGGATTGGACATTTATTTCGGCAAATAACGTCAAAAGGGCGGCGCCGAAGGGGTTGGAGTCGTGGAATTCTTTAACCTCCCACTCAGGACCTAGAAAAATTGCCCCCTTTTCCTGCCCTTGGTCTAACTCACCTACTGACGGACCTCTGTGCTTCCATCGGCATGACCCAAATACAATTCGACTGTTTTTTTGTTCATTTGGCAACAAACCTAAAAATGAAAACGGATGTAAACATGAGAAAAAAGCGACCTTTAGCAAGCCTCATTAGTGCAAATTGTGACGTCTTTGGGAAGAGTTTTATGGCAAAGGATAACGTTGTTCAAAGTTTCATGATCGCATTTTCTGTCTAAGAAACAAACATTTATATCCTAGAAAAACATCTAGTTAATTTGCATCCTTTAAATTCGTAAATCCGGTTTAATCGTAACAAACAACTGGAAAATATAGTGTTTATTCGTGAAAAAAAACGAATTTTTGTTCCCTTACTGCGTCGTAGAAAATTTTCTTTCTCAAGGCTACTCAAAACCCTTACAAATGACAATTTACTGTTAATAACCGCGTATTTTGTAGGAATTTTGCACTACTACCTTATGGACGTGACAACTTTAAAGAATTAGGTTTTACAATTTTTACTGGATTCTTCTTTTCATTTAATTATTTTTTCCGTCCGGCTTGCGTTTTGGTATTTCGCATTTTTTTATTACCTCTATCTTTGACCTCTTACACTTTCATGCATGTCCCAAAGTCAATTAGACGATAACCCAATCTAAATTTGGCGGGTCTCATGTGTCCTTGCTATACTGCTGAGAACCTACACTTACAACTACGCTAAAATGATGTAAAATCTAAATCTAGGGTTGGAAGTACGGCAAGCTGTTCTCAATTTGCCGCCATAATTGGTTCGACAGATCTGTGGGTGTTCGAAATTCCGCACCGAACTTGTGATCGCACAGACCCACGCAAAAAAAATACATTCACACAACCGTGACACCACTGACACCTTAATTTTACAAATATATACACGGCTAAATAACCTACTCTACTTTGGATTGTCTGTGTCCGTTTCCATCACAAACATACTGCAACTTTCGCGCTAATATTCACACATAATTAAGGATATTATTTAAATCAACTGCCTGTTGCATTCCATTCTATACTGTACAAAACCGTGAACGTTTATCTGTTTCAGGTACCGTATCAACTTTTTATTTTAAACACTATTGTGGTTTAAAAGTTTTTATAGATCTGCTGGCAGGCCACATATTCTGGAGCTAAATCCTCTCATTCTGGTAATATAAATGTTTTACTGATAGAGACATGGGGATAGGGATAAGAAAGGCGGCCACAAGGCCTACTGCACCTCGACCTAAATAGATCTATTTTGCTCCTCCGTTAATTATAACTCACTGGCCATCTTCAGGCTATTAGCCAGCCTCCACAGCTTTGCCAGCGGTTCCTTGGTGTAGGATATTGCTTGTGGTTTTTCTTGTCTTATTTGCAAGAACCTGCACCTACATAGGCATTCGCAGAAACATAAAAAGTGTGTTCTGCGGTCTCTTCCTCTTCCTGGCAGTAACTGCACAGTGTTTCTTCTTTCTGTACTCCTATCTGGTGCATGTGTTTTCTTTAGTGGCAGTGCCCCGGCAGGATGGTTAGGGATGCGATTTTAGGGTAAAAATCGCTGAGGAATAGCTCTCGGTAAGGGTCCCGAGAGCAAGTCGACTGGAGAAGCCTTGCGGATTTCGGCGAGATGCCGCAGAAGGGGAGTTGATTTTCTTCACCTGGCCTTTATTACCAAGAGAAGTCGAGCGTGTGTAAGGGATCTCGGTCCATCCATTCATTTCTGAAATCTTCGCTACTGGCCTGGCCACGGAGGAGAATAAAACCAAATAGAAACCGCAAAGTAAATAAAACCAAATGGAAACCTTGTTGTTTCTCCAAAGTGGTCTGAGCATAGTGGTGGAGTACTGTCTCTTGGCTCTGGGGGCAGTGGTTGGCTCTATATTCTAGGGTCCCCGTCGCTCACCAAAGGGCAACCAACGAGGAAATTGAATCGATTAACTATCCTCAAAGTCACCGAACTCGTGTGGGAGAAGACTCTAACCGGAGTGGGTGTAGGAACAACCCTTGAGTAGTAACAGGTACCTGCGGGAACCTGCCACAGCTCGTCTGGGCTTCCGAACCCATGAAGGGCTATTGCGAAGAAAGGGAGCCTATGACGGCGGGTAGTATGGGCGGGTGCCTCGCGCCCAGTTGGCTATCTGACCGTTCTGGGTCTCAAGAGAGGCAGCGGAAGGCGTAGCCCACGTTATCTGGGTTNCGTCTTTGACTCGAGTATGCTTTGCATTGTTGTGCGTATGACCGGCGTGGTACCCTTGGGGAAGCTAAGGATCGGACCACCTAGGCTAGACCTATGACGTCCCTCGAATGCATGCAGCAGGTGTAGGCTGAGCTCGATAAGAGACTTTTTACCGTAGACTGTGCTCATCTAGGGGGTGGGTAGCAATCCCACTATAATCCGAAACCGCTGTCGGGGCGTTCCCGAAAGTTTCGACGCTAGAGGAGCCTCTACACTCAGAGAGATAGAGTCGCCTTCTCTATCTAGGGAATACGCGAGGGGGGGGACGGGCTGATGTATTTTGGCCCGTTAGCCCCTCGCGTGCGGCGTACGACCCGACGCACAATGCGGGCCCGACCATTCGGAGTGGACAAGCGGAGAGCGTGGCTACCGACACTTAGGGGCCGGGACACCACTACACCAACGCTGCGGCGGTAACACTATTCCGTCGTATGTGGAGGTGCGTCAGCTCTCATCTTGAGAATCAAAACGCCCGATAAGGCCATGAGCCAGGTGCGGACGTTAAAGATCCTCTTGTCTTGCTGACGATGAGTAATCGGGAACCGAACTGCCCCGTCAGGAGTCCAAACAGAATCGTGATTCGGTTGCGGTTGCCTTCCAGCAATTCTTTTGTAAGTTGTGCAGATGATCCTTCTATGAATCTCTTCGCGTGCCTCAATCGTGTGGTATTGTTTCACCAGGGTTTGGTCTCATTAAGGATCCATTTTAAGATGTATCGTCTTTTGTGGCAGATTGCTAAGCCGCAGTATATATTTTACCCCACAAAAAGCCTAGGCGCGTCAATATGATCAAACTACACAGCCATACTATTGATTATTACCTAATATATTTTTTCTCTTTTTTGTCATTTCGTTTTTTTAAATTACATATTTATTTTTCAGGTTCAACCAAAACTCAAAAATTCTTCACGTTTTGAACGAAATCACACACAAAAATTTACATATTCCTTATGTCCTTAAAGCCATTCGATCCATTTCAGAAAAATTCGCATAAATCTTCCTATCACTACAAACCCATTTGTTAATTCTGAAAAATTATTTGATAAAATATATGTTGTACTGTAAAAACTAATAATTAATACCTGTTATTTCAAAATTAAAATAGCATCTAACAATTCGAGGTTTATACAATTGTGGTGATAACTACGTTGGAAATTGTGTCTCGTGGTGCTAGTTATCGTTCAATAGCAGATTCATCATCTCCGATCACCCTGATATTTTTTCACGCGCTTTTCCCTATCTGGCAATTATTCATGCCATTTAAAACGAAGTATTGCCCATAAACGAATGACAGAGCGTTGACTGTCCATCAGATATTCCAGTATCCAGGTTTTATCTTTCGATTACCCAAAAATTTGTATTCGAGAGTTTTCTAGGGTGCAGAAAACCAATATGTGTTCCTTTTTGGCTATAAAAGTACTGAACTTACATACTGAAAAATGAAAATAATCAATAATAGGGCCCGCGGCTATGGGTTCTTCTCTACTCTAGAAATTTTAAATTTTAAACTTTTAAATTAATTTCAAAACAGTGAATTTGCGCGAATCTATGGAAATAAAATTACATAATTATTTTGTGAAAAAGCGAGTGAGGAATGTTGGTCCCCTATGCATATATTTTTCAATAGCATAACCATACATCCTGCATTGAAGTGTAGTTCTGCAGGAAACGTCATTGAGAAGGTGTCATTGATTAATAATTTTCAATGGGATATTGTAAAATTATGTTTTAATTTCCGGCTTTGTCACTAGCTAGTGATTCAGCATCATCTATGGAAACACCAGTAATAGTTTCCCCTGGTAGTGGTTTTACAAGAAGATATTTGATTTTTTTTCACTTATCATTTCTATCTGTTAATAGGGGTATTCACTGCGGTGGTTGTAATTTTATTGGGCCAGTAGGGACCAGTTTTCCAGACTAATTAATTCTATCAAAATTTATTTTCGTTTCAGGCGGATATCCGGAACAAAGTGCTTAATTAAACTCAACCACTGACATAACTGAGGGTCTGACCTTACGGGTATTCACGACATTTGAGTTAACCCTGCTAACTCTGTTAGGTCCTGCTGGATCGAGAAAAATATTACGTAGACTTATAAGAAACGGCTAGTTAACATTGCTCGATCTTACAGGCCCTGGGCAAGAGATAAGATGTTAGGTCGAAAATGTAGTCACATTGCTATCCGTTAGGGCGAAGGTAACCAACATGGCAGCCATGAATTTAACAGCTGTTTTTTGTTTAAACGTATTTTTATTCTCAAAAACGGATTAATTAAATCAGACCAATACATTTCTTTTGTCAATTTCTGACCTGTCCCTATACTATCATTCATATTAGACACATCCACTATCCTATATAGATGCAGGCTGTTAGATGTTAGGATACACGTTAGGTTATGTCGGTACGAATTGAAGCGTTTCATTTGTTAGTACTTTGCGAGTGCATAGGTAGCATTTTGAATGAAAGAATTGCTTAATTTTCCTTTTTTATTAACTTCTGGCATCTTACAATTTAACACGAAACAAAACCATAACAAACAACAACAAGCCTTCAAGAACTGTTTTAGCTTTACTTTCGGTTCTACCAGTCGCCATGCGCAGCATTGCTGAAAAATTAACATTTAGCATGCTAAGAAAAGAAGGGGGCGTTCACGATCTTACTGGACATTTCAATATTCGGGTTAACACGAGTTAACACGTTACAAACATCGTGAATACCCCTCATCTTCTTCATTATGTTACTAATTTCTTTCTCAAATCTAATGGATAAAACTCATCAATTAAATTATGGCATAACATTTCCTGGTGTACTTCATGTTTTTTTAATGATATAATTTCCGAGATCTAATGACCAATCCGAGAATCCAATAAACTCGGACAATTTTAATTTGCTGAAAGCTATTCAATAACTAACTAATTTTTAAGTATGCTTTATAAATTTGTCTCCTATCTCATTTATCTGCGACTGGTAAAACCTGCCGAAAGCCCTGCTCAGTATAAAAAATTTAAAAAATTTGGATAATTACATACATGCTAATATAGTTAGGGCAATCATCGACGCATCCCTGGTGAAAATGTCTGTTTCTTGGATAGTCTGTTTTATTTTACGTTACCAGTTCAGTGTGACTAAATTTAATGTGTGGTGATTAGTGACCGTTAATCGATATTTATTTAGAAATCGTCAGATGCGGTCTGGTGTGATGTAGGTTTCAGAAAAACATTTTATTTATCAAGAGTCTCTCGACACGACCCGCAAGAATGGCACAATTACATAGAAGACAAACACTTTGAGCCCTGAAGATGATCTCAATAAAGATCGAAACGTTGACACGATAAAGAAAATGTTGTCTCACGATTTCTAAATAAAAAACTAAATTTAATGGTAACCCGAATGTTTTGTTTCCTGTCCATGTCCGTATGGGAGAAAAACTGCTAAAACTGCCTGCCCCAAGCTATGGTTGCAACTTTTTTGATCAATTATCTGATGCAATTGTTTATAAATTTCAAATTTGGCTTGTTTTGTAGAAATAACTCTTACATACAATATATTATATGACATGGTTTCTTAAAGTTTAAACTAAAGAAATAGTGAGAGAAGTAAAAAAAATTATTAAAACGTTAGGTTTTCTCTCTCCCTATGCTTTTCTCTTTCTACACTATTAAAGTCGTAAAGGTCCTTCTTTCTCTCACCCTTCAGCTAAAACTTTTTTAATATTATAGTAAGATTTATATTTTATTTTAATATTTTCGTGCGTCCTAAGACCCACTGTCATGAATACACTTATCGGCGTATACTATTTTCGACATGTTAATTTTTTTTTTTTTTCAATAAAATTGGTGTTCCCGCTTCAGTAGTCACCCCTTATTTTGGATACGCGTGTCCTGCACTCTTACACTTTAATTATAATTACAAGAAGAAATCGTTAAGGAAAATGAAGCTCAAAACGTGAAAATATAAGGGGCTAAATGGTCATAACAAAAAATTAATGGACCTTTGCCAACAAAACTTTTTACATGAAAAACTTCAGAAATGGTTTACGGCCCGGCCGAGCTTTTATGAGTCAAGCTATAAAATTGAATTAAATATCGTTTTTTTTGGCGAGTCTTCAAATTGTCTCAGAATTAAAATTATATACGTGTATACGGTTTCAAAGTTACACTGAACAAAATTAAATTAATTAAATGCGGGTGATAAAAGGGGACTCATTTTTGTCTGTTAAAGGTCAAGCGTTTGTAAAAGGATAGTCGTTAATTAAGCTTCATAACTTTTTTTAAATTTATACAGTCTCTGATGATTACATTCTTTTTCACGGTGATTTTAATATATTTAAACGGTAAAGTTCTAAATTATTATTATTTCCTATATAAAATGGCAACATCGGAACTGGGTTCAAATTACAAAATATATTTTCCAATGATCCACTTTCTAGAGAAAAGTTTCTATTTCGGTTTTACCTTTTTCTTAAGATGATAATACCAATACCAATGGCCAGGGAAGAGACCATGGGCATGCTCTATTACTGCCTGCTGAATGCGAGATCAGTTGCAAATATTTTTTTAATTGTTTACGACTTATATTTTTTTCTTTTTCAAACTCAATTGTTCAAGTTCTACATTGAGGTATTGTGGATATTTAAATTAAATATAAAGTTTAATTGCACTTTAATAATCGAAAACATAAATGTTATATCTGTTATTGTCAACATTTTGAATAAGATTGGTAATTTTTTCCTATTTTATTATTATTGCGAAACAAAAAAAAAAATTAAAATAATGTAGTGAAATGATTTAGAAAACGTGGTTTTAAATTGCCTTATACTATTTTTAGTCAAAATGGTTTATGATTATCTTCAATTGATGCTTTTAAGATAATTACTTAAAAGGATAAAAGTCTCCTTTTTTTAGGAGGTCACAACAGAACGAAAATTCTTTAAGTTTTTGCCGAGCTTTCGACGATTATATCGCCATCATCAGGGCCTATTTATTTTAAGAAAAAGCATAATTGTTTTTTTTAAATGATACAATATGTTCTAACTGCGATATTTTCCTAAAATAAATAGGCCCTGATGATGACGATATGATCGTCAAAAGCTGGGCAAAAACAGAAAGAATTGTCGTTCTGTTGTGATCTCACCGGAGATCCTTTTTTCCAAGAAGTTCTCCGTTTTGTCTTAATAAAAAAATTTCAATACTGTTAAT
Organism: Cimex lectularius; assembly: GCF_000648675.2. Lineage (NCBI taxonomy): Eukaryota > Metazoa > Arthropoda > Insecta > Hemiptera > Cimicidae > Cimex > Cimex lectularius. The sequence goes on along the minus strand of NW_019392825.1, from coordinate 444,833 downwards.
CTGTAATATTTTTATTCTAAGAAACTCTTTTTTCGTTACAAAATATCTTTACGTTTATACTTTGTTTCCTTTATCTTTAAGTACGATACATGGCGTTTAAATACAGTTTGAATACAAATTGATAATATCTGCAATAAAAATAATAGGTTTTATGTAAAGACATAACATGTTTTCGTATCTTGATGATGACAGCGAAATATGGTCCGCGGTTCTGAATTAAAAAAAATACCACACATTTCTCAGTGAATTCGATTTGAACAGATATAATTTCTCCTTCTGTTCAACTGTTTTACATTATATTTTGTAAAGAATTTTTTTGAATACCTCCTTCTCAAGAAAAGCATGTTTAAATAGTTCCAGAAAGATGAAGAAATTGCGAAACATTTCCTGAATTGGTGTGAAATTGTATGTAAGGTAAATTTTCTACTCCTGGGAGAAGTAGAAATGAGCCTATGGCGGAGCTTTCGGATATGATGAAAAGCTTTAATCTTAACGAAGAGCTCTACATGATAATGGGACTGCACAACAGGCAAATAATCGTCGCGGTTTAGGGGCGTCGGTGGTAGCAACGGTTAAAGCCAGAAACACACTTACCCGATGCTACGCCATGCGACGCTACCCGATGCTACCCGACGCAAATCCAAACTCCGATTTTCCATAAGGTTGCATTACCCGTGCACATCTGCCCGATGCTTTGCTACGCTACATTACTCTACGCTCTGCGATCCCCACTGTCCAGATTGTCGTCGGGTCGCATCGAGTACAGTCGAAGACAAAAGAACCGGACACATATATTTTTATTCAAACTACATGTATTACAACATACTTATTTTAATATAAACCAAATTAACTGTGATTAAAAATTAATCAGTTTTTATTTAAACAATTAATTTTAATGGTTTGGTAGAAAATTAATCAAAACACCGGAATACGATTTTTTGATATAATGAATTTAACTAACAATTTATTTTACTCGCTTCGGCGGTACATATACTAAAATTGGAACAATTTATTACACGGTTTTGCTCATAAAATTTAATTAAAAATTTATTTCATAGTTTTGCTCGTAAAATTACACCATTTTGTAATGTCGGGTAGCATCAGAACAGGACACTCATATTTTTTGTAGTTTATTTCAAACTAAGTACATGTAATTTTGTCGTTATATTAATTACATGTTGTTTTAATGTAAATCAAATTAAACGAGATCAAAAATGCATAAGTTTTATAAACATTGTTTAATTACGATGGTTAGGAGTAACTTTATTTAAAACAATTAAGTTTAACGAACAATTTATTAGATGGTTGTGCTCATAAAATTTAACTAATAATTTATTACAAGGTTTGCTCAAAATAGTGCATTAAGAACAAACGATGCGTTGCGATTGTGATCGTGAATATTGTGAGAAACGCTGTGGACTGTACGCGACGTGTGCTTGCGTCGGATAGACGTGCACACCCCACCAAAACGTGGCAAGGCGTCGGGTAGCATCGGGTAAGTGTGTTCCCGGCTTAAGGCGTTGTCGCGGCGACTAACTGTAAGGTAAAGGTCGACAAAAGTAATCAAATAAAAAGTTTTAACCTTTAACTATTTGTAAGGATGTAAATTCAAAGCCCAAGTAAGGAATATATTTCTCGAAAGCTGTACGAAAGAGCTGATGTTTTGTTTTCTTATGAATTTGCCTTGTTCTTGATCTTTTATATACACATAAAATGAAGACTAAATTAACTGGCGGACATTTCTGTTACAAACAAAATTTCAATATTTAGATCGGAAAAATTTAGGGCAGAGGTCCCCCATGGAAGCATTCTCGGTACAATACATCACGTTCTATTTACCAGCTTTTTACACTTTAAACTACTTACTTTTTCTGAGAAAACTGGTGGCGTAATAATTGCAACGTTTGCAAACTACCGAATGATTGTACACCAAAAGCTTTTAAAAGGGTTTCAAAAATATAAATCAGTCGATTTGAGATTCGAATAACATATATGCTTACATACATATAGTTTTCAAAAATAAAAAACTGGACCATATTCTGATGGTTAAGGTGGTGTAACCTTACAATACACAATCAAATACTAATGTAAAAAGATCTTTCACATGGGATTCAACTGTGAGGTCGTACCAAACTAAGTATTATAAAATAATACAAACAGTAAAAAATTCTGGAAACATATCAGTTGAGATTTATTCAATTTCAATTGAAGCTTCTCCCTCGACTTTTCACATCAGTCATTTATTTGTAGAGCGAAGGACAGGGCTAATTTTGTGTCACCAGCCACCAAAGCCGCAGCATCATCAGAAAAATACGTCACCTTTATCTCAGAATAAATAATGTAGTGTAACGGACCCCATCCACTTCCTTGTGGAACTCCAGCATAATTGGATTTTTGGAGAGATCGAGTCTTTGTATTTTACAAAAAAGAAAGATTGGTAAGCCATAAGAGGATCAGTCGATAGTACGCATCAGGGGTATAGTTTTTATTTTTGTGAGAAAGCCACGATGCCAAACTCTGTCGAAAGCCTTTTCAACATTTCCAGCACTTTAGAATAACGGTAAATAATTTATTGAACGATAACTGTCTGTATTGTTCCTTGTTTACCGGGGATTGTTGTTGGTAAGTAGTCCAGCCTAATAATTGCATTCTTATTCATATTTTTTGGGGAGAGGTAATAGGTCTTAATGTGACCACAAGGTTTTTTGTTCGGAGAGCGCCCGATACCATTTTTAACTTGCCCCAGAGTGAAAAAATCGTAGTGCGGAGATAGTTGCAAGGGTTCTTTTACTATTTGTGTGACTTTGTCTGTAATGTTTTGAAATATTGCCATATTTGATTGAAATTGCTGTTGTAATATGTCGGCAAAGATCTCACGTTTTGAAGGGAGGAATAGACCGTTTTCTAGTTTAAGGGGTGGTATATCACTACCCTCTTTTGTGAGAATTTTTTTCCATAATGGTCCCGTCAGAGTGTCTAGCAAAAATAATTCTTGTTCAACAGCTTTATATTGCACCTCAGGAAGAGCTATTTTTAACTCACGTGTCGCTCTGTTAAATGCTGTTTTGTTTTCAGGGAACCTGGTGCATTCCCGAAGTTTACGCGCTTTTTTCCTGTAGTTCGTTTATGTACTTTGTGAATACTGTCCAATTACGTTTATGGTACTTTTGATCATCAGTCCTTGCATTGGCAGTTATCTGGATATTTCGGTATAAGCGAGGAGATTACCTGATCAATATCTTGAGGAATCTTCAAAGGGATGTACAGCTCTGTTTGATGTTCATCTCCACCAAGCCAGGTGAGTGAAATTTCAGTCAAAAGCTTTTTAAAATTAATTTGGGTGAATATAATATTAAAGGATATCTACCCATTTCCACTATAATTGGTTTGGCCAGATGATAGTTCGTTGATAACAACCGGCTTATTGTACTATTGTTGAATTGACTTTCCTATACGCGCGTTACGTGTCCACTATAACTGGTGGGCGTGTTGTCAATCGCTCTCTATCCGAACCATAATTTCGCGAGGTAATTGCCCTTTCTTTGATCGGAAATTATCTGTGATAGCTGAACAAAGAAACGGTGTACCGTTACCAAGAACCCGCTACAAAATAAGTGAGAAATATTAAATTGAATTTCATCATATTTCGGACTGGAGATCGCCTGGATCAACCGGCTAAGATCAAGGTCACCGATTACAACAGGGTATAGTACGTACTCAAGCTGAGTTTACATCGATAACCGACGCCCGACACTCTTTCTATTTATCAAATGGCTCTACAACTAAGCGACCTAGAACAAAAACTTAAAAATGAAATTAAAGAGGATATGGAGCAAGTAGTAAAACACGAAATTAATAAACTAAATATACCATCAATTATAAAATAATAAAATGACAAAATTGAACGCATTGAAAAATAAAATAAAGATCTCAGGCAAATTATCGCAAGACAATATTTTCTATACGAAAAAGACCGACGCCAAAATAACCTCCTCTTCTTTGGTATAAAAGAGAAGGTCGTAGAAGATCCCACAGACCTTACAAACATGATACTTGATTTGTGCAACAAAGTAATTGAGGTGAAACTAACTGAAGAAGAAATCAACAGCGCTAAAAGATTGGGAAGACCATAAAACCGAGAAGATAGACCTATTGTCATCTCTCAGGCGACCTATAGTAAGAAATTGCAACTATTACGAAATTCAAAGAAACTGAAAAGCATCAATATATTCATTTCACATGACTATGATAAGAAAACGAAAGAACATCGTAACAAGCTAAGGGAAATCAGCAAAATGCTCTACTCAAACGGAGTTACATCCAAACTCACTTCGAAAGGCCTGCTCATTAATGAAAAATTGTATCCCTACGAAGAGGCACAACAGCTCCTTTCGAACACGGAATGCTTGGCAATGCTGGATAGACAAATGGACTGGGAAAATCCTCCTGACGAGGGTAAGAAGAAGAGGAAGCGGGTAGAAGCTGCAAACAAAAGCAAAAATATAAAGGACTTTCTTCGTCCCACCAAGCAAAGTCTTATCACTCAGCCCACTGCAGATCAACGACTTCAGCATGCAGCAGCTCATCCGTCCCGAAAAGGCACAGAACTCTCATCACTTCAAGGATTCAACAACAAAGAAGATGAAGGCAACCGAAACAATTAAGATTATCGCCTACAATATTACAGGACTACACGGTAAACAAAATAATGTTAAGTTCCGGAGCTTTCTCGAAGAATTCGATATATTTATTCTGCTTGAAACTTTTGTTTACAATAAAAACAGCTTTCTTAATTTTAAATCAAAACTGCCAGAGTATTAGCTAATGTGGGAATTTACAGAAAAAAAGTGTAAATATGGTAGAGCAAGGGGGGGCAAGGTTATTGGTATAAGAAGGCACAAAAATAGTGACAATAACTTATTTTTTTCGAGAATATCAAATTTGGATATAACAGGTCAAAAACATGGATCAGAATATATATATATATTGTACCTATCTATTTAAACTATAATAATTGGTTATCAGACTTTAATAAATTATGTAATCTAATGACGCAGGAAAACACTAATAAAAACTTCATATTAATTGGAGACTTCAACAGTAGAATATGTAATGAACAAACAATCTCAAAACATGTTTTGCCTCACCCACACTGCCTCACGAGTGAATAAAGATTTTCAAAAGATAACTGTATAAATTCAAAAGGAAAAATGCTACTAGAACTATTTGAGGACAATGTCATAATTCTAAATGGACGGGCAGAAGGAGACAAACATGAGTAATGTACATTTATTAGCGCTCAGGGTACCTCTGTTATAGATTTATGTGGAGTTTCCATAAATGCTCTCTCTTATGTCAAACATTTTGAAGTCTGTCAGGAAATATTCTCGCAACACCTTCCTATTTGTCTGAAACTTGAACTCCAAAATGCGAGATTGTCGACTACTGAGAAAACACTCCCCTTGTTGCCTAAATTAAAACGGAAACCACAAAACAAGAAAACATATCAAGAAAACGTTATTGATGTACTAAAAAAACGAATCTGGACAGAAAACCCAAATAACATAGTAAACAACATATACAATTGCATCTATGAAAGTGTACCCTGCAATCATAATAAAAACGAATGCAAATATAAAAATAAATGGTTTGGTAATGAGTGTAAACAAACATGATCTAAGGTGTTTAACTTGCTAAAGCTATTTCAAAAAACGAACTCTGATGTAGTTAGAAATCAATATATGCTGGTGAATAAATATTACAAAATCCTTTGCGAATAAAAAAAGAAAGAATATAATGAAAAATGTGTCGATATTTTTAAAAGAGTAAAGGATATAAAAGAATTCTGGGAAACAGTTAGGAACTTTACTAGCAAATCTTATATCTGCGCTAGAAATATTCCAATGCAAGAATGGGTTGAACACTTTTCAAGATTATTTAATCCACTATCACCCAGTGTGCGAGTAAGTAAGCAATGGTCGAAAATGAAAGATTACAAGCTCCCTTTACTGAAGGGGACTTGCGTAGAGTATTACAACGCTTGAAAGATAATAAAGTTCTAGGTATTGACCGAATTAGCTACGAATTTTATAAAAACGCTCCTAAACCACTACTTTCAAAACTTCTAGATTTATTTAACTCGATATATTCTTTAGACCAGGTGCCTGATAGCTTTAAAAACTCAGTTATCTTCCCAATTTACAAAAAAGGAGACGCGGCCAATGTCACTAATTGTAGTGGTCTGACTTTCGGAAATACCATTGGGAAAATCTTCTGCAGCATGCTCATGGATAGACTGACGGACTGAACAGAGCAAAATGGGATACTCAAAGAATTCCAAGCGGGGTTCCGGAAATATTACTCTTCTGTAGGCAATATATTCAATTTAACAAGCATAATAAACATTAAAATAAGTACCAAACGTGGCAAAGTCTTTTCATTTTTTGTGGATTTTTCAGCGGCATTCGATCGGATAGATAGACGGGCCTGCTTCCATAAACTTAGGTTAATGGACGTTTCGTCTAAAATGGTCAGAATCCTCAGAGGCCTTTATGCTGATACCTCTGCACGGGTTTGGGGTAAAAATTGACTCTCAAACAGATTCGCAACAGAAACAGGCGTGAAACAAGTTTGCGTTTTAAGCCCGCTGGTGTTTGCCATGTTTATAAATGATCTTGAATATAGCTTGGAGGGCGGAATCAACATCTTAGCAAAATGTATAACGCTATTAGCATATGCAGATGATATTGCATTATTAGCCTCGGATAAACGCACCTTACAAAAAATGATAAACCAATTAGAAAAATACTGTAACCTGTGGAACCTGTCAGTAAACCTGGCAAAATAAAAAATTATGGTTTTCCGGAATGATGGTAAATCAGGGAAAAACGAGAAATGGTGGTATGGTGCAAACTGGTGATTCTGACATCTGGGTCTTCTCTAAGAAAACATTACAAATACATGATTGTATTTAATGCTATATGCAGGTCCACCTTGTGTTATGGGGCCCAGATGTGGGGATATAAGTACCAAGATATTATAGAAAAAGTGCAAAGATCTTACCTCAAAAGAATTCTAAACCTACCGTCATACACGCTTAACTATGTGCTCTACCTAATTACACCTATTTTCCTATATACACTAAAACTACACCTCAGTTATATAATTAGGTGCCTCTAGTTGACCCCTGACAGATACCCACACTACCTAACAAAGTATTATGGCAAAAAAATCTACTCTGCTTTAGGGAATATAGCGAGATTGGAAAGGCACATGGTATTTCTCTCCAACCATTACTCAACTCAAAACAAACAATCAATGATATAATGAAAAAATTTAAAGCCAATATAAAAGACTCGTACGTAGAGAAAGCATGTAATTCCTTAAATCACCCCCAATTTAAAACTATCCTAAATTGTAATTCCCTAATGTCGTGGTCCGCTTGACCAATTAAATCATTACAATTAATTATGGTTTTTAGTTGAGATGAAAAAAAGTTAAGGGCACGAGCGGGATTCGAACCCACGATCTTCGGCTAGATACGCCGCTGCTCTACCACTTGAGCTATCGTGACCTCGATCCACTCGGACATCAAATTCCTATCTCAAGAAAACTCACAAGGTGGGGTTGAGATAGGAAGTTGATGTCCAAGTGGATCGAGGTCACGATGGCTCAAGTGGTAGAGCAGCGGCGTATCTAGCCGAAGATCGTGGGTTCGAATCCCACTCGTGCCATTAACTTTTTTTCATCTCAACTAAAATCCTTAACTAAATTGTAATGCTTACCTGCGCACAAACAACAATCTTGAAATGAGCTGGTTTATGAAAATAAGATGTGAATTATTAAATCTAAATATGTACAAATTTGGCCAGATCAATAAGCTATGTTCTTTATGCAATAAAAACGAAGAGGAAAGCATTACACATTTCATTGCCCACTGCTCAATTCTCTCTGAATTTAGAAATGCTGATATTTGGAAAGTGCTTTCTAACTAAAGAAGAGTTGCTTGTATACTTACGAAGACAAAAAGACTAGTCCAAATTAATCGAGCATTGTAGAATGGCATGGAAGTATAGAGAGAGGTTAATACAAGAATTTAATTATGATTAAATCTTCACCACACTTGTTTAGCTTAATATTAAAGAACAATTTATTAGAGTAATTTTAATAGCATGTAAAATGACATTATAACTGTTTTATGTTGCTATTGTTTAAATTTATTTTATTTATTTATTTTACTTTTATTCATTTTATTTATTTTTTTGCATGAATTTTATCATTAAACTAGTGTTAAGATAAGTTCTTAATTAATACTACATTCTATTGCTTTGTTAAAACATTTATTGTTTATACTATTTATATATAGATGTGCGTCCTCCCCTGACGGTCTTGTGACAATGGGAAATGCCTGCTTAAACATACATATCCAGATTAAACAACATATTGTCAAATAATATAATTAAAGGCAATTTATTATTATCATTATTATTAATTGATTTTCTTGTAAATGTGCCCAGTATGTCTTGTCGCTCTGAAATGAACGTTGGTTCAATTGGGTATATCGGCTCTAAGGTAAGCTGATTAATAATTGAAGTCCTGTTCCGAATTGATTGGCCAGATTAGATCCTCACGGTGGACGCTTAGAGTTAAAATCTCCCCTAATGAATGCAAAACTATCTTCGAGCTAATGATGTTTGAACTTAGTGCTTTGATGGCTGCTTGTTTCTTTCTTTGCTACAGATTTCAATTGCATGTACTTCAGACTGGATTATACTGGTAAATTTTCCCATGGGTTCTGAGAATTTGTTTTCAAGACCGAATACCTCCGCCCCATAACCTCCTGCGTTCTAGACCCATCAGGGTACTAGAAGATTGTACCACCCTCAACGGAGGAGTTTCTCCGTCCATTCATTTTCGTACCTAAAATTGGTTGAAGATTTTGTTTGAACTCAAACCTCCTTTTTAAGTAGTGTCTTGTGGTAGTATCGCATGTTACTGCATTAGAATTTAAATTTATATTATGTTTTCATGAAAATAAATCATTTGTATTTAAATATGTGTCATCTTTCTTATTGGTGAAGTGGAAAGGGATTGGTCCTGCGTTTCGAATTACAAAAAGTCCGACCGTTCGGAGAAATTTGCATATTTCTTTATTCATGAACACAATGGAATGAATGTATTCGAAATGATGTAGACGAGTTGGAGGGTTACATTTGACTTGTAGTCATTCTACTCGCAGCCCTCTCAATTCGTGTTCACTCAATCTCTTCCGCCCTCTCACGACCGCATTGACAACTTGTTGGGAGCCCTTAAAGCCTTTCGTATAAACGCCCTCAAAAGTGACAAAAAAAGACAGCTCTTTTAATCTGTAATATCATTGAGGAGCGTTAAAGCACCATTTCAGTGAATGACAATATAAACTGTTTAAACGTAATAATTTTCTGAAAAAATGTTTGTATATTAATTGAATGATTTTTTCTTATAAAAATCAACGCTAAAATACAGTGGATTTGCATTCAAAGTTAAACACGTATGGTGTTTACATATTCTTCAAAGAGTCGAGGGGAAAATTAGTCACATATGCTTGATGTAAATGTAGTGGAATTTATTGCTGAATTTCAATAAAAGGGAAGTAGGAGGGATTTGTTTCACTTCATGTATCAAGATGAAATTGCGGCGAAAGGGCCTGGTAGCGGAAGATTAAATTATTCCACGACCAAGTTTTGGCGAATAATTTCCGTCTTGTAATGTTCGAACCGCCTGATGTGGATTACGAAATTTTCAAAATGAAATGATCCATTTGCAAACGTTTATGGAGTGTAAAAGGGGCTAAAAAAACCGTCCCTGATTTGGTCGATTGACTCAAAAAGGGGCAAATTTGCATTTTGATTTGGATTTGTTACATGGCGGGAATTATCCGTCGATTTTTAAACGACTGCGTAAGTCGAAGCGCGTCTCGAGCCCAATCACTTTTCATCTCATTTCCATCTCCGATGCTAAATAATGCATGACTTTTTCGACTTGTCCGTCTCATGAATACAAAACCGAAATTAATACATTCATGTTTCATAAAATTAATTTATTTGTAAAAATGAAACCGTTGTAGAACACTTAAATTTGATATTTTCATATTTATTACCAGTAATTTAGGAACATCCTGAATATTTTCACGTATATTCGAAAGAAATCATTATGCTGCGAGGAAAGCTTGAATCAACTAAAAATAATAGCTCGTAATGAATAAATAAATGCAGAACTGCAGTAAAAACAACAAATAAAACTAAAACTAAAAATATGCATCAATATTTAACAGAATGCTTTAATTTATTAATCTTTATGTAAGGTATTGGTTGAGATAAAAAAATCAGTGTCACGAGCGGGATTCGAACCAACGACCTTAGGCTAAATACACTGCTGCTTTGCCACTTGAGCTACCGTGACTTCGATCCACTCGGACACCAACATTCCATCTCAACCCACCTTATGAATTTTCTCTCCGTTTTGCCATTTTTCAATTTTTTTATCTCAACCAATACCTTACATAAAGATTAATTAATCGAAGGAGGTTATTTGGTCAATCGGACCACCATTAATGGATAGAATGGTTTAAGGTTAAATGTATTCTGACTTGCAATTGCGTTCCATAAAAAACTTCATACGTTTTATAAAAGAAAGTGTGAGACAAACATTAAAAAAAGTTAGCCTGCTATTTTATTTTGTTTTAAAAATCTTCGTTGTTTCTAAGAAAAAATCTCGCCTTCTTTCTCATTGCCCCTACAATAACTATTTAAATAAGTATATATTTTTTAAATGTTTATCTCACATTCTTTTTTATCAAACGTATGAAGTTTTTTATTTTAAATTGTGTTAATTTATATTCTGAAGGACAAAAAATTTATTTCTGAATGCATTTGCTGCCCATCAACTCTTGGATAATTTAATTAATTCTCAGGATAGGTCCAGGAATATGGTTTTCCAAATTCCAACTGAAAGTGTCTATTAAAAACGTTGGAAAGCTAATAAAATGTTCAAGTTTTTAACTAGTTTGGCATTTTTATCAAGTAATGTAAGCGAGATTCGGTTTAAAGAAATTGATCCAAAATTGTCAATTCGCAAATTTCATGATGTTTCTTCAGTAATTTTCTTAATAGACTGGCAATTTTTAAAACCAACGTGGACTAATCTAAAAGGAAATTCGGTACTAAATTTAAAAATGGCGTCAAAAGTTTGAAAACGTTACGTAACAGTGTAGAAAATTTACGTTTTATGTAAAGAAACATGTTTTTCTTAAATAAAACCTAAAAAATCCTTACATTTGAACGGATTGAGCTAAAGTCATGAGATTTACGGCATTCTACTACATTTTAAACGTACTATCATGGAAATTTTTAACAAGACGAGATTACCAGTCTGTATAATAATAATATCGTTAAAATAATGTGGGGCGTCGGTGGCCGGAACGGTTTAGACGTTGACACGGCCCTCACCACTTTAAGGAAAAGGTCCCGGGTTCGAATCCAGCGGCCCTGCATTTGGATCCGACATACTTACAAATGAGCTTCTTTTCAAAAACACCGGCACCCCGAGGGTTGTGTAACCTCTGCTGTTGCGAACCCTAAAAAAATCGTTAAAAAACTGGGAAAAAACGTAAACGTTAAAATAATACAAGACTAATAAGAATCTGTTTGATATATATGAAACACAGATTTTCTAATAAAGAGCATGATGACTTTTTCCTTTTGAACTGAAGATGCCCTATTTTTCATTGAAGATATCAATCTATGGGAGAGATAAAGATTTATTGTGCCGTCTTCACCGTTCCTCTACAACGGAGAACCACCGTTTCTTATTGCCAAATATTATATATTATTACCAAAATTCAGAAGGCACCTGGTATAGATAGGCGTGTGTGGCAGGAAAATATCAGTTTTCAACATACAACAGATTTCCAGTGAGACTAATAACCGCATCGATTTTGCTCGTAAATCAAATTACCAAGAAAGAGAGGAAGAAATAGAGAAAAAAGAAAGAAGGAAAGATGCGAGAGAGAGAGAGAGAGAGAGAGGAGAGAGAGAGTTATTCGGTTTGAAAAATTACATCATCAATTTTGTTAGCAATTAAATGTTCAAATTCGATTGGATTCAATATACAGAAACACATTGTTCAACGTAAAAGGATGATGATTATAAACCCTGAATAAATCAAACTTTTTAAGATGTACCAAATAAATAACTAGTAAGTTTAAAACTTAATAATCATTTAATTAATACTAAACTGTTATAAGGGAAGAAATAAAAGCGGAGCGCTCGGCTCTTTAATATTTTCAGCTAAAATAAAGTTAATAGAGTAAATTATCATTGTGATTATATTTCTTTTTTATTTAAATGCAATATTTTTTTTTTATTGCTCAGACAGTTTTATTTACCTAGTGTTCTGACCAAAAACTCAATTACAAAAATACATCAATGGAGCAACATTTATGTTCAAATAAAACGTTTATCTTTTTTATGTTAATTCCATGCTAAAATAACTGTTTTTTATGGGTTTTTTTCCTTTGGTCTTATTGTTGACGCTGTTTGTTAATAACTGTTTGTTTTTTTTTTTTTAAATTATACAGACCTTTTTAATTTATGATAAAATTTACATTATTTGTTTAACGAATTAATCTCAAACTGGTCTTACTGGTACTATTAGTGGAATAGATAAGAAATAAAAACATCATTAATTAATGGTAAGTTTATTACTTTATCTACCGACATATACATTCAAATTAAACAATCGTCCATCAGGGAAGTACTTAATTTTCGGAAAGCTTTGTCAGCCTGGTCTTTTTCTCGTTGGGCTAAAAGCTCTTTTACGACGACATTAGGTTTTCTGGAATTATTTATGCTCTCCTACGTCAGTGTCATCTCCGATTTTCCAGTAAGCTCCATAATTCCAACGATGGCTTGATACATTATATTCATTCGTCTTGGTAATATTTATTTTCCGAAAAAATCATTGGATAGAACCGGATCGATTTTATAGGAAAAGTAGTATTCTGTGCGACTATGATTATTTTATTATTTGATTATGATTATTTATTACATTAGAAATTTGATACAAAAAAAATATTTTCGAATTACAGATATTGAGATAGGCAGATAGACTAATAGATAGATAGATAGATAGGCAGACAGATAGACACGTAGATACATAGATAGACAGATAGATAGATAGAAAATCAGATAGATAGATAGAAAGACAGATAGACACGTAGATACATAGATAGACAGATAGATAGATAGAAAGACAGATAGATAGATATAAAGACAGATAGACACGTAGATAGATAGATAGACATACAGATAGATAGTCAGGTAGATAGATAGATAGATAGATAGACAGATAGAGAGAGAGAGTGAGAGAGAAACATAAACTGATAGAGAGAGATAGGGAAAGGCAAAGAAACATAAAAAAAGAGACGGACAAGAAAATAACTTTAACGGAAAGTGGGTAAAATATAACAGCAGAGTCATAAATGGTAAAAAAAACGGATAAGGAAAACATAATGAAGCAAACATACTGTGAGAATGAGGCAAAGGGATAAAAAAATGATGCGGGCGCGATAAATCTATTTTATTTATAAATATACTACGATATATGATTAGCTGGATGAATTTATAAATAGATTTGATATATAAATACATAAATGCATAGAGAAGTATGTAAGAAAACAAAGGAGAGAATGAAAAGAAAATGTTTTGGGAAAGTACGAAAATAATATGAAAAAGGGGAGAGTGTGAGAGATAGATGCAGAGGGGAGAAAACGGGTAGAAGGAAATAGATTATAAATATGTGTCACCAGTCGAAAATATGTTTTTCTTCAAACTTTAATCAATAGATATTCAAAAAAATATTTTTTGCGTTTTATTTGTTATTATGATATATTTGATCAAATCAATCAAGTTTCCTAACACCAACTATATGATTTAAATTCGCCCTTTACGTGTATATAGTATTACTTCCACGTCTTCCAATTCATTCCAATTTATCTCAGTTTCTGAAAATTTATTCCAAGACCCCTAGGGAGACCATTGTTATTTAGGTTTAATTATCTTCAAACCTGCCGCAATTTAGGAAAGGTGTTGACAAGGCATAATTAATTCCCTTTGCTCGTACTGTTTTAGAACACAATGGTGCAAAATTTAGGAAACGGGCGCGTGCACTTGGGTTTATTAAACGCTTAAAGTTCTGTCACCCCTCGGCAAGGCTTTTTGTTGATTAAATTCAGTTTGCTTTTGATTGCTTGGCCGGTGAATGAAAGAGCAAAGCACATCGGGAGAGCGAAGCCGACCGCAAAGCGAGCCACAACGGGACTTACTTGCCAAGCATGTTCAAAGATAAATTTAGCGGCTAAAGATTGACGCCCCTGTGGTCGACTAACGTTCTCAGTACGATGCAGATGAAAGAGCATACAGTATACTGTACTGAAATGTTAAAATCCAAATTTGTCGAAAAGTATGTAGGTAACTGTAAGAACAACAAAAGTAACTTCTCAGAATCTTATATTCATAACTTTTCGATGAATAAATTATCTACCAAAGACCTAACAATGAGAGTAATATACAGAAAGGTCCATACAATTATATCATTATAGAGAAAACTTTGCTATAGATACTAGGGTGTTGGGGACCGCGGTGGCCGGGTGGTTTTTGCCATGGCAGTGGTTCGAATCCCGGCCGATCCCTAGGCTTTTTCATTGTTAATGACATGAAAACGTGGTTTGAACACTCGTCCAACACAATCAACTGGTAATTAGAGGTTAAGCCATCCTTATGGTTGGAATTACTTAAGTGGTTGTTTGAAAATACATTTTTCTTTCTTGAAAATAAAAATATAAGGAAAATAGAAATAACTTATATACTAAAGTGTGCTGTGTATCGCGAGGGGCTCAGTCCTCAAACAGGTATCTTCTTTTTAAGGCCTTAGACCACTCTAAGGCAACTTTTAACCTAAACGTTCAAGATAATGGTTCTATGAAATTTCCGACTCTTCGAAGGTTACTTAAGCTTAGATGCGAACAAGTGTTCCTCAATTCTATGCCATGGAAGGAAGACGACGGAAACCCAAGAGTTAGGGAAGATATCTTTCGTTTTGTTGCCCAGTGTCCCATACTGTCAGAGCTACGTATCCTGTATCTAGGGTATAAATCGCTTTCCAGGTTGTGCCGTGTATTGCCAGTGTGCGTCCACTTCGTGTCCATCCCGCCGATCTATAGCGTTTACGTGGCAGAACTGTATGCGATTTGACAAGTGCTTTGGATGATCCGAGACGATGGTGCCTCTGCCTACCTAGTCGCCACCGACTCCTTCAGTGCAGGTACTATGGTCCATGACACCCCACTCATATCCCTTCTTACAACAATTATATCCGAATTACTTCCTAAACTTTCCCTATGGTCCCTCCGAGGACCCTCACAGTTCTTCTCTGGAATTCAAATGGATTACTAAAACACAAACTTGAACTAGAACCATTAATAAACGATAGAAATATTGACTTATTACTACTAACAGAAACACACCTGACAGAAACTCAATACTTTTACATAAACGGATACACAACTTACAAAACTTCTCACACAGGACAAAGAGCCAAAGGTGGCACGGCAATCCTAGTCAGAAACACTATTTCCAATCACCTTCATCTCTCTGAAAGCACCGACTCCTATCAACACACCAGGGGGGCCGCGGTAGCCGAGTGGTTAAGGCGTCAGACTCTCGGNAAAAAAGCAATAGTGTACATTACCTCTATTTACAATGCAATATTTCGCACAACCTATTTCCCTATCCAGTGGAAACTATCTTTAATAACTCCAATACCAAAACCACACAAATACCCCAGTGCCCCATCCTCTTATAGATCAATAAGCCTCTTTCCTATTTTATCCAAAATCTTTGTACGTATCCTCCTTAAAAGACTAATTCCTATATTCGACTCTGAAAACGTAATTCCTAATCATCAATTTGGGTTTCTAACTCTCCATTCCACTGTTCAGCAGGGCTGTAGAGTAGTCAACACGATATCTTCGGCTCTAAAAAACAAACAATACTGCTCAGCCGTATTTCTGGACGCTACGGAAGCATTTGACCGAGTATGGCACCGCGGCCTCCTCTATAAGTTAAAATGTATCGCCCTCATTCCTACTACCTTATCGTGAAATCCTTCCTCTCAGATCGATGGTTTAAAGTAAGAATCGGCACCGATTTTTCATTTGTCACACCAATCATAGCTGGCGTTCCACAAGGAAGTATCCTAGGCCCAATCCTCTACACCATCTACACTGCTAACATAACCACACATCCAAACACACAAATCACAACTTACCCGGACAATACCGCAATCTTATCACACTCCAATCCTATCCTAGGAACAGAAGCACTGCAACAACACCTGAACCTTATTACCAACTGGTGCAATCAGTGGCGGATCAGGTTAAGCGAACAAAAAAGCCAACAAGTTACATTTACGCTCAAACGATAAACCTGTCCCCCAGTGCACATTTACAACAAAATAATACCACCATCGAACCAAGTCCGCTACCTTGGGCTTTACTTAGATAGTAGACTTACTTGGAACTCACATACACGATTAAAACGGCAAGAACTTAACAAAAGATATGGACTATTCCGACACTTTCTTGCTTCAAAATCAAAACTAAGCATTCATAACAAACTAACCGCCTACAAAACACTCATCAGACCTATTTGGACCTACGGAGTCGAGCTGAAGGGCTCGGCCAAATCGTCCAATATCCAACAAATTCAGTCGTTTCAATCTAAAGTTCTCCGCCGTATCCTCAATGCTCCCTTCTATGTCACAAATCAAACGATCCATAAAGATCTTAAAATCCCTTTCGTCAAAGATCTTATCCAAACACGATTCTTCACTTTTCACTCTAAACTCTCCCTCCACCCTAACTCACTAGCCCTAACTCTTTCCGCAACATCTCACCCTTACAATCCTCCACGCCGTTTAAAACGACGATGGCCTCGTGACCTTCTATCTAATCCACCGAATTAACTTTAACTCCCCCCAATTAAATAAAAAAGTAAAGAAAAAATAATCAAGTTTCAATTCTACTTTTTCCAACAAAATTTATGACCTGTTCACGCAAATTTAAACTGGCGTCGAGTATTGTTCTTGGATAGCGCATTTAGTAAAATGTGACACAATGTTGACCTAGTATCAAACCTTGGGACACGCCTGTTGGAATAGTAATATAATAAACATATAAATATCTCATTTTCAGGAAACTATGTACAATTGTTAATATATAATTTGGAAAATTATATTCAACAATATCGTCTTGCCACAATACGTCCAAAGAATTTTCCGTAACAAGCGTTCAACACCTTATATTTTTTATTTTTAAAGCTTTCAGAGATGTGGCGGATTTGTTTATACATGTTGATTAGCTAATGGGCATCCTGAGTATTAACATTTTGATCAATTTACTCAAGAAACTGAGTAACTAATAGGACTGAAGCTCGTGTAAGTTATTCAACGTTTAATCAAATCCCTTTCATATATCACGCACTTACAAATAAACTAAATATTGACTTTGGGAAGCTGTAAATGTTCAAATATCGCTAAGAATTTGGATGAAAATATTTTAGAGCAATTTAAAAGATGCAATTTTGATTGAGGCAATTTCTTTTTAATTTACTTAGGGACAATTTTATTTAGGTTTTTCGAAAAGCATTGCAACGCCAACTGATAATAAATAGTCATTTATATTCGATCTAATAATAACAAGATGAAAAGAATGAAATTTATTTACTTAAAAAAAAGGATCATACTAACCCGATTTAGAATATGCAATACGATGGATAACCTTTGCCCAAAGCCTGCATATGTGTCTGGCATGTAGAGCTGTTCAATTCCACTTAATTGTAGAGTGCCATTGTTGGTTCCATATAAAGAGCTCGTTGGAATGCCTGTGTTTAAGCACGGAAGCGAATATTTGGGTCCCTCTACCCTTTTTCCCCCCATTTTTTTAAACAATGTTTTATTATACAACATATATATATTGAGTGTTACATCGAGCCTTAATTAGATTAGTTAGATATGGTTAGAATGTGTAAAGTGGAGGAATATCATCCAAAAAATGGACTGGTTAGGATACACGAAACAAACAGTACTAATAATACTTTTTTAATTATCAGTGTAATGTAAAAATAAATTAATAAACATTATTTTCAAATAGCAGGAGGAATGTTGACCACATGTGCTAAGGGGTTTAAGAGAAATTATATTTTTTAAATATGATTCAAAGCAATGTTTTCTTTATTTCAAATAAACATTCAACTGAGAGAATATTTTTATATTTCCAAGAGAATTTTTGCAGAGAAAAGTTTTCTTCTTATTTTAAACAGGTATTTATGCTAATTAACCTCTTGTATGAAATTAAATCCACTGCTCACTAAATCTCCAACAGCACGAGCTGACAAGCATTCCTAAACCGCCCTCTCGTCTCTTCACAACAACAAGTTGAAAATTAGTCCATTCTACAAAGTAAATGTATACAATTAAACTCAAATAATTAAGAACAGACTAATTGTTTTAAATCGAATATTATTTGAAACCTATTAGAAATAGTTTATGCTTAATCATCATGCAATTTTATCGTTTTAATTATTATAGGTGGTTTTTTAAAATATTTAGTTGTCAATGTATAATGTATTGTATAAATTTAGTTATACATTTATAAAATATATTTAGTTACAAATGTAAAAAATTTTATCATTTCGTAACTATAATTATTAAATCTATATATCACAACTGCTGTTGAAGTTTCTTTTCCTTTCTGCATATACATTCATTTCTCTCTCTCTCTCTCACTCTCTCTCTCTCTCTCTCTCTCTCTCTCTCTTTCTCTCTCTCTATCTATCTATCTATCCAAGGTTCAAAATATTAAAACGTTCGTTCGGAGTCTGAAAGGCTTAAAAATGTACCACACTGACTCTTTTTTTAAAAATAAACTGTTACAAAATATTAATCACTGACGACCACTGTTTTAACCACTGTAAGTAGTGAAGAAATAATGATAACCATGTTGGTCTAAAAATGTAAGAAATATTTCTTCTGTGTATAGGCGTTAACTCACCTGAGGAAGGATTAAAATAAATCCGAACGTATGGATTGAAAGAAAAACTGGTTGTTGTTTTTTTGAGGTGACCTATTATCCCAGCTTCGAGAAGGAAAAATCATAAGTTATGTATCTATCTATGTATCTTTATCTCGCTATCTATCTATCCCTCTCCCCCCTCTCTCTCTCACTCTCACTCACTAATTTTATCTCCCCCCCCCAATTATTCAGACTATTCTTATTTTTTAAATGGTTTTTAATGTATATTTTACGTATTTAGTAATCGTTTAGTTTTAGCATTAAAACCATGGACATGCTCTTTTTCAATTATTCCTAAGTCAATCCATTTTATCTTTCAAAAAATGTGTAAAATTAAAGTTTTTGTTATCTCCGGATTTTAGACTTCGTTGGATTAGTTTGTGTAGTTAAATACGACTTAGACTAAGCGTCACTTGTTTGACTGCAGAGTAAGCCTCAAACAGATCCTGTAAATGTAAGTCGGTTGAAAAAGGATTTGTACAAAATCGTTTTAAAGTCCATAAAGCTGCTCTTCCCCGCATTAGTCGTTTTAACCTAAGCCAGCTTAAAAAACAGTCCTAAATTGATTGACAAATAACGCTTTTTTCTAGATATCCCGGTTGTGTTTACCCAAGTAGCTCTTTGCGCTCTGGGATACCTGGAAATATTTTCAATTTATTTCCGTCGCCAGAGAAAATATGTATGCAGCTAACAAGCTCATGAATGATAAGGAAGACGTGGCGAGCATGCAGGCCGGTTTATTGTAAGTAAACATCTTAAGGAGCCGTTGTGGCTGTTATCAGTATTCGCGGCCCGGCCTCGTTTCAAAATATGAGGATTACCCGAAATAGGCAAGTTTTAAAGATTAATTGACTTCAACCTAATTTTGACCTTTATCGGAAATAAATGTATTTTCTTGACAAACACCAGTAAGATCAATAGCGGTGCATTAAAAACAAATGTAAATAAAACACTACATTTTTCAGTTCAGGGAAAAAATAAAATCCGCTAAAAAAGTTAAGTAATATCAGAACACTTAAATCTATGTGGCAAAGGATGACGATGGACAATTTCTCATGCTCTAATAATGCTCGTTCCTCTAAACATTTGTTTTAACTTGCAATGTTGTGTTATGCAATTGTCAATAATAATTTCAACCTATTTACTTTTGCAAATAAGGGAAGTGTAAGATTAAATACACAAATACTTATCACCAACTGACTTTTTTTTTATCTCAACCAATACCTTACTTAAAAATTAATTAATTGAAAGAAGTTTTTTGGTCAACCGGGCCACGAAATATAATCTTATCACTAACAATCAAAATATTATATCAATGCTTAACATACCGATAACTAGATGAGCAAATGTAAGAAATAAAAATAGAAATCGAAACAGGAAATTTTTGAACGCGCAAAATAATAGTTAGGAACAGAGAAATACAGCCTGTTAAACAAATACATATATTTATATAAATAGAATCGTAGTCGGAATAAATACAGAAATAATGAAGGCAACAGGATTATTTTTTGTGGTATTAAGAAAGAAAGAGAAAGAAAATGAGAGAGAGAAAGAGAGAGAGTGAGAGAGTAGAAGTGAGCAGAGAAACATATAGTGAGAGGCAGAAACAGAATGATAGAAATATAGAAATTGAGCAATAAAGAAAAATATATAGATGGTAAATTAGTACAAACGAAAAATGTAAAGAAAAATAACGAGGAAATCTGAAAAGGTAAACTGAATTATGAAAAAAGGTTGCAAGTGATAAGTCTACTGTATGTAAATATGTAAGCCGTCAAAAACAAAGGAAAAAATGTGTCTCTCACATTATTCGGTACTTTAAAAGAGCGGAAAAATATCTGTTTTAAAATTAAAATGAGGTAATAAGTGACAAAATATTATAACAATATAATAAAACAAGCATTAAACAAAAATGTAATTCAAGTAATTTAACAGACAGATTTTGTCCTAAGCGGAATCATATTTACTGCTTATTCAAATAACATACATATTTGTGCATGATGTTAAAAAATATTTTTCCCCTAAAAAAAATCGATTTTCATAGTTTTTGCTTAGATTCAAAAACATTTTGACACACTGCTCTAACATAGAAATGAGCATTGAACGAAATATAAACAATCCTACCTGACACACCCTGGAATCATTCATGACCAGTGTCTGAAACTCATCAAACAATAGATGGAAGAAACAAATGTTAGTTTTACATACAACCATTGCAATACCGGTAACTAGTTGTAGCAAGGAAACGAGATGTAGAGATTTAGTTTGTTCTGTGTGTTAATGTCAGGTCCAATCACAAAATAAATCTTGATGAAGTAACGCGTAAGATGATACGGAGAAAGTGATTTCGCAATCGATGATCACGCAAGCAAGTCCGATCAAAAATAAAAAAAAATAACGAGGAAGTCTGAAAAGGTAAACTGAACCATAAAAAAATAATAAACAAATAAAAATCCGGCGCAAGCGAAAGAAAGAGGAATGTGATAGAAAAGTGAAAGTGATAAGTCTACTGTATTTAAATATGTAGGCGGTCAAAAACAAAGGAAAAAATGTAAGACAATGATTTGTGAAAGATAAAGAAAGATACACATAATGAGAGAGTGAAAGGATTTAAAAGTTATGGAGAGAAAGTGAGAGAGACCAACCACACTTACAATTAACGAGAAAGAGAGAAATAGGATTGAGAAAGACAGAAAGAGAGAAACAGAGACAATGACAAACAGACAGACAAAAATAGATTGACATGGATTTAGAAAGAGAGTTAAAGAAAAAGAGAAATATAAGAAAATAGCTAAAAAGATAAAGAAATAAAAGAAATAAGGAGAAAATTCCCTTGCAAGAAACAGGGAGAATCATAGAATGATGAAAAGTGACAGTTATATTGTTAAACAGATTAAATTTTTAATGAATACAAATGTAGGCTAGTCAGAAACAAATGAAAAATTGAAAGGATAATGATTTGGAAAA
Organism: Cimex lectularius; assembly: GCF_000648675.2. Taxonomy (NCBI): domain Eukaryota; kingdom Metazoa; phylum Arthropoda; class Insecta; order Hemiptera; family Cimicidae; genus Cimex; species Cimex lectularius. The sequence continues at coordinate 422,698 of NW_019392825.1, read as the reverse complement.
GTTAAAAAACGATGTGCATAAGAGAGAGAGAAAGAGCGAGAGAGAGAGAGAAAGTGAGAGACAGGCAAACAGACATAAAAGTGAGATTTGGTAATCTGAAAATAACATAATACTAAACAAAACCAAAAGTTCTATACGTAAAAGAAATATTGAGTTTTTTAATATAACATTTCTCTTAAATCAATTATATTTCGTGGTCTAATTGACCAAATAACTTCTTTACATTAATTAATCTTTATGTAAGGTATTGGTTGAAGTGAAAAAGTTAGTGCCACGAGGAGGATTCGAACCCACGACCTTCAGCTAAATACGCCACTGCTCTACCACTTGAGCTTTTTGAGTTTTTATTAAAGATTGAAGTGTAGAGTTTTGTTTATTTTTTGTACAATTGACAATGGTATGTTATTCGGATCTTTGTAACTAACAACGAATAATAGCGGGATGTTAAGAGAGAGAAAGATGGATAGAGAGGAAGAAAGAATACGGGAGAACGATGAGTAGAATGAGGGGGAGAGGGATAGAAAATAAATACATAGACATATAGAGAAAGCTAAAGGAATAAATTATGTAAAGTAATATAGGTAAAAAGCACAAAATATAATGTTTCCAAGATCACGGTTATCATTACAAAAAAGTATTAAAATATGTTATTGTTTCGGCATGTATAGTCAACGCTTGTTTCCTTCTAACGTGAGTGCTGCTCTGGTGCAAAATATTCGGGACGAAGTTTTCCAAATGAATACCGCAATGTTTCCCATGCCAATTCCCATTTCACCTCTATTCTATGGACGAACAGGGCTATTTTTCTGAACCGGCCATCGGAACTCCTAGATCCAGTTGGGCAGCTATTCGGGGAATTACCGATTCCGCCGGGAGGCGTCCCGCTACGGGAAAACTTATCACAAACTCTCGGGAATTGAAAGGGGCGAGAGAGGCGAAACTTTTCTTTGTACTTCCAAAACGGTGGCCCCGCGAAAAAAATACTACTAAAAGGGCTGAAGGGAAATAACGTTTTGATGGATGCGGGCGTAAGGCAAAATATATCTATTGCAAAGTTAAATGTTTTTGAACAACCCCACCCACATTCGATAAAACGAGCTTATGAATAGAATACTTTTCCGCAGATACTTCTAAGCATATATTTAGGGAAGAGTCCATTAATCAATGCGCAGTTTGCAATGAAAATAAACAAAAATCGGGCTTAAAGTTTCATAATTTAAAAAATAAATGAATACTTTAAATATGTATAACAGTTACACTGAATATTAAAATACAAATAAACAATCATCAAATTAATTGACCAAAAAGTTTGATACAAAAGACCTGAATTAATTATTCGGAAATCGTGAGATGCGGTCTGGTGTGATGCAGGTTTCAGAAAAACATTTTCTGTATCGTGCCAACGTTTCGATCTTTATTGAGATCATCTTCAGGGCCTGGGATTTACAAACATTGTTTACATTTAACAAATACATTTAGGATGTGGAAAAGTGAATTTATACAGTGCAAAATATATTTTTATATTAAATCAAAGCATTTCTACTCACTCAAAGTCTTCTGTGTAATTGTGCCATTCATGCGTGTCGTGTTGAGAGTACCAATGAGATTGTGCTGATTGAATATGAAAAATATATTTTGCATTGTATAAATTCACTTTTCCACATCCTAAATGTATATGTTAAATGTAAACAATGCTTGTAAATCCCAGGCCCTGAAGATGATCTCAATAAAGATCGAAACGTTGGCACGATAATGAAAATGTTTTTCTGAAACCTACATCACACCAGACCGCATCTCACGATTTCCGAATTATTATCGATTAACGGTCACTAATCACCACACAAAAGACCTGACTTAACATGTCGAATTCTAACATAAAAATAAAAAACACATGTAGTACAATACCAATAATTTTAACTGGGGGCGTCGGCGGCCGCAATGGTTACACTTTGACACGGCGCTCATCACTGTAAAAGTAATGGTCCCGGGTTCGAATCCAGCGGCCCTGCATTCGAACCAGACATACTTATAAATATTTTTTTTTTCAAAAACACCGGCAAAACCGCCGGACTGTTGAAAAATCTCAGTGTTAACAAAAATTAATATTATGTACAAAATTGCTAAATGTAAGTAAAATCTTATAATTGCTAAACTTTTTTTTGTTTTTTATTGTAGCTCGCGGACATTATAACAATAGTTTCCTTGCGGGAATGGAATATATTAAAGTATAATTCAAAAAAACAAAGTATATGTTTATTCTAGCAAAAATCGTGACTCTATTCAAAATTGGTTTTCTTGGCCCATTTGGTTCAACATCTGTCCCTTGTTTTTATTGGAAGTTTCCCTGTTCTTTGCTCAATATTACTTTTTTATTTTCTCAGTCTCTTTTCCGTCCATTTTCCGCTAAAGACGTGCAGGTTTCAACTGAGCATTATTTAATATATCAGTACGTTTGTGATTTATTTCTTATATTCAATATTTGACACCAAATAAGTGCACTCATACTATTTTAATGATATTTATTTGATATAATAAACAATATAAATATGTTGGGGTTAATACTAATTGTAGTCGGCGTGAAGAGACATTTTTCTAAATTAGCATATGTTAAAAATTGATTTTGATATTAAACGGCCATCTTGTTTTAATCAAGATGAAAATCCGCTAAAATATTAATTTTGACTGAATGATGAAATTTAAGCTGAGCAGCTTATATATTTTGCAGAATTTTTTAGACCAATATTTTTTATATACGTATATAATGTGAGACTTTTACGGGGTCTGTCATATCTGCGTATTTTATATATTCTTTAACTGGTCGTTCACACGTATAAGTATTTCTTTAATGTAATTTAAAAACAGATGCATATATGTAATATGAAATTGATGTATGAGCTACCATTGAAGTACTAATAAAACAAGTATAAATTGACATTATTCTTTTTAAAGGGTACTTACAGAATATAATAGAATAGAAGAGAAATCTCTTAATTAGAAAGAGACTCAGGGTATGTCCTCTGTATGGTACAGTTGTGACAGTGAAGCACATCCTAGAAGAATGCGAACAACATTCCGTTATCTCAAAAATTCTAAGGCATAACAGCGACCATAAAGATCGACTTATGACGTATTTAAAATCAATTAACGCTTACGGCCACATATAACCCCCACATGTGGTTCACCCCCCACTATTGTATTGTACGATTTATTAGCGTGAGTGGTTTAGCATGCATGCGGCTGTGACTGAATATCGAGTAACTCACAGACCCACCAATTTAGGTTAGTGATAACACATTTGTAGTATGATTGTGGGAAGGGTAGACAGCGTCTTGGTTATTACGAGATGCTGCGTCCTTTCTAGTATGATCATATTTATTAGCGTGAGAGGTTATGTGTGAATAGTGTGTAAATGGACGTGGCTGTCGAAGAATATCGAGTACGCCACAGGCCCGTCAAAAACCTTAGGATTTGTTTTATGGATGAGTGGAATTTGTACATACCGTTCGAATGTATTTATTCGCAAGAATGGAAGGAGGTCGGAAGGATTAGAACCATCTTACTGACCTCCACATTAATTGTAACGTTTGGAAACTAGGTTTATTAGTATAAATGTGAATTTTGAATATGTGTGTATGTAAATGGTCAAATATTTCAATGTACCACATGTGGAGGGATGCAAAAAGAAATGCAACTAAAACCGTAAGGTCCGATGAGTAGCCAATTTGAATGAAGTTATCAGTAAAAAGTGCAGATTTTTCAAAATATGAGAAATCTATGTGCGTGGTGCCGGCAATGACCGAAGTAGTTAGCCGGACGAAAAAAAATAGAAGAGAAAAATGTATATTATTATAACATTCAAAAAATATTTCAATATTGCACAATATCATAAAACAAAAATTCCATGGGCTGTAGCCAATATAGTAATGTATGAATTATGCTGTTTTAACAATTTAATCGTTTGGTTGTTATAGAAATACTAATTTAGACTCAGATTCAAAAAATATAACAAACAATTCAGTCAATAATGGGGATAATAAATCTCCAACTGAAATTATAACACAGCTTCGAATATACTATCAAACTTTAACGATTTTCTAATCAGGTATAGTAACATTAGTTAATCTATAATCATAAATTTATGATTATTACATGAATATTAAATAAACAATTTGAGTAATAATAATTTTAATTCAAGAATATTAAATAAATATTATCAACAATGGTGGCAATAAATTTTAACTAAATTTATAACACACCATAATATCTAATATACTATCAAATTTGAACAATTCTGTAAACTGGTAAAGGACGTTATTTCCATATTATTTATTTCTATAAACATAAACTTAACTTTTGGAGAGAGGTGTTAAATACCTAATTTTAAAAATAATAATTTTAGTTTAAAAATAATAAATAAATATTATAAACAATAGTGGCAATAAATCGTAATTAAAATTTTAACAATTATTAATTAATTCAATAATTACTTGTTAAATAAGCTTGCTAAAATTAATTGAATGAAAAAAAATTTACTACCTGCTAATAGTTAAATTCAATTATTAATTCTTTTCTGTATTTACAGGAATTAATAATGTAATTAAATAGCTAAGACCATTTTCCTTACCAATAAAATATTGAATGAATCTACTCCATGAAATTACTATGCATCTCATCCATTGATAACTGAACTCGTTTATGATTGGACATTCATAAACAAAATTATATGCATACATTCTCATCAAAATGCAAATTACATAATGAACATTTATGCCTATCTTCACATCTAAAAGCTGAGTAGTTTAAATTCATTCTTCCATTGCCTTCATTACACATGACATAAAATATTGTTTGTTATTATCGGTATGTAGTGACTATCTACAAATTCAATATTAACTTTTTTATACATTTGATGAAATCGTGTATCACTTCGTTTAATTAAAAAAGTCTGTAGAAATTGTAATTTTATATAATGCATAAAACGTTGCCTACACTTTTTATCCTTACGCAAGTAAATCTTTTTTACATTGTACATTTATACATTGCACAAATCTTTAACTTCTTTGAAACAATATATTTTTTGTCACTGACTTACTCTATTAGTTGTTCTTTAATCGGCTGTGATGAAGTTTGCAGTGAGATCCTTGTGAAATTTATACGCATCTGTACTCTTTTACAAACTATTGGACTCCTGCCTGTTTCCAAGTAAATGACAGTCTGGACAATTGAGGCAAATAAAATACTCCCTTCAAAAATATTTTTGCACTTATGGGTAAGGAATCGTTATTAAAAAAAATATTGTCGAATGTATGTACTATATGGTGTAAATGCTTATAATAAGTTCTGTAGTACTTATATAAATACTTAATATAAATAACAAATAATTAATAATACTTATATAAATTTAATATAATTTTATAAAATTATAACATTATAAATGTGGGTCACTTTATTGGACATTAGTCATATTCAAATTGGCAAATAATGAAAATTATATACAGTAGATTAACTTTAATTGACTTGAAACTTGTGAGAAAGTTTCAACCTAACTTGCTTGTTGTTATCATAATTAATAATCATCATAAAATAAATGTATTTATAGCTTGGTAAATCAGGTTCAGTCAACTTTCTTAGTTTCTATTTATTTTCTAGCAAACTAAGTACCATGTAACCTAGTAAGTAAAATTCAACGGTGAATACACTAGTAATCTTTTAAATTTTTTAAATTGATATATTATTTGTCACCCGAACTGGAATTCAGAAAAGATGACCTGAAAATACATTTTTTTCTTGATAGAAAAACGTTGAATCATGTATACTAACCCTAACCCATCTTACCCTGCACCAACCTAACCATAACTTACCATAACCAATACTAACCTCTTCTCTACTAAATCTAAACCAAACAAACTTTGGATTGGAACCAAGGTATGATGGAATTCACAACTTTGAAGGCGTGGCATGTCACAATTTGGTTGAAAACTGTCGTGCCGGCGTAGGGTCCATAAATGAGAATTTTATATCTGAAGATTATGTAAGTAATGTGTGGTTTTTAGTGACCGTTATTAAATGATTATTCGGAAATCGTGAGATGCGGTCTGGTGTGATGTAGGTTTCAGAAAAACATTTTCTTTATGGAGCCAACGTTTCGATCTTTATTGAGATCATCTTCAGGGCCTCGGATTTACAAACATTGTTTACATTTAACAAATACATTTAGGATGTGGAAAAAGTGAATTTATACAATGGATAAAATATTTTTTATATTCAATCAAAGTATATCTACTCACTCAAAGTGTTTGTCGTCTGTGTAATTGTGCCATTCTTGCGTGTCGTGTTGAGAGTGCCAGTGAGATATTGCTGTTTTATGTGTATATACGTTGGATTTTGAAGGGGTCGGTTTCTTTGAGGTGAAAAGTAAAATTAAATCTAAATGTTAAATAAAAAATATATAAGTGGCACAGTTTAAAAATTCACGTTTTAGATGTATATTAATTAAACAACATGAGAACACAAGTACATATAATACATGCGTTACCAAAAATTCTTTTTGTGTACTGAAAAACGACTTTATCTATTATTTTGGCGTTAAAATTATACCCCGCCCTGTTGCAATGTTGCACTATTAAACTATTATAAATTTTATGTATTTGGAGGATTTTCATAAAACATTTATGTTCAACTTTTAGCTCTGTTTTGAGTGCTTTACTCTTTTCAAAATATTTTGATAATCCACCTGTTGAGAGTAGGCACAAAAAAGGAATGTTATGGACATATTTAACATCGCAAAAACCTATGCTTGAAATATTTATAAATCAAGTTAAAAAAATTAGGTTGTATAAACAATAAACCTTTTTATTTTTTCGAGTACATTTCCATCGCAATCAATAATAATGTGGGAATTTTAGGAGCCGACAAACAGATGATGGCATGGCCGGCCCTCTGCGAATTTGTACTTCTTTTTCTGGTGTTTTACGCTTATTTTTTCAACCTGGGCCCATTTCAGCGCTCCGATCTGTTACTCACTCTCTGATTTTATATGAAATTGAAAGCAATGCAAACAGAAATTTTGTCTTCATTCCACCACAGTCTCGATATTCCTTCGCGCGGGAGATAAGCAACCCCCTTCATTTCATGTTAATAAATTTCATTCATTTCAATGAAATAACGTAAACACATCACCCGATACAAACCTAGAAGACCCTTTCTCAGAGTATTCGGTATTTTTATGAGCGGAAAAATCTGTTTTAAAATTAAAAATAAAATAATAAGAGAAAAAATATTATAACAACGTAAAAAAGTAAGCAATAAAAGACAAATAAATTGTAATTCAAGTTATTTAATAGACAGATTAAAGACAGATTTTGTCCTAAGCATAATCATTTTTATTGCTTATTCAAATGACATACGTAATAATGCATGATATTAAAAACCATTTTTCACCTACATAAAATCGATTTTCATAGTGTTCGTTTAAATTCAAAAAAATTTGACACAATACTCTAACAAAGAAATAAAGTGTAAATAAATATATGGAGGAAAAAGTGTCAGATTTACATATAACCATTGCAATACCGGTAACTAGTTTTCTCTAGGAAACGATATGTAGAGATTTTAGTTTGTTTTGTGTATTAATGTTAGGTCCAATCACAAAATAAATTTTGCCGAAATAACGGGCATAATTATAACATAAATAGACAATATAATAACAAGGAGTAATAATATAAATAAGGAGAAAGTGATTTTGAAATCGATGATCACGCAAGCAAGTCCGATCAATCAGCTGAAAAAATCAACAATAACAAAATTAATTTTTTTTCAACGAATGAAAAAATGTAGCAAGGTACACAATGTTTCTTTGATTTCTTTTTCAATGTGTCTTCCGTATATAACTATCCATTAAACTGTGCAATTTAATTATATGGAATATGCATAGACAGAATATATTTTGCAGTCGATGTGAATTTTTGACAGTATATTTTTTATATGCTAGTGAAATATCGTCAAAAATTTAACTTTTATAATAAATGATTATTAGGAAATCGTGAGATGCGGTCTGGTTTGATGTAGGTTTCAGAAAAACATTTTCTTTTTCGTGCCAACGTTTCGACCTATATTGAGATCATCTTCAGGGCCTGGGATTTACGTTGGTTAAACTTAACAAATACTTGTAGGATGTGGAAAAAAGTGAATTTATACAATGCAAAAATGTTTTTTTAAAATATTCAATCAAAGTATTTATACTTTCTCAAAGTGTTTGTTTTCCGCGTACTCATTTTGAGTGAGTAGAAATACTTTGGTTAAATACTTTGATTGAATATAAAAATTTTTTTTTTGCATTGTGTAAATTCACTATTTTCCACATGACTTTCCATGTTTGCCTGTGGTAAGGTCTGTGTAACCGGCAAAACTGAAACCATGGCCATATCTATGAAATTTTCAGCTATTGTGCGGGTTGGTTTCTAGAGAGTCCTCTATGAATTTCATCCCAATCGGATCCAATGAATGGCCTGCGTATCCGTAGACGTAAAATACGGAACAGAGCTGTATCTCTGAAACCATTACGCGGATTCTGATTTAATTTGCAGGGATTATGAGAGTTGTTTTCCAGGTAAGTCTCTATGAATTTCATTGTATTTTATCAACGGTATTGCCTGCGCAAACGCAAACGTTGATATAAACAGCTATATCTCCGAAACCATTCGTCCAATTTTTATGAAATTTTCACAGATGATGTGGCTTTTTCTAGATAATTTATTCACTAATTAAGTTTATTGGATGTCGGGCATGTAGGACAAAACTGCTCTCATATGCACTGACTCCCTCAGCGCGGTGAGAGCCCTGAGAGACATGGGACTCACTGGTCGGCAAAATCCAATTAAAATATGCGGACATCATGCGCGCCGGGAAAAGGGTGGTTTTAACCTGGATTCCAGGGCACGTTGGCCTGGAGGGGAACGAGAGAGCGGTCCTGGCCTCGAAGGCTGGTACTCTCGTCCCCCACAGTGATGATGTTGAGAACACCCCGATTTTGCCTGAGAACGCTGAGAGAATAGTGAAAATATGATATTAGAAAAGTGGAAGCGTCGTTGGGCCGACTCGGCTTATGCGCTGGTGTCCCGAAGGGAAAGCTTTGATCTGACTCGCCTGCGGATCTGCCGCACCTGCGACTGATGGATACCTGTTGGTCGGCGCTAGTCGACCTAGGTGCCCAGCATGCCTAGATAACAGACTCACGGTGTCGCCCTCCAACATTTGCGGTCGCAGCTTGACCCGGTATAGGGGCCGAAAAAGAAAACCGCCGGACTATAGGAGAATGTTCGAGCATGACAGCGAGTTTAAAGAAAAACTTTTAGGTTTCTGAAAGATATTGGGATAATGGGTTGTATATAGTGGGGTATTTATTTCATTAGTTAAAGTTTAGGTTAAGTTAACGTTCGAATAGGAGTATGCTGGGCGGCCTTGCACCATATCACCTCAAGGCTCTACCGCTGCTCCGCCAAACTGGGTCGGGGCGGAATATCGAGTACCCTCCGACCCGGATTCTAGACAGAGGATATGCATGTATTATTGGATTTGTATATAGGAGTATGTATTTATTTTATGAGTGAGTGTGAGAATGACTAGTTTTAGGGCACGTAAGGGCGCCGATATGACCAAAGATTGCGCCCGATCAGAGCCCAACTTCGGAGTCGCTCAGGCACCAGGTGGGTGACTCCCCATGATCCATCGGGGAGAGGCAAGAGGCCTCCTGGGAGTCTCGTGATTATAATTCTAATTAAGTTTATTCCAAACGGATCAATATGAGCAAGTGCATGCACAAAATATGAGGAAGTTATACTGCCCTCCCACTTGGCAAACTTGTTTTAGTGCTTCTAAAAGTCAATGCAAATTAGAGGAAAATAAAATATTATGATAATTATAAAAACAAAAGTTAATACTATGTTTTGGATTTGTGTCTCTGCATTGTTTCAATCCAAACCAAAGGGGGATTTTTCCTTTCATTAGTAACGTATTCATTCTATTCAACCCAATCTCGTGGCACATTTAGTAGTTTCAGTGCTTAAAACCAACAATTTTTAAGGGGAATCACTTTGCCAGAACAAGAGTTAAATTTGACAATATATTTTTAAAATTTAAAAACTTTTTATTAGAAAAACTATCATTAATAATTTCATGGTCTACATAAAAGAATTATTTGTTTCATACAACTACAAATTAGTTTTAAACTAGGTGAGATTAAAGTCAGCAACTTAACTAAAAGCTATATTGTTTGATCCTTTTAAACATTTAACCGGTGAAAGGGGGAAGTAGCAATTACCGGCAGTTTAAGTCTTCTGTCGAAACAAGTGGAAAACGGACATCGGCTTAAGTTCTTTCGATGGGATATCCTTTATTTAGGCAGTCTTTCCCATTTGTTTCATCCTCGGAAGCAAGAAGTACGATTTTGATTTATCACCAAAAGCCTGGGGAAAGTTTTTTGAAATGTAAATACCATCCGGTTCTTTACAATCGGCCGTATATCACAGGCAAAAAGGCAATTGAAACTTTCTTAATAACCGAGTTTTTCAGACGGAGAAGCTAAGGTGCAAACAGTCTCCCGGAATCCCTAAGTGGGTTATTAATTTAGTTATGTAAATCAAACTGATCTGGAAAGATAAAACGTGAATTGGGAATATTACGATTTTGATGAAAGGAATTCAATTAATATGAATCGTTTCTCACTTAATCATATCGTTTATTTAAAGTTGAGAGATTGAGAGATCTACTCCTACAACAAGATCAAAAGCTCGTCTTCAACTTACATAGTAATATATTTGTTATTAATTAAATGTTATTATATGTTAAGTATTTAAATCTTATATAAAAATTAATATTCTCTTGTAATATTATTGCAAGTGTCAAAGACGGTCGGCCAATTTATGCGAAATGAAGATGAACAATGGATATTTTACGCGATTAAGAATAGGCCATACACGTTTGACACACGGGCACCTGCTCTTGGGCCAAAGCCCGCGCAGGTGCCCCTTATGCAGAGAAAGGTTGCTCGATGTGTGCCACATAGTGGAAACATGCCATGCCTTGGCTCCCTACAGGGAGCGTGTAGGCATGCCATCCAATCTGAAGAGGGTACTCGAGCACTGCAGCGAGTTTCAGGGTCCCCTGTTCCGGTTTTTAGGGGAAATTGGGGTTTTCTATTGTATATAGTATGTCTCATGTGTTGTGTGTCTATATGTTTTGTCTGAGTGCATGTATTTATTAGCGTGAATGGCGAGGGGTGAGGGTGCAATATAACATCATCATCGCCCCTCGAACGTTGAGAGCGTATGAGTATGTGTTCGGGGTCGATGGCGGAATATTTATAAAAGTACTCCATCTAGTTTAGTTTGAGTATGGGTCGGTGGATGAATATCAAGTACTCCACCGACCAAACGGAATGAGTGTATTGTATGGATGTATTTATGTGTATGAATGTATTTATCTGTATGAATGTAGTGTTCGTAAAGAGTGTAAAAAAAATCTATATTCAGGTGGATGTTGAGGATGATGTTGAAAGTAAAAAAATCATCCACTTTCTATTTTAAAATTGAATTTTTGTTGAAAAATGTTAGAAATTTCAGATTGTTAAAATTTGTTTTGTCTGTGTATTCATATTTGATTATTTATGCTCAATTTTTCGTTTGAAAGATGTATAATAAATTTTACACACCCAATAATTATGGTGCCAAATTTCATCAAATTCCGTTAAAAATAACGAGCTCATCTTCATTAAATTGTAAACAATGTTTTTATTCTCAAAATAGTTTCTTCTAATAATTAATATAAATGTTGGAATATTCCGTTTATTTTATTCAATTAGTTTACATTTAATTATGTCATGATACATAGTTTCTGTTATAATAATTTGATATTTACATGGTTGTCGAATTTGCTGAGATTTTACACTATAAATTAACTTTTTTTTTTAGGAGTATAAATCGTGTGTTAATTGGGTTGACAATAAATAGGTTAAACGGTGATGTAGCTTCCTAAAATTGCATTGGGTTAGGATTATTAGCCTAATCTCTCTCACCCGGCAGTGATTGCATATTGCAAGCAAATCGGAACCGTGAACGGCGTAATGCCTAAATACCAAATTAGACGCGTATACCTTTGATAAATCCCACACCTTGACGTCCATTTAGGATAATTACTGGTAATTAATACGCGTACGAGATCAAATGGGATGAAAGCGCTGTGCAATATTAAACCCGGTCTGTCTTTTTAAAAAGTTTTTAACCGAGGAAAACAATTGTTTGCGAGTTTGAAACGTTGCGAACACATTTTATGTTAATATCTACTGACATTTGTTTTTTAATTTTTATTGACGCATTTTTATTATCTATATCATTTTTATACTATATTCCTTTTCTGCTAAGAAAACCACCATGTAATAAAAGAATTTCTTGCTTTATAATGTAAAAGGAGACTCGTTTTTTCAGTAGTCCATTAAAATTAATTTATGGATTTTTTAAGTAGTTAATGCTAAATAAATTACTTTACTGAGAAGACTTAAAGAGAAGAAATAAATTCTAAGCATAAACTTACATAAACAGGTAAATACCTGGCATAAATAATCTTTTATGGGAAATATTTTGTGAACCTTAATTAATGATTATTTAGAGATCGTGAGATGCGGTCTGGTGTGATGTATGTTCAGAAAAACATTTTTTTTTACTTTTCGATGTTTATTAAGATCATCTTCAAAGCCTGGGAGTTATACACATTGTTTAAATTATACTAATACATATAAGATATGAACGTGAATTTATACAATGATGTATACAAATTTTAAGTTTAATCAAAGTATTTGTACTTACTCAGAGTGTGTGTTTTCTGCGTAGATGTGTTACTGTTGTGTCTCATGTTGAGAGTGTTAGTGATAACAGAAGTTACAGTGAGATTAATACTTATATGTATTATGTTACCCTTTTTCAGCATACTTCAATATGTTTCTTTGCACTTATCGTATGTAGTAGTATTTAGTAAGCTCAACTTGCTCATCAAACAATTTATGTACCATATTTACCAACGCTTATTACATATCTTTCTTCGTAGTTACCTCATTGCCAATCAAATTATATTTTTATATACTTAATTTCATGTATTTTTTGTCTATCCATTTATGCACGTATTTTACAAGAAGACGATTTTATTAGCAGATTTTTCTTCTCATCCTTCACCCTGCCATTTCCAATTGAGATTCCTTACCGTGGAACAAACGGCCACTCGGTATGCTAAAAATACAATTTTTGGGGAGGATTTAATTTTTTAAGTAGATGATTTGATTTCGCCTATAAAAGGAGCCCAAAGGAAGGCAAGGGGGTTTGCATATCTTTAAAACATATTTATTCTAATTCAAAGGTTCTCCCTTTGCTGGTTTTCCCTTTTACATTTCTATCTTGAAGGGCTTATATATTTACAAGTTTATATTAAAAGTGTAACATTGTCTTATTAAGTCAAGAGTAACCAGCCCTAGATAAAATTTCCTAATGAAAGATTGCATTTAACTAAACCTAATAGAAATAAATAAAACGAAAAAATATCCGTCACATTATTATCAAAGAAAATTTTTTGAATCCTGGTCGGGCTGGACTTGGACTCGGTTTTTGAGAGTGGGCGTCCAGCTTCTTTCCTGCGCTCTTGTCTCAATAAATCTCGCTCTCTCTCTCTCTCTCTCTCTCTCTCAAACTTCTTGCAGAAGATCTTGTGTTCGACTTCCTTTTGGATTCTGCGTTATAAAACGAATATTGCTTTTTTTGCACTAAAGAAAGGTTTATCCATGTACTCCACCTACCTGAATGGTGCTTCCTTGACTCCATATAGAGAGCGTACAAGAATGCCTTCTGACAACAACATTGAGTTTGAGGACGGCAGCGAGTCCCTGTTCCGATTCATGGAGGAAAAAGGTTTTATTGTATATCAGTAATAGACGTTTTGTGCCCCTCGCATGTGTGAGAGTGGATGTATTTATTGGCGTGAATGTGTATGGTGGATAGAGTACCCCTCAATTAGCTATAAAATAGTTGAAAGGGGTGATTGAGGATTGAGTACTCTAACAGAGTGAATGACATATAAATAAGTAATCGAATATTTAATGTTCAGTGAGAGAATGAAGGGGTTTGGATTTAGATACTGATTGCGTTGGAAATTGAAATGACCAGGTGTTGTCTGGAAGGACACGTCCGAGGTCTGACGTACTGCCCACACCTGGGTAGTTGATTCTCGAAGCCTGCCGGTTATTCTTTTAAATTAGAAAAACTGGAATTGGGGGCGGACTGCGTAAGGTGATGGAATCAACTCTGTACAAATTCGTATGTATGTACACATATGCCTATCAGAGCTTATATAAATCAGTAACAACTAATCTGCTATTTTAGAATTTATTCTTATTTACCACCTGGCTAACTGAATAGATTTGTTATTACTAATCAAACATTACTTAATTTATTACTTATTTATCTATCACTGCACCTCCATATGATACATCATTTCCAATCAACCAATGTATTTATATTCTTAATTGCGTTACTTTTATCTATCAGGCCATAGATTGATGAGAGTAGGCCTACTTACCTATCTACCAACTGGCCTTGTAGTCTGAAACGTAAGTTTATAACATTAACATATAAGCTCATCATACATTTAAAACACTCAAACAATGAAACAACCAACATAAATGAACAACCTAATTATATTCGAATATATTTATCTAATTAGAGAGAAAGGTGTGCATCGTTCCACTTTTTGGACCAGTTTTGTTAAGATGTACATTTTCCTTGATTGTAGTATTCAAAAATAACTTACAATCTAGATTACATAATACCTAGGACTTTTACAGACATACAGGTAAAAGGTTTTCATTTTCATAGTAAAGAAATTGCAAGAGGGCTTAACATCTAACTCCCGATGGGTGTCGCGGATTAAAGAAAAAAAAGATTGGCTCTGACGGGATTAGAACCTAGAACCACGAGATTGCCAAATTCGAGTTGGACGATCGAGCGATTCGATCACCCTGTCTTCTTCTGAAGAAAAGTTACGTTTAATTTGTGCAGTTTTTCTTCACTCCTATAAATAAAGCAAACAAACAAGAATAGTATTTCGGAAGCAATGCGTTTCAAATAAATGGGTATTATACGCCATTAATTCATTTGCAATGCAAGCCTAGGCGAATTGATGACAACAATATTTTTACAATACCATTCCGGTTTTTTTCAAAGTTGATATCCACATTTGGATGGGTATCATCATTTCATAACGTCACTTTCTACTTGGTCATGATCAATCAGCAAAAGTCCCTAAAAAGTAAAAATTAACCCCGTTGTGCAATTTACTTTTTACCTTCTTACCCTTCGACCTGCTTACATACTTATCAACATTTCTATACTTTTTTATTTATCTTTACAATTTTAAAATCACTTGCCTAACTACCTAATTGCTTACTATCTGTTTTATTTATCAATCTATTTATATACAAAAAAAGACAAATTTTACAATTGTGCAATATCAAATAAATTGTACTTTGTAGAATTGCTGAGGATGAGACGATGTAGGTTTTAAAAATGATACAAAAGTAAATGTTTTTACACTAAAATTTGATGATAAGTTCATTAATCTCCACATATTCTGTTTCTACACATCTTTCTTTTTTTCTGAGTTTCTCCACTTCTTCAAATCATTCTCTCGTTATTTACGTGTATGCATAAAAGTGTTACTGTGATAACGAATTTTAAAATTTCACAAATAATTGCGCTTTAAAAGTAAAATAAATTATCAGATGGTAGAGACAACCGAAACATTAGTCCTTTGTACTACTGTTACATGATTGTAAATGACCAAAAGCTCAAAGTACACATTGAAAGTTCAAAACGAATTAAACAAACGGTAAAAGATCTGCCAGTAATTTAAAACTAATCTTAACTACCTTTTGAAATACAATAGGAACCCCACTTTCCTCAAAAAGGAACACTCCAACCCGGTGAATTCCCTTGAAATTCAACCAAATTGAAAGTTCAAGACTGTAAATCTGAAGTTTGTTTAAAACGCTTTTACGCCCAAGGTCCGCCGGGCCAGATAAGGGGTTAATCTTCCCCGAATCAGATTAACAAAGGTGTATTGATTGCTGGTACTGTGGAAAAACAGTCGAAAAAAAAAATTGTGCCTTTTAATGTTATAAATTTCTTAGACGTTTTATGAATTATGATTTTATATAATATGCGATTTGAATGTCGATTCGTAATTAGCTAGAAGTGTTGGGAAGAATCAGGAAATCAAAACGTTTACTCGACGACTTATTTAAACTGCTCAATAATGAAAAGCGATATTGCCAAGTTTGTAGTATCTACTTTTTGTTTTATTTTTATTATAAATTCCATTAAAATTTAATAGCAATTATTGTTTTTTACTGAAGTAAGATGAAATTAACGGATTTTGAAAAATAACAAAATAAAAGGTTTTAATTCCATAATTTTGTTTAGTGGACACATTTTTTTAATTAATGTGTATATATTGTGCTCTATTAGCTAAAACCTTTGTGCACCTGTTAGGCATACTGATAATCAGGTTGTCACTAATTTCAGATGGAATTTCACTCCATAGATGGAGTAACATTGGAACATTGGACCATTGGAACCCACTCAGTTGTGGGACAACTGGCTGCTGATGGTGATCAAAAGGCCTCTGCAACGCATGCCACATGTGCTCAATGAGATTGAGGTCTTGAGACAACAGGGGAAGGGGCAGATGGGAAATTCCCAGGTTTACTAAATATTGATGAACAATTCTAATTCCATGAGGTTTGGCTTTGCCTTGCAGAAATCGAAAATCTCCGCCAATGGGATCCCTAGTTTGAAGAATGTATTCCTCAAAGTCCAGTTCATCCTCCAGTGTAAATCCCAGCCCAAACCATTACAACGCCTCTTCCAAACTGCAACTAAAGGGAGCACTAACTGGGGAAGTGTACGCATTTGCTGTTTTCGGTAGATATTTCGGCACCTGCTATCACCATAGATAGAACCGCGACTCATCAGTAAATATAACAGCATTCAAATTGGTATTACCGTCTAATTCGTAGAGGTTAGGGTACCAGATCTTGTCTAAATATTTTTTTTATATATATACGGATGGGGGAGGGTGATAACCATCTGAATTGCGCGGCTACTTAGTTTCGTTCCATGTTCAAGCCCAGCTGCATGGGTAATGGCTCGCAGTGGCTTAGTGGTGAGAACCCTAGCGGGCACCTATAGACGAGGTTGTGTTTCATTCGTTGCTGTGGACCGTAGTAATTGCGTATGATTACGAATTACCTCCCGAACTTGTGGGAATCGGATGGATCAGATGGCCGAGAGCGTACAGCCAGCGAGGAGCTATGACTACGCTGACGGCGTCCCACGAATGCGTGAGGAATGGTGGAAGGGGGCGGATGCTTCATGGTGGCGGTCGTCTCAGTTGCCTTTACCGTAGGCATGGTCTCCTCTGGGGGTGATTAGAGAGTCTACTAAAATCGAAAACGCGGCCGGAGGTCACCGGAGGTTTCGACGCTATCAGAGCCCCTACACCCAGGGAGATAGCATTGTCGTCTCTATGTATGGAGTGCGTGGGAGACTTTGCCGATGCATTTCGACCACTTTTTGGGTATTCCCTACGCCGAACTCTCAGAGGAAGCAGATTTTCCGTGCGCGGAAGCGAGTCGCTCCTAACTTGAAAATCTAAACGTGTGATAAGGCCTGCCGCTAGGTGCGCACGCTAAAGAACCTCAGGGTTAAAAGACATTGAACAATATTCTCCTGAGTTGCTGGTGGGGAACGTTGCTGCAGGTCGTCTCAAAGCGATATACGATGTGAGGTCATCTTCCCACGAACGATTACGAATCGTTCGTTAGTATTGATGAAGGCCTTGACAAGAAATCTTGTTGTTCATTTCGGATATGGCGGGCACAATGGAAAGGAGTCCGTCTTGCATTAATGACAATATTTCTGTCCTCCTTTAGAGTTGTAATGCGCTGAGATCCACTACCAATCCTCCTATTTGCACTTTTAGTCTCTGGGAATCGGGAGACCACGCTCTGAGAAACGCAACTCTCTCTGCGATATGCACTTGCCGGAGACCTCGATGGCTCATTCTCATAATAATATTGCAAACTTCTGGTTCAAGGTAACTTCTTTCCATGGTTAAATATAATACAACTCGATTAAAATGGAGAAAAGGAGTTTATGAGTAATTTTCATGCTTACCATTCTTAAGTAAAGCCCTAATTAAAAGTGACAATTAAGATTTGTTTGTTTTTGGTTTGTATCTTCTACTGTTTTATCCAACTAACAAGAATATGTCGGTTATTTTATTTAAAATTAATAGAATAAGAATAAATTACAAATATCCTTATTTATTTTGCGCAGTGTATGCCAATGTTTAAATGTATCTATTTTCAACTTTTAAAAATAGTAAACGTGCCAGTATAAAATGATTTGAGGTAGGATGTAACTAAGATATTTGAAACGTCATTATTATAATTTTCTTTATTAAAAAAACGGAAGATATAGTCAGAGACCAAATAACCCCACCCTGTAAATACTCTGTAAGTACAAAAGAAACACATCTAAATGGTATAAACATAAAAAGGTCATCTGTCCCTGGCCTGCAAAAGCTGGGTCGAGAAAGGTCATATTTACTAGCTTGCTGAGCTGCTTGCTACCAAGATCATACAGGACACGTTCGAATGGGGGTGAGACTACGTAAGTGGAGAGCATATAGTACATGCTGGAGTATATAGTACAGATTGCAAAGGAAGAAATACGACATCCTGAATGACCTATGCGTATTAGAAGGAATGTATTTATTTTCGTGACTGGCGGAGCTTATTCCCCGCTTACCCCGATGAATATCCCTTAATTTGGGGTAGTGTGAATCAATGTGTAATTAGCTTGCATGGAGAAGATTATCCCCAATTATCCTGAGTAATATCGAATACTCTGTGGTAGTGTAAATTCTAACCAAACTATCACGTTTTTACCTTGTTTCTGTGTATTTGTTTTTGTTATTTGGGCTTTTTTATCCACCATTGACGAGGCCTTCATTTAAAGGGAGGCAGGATAAAAAACAGACTTGATTATCGTTGTGCCTTAAAAACATAGTATTTTGGCTTAAGAAACAGGAAAATAAATTAGTCAGTTTCACGCGGGAAAAAAATTAACGTTATGAAAGAGAGGGGTGAAGATGACAAATGTAATTTACCGGCCCTAAAACTTCAAAAAATAAAATTAAATAGAAACGAAACAATAATATAGTTAACAGAATATTTCAAAATTATTTATAGTATTACAATATTTTTAAATAAACTGCGCTATAAACAGTACAGATTTTAATGTTGAAAAATCGCACCTAAGAAGACTGAATACAAAAAAGATTGTTCTATGTGAATAAAAAATTTATGACTTAAATCGTAGCAGATATGCTAGCCATATCACACTTGTTGATTTCCTGGCCTGAATATTTGGGTCAGTGATAAACGATACAAAGTTTAAAAAATAAAACTTAGTGGATAATTTTCTGTAGGATTCTAATCTCAAAGAATATCAGTTTATAACTAGGTTAACACCCGCTATCAGGACAAAATGGCCTGCGCAATAATACAGCCGTTTTCTCACATGGCTGCGCTGTCTCAAATTTGATCGTTCATGCGGCAAAAATTAGTGCACATATATTTAAAAATAGAAGCAGTAAATAAAATTATAAAAAATATAATAATGGGCCAGGACATGACTGGTTTTAGCTAAGATAATTAAACACGTAGGAATTTCTATTAGCAATTTAAAGTTAAAAAAACATTCCGTAAGATAACGAAAATAATTGAAAGCAACAAATAGCGACATTCTAGTTCTGCCGACTCACTATTTTCAATTATTAGAAACGAATTGAAGATTGGAAGGTCATTTGACAGAAACCTAATGCCCTTCGATAGGGATTTTCGAAAACATCCTTTCACAAGGCAGAGAAGAACGTGATGAATCAGGCTCACATATCCTCTTCAATTGTAATGCTGTAGGTATTGACTATAGATAGACAAAGAAAACGGTTTAATACAAAATTCGAATCATCTAACTTCTAAATAGATTTTTTTATTAGGATTTTATGAAACGAGTTTTAATTTTTTAAACTAATTTGCCAACTTAATGAACGTTCAAAAGAGAAATTTCCGTGAGGTATAAAATTTTAAAAATCAATCCCTCAAATTTCAGTTAAACATTCAGGTAATGGTTGTACTACCAGAAAATTATTTAGTTTGAAAAAAATCGTGTTTTATAAATTAATCAAAATTAAAAAGTAATACTCCCCGATACTCGTATAATATACGTGTCCAGAAAAAGAAACATAAAAATAAAACTAAATAAAAAATCAACTCACATATAATAAAAAACCTGATTCATTTAAATTTTAATTTTTATTAATTTAAACTCAATTTGGTGGTAAAAATGTTTAAAATCTAGAATATTTTTTTTTAACTGAAAACCTTTTTTATGCCATGTGTCCCTGGGCCTTCTTCAGAGCTATAATATTTTATTATAATAAATAAACACTTCTGTTTTACTGTTTTGATTACAAAAAGAATGGTTGTTTAATTATAATTTTAATCAAATTTATATGCATACATATAATTATCATTATTATAATAAAATATTATAGCTCAGTAAAGGGTCCAGGGACGTGGCCCGAAATTTATTAGCAATTGAAATATATGGCATAAAAATAATTGGACTGTTTAGTTCATAAAACAACTGACATTCTAAACATAAGGTTTATATTTATCCTGATTATTGATTCTGGTTTTTATACACCCAAATCATATTACTTTTAGCAGTCTTTACAAATTACAAAAAATTGCCGGCAACCCTCGAGAATCACCCACCCCGGGTGTTGGCAATCTGGGGTCAGACCAGTCACGCAGTTGGGGTGTTTTAGTATTCGATATACCTCCATCATTCTTTACACCTATTTAACACGTACCAAACTGAGGACCGACGGTGCCCTAACAACGCTGTTTCCTCCAAGAATAAAAACAGTCCGCGCTATCTAGACGGGCCAAGGAATTGACTTCTCCAATTTACGTCAAGTTGAGCAACCTTTTTTTACATGCCGGATACAAAAGTTCATCTGCACGTGTCAACCTCGCATGGCTTATCCTTAATCGGGTGAGGCTGACCATTCACAAATTAGATCCTCTGAGAACCACAACAATCGGAACAAGAGTGCTCATGATATGTGAGAGCTTCTCTGCCGATACGGCCGACTTAGGCTGCCACCTTCTTTTAATCATGTTTTTATTGCATTTATTACTTTAGAGGGCCGGATAGCGGTGGCTAATTTCTTGAGGCTAATTGAGACATCCCGTCCTCACACTCTTCCTCCAGACCTATGAGTACCCATACAACAAAGAGCACAACGACAAAGAACATATTTATATTTATAGTAATAAATTTAATATAAAATATTCTTTTTTGTTTTTAGAAATTTACAACTGTTGAATTAACTACAACAACCAAATATAATGTTGAAAAAGAATAATTGATTTTGTTGTCGAGGGGGAGAAGTCACTCAGTTGTGACACTCCGATGTAGATAAACCTAAGGTAAACGCTTGTCACTCGCTATCACTTGAATTAATACCAAGGGGGCCAGCGGTGTTTCAGTCGGCGGTGTGGAGTACCGGAAAGTGTGGTAGAAGAAAGTTGGGTTACTAAGGAATGTGGATGACATGTGAGTGAGGAGTTGAATTTGTTGTATATTAATTTGCTGGCGCGGAAAACATAAGCGATAATTATATCATGGTGAAGGATACATATATTAGACATATACGATTGGACACATAAAAAAGGGCGTTTAATACAACGGTGAGTTTTGGACTGGAAGGATTGGATTCAATAGGAGTTGGATACTTTGGCTGAGACCCATATTTCGTTGGTGTTTACGATAGTTCCTGTCAACACATCACTATGTGTTGTTGAGGAAAACGCAATACTCTCCTCAATATATGGAGCGAATGGGAGCACAGCTTCTAGGAGAATTTCCACGATATACCTCGGTTCAGTCAAAGGTCCATCCTATTCAATTCAGTAAGGGCGTAGATGTTGATCCCCATACCATAACTGACTGTCTTTGAAATGGCTTGTGACTCACGCATGGCAGATGAAGCAAAGCGTTTTTCACGTCTTCTCCACACACTGTCCCGGTCATCTGATTGCTACAAACCAAACTGGCGCCCATCTGTAAAGCTGTTCAAATGACAAACCGACATGCTGATCCATTGGTGACCCTAAACCGCTTTAATTTCTATTTTTCTTGATTTATAAACTAAAGAATGTAAAAGATTAATCACATTTTATAAAAATAAGCAACAAGTTATTAATGTAGTGTTTACATTATAAATCAACTACAATATTAATTCTTACATAGATTATATTTCCTGGTCCGATTGACCAAATAAAACTTCTTTCAAGTATTTACTCTTAATTTAAGGTATAGTTGAAGTGAAAAAGTTAGTGTCTCGAGCGGGATTCGAACCCACGACCTTCGGCTAAATATGCCGCAGCTCTAACCACTTGAGCGATCGTGACTTCGATCCACTCGGACACCAATTCCCCTGCATCAACCTACCTTTCGAATTTTCCCTCCTTTTTGCCATTTTTCAAATTTCGTGTAATCAGGATTCGATTCTCGGCGACAAATAAGAGTGGATCGAAGTCACGATAGCTCAGGTGGTTAGAGCTGCGGCGTATTGAGCCGAAGGTCGTGGGTTCGAATCCCGCTCGAGACTTTTTCATTTCAACCAATACCATACGTAAAGATTAATTAATTGAAAGATTAATACTTATAGCTAGTTTTTATGGAAATAAAAATATAAATACAAGTGTCCGGCTTTCTGTCTTTAAGTGTACAATTTATGTAATAAATATTTTTATGAGATTTGTTTAAAAAATGATTTGTGAAGTTTTTTACTCATTTGGTTGTTAATTTCTGCAATGTATTATTTAATTTTCGCTTCTATCTCTTTGCTTTCTTTATATATTCATCAGATTTGGCAAACTGGCTCAATATTTTTTTTAATATGGAAATTTAAAAAAACAG
The DNA here is from genome assembly GCF_000648675.2 of Cimex lectularius. Taxonomy (NCBI): domain Eukaryota; kingdom Metazoa; phylum Arthropoda; class Insecta; order Hemiptera; family Cimicidae; genus Cimex; species Cimex lectularius. The sequence continues at coordinate 399,545 of NW_019392825.1, read as the reverse complement.
CAACTTGAAAACACTCATATACTCATCGATTCAAAGAAGATTTATTTAGGAGAGCTTTAAGGAATGTCGATAGCGCTTTTATCTCTTGCCTGTATTATGAATCAAAGAGAGGGATGAAAAGAGATGGTTTTATAATTAAAATCCGAGCCCGTAATTGCGAGGAGCGTGACACAGCGGTCGGCAGTAATTTTACCCTGGCCAGAGCGGCAGATATTCCTCTATTTCTCTTCCTGAATTACCCAACAACTTGAGAATAAAAAATCCAAATAAAAATATATTCTTTTTAATTGTTTGAGAACCGAGAGAAACACCGCGAAGAAAGGGCAAATTTAAAATAAAAACCGCGAAAGCAATCTTTTATCTCTGAGGACGCGCGTAAATAAGCTGCCGGCCCATTAAACACATCCCAGGTTCCTGTCCGGCGGGAATTTAATTTAACTCGTTCCACGGTCTTTTGTTTATGCGAGTCAACCCCCAAATGCAGGAGTTACGAGCGATGATCTGTCTGTACGGCCACAGCTTCTAAATTGGTCTTCCTCGATTGATAGATGGGACGTGATATCAAAACTTGTTAACGTAAATTATCATTACGACTCAATCGAATCGCAAAAATATCAATAAAAGCAAAACATTTCCTTAATATTTTATGGCGAAAAGCAGAATATATAAATAAAACGTTACTGATAAGTAAAAACTTCTTAGTATAATAAATAATTTTTCTGAAATTGAAAAAAGATGACAGAAACGTTAATGTTTTATAAGAGCACAAATAATTTGACATTATTTTTTTCCATTAATTTATTTAAAAATTAAAAAGAAACTACATTTCTTATAGAACATTTTCAGGATTCAAACTTTTTTGCTTACCTTTATCAGATCAAAAAACTTAAATGAGATTTTTTACGTTTCAACATAAATTGGTATATTTTCGATATAAAAAACACTGTACGTTCTTTCTTCTACACGGTTCTAACCGTTTTGTACTTCAAAGCAGCTTTGGTAAGTCCGGCAATTTTCATTTATTTAACAATAAAACTAAACCGTTTTGTCTAAAACCCGTGGTTTCAATTAATTCTAATTCAAATGGCCGTGATGTTGATGGCAAATTTTAATCATTTTAGCATCACACATCAAGTCCACATGAGTCTTATTTTTGTTTTCTAATTTTAAAACTAAAATAAGGACACAAACAGGAGAAATACACAAAAATATACAGAGAGGAAGCAGTCAACTGAAGCATTCCCATGATGCAAGTCATGTTCTAATGGATAGGATTTATTCACTCGCGACATGAACGATAAAAGTTTCAGTGAATATACTAAAACTTATGTCGAACCGAATGTTCAGTACGTTAGATTTTGTCCAATAAAATAATGACTTTTTACAAAATTTTAATAAACAAATTTGCAAAATAAAAATTACAAAACTAAGAAAGATCCAAAGTGATCGTGGTTGAACACTTTGTAGTATTTCCAGATCACAATTCAGTTATAATAAAATTCTAAAATCGTGCAAAAGTAATTTTTATTGTTAGATTTTATGTTAGACGGGCTTTTGTATTCTGGTTTAGATGGATAAAAAAATGATTTTAATGTGAACATACTTTTATTCTAAATCATCAGTCATCATGGTCGTGTGTTGCTTGTATAGATATTTTTTTGTAATGAAGCTTTAGAAATACCCGGATTACTGAAAGTCCGAACTACATTCTGCATATAGGCGTGCTTCTATGTATATCATAATTAATTAAGATTTTTAATTGAGATAAAAAAATCAATGGCACGAGCGGGATTTGAACCCACGATCTTCGGCTCGATACGCGCTGCTCTACTACTTGAGCTATCGTGACCTCGATCCACTCGGACACCAACTTTGCTATTTCATTTGTGGTAAGAGCAGCGGCGTATCTAGCCGAAGGTCGTGGGTTCGAATCCCGCTCGTGCCATTGACTTTTTTATCTCAACTAAAAACCTTAATTAATTGTAATATATTAATTGGTCAAGCGGACCACGAAATTAGTGAATCATGTATATCTTTAACTTTGCTAGACATTTTTTCTCGATCAAGAAAAATAAAATAACATTATACCTTCCAGTTAGTTCCTGTAATGTTCTTTTCATAAATAAGAAACATGTTCTTCTCAAGGAACACAAAATAACTTTAAAATTGATAAAACTGAACGTGGGAAATAAATAACTTGCAAAAACTGAATTGTTTTGTTGTTGGGTAGATGATCAAGCGGTTTAATAACGGTTAAGAGCGCTGGTAAAAGAGTTGTGTGATTATTAACATCATCATTAGGACTGCAAAAACAAGTTTAGCATAGAAACCGACAGTTTAGCCGTTGGAAAGTAAAACATCTTATACAATTAAAAATAAATAATTAACTTTTTATTTTAATGCAATGCGGATATTTCTGGTGAGTTTTCTAAAAACACAGTAATTATTCTTCTTTGGAAAACTAGACAACCATCAAATTTATTTTCTTTTTATTGATATCGATTTAAGGATCATCAGCTTCCCCTCATTAGTTTCGTTTTCTTTTTGGAAACAAATTGGGAACAATTTGAACCCTGAGAATGTTCCATAAGAAATGTACTTACTATTTAATTTTTAAATAAAATAATAGTAAAAAAATTAATGTCAAATTATTTGTGTTCTTATAAAAACACTAACGTTTCTATCATCTTCTTTTCCAATGCAGGAGAGTTATTTATTAAACTATGAAGTTTTTACTTATCAGTAACTTTTTACTTATATATCATTCTTTTGGACATGAAGTATTAACGAATGCCTGATGCCTTTCCAACAAGAAAACGAGAATGATGCCCCCGAAATCGATATCAATAAAACGAAAATGTGTTTGAGGGGTGTCTATTTTTTGAAAAGAAATCCAAGAAATATAAAAAGTCAACAACCGGAAAAGAATATTAAAAAATACAGTAATTATCCTTTTCATCACAATGACCATTTATACTTTTAATCGAGTATCGTTTGAAAATTTTCAACATTAATTTTGCTTTTCAATTAATTAACGTATTGGTTGAGATAAAAAGTCAGTGTCACAAGCGGTATTCGAACCCACGACCTTCGGCTAAATACGCCGCTGCTCTACCACTTGAGCTATCGTGACTTCGATCCACTCCGTCACGAACTCCCCATCTCAACCTCAATTAATTGAAAATAATTTATTTGATCAAGCGGACCACAAAATGTAATCAATTAATTTTGCTCCTTAAAGTAGCTGTTGTATTACATAATATGTAATGTAATTAATAAGTAAAAATATTATAACTTACGTCGGTAGAGTTTCTTTGACTATTTAGTATTTATTACAGATTGTTTTTACCTGTTAAATCTGATTCTTTTCTTAAATATGGTACGAAGTAGGATGATTATACATAAAAAGCGAGAGGAGTTTTATGAAGACTATCATCTTTTAAGACCGGATCGATAAATGCTACTTATAAGACTCAAAGCTCATCTCAATAGCTCACTTTATATATAATTCAACAATCCACTTCATCCCATCCTCTCATTTCTGCAACATATTTTTTCACATTTTCCACATTTTTCCAAGTTTATTTTAGTTTTATAGCGGCCAACAGTTTATTATTTTCGATTTACCTTTCATAACGTTAACATTTGTGAATAATTTATACCTAGTAACAGGTGCCTTTCTTAGAAACAAGATTATGCACTATATACACAAGGGAAGAGAATGAGTATGTACGCGTAATAAAAAATAAGTATTGCGTTTTTCCTAGAAATTATATATATGATAATATTGGTATTTTTATCTTTTTTTCTTATGTTCTCTAATAGGGTGGTTTTTAATTCATTTTTGATATTTCATTATTTTTAATATTTCATTTTTTTAGATGTTTGAAGTTACATATTAATACTTTGCTTTCTCAGTTGTCAAAGAAATTATCCTATAAAATGATTACAGTTAGAAAGCATTTCCGCGGATTGTCCTACCTCGCCTATATCGAAATTCTTAAGGATACTCGTACAGAATAAAATTGTGGTTTAAGACCCTGGAGGGCAAACAATGGACCGAGAGAGAAGGAATATTTTTATAGTACCGATATATTGGGCTGAGGGAATGCTATAAACATTCCCTGCCAGAGCCAAGAGACCACTTGGAACTGGATAGAGGTTCGAAGTCGATTTGCTTCAAAACAAAATGTATTGTTAAAAACTAAATGGTTTCTCCTATTTTTCTACTAGAAACAATCTCATTTGAACGAAATAAACAACAGAATCATTTCGGTTCCGTAAAATCTGAAGACTTGGACGATCGATGATGATTTCCATGAATATACCTCACCTTTTAAACATACAAATTTAAAATAAACTGACAAATACTATTTTGTTTTCAATGCAAATTGTCTTTTTTCAATTTTAATTTTTTATTATTCAATTGTAAATAATACGTGAAACGCAAGAGTTTCACAGTTAAGGAGGATTACACATTATTTGTAAAGGTATTAATTTTTATTGAAGTTGTATTGAAACAATGGCTCCTATTTTCTTTATATATATATATATATATATATATATATATATATATATATATAGATAGATACACAACCCTTTGATGGGTTTCAGGACAAACCACGCCACCTTTACGTGAGCAAAAGGAAAGAAATCACTTCAATTGGAATTCTTTTCTTGAACACGCCTTAAGTGTTCCTGACGTCCGAATTTTTTTATATCATGCTTCACATTTCCAACAGACAGATTGTTTGGACCTATTTTCATACAAATAGTGATTTATTGATTCATATAAGCCCAATCTGCATAGCGTGAACAAAAGTGAGCCGAAGTCACTTCGCGCAGTCCACCGGTTATTACAGTTTCTGTACTTTACAAAAAATTACAGGTCGACCTTGAGAATGGGTCCGTCGTTAGACCTCGGTCTTATCCGTTAGTCGTCGAGGAGGGATTCCAGGGGCTATCAACTGTTCTGTGATTTCAGCTCCCAACACAATCAGTTCCTAAATCCAAACCTCTTACTCACTCTTTCTTATTTACATACAATTCACTAGGTTATACTGGTGGAGTACTCGACATTCCTCCATCACCCTTGACACCTGTTATATAACTAACTACTAAATATTCCACCATCGGCTCTTTCACACCACTCATTCATGCCAATAAATACATTCCCTCTCAACACACGATCAGTGTTATGTACAGATTACACGACATTTGAAAAATGGCAAAAAGGAGGGAAAATTCAAAAGGTGCGGTTGAGATGGGAAGTTAGTGCCCGAGGGAATCGAAGTCACGATAGCTCAAGTGGTAGAGTAGCGGCGTATCAAGCCGAAGGTCGTGGGTTCGAATCCCGCTCGTGACACTGACTTTTTTATCTCAACTTAAAACCTTAATTAATTGTAATATATTTATTTGTCAAGCGGACCACGAAACTAGTGAATTTAATAGAAAATACTTTTTCATTTTATTTTTATTTTCTTGTCCTTCTTCATTCAAATTTATGTAAAGTGGAAGGTTATATATTATTTTTTTTCTTAATTTTGTCTATTTTTTAACATTGTTTAGAAGCACTTTTTATTTAGTACACAATTTTAAATATACATTCAATGAACGTAATAGATGTTAAATAGATAGCAAAATAATTTTGTTATTGTTACAAGTTTATTTTATTTTGAATGTCTGCCACTAAATAATTATGTTCTGTTAATATTAAGTGTTCATTTTAAATTCAAAGTCACAGGACATAGCTTGTAATAAAGTCACGAATAAGAGTACTGTCGATGGTTGAGGTGGCCCTCAGAGGATTGAGATAAAAAAGTCAGTGTCACAAGCAGGATTCGAACCCACGATCTTCGGCTAGATACGCCACTGCCCTACCACTTGAGCTATCGTGACCTCGATCTCAACTAAAAACCTTAATTATTTGTGAGATATTAATTGGTCAAGCAGTCCACGAAACTAGTGAATTGAATAAATTTAAATGAAGTATGGCTCCACTAAAGCTCTCCATGGACATTTCATTTGTCGCCGAGAATCAAATAGATTATACGACATTTGAAAAATGGCAAAAAGGAGGGAAAATTCAAAAGGTGTGTTTGAGATGGGAAGTTGGTGTCCGAGTGGATCGAGGTAGGCGCATCAAGCCGAAGATCGTGGTTCGAATCCCGTTCGTGCCATTGACTTTTTTATCTCAACTAAAAACCTTTATTAATTGAAAGGTATTTTTATTCTCTCTTTTATCGGATTTTTCAAGATTCACGAACACTCTGGTTCAAAGTATGGTCTCCAATAAAAAAGCACATTCTGTTGTTACTTCCTTTCTAGACCATATTTGATCAAGAGTGTTCGTGAGTGAAAAAGTGATCGGTACTTTTACTACCACATGCTTCTTGCAATAGACCTAATTTAAAAAAAACTCTTTTTAGTAAAAAGGATAAGGAAAAACTATATTAAAAAAGATCATGGATAAAGCAAGAAAGAAAAACAGTTAGTTATTCTCAAGTTTGTTCAAAGGTGATCAATGCATCTTCATCCTGGATTCGCCGCAGTCATGCGAGCACATAATTTTTGAGGGCTTGATTTCAAAAAGGACAGAACCTCACTAATCAAGACTGGCTGGCTACTCTGGTAGAGCAAGTCAAAACAATCACTACAGGGTTTATTTGATTTGTAAACAACATTAACTTTGATTTGATTACGTGACCAAGTACTGATAAAATGGTTCTTGTTCAAATTCAGGGATACAAAAATGGACAATACAAACACACATAGACACATTTTAACAATTTAAATGGAATCGATGTAGAGTACACTAGTAATTATGGTATACATAAATGTTATATTGATTATTATTTAAGAACAATTGTTTATTATAGTTTACAATTATTGTGAAATAGTGTGTGGTGTTTAGTGACCGTTAGTTAATGATTATTTGGAGATCGTGAGATGCGGTCTGGTTTGATGTAGGTTTAGAAAAACATTTTCTTTGTCGTGCCAACGTTTCAATCTTTTTTGAGATCATCTTCAGGGCCTGAAGTGTATAAATATTGTTTAAATTATACAAATACATGTAGCATGTGAAAAAATGAATTTATACAATGCTAGAAATTTTATATTCAATCAAAGTATTTGTACACTCTCGAAGTGTTTGTTTTCTATTAGATATTGCTGTTTTATGTTTATATACGTTGGATTTTGACGAGGGGGAAGGAAGTCGCGATACAAAGACATTTTTATATGACGAGTCCGATAATAGGAAAAATGGGTAATGGTTCGGCCTGATTATCCTTTCAGGATTATGTAGACGGGGATAATTAATGAAAGGAAAGCTAAATGGTTGAAAAATCAGACTATGTAAAAATCTTTGATGTGTGGAATGTGATGAATGTTTTATATGTTATATTATATGTTTGATGTTGTGTGATGATGATATATTTATGTTAACGATATTGAATTTGATTAACGGTATTGGCGTACCTGCGACTGAGTTGTCCGTTCTGTTATTAATGCTGTTTTTCCCTGGTGATGTAAACCATTTCTGAAAAGTTACGTTTATGTTTGTTTTGTTCTGTGTGTAATATTTTTGGATGGTTGAAGTCGAAATTGTGTTGGTGTTCAAAATTTGTGAAATATTGTAATTATTTATTTCTCCCTAAAAAACTAGCCGAATTATGTATATCTGGTACTAAAATATTTTGTACGATTTAGTAAAAAAAATATCTGTATAGAATCAATTTTTAACATAATGTAAATATTAAAATTTTATTTATGATTAAATATCTGAATATTTTAATTGACATTATTATTGTGTTTTTTTTAAGTTAAGAGAATGAAGAGTTGTGCAGTCATATGAATCGTTAGCGGGATAATTCCCACGGTGTCCCCTGTCCTTTTTTCACGCAAAATTAAAACCAATTGAATAAATGTAAAAAAATTGAATATGTATACATAAATGTATGACAAATAAATAACTCTAAGAGACTACTAATTATTATATAATAAAAATGAGTAATACGCGAAATGGTGGGTAAAAAATTTATTTATTCTTAAGAATTGCACACATAACAAAACAAACAAACACCACACTCCTTTCTATCTGTATATCCATTTATTAATCTATTATATATTTTATTCTCTCTCTCTCCCTCTCACTATCTCTACATCTCTGCATATATATATATATATATATATATTATTCTCTAACACACACTTGCCTATGTAGGTTTATTCTTTGCAAGTAGATATGTATTCAGATTCTTTCGTAGCACACCATATTCGTTCATTTCGTTATATATTTTCTATATGTGCAGTGTGCAATTTTTTTACATATGTGAGACAGAGAGTACGAGAGAAAGAGATAGATAGATACAGAGAGAGAGAGAGAGAGAGAGAGAGAGAGAGAGAGAGAGAGCGTGAGTGAGTGAGAGCTAGAAAAATGAATATACATAAATAGCTAGATACTTAAATACCCTCAGGCATGATTTCTTCTGATATTGGTGTCATTTCTTGTGTGTTAACTTTGCATTTTTAAGTATCAAAGAGTTTAGTATTGTACTATTATAATTTAAATTCATTTAATAAAATGAAAAAATTGCTAAAAGTACCAAACTGTAGTTATTATTCAAGCGAGTTATTATTAAAGAAACAGCTTTAAAACTTGGTGATGAGAAAAGTTGAGCCGAGTCAATGGAAATGCGCGAGAAATTCAATTGGGCAAAAATTTGTAAGCGGGCCAGCCTGTGTAACTAGCATGCAAAAATAGAGATCAAGGCTTTTCCCGAGTCCATTTCATCTCCCGACAGAAATGCAATTACCAGCAGGCTGAAGCACTCACGAGTGCTCTCGGCAGATAGTTTAAAGCTTAAAGATGATTATTCCGGGCCCAGGCTGATATGATAGCAAATGGGCTCTCAACAATTTTCGGTCGGATCAGCACAATCCTTCCCCTTGATATTGGTCAATTAAGGATGGTTTTCTGCCTGAAAGTATAATACAATTTAAGTTTGTAAAGGGGAATTAAATCAAAGTGAAAATTATTAGAATTTCTGAAATGGCTTGATTGTGATAACCACTCGGCTGAGAACTATAATTACGTATTTAATTATTTAATATTTAAGTTATAAATCTATTACTAGTGAGAACTACACTTAAAAGGCATAAAAAGCATTAAATTAAAACATAAAATGTAACGCTTTAGAGATGTCCCAACATGGTGAGAATAATTTGTTTGGTCGATTCATATCATTTTTGTTTGCCAAACCGAGTTAATTTGGTCTCTTTTAATAAAATGTAGGACGTCGGTGGCCGCAACGGTTAAAGGTCGCTGCATACACAACAGTGATGGCCACTATTTCTGGCTATGATCAAGCAGGGCTCTCTATTCACACTGATCAGTGTTTCATCTGTGCCTACCAGTGGATGGTTAGGGATGGACTTGAGTGGACTTGAGTCTCAAAATGTTTTCAGATGATGAACTTTTGATTAATAGTGCTGATTTTGGATTAAGAAGAGGAACCACAAGCGAGAAAATGGAAGTGGGTCCATCAAGCATGGAACATGAGAGGACCTGATGGGGAATTTGCTACACTTTCCAAGGAATTAGTGGACGATGGAGCAAACTTTTCCTGCTGCATAACTTAAGACTAACTTCTTAATACATTAAGAAATACAATATACGCACGGATAATTACGTTACTTACCAAGTGATAGTCGAACAATACAAAATTTAAAGTTAGAGAGAGAGAACACAAAGACAAATTTTCGTGAACGAGAAATATTCACTGATTATTTCAATTCTGATGCTGGAACTCTCCCTAAGTTACCAAATATCGAACAAACTTATTTACGTTCTAATCGTAGTTCATAATTTATTATACCCTGTTGCTACTGATAATGTAAACACTACCTTACACAACATCTGTTTTCACTTCTGGTCCTATTTTCCTCGAGAGAGTATTCTTCAAATCTGAGTCCATGTATTTTGAATTTGCCTGATTAAACAACACAGAATTAATTCGCACCAACGAGTTTTTCGTCATTCGTGTTGTACGGCCGTGAAAACTGTAAAATATCATCAACAAGAAATTCGACGGAAGACTGTCACCGTCCGGTGACAAAGGCAGCACTGTTGGCACGGCCACGGACGCGCTCCGGGCCAGTCGGAACAAAGCCGTTCACTGTCCAAGAAATATTTTCAAACCCACCGGTGGAACAAAATGCCGGTCACAGCACTGTGATGTTACTGAACCCGACATACTTCCAAATGGGCTTTTTACAACGGCATCCCGAAGGTTATAGCCTCGTAGTTGAAATACCCTCGTAAAACATTAAAATAAAATAATATATTAAACACTGATGAGGGCTAGAAATCTGAACGCGTGACTGCCATACCGAGTCTTTTCTTTACCCTTTCTAATTTTTTACCCCTCAAGAGAGGAATTTTATTGTAACATGTCCCATTTGCATATATGCTGTAATTAACACTTACTATAAGTTCACTAATTTCGTGGTCCGCTTGACCAATTAATATATTACAATTAATTAAGGTTTTTAATTGAGAAAAAAAGTCAATGGCACGAGCGGGATTCGAACCCACGATCTTCGGCTTGATAAGCTGCTGCTCTACCACTTGAGCTATCGTGACCTCGATCCACTCGGACACCAACTTCCCATCTCCACCGCACCTTTTGAATTTTCCCTCCTTTTTGCCATTTTTCAAATGTCGTGTAATCGGATTGGATTCTCGACGACAAATGAAATGGCCACGGAGAGCTTTAGTGAAGTATACATTTTAAATCATTAAATTCACTAATTTCGTGGTCCACTTGACCAATTAATACATTACAATTAATTAAGGTTTTTAGTTGAGATAAAAAAGGTGCGGTGGAGATGGGAAGTTGGTGTCCGAGTGGATCGAGATCACGATAGCTCAAGTGGTAGAGCAGCGGCGTATCAAGCCGAAGATCGTGGGTTCGAATCCCGCTCGTGCCATTGACTTTTTTATCTCAACTATAAACCTTAATTAATTGTAACTTACTATAAGATTTTTTAACAATAATTTTATCGATTTACTTACAAAATTAATGAACGCGTTATATTTTATTTCATTTGATTATTAATTATCGCAACCGTGGGAGCCATCCAAATGCGTACGACTCGACGAGAGGGGCCCTCAAGTGGTCATGTCGAGGCAGAACAAAACTATATGTCCGAAGGTCTCTAAAGTGGCGCAACAGAATACAGGTGATGATGTATGTCATAATCTGATTGGTTACTGGCTGGTACAATTTCTCACTGAAGAAGGCGCACAACCGAAAAGTCTTTGAGTATCATCAACAACCCTCAAGTGTAGACCATGTAACCCTGCGCCGGTTCAACGTGTGTTCACCGACGTTTTTGGCTGCCTTCTAGAGAAGTAAACTTTTATTTTTTGTCTAGTTTCTCATCAATCAATAATTTTAAATATAATTTTCCGCAGAATTTTTTTTAATTCCACAAACAACGTAGAATCACATTATTGACGTAGTTCATCAAAGCACGATTCAGCCTGATGCCAATTTTGGTTCACAAACACAAATTTAAAAGGGTTTAATGTTTCACAGAAAACATAAATAAATAAATAAAACTGGTTTACCTGGTTAAAAAAGATGGTTCTACTTAAAAACTGTTTTTCGAAGTAATCCGCATTTCGAGATTTAAAGTCAGGCTTTAGTATGACGCTGAGCATTTGAGAGCGCGAAATCCGGATTACCTAAAAAAAATTGTGAGTGGAACCATTTATACAACCAATTAATTTATATGCCCACTCCACCTTAACTATTTAAGATTTTTTTTAAATGATTTATTTTATTTTGATTCATAGTCCACACTTATGTGTGGTGATTAGTGACCGTTAATCGATATTTATTCAGAAATCGTGAAATGCGGTCTAGTGTGATGTATGTTTCAGAAAAACATTTTCTTTATTGTGCCAACGTTTCGATCTTTATTGAGCCCTGAAGATGTTCTCAATAAAGATCGAAACGTTGGCACGATAAAGAAAATTTTTTTCTGAAACCTACACCATACCAGACCGCATCTCACGATTTCTAAATAAATGTCAACGCTTATCTTAAACAACTACACTAAACCTAAATTCCTTAGTCGACTTACTGTTCATATCGTAAAAATGTCTCGTACATTACAATAAAAAGTGGAGATGATTCTGCTGTTGAGAAAACACCGAAATTTGGCTGAATCGAGCTTAAATGAGCTACATCCAGATCGTTTGGCGAGTGGGTCGGTGTTATTTGAAAAAAACTGTACAAAGTTTGAAATACGTGAAACAAATATTAATATGCTATAATGAATAAAATGAAAAAAATTAATAAATTTCTGATTCGTTGAAGAATTTAGAGATGACGTCGTACATCCCAAAAAATATATTTGGAATTTGTTTTTTAAGTATTTTATTTATTCATTTTTTAATAACGTTAAAACGGTCGCTCCAACTTAAAAATAGTGTGCTTTGTTAATTCCAACAATATTTTTAAAAGAAATAATTTGATGAGCTGAATAATTTGAAAAAGTTAAAAGTTAACCCATTATTCGTGTACCGCTATTCCGGAGAGTTAGATCAAAGTGTTTAGCTCATGAGAAAGTAGACAAAAAATAAAAATTTATTTAGCTGGGGTTTTCTCAAAAATCTTAAACATAAGAAAAATAGGGAAAAAAAGAAGTTAAACTAAATCTGAGTATATTCGTTTATGCAATACCTACCAAAATCTTTAAGCCATGAAAGAACCAGAAGGGGAAGTTGGTAGTACAAATTCTTTTTGCTGTGCGTGTAATACTAAAATAAAATTTCCAAACAATTGCAAATATAGCGGATGATATTGCACTAGATTCACATTAAATCTAAGGAATATATAGTTATGTTATGACTAGTATACGAATAATCATGTATGAGAAATAGTAAATTTAAAAGTGGGTATTATCATTTCATATTTAAACAATCATCGCAAGCTTTATTGACTAGTTAAGTCAGACACATAAGAAAATATCAAATCCAAAAATTTACCAAGATGAATATCAATGATTATTGATTTACGTAAGTTCAATTCTGCACACGGATTCAGTTCCATACACACAGATGAATATCAACAATAATGAATGGCTTCTTTATTATTGCTATGAAAAGTACATTAATTCTTACCAGGTATAAATGAAAAAAATGCAATGGTCATGAGTGACTGACTGTCGCAGACGCATAATGCAGAATGCGTTGGGTTTTGTACTTCCAACGAAATTTCGTCTTCTTAATTTGTCTTGTCCTCTCGAAGATTGGCGATCTAAGTTTTTCCTTGATCGCAGCACTAAAAATGTCCACTGACGAGCATTTAAATCACCACGTTAAGTCCGCTAAGATTGCAGCCGCTTTCCAATGGAGACACTGCATTCCTAACCTGAGTAACAGATAGCGGGCTCACGAAACGTACCGTGGTTTTCTTTCGTGAGCAGAAGTTTCCTGGGCTTGCCCACACTGCGAAGTAAGATTTTTCAATTCAAATTTTTATTTTGTAGACCTTATCATTCCCATTGTCAACTCTAAACTAAACTATAAATTAATTCATCTTTATGTAAGGTATTGGTTGAGATAAAAAAGTCAGTGTCACGAGCGGGATTCGAACCCACGACCTTCGGCTAAATACGCCGCTGCTCTACTACGTGAGCTGTCGTGACTTCAGTCAACTTGGACACCAACTTCCCATCTCAACCCAGATTTTGAATTTTCCCTCCTTTTCTCTATTTTTCAAATGTCGTGTAATCGATTTGATTCTTGGCGAGAAATGAAATGGCCACGTAGAACTTTAGTGAAGATATACTTCATTTAACTTATTAAATCCACTCGATTTCGTGGTCCGATGGGCGACAAGACCCGAGGGGTTAAATGCTTGGGTAGACTCTTACCCCATTCCTAAAAGGTCCTGGACTTGGTCGGCTTATGTGTTCTGCATAAATCTCATAACTTGTTCACAAACCCCACGATTTTGGGCCATTTTATCTCGGGGAGAGATTTGGTCCGCTCCGTTAAAGATTTCAATTCTGGACCTAGCATACCTATCACAATCTGCGAGGTAGTGTCTTGCCGTTTCTTCTTTTATTTCGCAGAAGCGGCAAAAGGGATCTGGTAGAATACCCATTAAGGAGAGATGGCTTCTCAGTGGGTAGTGGCCCGTCAGAATACCTATCAGCCTCCTAATTCCCTTCCTTGAGATAGAGAATAGCCATTTCGATTCTACTGGTTTGATCTCCTCAACAAACTCCTTCGATTGCCTGTGTCCGGGGGATAAATTCCATTCCCTAAGGAATTGTTTCATGCCCGAGTTATTAATACTCTCCATCGCTGTGCTCACAGAGTGAGGTAATACCGGTTGTGGCCCTCAACGACAAACGCAGTATTGGAACCTTCTTTGGCCAGGCCATCCGCCTTTTCATTACCATGGTGTCCTTTATGTGCTGGTATCCAAATATGTGTTACCTTGTTCTCAAACCTGGAAGAGATCCTATTGATCAAATCTACGGGTTCCTCCACCAGTCTTGAGGTTGACAAATCTTTTGTAATGACCTAAGACTAGCCTGACTGTCAGAAAAAATTATAATATCCTTTCCCTTAATTTTATTTTCCATAACTGTTCTACAACGCACATTAATGGCCCAGATTTCCGCCTGAAAAACGGAGGTGTTATTGTCAAGAGGGGAGGAGGTGCTGATTCGTAATTTAGGTATGTAGATTCCTGCACCACTCAAGCAGTCTATGTTGCGATGGTCATCATCCAAACTACAATTATAGTCACAAGGGGGTGACTACCTGAAAGTGCTTTTTCCCCGAAGGGGTTTTAATCTTGTTATCACTAACGCTTAATAATTGGCCGTTATCCTTACTCAATAGTTGTGAGATTTTCGAGTGACCTATGTTATTGCACTTATGATTCCAGCTGCCTTCACCAATTAATCTGTAGCAGCTGATTAGTGCTCTGACCTTAACCTCAATGTGTAGAGGTGTGGTATTGCTTATGATTCGAGTGCTAGGTTGGGTGTAGTTGAAAACGCTCCTGTCATCATCAAACAACCTAGTCTTTGAAATGACCTTTATTCCCTAGACTGTTCCCTTTATTTTCTAGACCTTTCCACAGTAATAAAGCTGCGAAAAATAATCTAGGTAGAATAATTGCAGTATATAGCTATTTGGCTACCCATTGTTTGATACCCCATGTTTTACCGACAATTCTCCTACATTGTACCATTAATATTGTTCCTTTCCTGTATGTGTTATTAATATGGCCTTTCCAATCAAGTTTCCTGTTAAGCGTCTCACCAAAGAATTTGATTGAATCCACTAACTTTAATTCTATGTCCTTAGACCTGAGCTGCCTACGTAGACCTTATCATTCCTATTCTTAACTCTACACTAAACTATCCGTTAATTAATCTTTATATATGGTACTGGATAAGATAAAAAAGTCAGTGTCACGAGCGGGATTCGAAACAAAGCTTATTCGAAATTAACGTAGTTTTCAATGGTATCACGGATTTGTCTAAAACCTTTCCATTTAGGAGTTATCATTATTATTTGATGCAAGGTCGTGAAAGATTAAAAAGTCAGAAAAAAGGGAATAACTTCAAAACTCTTGAGATTCGAAGTAGAATCTACTGGCAAAGTTTGTACACGAGTAGCCAAATACACTGTATGTTCAAAACATTATTACAGCTTATAATGTAAATATTAAATTATTTATATTATAAAAAAAATTGTAGTCTAATTTGTTTAATAAATAATACTCGATTCATATTTCTTGATTTTATGTCATTTCAATTTTCTATCATTGTTCGTGAATATAGCCTGGATTATAATAAAAAGGGGATCAAAAACCACATAACTGTAGAGTGGTTTTTAATAAGAGGCATCTGCGAATTTAAAGGCCCATCGGCTGGACCAATATCGTAAGTAGTAAAATTTCATGAACATTCCACCTCCGTTTAACGGCGGATGAGATAAAAATTCTCCGGCTTATCCCTCTTCCCCTCGCTTTCTCAAACTGACCCCCCGCGTTAATTGGTCGGCCGAATTGAAAATCGGCAAATTGATGTCTACCGCCATGTTTCGCCGGATCGAACGTGAATTCCGTTTCGAATCAAATATCGCCCAATTGCTCTCGCATGAAGTTTTAATTAATAATCAACCCAGGCCGTATTGACAATAATTGTTGTTGTAGTGACCGTATTGATGGACTTGTCATTTTCCCTAATTTCTTTACGCATCAGTTAACATTTTAGTAATTATCAGAAATCTATGTTTTTTATTTCCGAAAGCAATGTGTAAATTGTCTAATTAACAAAATTTAGTTATAAAGTCCAACAAACAATGTAATGAGACAAAAAAAAGTACGTTACCCTTTTGTAATTCAGTTTTAAATGAAGGCCAATTTTGATTTATTAAAAGTGAATCAGTAAAAAATCAATTTATACAAAAAAAATGCCAAAGCAAAATACGTAATAATAAAATAATATTTTATTTATGACGTTTTATTCAACGATGTTGGATTGTGGGATGTGCAGTCATACAGAAAACACAGCGTAGTGCTCAATTCTTTAATTTGCGAACATTTCGAATGGCTTTCTTTCATTTTCAAGGCAACGCTGGTAGAGCTTCTTTTGTCTACTTTTTTGCAGTGTTAGCATTAAAATCGTAGCCGTAATTCGTTTCGAAGAACTACCACTTTACGTATTACGGCTTCGATTTTAATGCTAACACCGAAAAAAAAGTGGACAAAAGCACTACCTTTATTCCAGCGTTGCCTTGAAAATGAATAAAAGCCATTCGAAACGATGGCAAATTAAAGAATTGCGCACTACGCTGTGTTTTCTGTACGACTGCACATCCCACAACCCAACATCTATGAATAAAAAAATTGTAACATAACAAAATATAACTTACGATTGCAACGTTGTTGAAACTTTAAAAAATAATATAAATCTGATGAAGTAAGTTTTTTAATTGAGACCGAGAGATTTTGAAGTGTTAACACAACGTGCGTCGATGGAGTTTTTATGAACCTTTAAAAAATTTTCCCATGTTTGATGTGTGGGATATTTGAGAGGGGAAAAGTTCATAATTTGGTTGGCTTAAAACGAAGCGAGCAAATTTTTATTTTGGATACTGAAATTGCTCGAACATCATCAACATTGGAACTTTTCCATAAGCATGAGGGCTGTTTTTATGCTGGAAATTATAAAATATAGATTATTCGGAGATCGTGCGATGCGGTCTGGTGTGACGTACGTTTTAGAAAAAATTTTCTTCATCGTGCCAACGTTTCGATCTTTATTGAGATCATCTTCTAGGCCTGGGATCTATAAACACTGTTTAAATATTACAAATACATGTAGGATGTGAAAAAATGAATTTATACAATGCAAAAAAATATTTTTTTTATTCAATCAAAGTATTTCTATTCACTCAATGTATTTGTTTTCCGTGTGGATTTGTCATTCTTGTCTGTCGTGTTGATAGTACCAGTGAGATATTGATGTTTTATGTTTATATATGTTGGATTTTGAAGGGGTGGGGAAAGAAGTCGGGCATAGAATGACATTTTTATATGTGGAGTCGGCTACTTTGAGGTGAAAGGGTTCGCCGAGATTATCATTTCATTTTCATCATAGACGGGGATAAATACGAAAAGGAAAGCTAAATTGTTGAAAAATTACGATGTACAACAAAACTATGTAAAAATGTTTGATGTGTGAAATGTGATGAATGTTTTATATATTATATTATATATTTTGTGTGATGATATATGTATGTTATCTATATTGAATTTGATTAATGGTATTAGCGTAGCTGCGACTGAGTTTACATGTATTGTATTTGATATTGTGTTTATCTCTGTTGAAGTACACCATTTCTAAAAATTAATTATTCAGAAATCGTGAGATGCGGTCTGTAGGTTTCAGAAAAGCATTTTCTTTATCGTGCCAACGTTTCGATCTTTATTGAGATCATCTTCAGGGCCTTGTATTGTCTGCATTTCCGCAAAAAGGTTCTCTGGTTGATAGCCGATAGCTGCGTGTCCATATGTATTTGAAATTTGTTCATAGAATCCCGTATTCGTTCGTCTCGTGTAGTATTTTTTGCTGAAATGCAGACAACACAAGGCCCTGAAGATGATCTCATTAAAGATCGAAACGTTGGCACGATAAAGAAAATGCTTTTCTGAAACCTACAACACACCAGACCGCGTCTCACGATTTCTGAATAATTATCGATTAACGGTCATTATTTACCACACATTTCTAAAAAGTTACGTTGGCGTTTGTTTTGTTCTGTGTTTAATATTTTTGGATTGCTGAAGTCGAAATTGTGTTGGTGTTCAAAATGGTGGGTAGCGAGTGCNAAAAAGTCAATGGCACGAGAGGGATTCGAACCCACGACCTTCGGCTAGATACGCCGCTGCTCTACCACTTGAGCTATCGTGACCTCGATCCACTCGGGCATCAACTCCCCATCTCAACCACACCTTATGAGTTTTCCCTCCTTTTGCCATTTTTCAAATCTCGTGTAATCGGTTTGGATGGATGGTTTTTTCATCTCAACTAAAAACCTTAATTAATTGTCATGTATTGATTGGTCAAGCGGACCACGAAAGTAGTGAATTAATGATTATTAGTAATAGTGGATGGTGTTGGTATTGAGTCGTAGTTGTTGATTATTCTGTTGATTATGTGTTTAGGATAGTGATTGTTATGGACGATATGTTTGTATGTCTTTTATGTTCTTGTGATGAAATGATTCATGGCTTAGAGTAATCATTCTGTGGAGTAACCCTTTGGCCGTGTTTATTATTGTATGAATAGGACAGTGTGATGCAAAGTTGAGGCAACGATTTGTGTTTCTTGTTTTTGATACCAATCTGTGATTAATGTGCCATCTGGTTGTTTTATTACGAGTATATCTAAAATGGTATTGTTTTCTTGTTTTCGATTTCATGGGTAAATTGTAGGCATAGGTGAAAGCTATTAAACACCGCATGTAAAATATAGAAATTTGACGATTCTTCAATTTTTCAATCAAAGTCATAAACGTTCAATTTTCGTAGCAAATTCGCTTTGCGTAGCAGGCGTTTGAGGCTTCCGATTTAGAAGAAGAGAGGAAAATTGAAAAAATAAAAATAAATTGAGTATCTCCAGAAATATATCCTCTACAGATTTCTTATCTCAAATGCTATAGAATCTCTTCCGTACATAATTATTTTTTTATTCAATAGAATACTCAGATCTAGTAAATATCATAGCAACTGTTTTGTTGGTATTAACTGAAAACTGTGGAAAATTATCTTATTATTCAAAAATTTTTTATTAGTCCATTTACGTTTTAGTGGTCAATTGACAAAGTTACTTCTTTCATAATTATTCTTTCTATGTAAGGTCTTGGTTGAGATAAAATTATTTATTTGAATTAATTAAGGTTTTTAGTTGAGTTAAAAAGTCAATGGCACGAGCGGGATTCGAACCCATGATCTTCGGCTTGATACGCCGCTGCTCTACCACTTCAGCTATCGTGACCTCGATCACCAACTTCCCATCTCAACCCCACCTTTTGAGTTTTTTCTCCTTTTTGCCATTTTTCAAATGTCGTGTAATCGGATTGGATTCTCGACGACAAATGAAATGGCCACGGAGAGCTTTAGTGAAGTATACTTCATTTTAAATCATTAAATTCACTAATTTCGTGGTCCGCTTGACCAATTAATTATAATATATTAATTGATCAAGCGGACCACGAAATTAGTGAATTTAATTATTTATTAGGTAATTATTCAGAAATCGTGAGATGCAGTCTGGTGTGATGTAGGTTTCAGAAAAACATTTTCTTTATCGTGCCAACGTTTCGATCTTTATTGAGATCATCTTCAGGGCCTGAGATTTACAAACATTGTTTAAATTTAACAAATACATGTAGGATATGGACTTTGATTGAATATATCATCTCACGATTTCTGAATAATTATCGACTAACGGTCACTTATCACCACACACATTATTAGGTAAATTTAATTTTTCGAGAAAGTCCATTCCAAAAAGGTGATAGTAAAAAAAGATTGTCAGCGTACATCAATAAATGTTTATTACCACATATAATGGTAAAACAATAGAGTAGTGAAGAGTTGAGCGATCTCGGACAATAAAATATCCGTAATTATTCCTACCCCTCTCAACAAAATATCTATCAGTACTGTATACAATAAAAAAGCTTTTTTCCTTCTTCCTGTAACCCCGAAAGAAGGGCGTTTATTGCCATGTAAATTTCCGTTCCCTAAGCTTACAGGAGTTTAAATTTGCATTTTTTTAATTGTTTTATTTAGTATAATATTTTATAGGTAGAAAAAGATTTTTGATAAATCCAATATTCATAGAAAATTATCACAACAGATCGCACTTTTGTTATTAACTCAATTTTATCACAAATTGTCACTAATTTGAATCCAAGTACTTAGAATTCAAAAATAATTCCAGATCTTTATATTTCTGTAGAAGTATAATTTCCTTTGTTGGCCATTCATCTCAGCTGAGTAGAACATTCCTTATGAGAGTCAATGTACGTTGCTCCTTAGTTTTGCGTTATGTAGATCCGATAGTTAAAGGATTGATGCTCAACTCCACAGTCACAAAGGTCGTGATCAATAATGTGCACACTTTTTCGACAAGCACGTGTTTTCTGGTGCTCGATTGGTACCAAAGTTGTGCTACCGTATTTGTTATACATAACAAGGTTTTCTCTAAAAATCGAACAAGGAAACCTTTAACCGTTTCTTAAACCGTTAAATATTCCATTATAAAAACCAATATTTACTCATTTTATATGCAAATTCCCAGCAGTAATTTTACAAGCAGTAAAACGTAAGGTAAACAAAATATTTTTTTTTTTTTTTAAATGAGATAATATACATTTCTTTTATGGTATATATGTTGTGAGTATTTGGTGGATATAATACACTCTGGTAACATATAATGAAACATGAATTGTACATTTTAGAGGGAGAAACCTGTGGTGGGATGTAATTGTATGAATGAGAAGGTGTTGTTCGCCACGTGTCTGTGTTTTGTTAGGCTTCTCATACAATTATTAATCTTTTTTCCTGAGGACAATTTGAATTCAAATAATACTGAAGAGGGTTGTTTAAATGTAAATTTACTCAACAAATTACGCTCGAATCGTTGGCTGCCTTTTTCTTCATTACATTTTGTAAGCCGGTGATTTTAGGAAAATGGTTGCATGACTAGGGGTGAAAGCCTTTTGAATAATTTAATCATACCACCGAGCAGTGATGGAGATAAGATTTTTTCTCCACGGGCTTCGCCCTTCCGAGCCAGCCTGTAAACGTGATTGATGACATCATTAGAAACCTTTTCAAGAAGTCATTCAGTTTCAACGCTGTTTTAATAATTGTGCCCATTTGTCAGCCATTGAAAAACCAGTGAAGTAAAAGATCAATTCTTACTACGATTAAATTAAATTGTACTATATCCGGTCAAATAGATGTACATATTGAAAATAAACAGTCAAATGAATAAAACGGAAGGGGCGGATTGAATACCAATACTCTCGAGTCCAGCCCATGAATAGTTTAGGAGGAAAGTTCCCACTGGATCGCTATTTCAAACAACTACAATATCCACCTCCATTGATGGAACATCTATAAAACGAAAAAGTCAAAACTCACCAAAGCATGTCCAATGGTTAAATTTGCATATTTTCATGTTTCTGAGCACAAACACACAAACATAAATTTATTGAGTCTAAGTCAGTTTCCAACTTAATGGATGATACACCAAAAGAGGTAGAGTCACAATCATAAAATCGCTTTATTACAACAAAAAAGTAGTTGAGTTTTAAAATAAATTAAAATGATAACCTAACCTTTTTTTGGGGGGGAGGCTAGCCACCAATGGCCGCAACGGTTTAGGAGATGGCACGAAGCAGAAAAAGTTCACGGGTACAAATCCTGGGCCCTGCATTACAAATGGACTTTCTCTAAAAAAGAAAAAACCCGGCAACCTAAGTGTTGATGTGACCTTTGCTGTTCCGAACACCCTTAAGTTAACGTTTTATTTCAAAAGTGGGAGGACTTAATCTAATTACTCGCATTTCAATTTACTGTTAATACTAGCTATTCACTTATTCACTGTCTTTCACGGTCTCTCTCACTCTCTTACTCTCCCCCTCTCACCCTCTCTCTCTCTCTTTCCATCTCTCTCTATATATCTCTCCTCTCCCTTTCCCTTTCTCTATTTTCTTCTTTCTGTATGTCTCTTCATTTCTAAGAAACATAAAATGCAATTTTGTTAGGTGTTTTGTGATGTTACAATGATTGAATCAATTAAAGCAATTGAGTACTTACAAGTAAGCTATAATAAAGAATTAATTACATTTAAGTACTTAATTGTTTTAAATCAATTCAAAACTTGTAAAAATTCTATTAATTAAGCAGTTTAATAAATTAATATTCCTGAAGAAGACCGCATACATAGTCGAAAGCTTGTAGTATTATTTTCCGGATAAAAACGACTTCAAAGTCGTACACAGTCAAAGATTTGGATGTCTTGTGTATTTCCTAGATCAAGGCAAAATCGATTCAGTCTAGGTGTAATAAAATTTCGAATTACAATTTATTGTGGGAGGACATTTGCCTGGGTCGTGTGAGAGATTTGAGTATGTTGAAAAATGATGCGTTCATTTGTGCTAGGAAATGTTGGATACCAGGCGGCATACCAACTGTTGTGCTGTAAGTGTCTTCCTGAGCCCGTTGACTTTCCATTGTTCTTGTTCGAGACTTCACCCATTGTGGCGGTGGTAGGGCATCGCTTTTTTTTCGTAAAAAGCGACGGAAAATTTGTGACATATAGTTGGGGTGATTTCTTTGTTGTACTGTTGTTTTTCCTTGTGTTCCGTGTTTCTTGTTGTCCGTTTTGTTTGTAAGTTTTTGAAGGCATCTTTTGTAGTTCACCCGGTGATCAACTCCGCAGTTTGCGCATGCCGCTTTAGTATCTCGAACACACCTATGCTGATATCTACAATAGGTTTTGTGTGCCCAACGCCTTGGCACCGTCTACATTGCACAATTTGTCTCCGCTTAAAAGATTCTTCAGTCATTATTTTTGGTATTCTAGCGTCTTGATATAATAGATATTTTCATTGCATGTGGTAGTAGAAAACATGATAGAGAGTTAATGCAATTAACTGTAGACATTTTAATACAATTCTGTAATTTTTGAAGTTGATATGTGTGATATTCAGTTTGAGTTTTTTTTTTCAAAAATCGTATAAATTGTCTGTACGCTTGCGGTTTGTTTGCGAGTAGTTTTAGTGTTTTTTTTATAAAGAAGGAATTGACTTCTCCTATGTACTATAAAAATTTTATTAGTAAGTTTTTAGTCACTACGTTTTTTATGAATCGGTGTAGGTTTCGTATCTTTTGTTTTGATCTCAAAAAGTAGAAAAAAGGGTTGTTTTTCCGTTTCGTTTTATTAGCATACAATTTAAGAAATATAATTATAACAGGGTTAACACGACAAAGAATTAATTTCTGCGTACTCATACACATAAATTCTCTCTCACTCGTTCTCTCTCTCCCCACACACACAAACACACACTCACACATATATTGACTAGCGACAAGTGTCGAAAATATCAGGAGGTATTTTTACTCACCATATGCAACACAAAACGTCCTACAAACAAACCCCTGTCAGGTTTTGGGTCTTTTGTAATTTCTTATTTCATTATTTACTTAGGTATGTTAAATTGCTTATTAAGTTCAGAATTACTGACTGTAAAAAAATCTGGTTTGGGCCACCTGAAAGAACGTTAAATATTTGTAAGGAAACCTATTTACATTGCAAAATTGATGGAAAAATTCTGCACGAAAAATTCAGAAATTTTTATTTGGAATTTTTTTAAAATGTTGGATTGGTAACAGTTAATAACCACAAACTTTTGGAGCATTTGACTAGTAGAAACACCTCCTGAAATTTTCAACTCTTTTTGCCAGTCACCCTGTATATATTCTTTTTTTCTTAGATATCTTTATTATATTACTATATTTTCTCTTATATATCTACCTTTTCTTTATTACAAGCTTATCACTTGACGGGAGAGAAAGAGAGAATAAAAGAGAGAGGGAGAGGGAGAGAGGGAGAATGAGAGATAGAGTGTATATAATTTTTGGGCATTGTACATGATAAAGCTGTGTAATAAAAAATTGAATGTCAGCTCATAATGCTTTACACATGTTAATTGTAAGTAGAAAGATTCGTTCGTTTGTATGTGTTTATGGACTGTGTTTGTGTGTGCGTATATGCATATTTAATAATTGAATATCATTAGATTCGCTGTTTTTATTAATCAACTAGCGTGGATTTTGAATTTGGATTTTCAAAATAATGAGTTTTTTCAAACATAATTTTTTGTATTATGTATAATGATGAGAGTATGAGAGTAATTTATTGTTACTTTTAGAAAATAGCCGCGCTTATGCCCGTCTAGTTGCCTTGCTGAATTGATATTTATTCTCTCAATTATGTCCCCCCTAGGTCTTCATAATGGAACTGTACTCCTGCAGGCGTGCAAAGTCGGTTAATACACTGAATCCATTAATTCTTAAGGAGGCCAGTCAAGGAGGGTCTTATGTCCAAATGATTCACTGCCCTGTTCTCCTCAGTGAAAAAGGGGAGGATTTCTTTGCATTGGAAACTGGGCCAAATGAGACGTCATCATCATCTTCGCCAGGAAGGGATAATTTATCATGGGATTTTACATAACTCGTAATTTATGGTTATATTTTCGAAGAAAATATAACAATTAAACGTATAGGTTGAATTCCAGTCAATTTTTTTCTAATATAAATTGACGATCACGTGTCTCCTGAGACAAGGACCTGCCTCCAGCCCTCTGTCCATTAGTCTCTAAATAAGCCCAAAAACAATACCAAATTTCCGTACTACGGCACATTATCCACAGACTATAACAATTTCCCTGACACAAAGAACTACAAACAAAAACGAAAATAGCAGTAAAAACGGATACAGGAAAAGTACAATCCAAAAAATATTAAAAAACAACAATTAAATGGACACAATTAACATACACAGGTATAGAAATTTACAGACTCAAGTACCTATTAAACAAACTAGCATTAAAAACAGCACTTAGGACATAAATCCACAGGAAAACAAAGAAACATAGACCCAACTGACCCGCTTGACAACAACGGTGTTTATACCATTACAAGTCAAAGCGAAGACTCATACATTGAAGAGACTAGAAGAAGCTAAGATATGAAAGTTATAAAAATGGCCTACACGTTTTATAGACAACCAGCACTTTAGATAAGTCGGGCGGGTCAGAGGTGACAGATTATCAGCCAGCCAGATATCCAGGACCCAATTAGCCTAGGGGCCAGAGACGATAAAGCGCCCTTCTTATCCCTTCTTATCATTGCAACCAAACACATCAGCCCTTAGACCAATTAAACTAATTAAACAAATATGTATAAAACCCCTTGTATCTACGACGAATGGGCTCACTCTTACTGTTGCGTTCTGTCCGTCATACTGTCGGTTCCACTGTTGTAATCTTTTACAATAAAACTTCCTTTTTTAAAAAGTCTCTTCCGCAGAGCGGTTATTTAACTTGGATTTAAAATTACACCTTCAAAATTGAGTATATGAAAGGAGAGCCCTGTCATACCCTGTTCGTCCGCTGCGGCCAGGTTGGTGGCGTCTGGCTACTGGTGGATGCACGCCCCTGAATGTCTTTGTCTGTCTTTGAGTACCTGCTTGCTTTGTCAATCATACACCCTTCCACAGTCCTTGCAAGGCAACTTGTAGACAACATTAGAACATAGTTCAGTAGGTACTGGGGACTTCCATTTTGAAAATACATGGTTTCTAAGATGGTTCTTATATTTGAATGCAAATTTTAAATTCAAATTAGACGTTCTATTTCTAACCAAATACAACAATTTATTTGAAATTTCTTTAACATACGTAATTGTGTTATATATACTTGATGTATGGTCACTATGCCTATTAGGTATATTTGTATTGCAGTTAAACATTTTACAATAAAACTTCCTTTTTTAAAAAGTCTTAACTTGAATTTAAAAGAACATTTCAAATTCTTCAGAAACATCGACGGGAAATGAACTTACGCCACAGTGTAATTTATAATAATCACGAACGAACAATAAATGCAACCATTTATTTAACACACAACGCATAAAATGAGCGAAAACTCGACGTACGGGAGAAATTAGGGAAATTTAAACAAATGACACTTAAAAAATTATAAATGCACAACAAAACTCACATTCTCACATACATCCACAATACAAAAAACACTATATAACAAAAACGCAAGCGTTAATAAAAACACTATATCAAAATCAATACAACTAACAACTAACAACACATAAATAATAACCGACAAAGAGACTAAACCACCAACCGATGATCACCATAACCCCCCCCCTACATCATACGCCACTAGCGATAACCACATATATGTAAATCCTTATTCTAATAAAGTGAGTAACAGTTCCTCAAAAAAAAAAAAAATGGCGCCAGGCTGAAACGGGATTGAGTAGGAAGGACCCTTGTGTACTGTTGATTATTTCAAAATATATTTATTTTTATCGTTATGTTAATTACAACATAATAAATTAATTAAACTTTTTATGTAAGTGATTGGTTGAAATGAAAAGGTTAATGTCACGAGCGGGATTCGAACCCACGACCTTTGGCTCAATACGCCGCTGCTCTAACCACTCTAACCACGCTGTCACGATGTCACAAGTGGTTAAGTCGAAAGGTTGTAGGTTACGGAGGGGAGTTGGTGTTGTGGATCGAAGTTATAAGATATATCAAGTGGTAGAGCAGCTGCGTATTGAGCCAAAGGACGTGGGTTCGAATCCCGCTCGCGACACTAATTTTTTCATTTCAAGCAATATCTTACATAATAAGATTAATTAATTGAAAGAAGTTATTTGGTCAATCATACCACGAAATATAATGGATACTTATTTTAGTTTAAGCCCAATTAAACGAGATATAAAATTCTTGAGTTTTGATAGAAAAAAATTTAATTATGATGGTTGAAAGAAAATTAAACAAAACACCAGAAAATCATTTAGTGATAAAATAAACTTAACTATCAATTCATTAAGTATTAACTCATTAAGAGAAAACTAGGTAAAAATGTTAGTTAATCTATTATTAATTGATTCACTGGTGTTTTGGTGCAATTTCTTTTAACAAACATAATTAAATATTTTGTTATTAAAACTCAAGAATTTGTGGTTTCGTTTAATTCATTTACAATGAAATAAGCATGTTATAATTAATATAATGATAAAAATGTATATGTAAGCAACAAAATACCTCCGGAGTCCGGTTTTTTTGTTTTTGAACGTATTACATTCATTGCTTTAGCTTGGTGGTAAAACTCATGTTGGTTCTTCATTCTTCCTGCTTTAGCATATTATAATTATTACATTATCTAGGAAAAAGGTAAAGACGAATGAAGACACAGAAAAAATTTACAGTGAAAGTTGTAGTTTCTAAGTACGAGGCTCTTTCCTTTTCGAGGATAACACTCGAAAATGTCTCGCAATTTTCCCAATTGTCCCCGTGTACGTCTCTTTTCCGAGTCGTGCCATAACAGTCGGGGTGAATGCCGTTTGAATGTAGTGTTATGTAGTGTTTGGAACGTCATGGGAGGGCGGGAGGGGTCGTAGCATCTCTACTTCTGGTTCCGCCGGGACTAGATGCGGGTTTCACACCCACCCCAAACACGCACTCATACACACAAAAACCTGCTATATTTATCTGCCCTAATTCGCCCCACTTTCAAAGCCCTCTCCTGGAACATGGAATATCTAAACAAATCGAGGTTATTCAAAACGTAATCGAAATGAAATTTGACAATCGATTTTTCTGTAAATAGCTATAATACAAAAACTTATGAATACAAATGCGTTATTAATTTTATTAAATAAGATGCAACAAAACGAAACAAAACTAACTATGTAGCATTCGAATGTCACATGGAAAAACTAACCTTGGTTTAATGAACCCAAAACTGTGGCCATAAAAGATAAAATTTTACAAATATAAAACAACAAGAGATATGAATAAACCATAAGTTTCTTTATAGTCAGGCACTATGTCAAGGCAACATCAAACCACCGAAATCAGGGGACGAGGATGGATTATATTATTATCAGAATTATATTATATTATTAGTTTAAAAATGGGTAAGTATGGATTTCTAATAAACGTTAGAACATTTCAAAAGGTCAAATGTCTTGTAGTAGAGTTATTTTTAAAATGCAAACGTCAGAAAAGGCCATTTTGTTCCAGAAATAAAAACCACGGGAAATGGGTATAGGTCAAAATGAATGAATTAAATAATAAACGAATAATGTTTCTACTTTCATAATTAAGAGTACAACAAAAATAAACATAAAAGACTACAAGTAAAATGGCTGTAAAACATTGCCGAGTTGATCCATATTTTACATTAATTTTTATATTAGAAATTGTGTAGAGATTAGTGACCGTTAATCGATAGTTATTCAGATATCGTGAGATGCGGTCGGGAGTGATGTAGGTTTCAGAAAAACATTTTCTTAAACAGCACAATCTCACTGGCACTCTCAACACGACACGCTAGGATGGCACAATTACACAGAAGACAAACACTTTGAGTGAGTAGAAATACTTTGTTTGAATATAAAATATATTTTGCATTGTATAAATTCACTTTTCCACATCCTAAATGTAATTGTAAAATGTAAACATTGGGGGCGTCGGTGGCCGCAAGGTTTAGTCTTTGACACGGCGCTCATCACTGTAAGG
This sequence comes from Cimex lectularius, assembly GCF_000648675.2. NCBI lineage: Eukaryota > Metazoa > Arthropoda > Insecta > Hemiptera > Cimicidae > Cimex > Cimex lectularius. Next base: position 370,586 of record NW_019392825.1, on the reverse strand, counting down.
TAAAGGTCCCGGGTTCGAATCCAGCGGCCCTGCATTCGAACCCGACATACTTACAAATGGGCTTTTTTTCAAAAACACCGGCACCCCGAGGGTTTATATGACCTCTGCTGTTGCGAACCCTCGTTAAAAAAAAAAAAAAAAAAAAAAAAAAAATGTAAACGTTGTTTGTAAATCCCAGGCCCTGAAGATGATCTCAATAAAAGATCGAAACGTTGGCACGATAAAGAAAATGTTTGTCTGAAACCTACATCACTCCCGACCGCATCTCACGATATCTGAATAACCATTAGAAATTGTTTTAAACATTTTTGCCACATTTTTTCGTATACATTGAATTTTACGATTTTTCTTCACGAACGAGATATTAAATTTATTCTTTATTATAAATATTTTAATTAATTATAATTTTAATCTAAAGTCTTGGTTGACATGAAAAAGCTAGTGCTACGAGCGGGATTTGAACGACCTTCGGCTCAAACCACTTCATCTATCGAGACTTCGATCCACCGGATACCCAATCCTCATCTCAACTTACAACCTTTCGAATTTTCCCACTTTTTGCCATATTTTGTGGGCTGGAATCCCGCTTCTGGCGTAAGTTTTTTATTCTCAACCAAGGCCTTATATTAAAAGTGTACGCAATTTAAAAAAAATTAATACTCTCTGACCAAAATTTAATTTTAAACAATGAAGAACGTCATATATTAAAGAATAAAGACGTATAGTAGAAATAGTAGTAAAACAATTAATAGATCAATTGTTACTACTAAATAAATATATGGATTATTATCTGTTAGTGACTCACTTTTATATTAATGGCCTTTACATGAATTAGAAGTTTTAAAATTTGAAAAAAAAATTATCGTTCTAATAGTTCAAACAAAATTAAAATACACAACCCAATAAATGAAGGCCAAGAGACCGTTTCTTTGCCTTTCCCAAAATTTCATTTAGATATCTAACGACTCTCTCAGAAATATGAGCGACACCGGCCGATCGAGTAACATAGGCCGTACAATAGTCATTTGAAATAGTCAGATATGGCCATAATGTCACAGAGAAAATACCGGAATCTATTCAAATGTCATACAATCAATTGTTAAGAAAATCAGTTCAAATTTGACCATTTCCAGAGGCAACTTGTCGAGCGGTTAATTGTGTTTTCTAAATTGACTTCTTGAAACAATAATTTTTGGTAACAATATAATTATTAAATTTTTTAACCATGGTTTTAAGTCGAGAAGATCTCGCGCGGGCAGATGCTTAGGTCAACAACGGACGTTGCGCAATTTACATAGCCCAAGTCCTGGGTAGGCCGCGCAAAATCCAGGAAAGTCTACAGCGATTTAGGGCCGCTGGCCTTTTTGAAATTTTGATAGAAGAGAAGATCGCGATATATGACGGTTAGCGACGATAATTTTGCTCTTACCGCACAACGGTAGGTAGTCAACTCCAAACGGTTCGCAATGTCAGGATGGGCGCTAAAACATCCCTATATGCTCTAGACATGCATTAGGTTTTCTCTTACAGGAAAGGCATGACACTTGGACAATACTGGCTGTCGTTTTCAGATCTGAGTACCGGTTTGGTTTGTAGCATTCAGATGACCGGAATCGAGTGTGGAGAAGACTTGAAAAACGATTTGCTTCACGTTCAGTTCGCGAGTCACAGCCCTTCCAAAGACAATTATGATATGGGAATCAATTTTCATGCCTATCCTGAACTGATTATCATACAGAATAGATCTTATACTGTACTGATGTGCTTTGCGGAAGTTCTTGTGAAAGCTGTTGTTGTCCCATTCTCTCCATTTAATGTGGACAACTTCCTGTTAATGCGTGATAACGCTCGACCTCATGATACCTCATATTTGTACTCTCTTCGGCGGTACATATACTAAAATTGGAACGACACCTCATGTGACACCCATTATTTGGAGGATGTCAGGATTACCATAGTGAATTGGCAAGCACGTTCTCCTGACCAGAATCCTGTAGAACACTTGTCGGACATGATAAAGAGACGGGTTAAACAATATTTGCCGCCTCCAACAAGCGTGGAACAACTTCAAACCGCTTTTGTTGAACAATGGGATTCTGTTTTACAAAATGAAATTTAATGCTTATTTCCTCGATGCCTAGAACGACCTGCCGCGGGGTCAGAGGAGATAAAACACGTTATCTCTAGCAAAACCAAGTAATAAATTCTTAGTTAAATTTTAAGTTATCACTAAACGATCGATTTTCCGGTGTGTTGGTGAATTTTCTTTCAAACCATCATAATATATTTTATTATTTTTATAAATTAAAAACATATGAATTTCTACTCTCGTCTAGTTTTATTTACATTAATATAGGTATGTTGCAATTAATATAACACTGAAAAATGTAGGTTGGCATAAACAACAAAAAACGAGTGTTTTTTCTTTTTTTTGATGTAATTAAACATTTGGACAAAATGTCACATCAATAGAAAACAATCATAGCAAAATGTAATTCATTTCTGTTACATCTTGCCTTATATTTTTCTATGAAATGGCTTTCATACGACACATGATTTTCTAAGAATGTTATTCATCGTCTTATTAAATTTTCTATAACAGTTACGTAAAACACGCAAAATAAATATGAATTGAACTGGAAAAAAACTGATTACAGCCTAAAACAATGAACCGTTATGTTCAAATGTCCCTTATCGACTTATCCACTTAAAAATTTATATTTTAACTTTATCAGCTTATGTCGGTACGACATTAAAAAAATTCTTTTTCCAACTTATCTTAAAAAAAAGATTTATCCCGACTTTACTTTAAGTGGTATGAACCCTAACTATAACGAACTGCAAGGGAGGACGTTTACTTTGAAGAACTTTTTAATATAATGTGTATTTTTAAAAGTCGTAATTTAAATTGACGTGCCAGCTAGTCGCCACCCCTCACTGTTCAAATATAATTACATTGAATCATTTCCAATTTAATTAAGAATTACACAAAAAAATATTGGTAATATCGAATAAAGATTGATGAAAAATTAATTTAATATAATTCTCAAGTGTGTAAAATGTAAAATTCAATATACATGAACAAAATGTTACAAAAATGTTTAAAACAATTTCTCAGGCAAAAATTAAAGTATGTTATGTTTCAACCCGGCCACGTTTTCCAGCCATTATACGTGCAGTCTTTTATGTTCATTTTTGTTGTATTTTTAATTATGAAAGTAAAACCATTTATTAATTAGTTTCATTCATTTATTATTTAGTTCATTCATTTTAACCTACAGCCATTCCCGTGGTTTTTATTTCTGGAACAAAATGGCCATTTCTGACAATGCTATTTTCAAAATTTCTCTACTACAAGACATTTGACTTTTCAAATATTCTAACGCTTATTCGAAATCCGTATTTACGCATTTTAAGTCTAACAATGTAATGCTGATATTAATAGAATATTTTACCATCTTCGTCCGCTGATTTCGGTGGTTTGAAAATTAAGAGATCGATTCAAATAATATAGGATTTAATGTGATGTGTGGGCAATAAAATTGAATTTGTGGTCAAAAATAACACCGAGGTTTTCAGAAGTAGGTTTAAAAGATTTATTAATTTATAGAAACTGACCTGTGATAAGATTGTAAGTGTATAGATTTAATTTGCAATCAGCTATGTTGTTATTCACAAGACTCACGGAAACAGAAATAAAAAAGAGGCTGTAATTCAGACAAGAATAGCATCCGGCCATTTTGCCGAAGGGAGAGACGACCGATGAGCACGATTCCCCTGATGCACAATATAGTTTCAAGTGCCATTTGGGCGACTCCACCACCTGCGCCTCCTCCGTTTAATTACACTTAAAGGACAAATTACATATCCAAACTCCCGTGGAAAAAAAAACCGCACGACTGCGTTTATTTGATTGGAACGCTTTTCTATTCACCTATTTTCGGGCAGTTGTTGTTGTTCAATTTCACATTTGAAACAGCAAATAATATCGCTTCCGTGGGATTTTGTTTGCCTTACCGTATGGTCAGTTTTCACGTCATGTGTTTACCATAGTTAATGAAACGATCCGGTTTAATTATAATTTCATTCAATCCTTCCTGTGATTATCATATTTGTGGATGATATAAATTAAATTGTTTCAGATGCTAATTTTAAGCTTTATTTGAATGGTTAGTTTTGTATGGAAAATACCTTTCCGCAGCCCTCCTGTATCTTTCAAAAGCTTTATTTACAATTCATCCATTTGCTAATTTCAAGTAGAGACAAAAAGAGGTTGGCCGGTTAAGCCGTGTTTGTGTCGTTCCAAAATCGTTGTTAAAAAAAGTGGTAATTAAGGACTTTTGAGGTCTTGGTGTATGCTCGGGGTCATTTGCTCAATTTTAAAAATAAGTAAATATATAAAATAAGTGCAAAAACGGGTTCCATAATCGCCGAAACATCGCCTACTCATAGCTCGTAGTTAGGACGATGTCAATGTTTACATATGGATAAAGGTCGGAAACTGACTGACTTTTTCTCTCCCAATCCAACGATTAAAAGGAAGAAATGATGCTCACCAGAAGAAAAACATCAACAATATAAAAAGCATAAATCAGAGTTAAATATGAATAAGAAGGACGCACAGTTAGGCTCTTTCTCGTTAAGACATCTTAAATCGGTGTTTACGGATATTCTACACTCTCTAGTTTGCCCGATCTGAAAACCGATATGTGGGCTATGGGCTCAAATCTACAAAGTATAATTCAGGAGAATAATTATTCAGAAATCGTGAGATGCGGTCTAGTGTGATGCAGGTTCAGAAAAACATTTTCTTTATCGTGCTAATGTTTCGATCTTTATTGAGATCATCTTCAGGGCCTGGGATTTACAAACATTGTTTACATTTAACAAATTCATTTGGGATGTGGAAAATGGAATTTATGCAATGCAAAATATATTTTTTTTATATTCAATCAAAGTATTTCTACTCACTCAAAGTATTTGTCTTCTGTGTAATTGTGCCATTTTGTTAAATGTAAACAATGTTTGTAAATCCCAGGCCCTGAAGATGATCTCAATAAAAGATCGAAACGTTGGCACGATAAAGAACATGTTTTTCTGAAACCTACATTACACCAGACCCCATCTCACGATTTCCGAATAATCATTAAATACCGGTCACTAAACACCACACATTCAGGAGAATATTGTAATGACAGCAAAGTTGAAGGAGCAAAAAGAAATCAACAAAAAGATCGCTCAAAAGCTAGAATATTTATCAGAGGAGACGAAAAAAACCAAATCATACTTCATGGTTTGAGAGGAGAAGAAGGCTCCTTCTTACACTCCTATTCACACAGTCAAAATGGTTTGTATGTCCGTATTAACAGCGAGAATGGTAATATTAATATATAGAGTCTATCCAATTGAAAAATCTTTAAAAGGAATTAGACCAATCATTTCAGAAATTCCATTGGAAATTGATGTAAGAAACATATTCCAGAATGCTAAAAGCCTGAAAGGAACGAGGTGGACTGTCTCTCAGGATCAAATTGAAAAGCAACGCCAAACAGGGACAAACATCTCACTGTAAATTACAAAATAAAATCGCAAGGGTCTCAGTATGGAGAAACTCAATATTTGTTGACTATCATAAATCCGATTGGGAACAAAATCGTTTGAGTTTTAATGGGGAAAATGGTACTAGCAAGCTCAAAACTACTCAAAACGGATCTCAGTGAATTTGTGACCCCTACATGTCAACCAGGTTGGAAACAAGAACGACGCGGAACCTACGGGAATGCTGCAGCTAAGAGGAAGACGTCGTCAATGCTCAACACGAAGAGAATCTAATAAAATTAAAAGGAAAAGATAAATTATTATTGTTAATGTATTTATTTTGTTTAAATAATTTATTGTATATCTTGAAACTTGCATGATTTTACTTGTACGTTAAAAATAAAGTACAACTACAAATTGTATATAGTATGTACAACTATTTGATTAAAAAAACCCATCAACCTGGTAGACGGACTAACGTCTTTTGTAAATTTAAATGAAAATACGAAAACGTATAAAGTTCAATAAATTTTCTTCTTTATGATTATTATTATTAGAGACAAAAGATTAATACTCTCAAACATTTACGCGTGTAGAGAGTTGAGCCTACCATTTCTCGCGGTTCACTGGTAATTTCAGTTTTTGTAATTCACCATAAATTATGGGCAGTCCTCGTGAATCAACCCACCTCAGGTGATGGCCGTCAGGGTCAGAATGTCGTTTTATCCGCCCAGCCGCCGAGGTTGGGCTCCAGGAGCTATCAATATCTAGGTCCATCCACCGTTCAATCATCAACCTACTCACTAGTGAATACATTCTTTCCTATTTATAGACCATTCACACAATTAGCGTGGCGGAGTATTTGATATCCCTCCATCATCCTCCTCACTACTATATGTATAAAAAATCTAATTGAAGGACAATCGGGATTCCGCCAGTCTCAATATAAAATTTAACTATCAGTCTAGGTTCACTCTTCAGTTGTGGTGGCGTAATCGATATTCCTCCATCTCCTTTTACACTTATTGTAAGTAATCTAATTGAAGTCAATGAGGTATTCAATATTTTACCACCAGCTCACTCACACCACACATTCACGCTAATAAATGCATTCACTCTAAACACAATTCTATTCTCGCACTATTCTCATATCGGGTGGCATTCCTAACGCTCTCTGCATTTAACCTATAAATATTCAACAAGATGGATCACTCGAGGCTTTGATATATGAGTTCTTATTTACGAGTTTATATATTTTGAAGCGTAAATTTTAAAGATTTAGAACATGGCGTCAAAACGTTAAGTTATAGATTTGTTCCATCACGCTCCAAACTCAAGCTCAAGCTGTCAGTCGACGTCCTATTACGTTTTCCGACCAGGTATATGACTGGTTTTGGAACATCAAAACAGTCTAAGGATTTTAGGGATTGGCAAACATAGACATGAGTAGATGTTTCCCAGCGCTTTCGCTCTGGTCAAATCGCCAAGTTCTTACTCACTTGGGACCGGATTTATATGTGAATTAACTATGAATATGCACATTTATATGTATTAGTTTTTGAACAAATAAAAATAGCAAGTAAAAACATAAAATAAAAAAACATTAGTTTTACATTTTTTAAATAATTTATTTACACATATTAGATGATAAATGCGTAAAAATGAAGAAATTACCAAATTAATAAAATAGAAAATAAACTATTAATTTATTTGAAATAACGTACAATTTTAAATTCGTAAATAAAAATGTGTCATTCGCTTCTAAAAAAAATCTATAAAATAATATAACATTAAAAAATTTGCATTAATGAATTTTACAAGTGAAGTTGTTTAAGGAATAATGGGAGAAAACAGGCGAGGGAATTTATTGGTCGTGTACATTATTCCATCAGGAATTCTACATACTGATTTGAATAATATTCAATGAAAAAGTTCTATGGGATGCATTGATTATAGGAAGAGACAATTGTTGATAAATTATAGAAGAGAAGAACAGAATACCATTTTTAATAATGTTGAATAAAACTAGTAAGTTATTGTGAATCTTCATGTTGTATTATCGACGTGAAATTCATTATTAGGGTTACAATTTTTTTAAATTAGGTGAAATTTGAGCACACAATTTAATATTCCTAAGTAGGCCAACGGAGCCCAGACTTCGCCGCTGATCGCCAGAAATCCAATTATAAAAAGATAGACAATGCGCTAACATAAACAAAAATCTCTTTTCAATTTCAAACGTTTCGATGTTTCTCACCTAAACTGTCGGAGATTGGAATGAAACGTTCCATCAAAGTTAAGAATACGAGATGAGTCAAATTTCGGGCAAGTGCTGTCATAAATGATGGATTAGTTGGCAACTGGTTTGTGATTGTTGTTGGAACAAACCGAATAGGTAATCAGAAACGACAATTGTACTAAGGTTGCTAAGTTAAAATTGCATTAAAAAAATAAATGCTCTCAGTTATCGGATTTGTGGTCAATTATATTAAAAGTATAATAAATATAAGGTATATATTAAAAAATAAATTAAATACTCAATAACACATCAATAACAAAATTAATCTATTACAACAAATACATTTAAATGTATTTATATTACATTAATTAATTCACTTACTAATAGATTCACAAAAAGAAAAACTTAGGAAATTGAGAAAGCGATGGCTGTATTACTAGTTCTAACAAGACTAAGGAAGTAGGAACACTGATTTAAATAAAAAATTTGATGATTTATATGATGATCTAAAAAAATATTAGCCACTCTTTTTTCTTGTCTATGGAACTTAGAAACCATGAATTAAAACAACTGTCACTTTGATCATAAATAAGCATTGAAGGCATAATCTATGAGGGTGAAAAAGTAGCCTAAAGTATCTTCTTTTAGCAAGACCTTCGTTTTCTAGACCCCAAAAAGTACCTGAATACAATTTCTGAAAACAATACAAACACAATCTTTTTCGATGAAATTTTTCGCTTTCCAAATGGCCAGACCTTTGTTCGAAAAACCTCTTTTAATATCATTTTTTATAAAATATACCGCATACAATGGCATAAACCTTGTTTTTACAAGTCAACTAAAATACCAGTTGATGAGATTTCTTTACATAAAAAAATCGTTGGTAGATATTAACTATTCAAAAATCGTGAGATGCGGTCTGGTGTGATGTAGGTTTCAGAAAAACATTTTTTTTATCGTGCCAACGTTTCGATCTTTTATTGAGATCATCTTCAGGGCCTGGTATTTAGAAACAATGTTTACATTTAACAATTACATTTAGGATGTGGAAAAGTAAATTTATACAATGCAAAATATATTTTATATTCAAACAAAGTATTTCTACCCCTTCAAAACCAAGCATATATAAACATAAAACAGCAAAATCTCAATGTTACATATCTATGATTATTCAGAAATCGTGAGGTGCGGTCTGGTGTGACGTAGGTTTCAGAAAAACATTTTCTTTACCATGCCAACTTTTCGATCTTTATTGAGATCATCTTCAGGGCCTCGGATTTACAAACATTCTTTAAATTTGACAAATACATGTAGCATGTGGAAAAAAGTGAATTTATACTATGCAAAATGTATTTTTTATATTCAATCAAAGTATTTCTACTCACTAAGTGATTGTCTTCTGTGTAATTGTGTCATTCTTGCGTGTCGTGTTGAGAGTGCCAGTGAGATATTGCTGTTTTATGTTTATATATGTTGGATTTTGAAGGGGTGGGGAAGGAAGTCGGTGTAGCAAAAAAGATTTTTGTACAAGGCGTCGGCTTCTTTGAGGTGAAAAGAGCCGACGAAGGGAAAAAACTCACCAAACAGATATTAACGTTGAATTCGGATAAAATAAAAAATATTATAAATTTTTAAGCGGAGCACCTACAATATTGTCTTAGGCGAATCCAGGCAAAAACTGCCTATTTTTTGTTTGCTACAAAAAGATCTCATTTAGGATATTAAATGTTCATAACGAATGCTAATTTTTTAATAAAATTTTTTGGCCTAGTTTACTGCAGAGTCATTTTTTTTACGTAACTTTTTATATCCAATCTCAATAAATTCAATTATTTTCTTATCCTATAATAAAAAACAAAGTGATCGATATTAATAATAATTAATCAGAAATCGTGAGATGCGGTCTGGTGTGATGTAGGTTTCAGAAACACATTTTCTTTATTGAGCCAACGTTTCGATCTTTATTGAGATCATCTTCAGGGCCTGCGATTTACAAACATTGTTTACATTTAACAAATACATTTAGGACTTTTCCCCTCAAAGAAGCCGACGCCTTATATAAAAATGTCTTTTCTATACCGACTTCCTTCCCCACCCCTTCAACACCAAACATATATAAACATAAAATAGCAAAACCTCACTGGCACACTCAACACGACACGCAAGAATGGCACAATTACACAGAAGACAAACACTTTGAGTGAGTAGAAATACTTTGTTTGAATATAAAAAATATATATTTTGCTTTGTATAAATTCACTTTTCCACATCCTAAATGTATTTGTCAAATGTTAACAATGTTTGTTAATCCCAGGCCCTGAAGATGATCTCAATAAAGATCGAAACGTTGGCACGATAAAGAAAATGTTTTTCTGAAACCTCCATCACACCAGACCGCATCTCATGATTTCTGAATAATTATCGATTAACGGTCACTAATCACCACACAGATATTAATAATTTTGAAATACATTCAGAAAAATGAGAAAGTGTTTAATTTATTTCTTGAATACTTAGGCCCATTGCCATTTACGATCGGACACTTGTAATATTTTTTAACTAACTATCAGAAAAAAAAATTCATTAAAAGCGATCTCGATAACTGTAGTAAGTTGTTGTTGATTTAAGCACAAAATAAATACTCAATAATACAGCGCTATTAATATTTGCAACTTGCAATACAAATGAAATTGAAAACTCGAACGGGATTTTATAGGATATTGAAATAATTTTTATCATATTAAATAACAGAAAAGAATTTGAGCTTTTATAAAATTGTGTTTATATCTGTAAGATAAAATATACCAATTTTATCGGCATATTGGTAGTAGTCAGATAGCAAAAAAAAAAAAATTTACTATTTCAGGAATCTGCATAAACTCATTGATCAGTTCTGCAAAATCTGCGAAAAATGTATAAAAAATTAATCTAGTTCATGCTGAGAAATTGGTTTACTGTCAAAATTGATTCCTGGAAAATGGTCATTTGAAATCGGGTCCATTGACACAACTGGCGGCCACCGATCAGTAAAGAAATATTTACTAGTTATTCATTTTATTCCTTATGCATAGATTTTACCTTCAAGAAATCAAGTTACAAATGATTTTATGAAATTAATCCATCCTTCTCAAAAGAACAGAAAATAAATATTCTTATTAGATCAATATAGTTCGTAAAACGGATTTTCGAAGAAAGATTGCTTGTGATATAAAAAATGAATGAAGATTACGTTGAATCGAAACAAACACAACTATCTTACATAAATAAAAGAAAGAAAAGGGTCCCTGGCTTGTATAAGCTGGCCCTAGAAAGGAAAAAGTCATATCAAGATAACAATGGACACTTACTAATGTCGGTTAGAAGACGTATGTATACCCGTTGAAAGCTTATCACATTAAGTCATAAAATAGCACAGTACAAATTACTAATTGACCAAAAAACGAAATACGACATTTAGAATTAGTTTTGAGCGGCCATGTGGCACGACAGCAGGCACAGATCGCTGTTCCAATATCCAATAAATATTTTTAATTATTTATAGATTTTTTCCTTTATAAATATGATATGTGTTACATATTGGACTGAACTTATTTCTTTTGTGAATGGAAGAGGTTATCCTCCAAATTCATCAAGGAATATCGACTACTCTGGGGAAGTGTGAATGAATGATTGAATGTAATTTATTAGCGGGAACGGAGGGGTTTATACCTAATTAACCCGAGCACTATCGAGTACTCTCGAATATCAAGCATGGGGTAGATTCATTTCTTTATTACCAGTAAGAAATAAATGATCGGGTTATCTTCCGTGGTGGATCTGGGTAATTTTTGGGTGAAGTCAAGTCTCTTTTATAAAGACGTGAATGATGAGAGATAAGGAGCGTGTGTCACCGTTAGCTATGTGTGTTACGTTAGGTGGATTTGGTTTTTTTGTCTATCTTAGTGGTCGTCAATCTCTTTTCATGTGTTCTTTCATTAGTTAATATAATGTGTCTTTCTTAGTTTGTTTCATAATTTGTTGAATTCGTGAGGGGCGGTCAAGAATGAGGTAGTTTAGAAAAACTCATTTTTTTCCAATGTTTCGACCTTTATTCGCGTAATCTTTTGTCCCTGGTAAATTACGAAACATGTGTTCATTGAAAAAAATACAATTTAAAATATAAATATAAATTTTGAACCAAGTATTTCACACTCGTATAAAGTATGGGGCTATTCTTGTGGTGTCATATTGGTTTATTGTGAAAGTGTTGTGAAACGTAAATATGTATTCTGCTGGGTTTATATGATTGTGACATGGTGGGGACCGCGGTAAATCTTGTGGTACTTGGTTGACAATTTATATGTATATCTTAAATTGTATTTTTTTCCAATTAACATATGTGTTGTAATTTACCCAGTCTCTGGTGATGACTCGAATAAAAGTCGAAACGTCAGCAAAAAAAGGTGTTTTTCTAAACAACTTCATTCTTGACAGCTCCTCACGACTTCAACAAATTAATACAATATTTCATTCAATAAAAATGCAGATGTCGAAATGACGAACACGTCTAACAGATCAACAAAACGAGGATAGGCGGAATAAGATATTTGCTAACGGCCAAATTATACATTGATAGTACTCTCACAAGAAATGTGTTTCCCAGTTTTCAAACATTATAATCAATAAAAAAATAATGAAATATTTTTTAAATAAATGATAAATTGAATTAAATAAATTGATGAATAAGTGAGATGAATAACAGAAACTGAAAATACACATGAAATTATATGTATATTTCAAACCGATTTGTTTATCTATGCATATTTCTTAGGTCGTTACGATTCGGAAAATGGAAAATACATACAATTTTTTGTATATTAATGCTGCCGACCATCAATACATATAACTTTCACAAAGATCTTACTCGGGTAGAAACTCCGCACAGCAATTCCAATAACGATAAGGTAATCGTCGTACAGTGAAGGTCCGGTATAGCACAAATAACCTCGAGTGACAGATTTATACCCACAAAACAAATCGGGTTGCCTTTTCCCAATTTTTAACGCATTCCTTTGGTGGGCTGTGCGCAAAACCACTCTCTCTCACACATACTCCTCTAACCGCTTTTCACACTTTTCTTTTCGCCCTTCGTCCCAATGCCTCTCTTCTCAACAAGATAAGTGGTTTTTCGTTCTTAGTAAACTTATTTTTATATTACTGCTAACATTTAATGAGAAAGTTGACGGTACAGGTTCAACACGAAAAAACTTGAAAAATAACGTAAAGTTTTTAGTACGGTCCTAAGCTGTCTTGAACTTTTTCTCGATGACAATGAAAGGTAGTAGTTTTTATGACCGATTTTACAGACCTGAAGGTAAAACAAAGTCACACAAACTTGTACAAGATGCAATGCACCTCGGGAAGCATTGTCCCTGTCTCGTGCAATAAACTTTGATGCTTTATTCAGTACATAACCTAACTTTATGCGATGAATATACAAGCATACTGATTTAAATCAAACTTGGTAACAGCAGATACCACGTTTAACGAACGAATCTTCAATTCTGTCATATCCTTAATAATTTCAGAGTTGAACATTTCAGGCTATTTATTTCCGTACATTCTATTCCGTGATCCAGATTATTTGTAAATAAAAAATAGCCGATACTTGTACTACACTCTACGCTTTAAATTTACAAATCTTGATCAGTTTTTTGTCATTGTTTTCTTCTGTATCGTAATCTTCAATAGATATTTTGAACATACCAATAATCATAGAAAATGAAAAAAAAAAACGGTTTCCATTTATTTAGGTTTTTTTAGGGGGGATAAAAAAGTCAATGGCACGAGCGGGATTCGAACCCTCGATCTTCGGCTAGATACGCCGCTGCTCTACCACTTGAGCTATCGTGACTTCGATCCACTCGGACACTAACTTCCCATCTCAACCCCACCTTTTGAATTTTCCCTCCTTTTTGCCATTTTTCAATTTTTCATTTTTTTATCTCAACTAAAAAACCTTAATTAATTGTAATGTATTAATTGGTCAAGCGGACAACGAAATTAGTGAATTTAATAAAAACAATATTCACTTTGCTGACATCACGGCTCGGAGGATATGCTAAATCGTCAACACGGGCGGTTCAAGCAAAACTAACGAACAGTACGCCGCATTATTTTTGTTTAATTTTTGTAATATTGCGGGTAATTAGAGAAAGAAACGATTGGATAAAAAATACACAGACCAAATCATATGATAGAGAGAAAAGGAAATAACCGATGAAGCCAGAATAAGTAGACCAAAACAAGTAATTCAAAAATATTACCTACAAAACCTAGCAGTAGAGAAAGAGAGGAGTGAGAAAGATAAAGAGAGATAAAGAGGTGACAAGGAAAAAGAAAGAGAGAAAGAGACAGAGAGAAAGAGAGAGAGAGAGTGTTTATATAAGAGAGGAAAAGAAAGAATAAAGCATCATTTTCGTGCATTTCCCGTCTTTATTCCGTGTTTGTTTGTAGTTATTTCTATGATTTTTTAACCCATTATATTTTCTACAGTTTGTATTGAGTATCGAATATAGATAGATTCTAATTTTAAGTAGGTATATTCGCAGCGCCCTAATTTATGTTTTATAGGAATTTTACATTTCTTACAATTTATATAATTTAAATTTTATTACAATAAATTTTATTTATTTATTTATTAAATTAGTCTCATGTATGCTTTATATCAACCTCGGGGTACTGATATTTGTGAAAAAAAAGCCTTTTCGGAAATATGTCGGGTTTGAATGCAGGGCCGCTGGATTCGAACCCGGGACCTTCACATTACAGTGATGATTGCCGTGTCAACGCCTAAACCGTTGCGGCCACCGACACCCCTCATTTTTTCCGGCTATTAAAGTTAATTAAACAACATACATGTTAAATTTGTATTTTTAAGTATTCATGTTAATTCAGGACGTGCATATCAGCTAATTAGCAATATTAAGTATCAATAAATGAATTTAGTTACCAAAAGACCGTAAAATTTTGAATAATAGTGCTTATTCATTCGCAAATCAGTAAATAGAGCTGGATTATTGCTCTAAACCTTAATCAACTTTACGACCTAAGTCTAGTTACACAATAAACGTAGATGCTTCATTCTCAGATAACTGTTCTAGCCGTAATATTACTTTTGAATAAAATTGTTTAATAGTACGATAATTCAAAAATATGAAACAAATATAAAATATATACCAGTTTCTGTACAAGCAATTTACTAGATTTTAACCATAATACTATCAATTCTAGTTAGAAGGAAAAATATTACTTTCAAATTGGAACAGTCAAGTTGTGGGCATAACATTTATGAGTTTAAACTGTTATCACATGAACGTTAATTCATCTAAGGATCCGGAAGGCAGATGAAAAAAACGGCTCTTATTAAAGATATCATCAAAACCAGTGAAATCAATCAGCTCTTATTCATAGTTTCATACTCACGAAATTTATCTTCCATGCGTACACGTTGGCGGGATTGTCGAATTCTGGTATCCCAGGACCACTCTTGAAGGATGATTGCCTAAATTACACAATTCTTATAAACGAAAATTGTAAAAAATTATTAACAATAAAATAAAAAGAAATTAACGGATATTTTTTCAACTTTCATCTATAAACATACAAAACGTCATCGGGGAAAACGCCCCAATATTGGTGGGATAAAGAATGTGAGAGACGTTGGGAACCGAAACAGGTCGCTCGTAGGGAATATATCATAAACTTGATCCAAGATCGTTATAACGCTGTTCAGAGAGCGGCAAGAAAATGGAGGAATATGTTCAATGTTAAGAAAACAAAAAGTTAGACTGATTTTGGCAATTCTCTGAAAAGAGAAAGTTTCATAAGCCGGGTACGGAATTACGTTGATCATAGGAAGTTGCAATCGTATTGCTAAATCGGCTCCAAACCCAATTACAAAAATTAATACATCCAAATATTACTGCCCTACTCTATTCCTGAACATATACCCCCCGTGGTAAGAACTAAATCAATATACTGAGATTAATTTTCCCTTTTCTTTTAAAGAATGAGACAAAACAAGGCCACAGGACTCGATAAAATTACTTACCAAATGATTTTCTACCTCGCTGAAAAGGTAAAACTTAAGTTTAATGATATTTGGATGAAGGGACATATTATTGCACAATGGTATAATCAAAAAATGAAAATCGCCATTAAAACCGGTAAACCATCGTCTTACTGAACCATAGTCGTCAAAATTCAAAATTAAACGGCCACCGCTGAAGGGTTGGTAAATATAGAGAATTAACTCTTTCGGAGCCCCATACCCCTGCGACATACAAATTGTGGTACGTAAAATTTATTTCCCTCAAACTCACAAACAATATTCTCTTTATAAATCTAACAAAAACGTATAAGGCTGAAAATGAATGTAACAATTCAACCATCCACTGATTATAGCAAGTGACCACCAGGCATCGGGCTCTCGTAAAAGTTTCATTAATATACGCCTTCACCGCCTTGGAATGTACTTTTTAATTGATGATTCGCTTTCATTACATCCCAGACCGTGCAGAAGCCCATCGTTCCTGACCTGTCTCTAGCTTCCAAATCCGTCGGAACTAATAATTCATGGAAAATCATACCCGACAACCATGGACCAGAATGGACTCTCCTCAAGACTTTTGATTTTTTCCAGATCGCTCAGAAAAAGACAATTGCTCCTTGGCTAGTAGAATAGAATATAATAGAAGTAGAAAAATTGAGCGATAATAATTCCCCCTTGAGCTATGACGGATTGACCTTCATTATAAATAAATTAATCTTTTTATGCAAGGTTTTCTTTGAAATGAAAAAGTTAGTGCCACGAGCGCGATTCGAACCCACGACCTTCGGTTAAATACGCCGCTGCTCTAACCAACTTGATATATCGTAACTTCAATCCACTTAGACACTCGAATCTCGCTTTTTCATTTCAACCAAGACTTTACATAAAAAGAATAATTATTTGAAAGAATTAATTTGGTCAATCAGACCACTAAACATTATGGATTTACTGTAGAATATTATTCTGCATCTACAAAATTGGTCGTTTGATTAAGAAATCATCAAATTTTAATTGGTTAATTTTACTAAAAAGTTTGGTTTACCTAGTATTGCTATTTCCTTCTGTGATGCACTGTAAAATAAATAACGATGTAAGGTTTTCGAAAATGGTTAAATACACGGCTGCTCTACCAGTTTTTATTTTTCATATGTCGTTAATCAGGATTCGATTCTCGGCGACATATGAAATAATGAAAAATGGCAAAAAGTGGGAAAATTCGAAAGGTTGTAGGTTGAGATGGGGAGTTGGTGTCCGACTGGATCGAAGTCACGATAGCTCAAGTGGTTAGAGCAGCGGTGTATTGAGCCAGAGGTCGTGGGTTCGAATCCCGCTCGTGGCACTAACTTTTTCATTTCAACCAAAACCCTACATATGTAACGTTCCCATTTGATGGAACCTTACAAATTTTCGAATAAAAGGGAAAATAATTTAAAATATTATATAATTGGCAATAAACAAAGATATCAATTCTCGCCTTACAACAGGCCAATAAGGTGCACAGAGGGAGGGGCCAAAGGATTTAACAGTTAAAACAGGAAGAGTCTTGAATCAGCGGTCAGACTGAAAGGACAATATTGAAAAGGGCCAAGCTGTGTGTTTTTTCAAATGAATTAGTGGACTCTTCGTTCCAGGCCTGGAGAGGTGAGCCTTCCGTTTTAATTTACCTTTAGCAATAGTTTGTTTTGTATTTTGATAATTAGTTATTTTCAATTTATTTTGGATTTGAGAAAAAAAGAAGAATTTTATTTTATATGATTATTTCACAAGAACATTTAAATAATTTGTTTTCGTTTCCTTCGTGAATTATAATAAACCCTCATTTTAAAGGAATTTTTTATTCTATTATTTCTTTTTTTTTGTTTCCTAAATGTTTTTGTTAAATGTAAACATTGTTTGTAAATCCCAGGCCCTGAAGATGATCTCAATAAAAGATCGAAACGTTGGCGCGATAAAGAAAATGTTTTTCTGAAACGTACATCACACCCGACCGCATCTCACGATATCTGAATAATTATTTCTTTTGTTTGAGACAAAATTGAGAATATTTAAATAATTTGTTTTGGTTTCTTTCTTGAATTCTAATAAATCCTTATTTTAAAAGTAATTTTTTATTCTATTTTTTCCTCCGTTTGTGACACATAAAAAGATTAATGTATTTTCAATGTTAATTTGTAGTTCATCACATGATTTTTTATATTTAATTATTTATTTCATTACCGAAAACATAATCAACAAGTCTTTTTATCAATGCTAAAGCAATGACCAAACAAATTGGGTAAAATTAAATTTTGATTCTAACAATAAAATCATGAAAAAATATGTGGTGTTTAGTGACCGTTAGTCAATGATTATTTGGAGATCGTGAGATTCCAAAATCCTACATAAAAAGATTAATTAATTGAAAGGAGTATTTTGGTCAATAGTCTACTAAATATGGACTAAAGCAGCGCATTCAAGCATCGATCCACCAAAAGGCAGAATACCATGACCTATCCAAGTGAGAAAATCAATGTCAAATAGAATGAAACAAAAGACTGAATTTATGCAGGAATGAATCAAGTGGCAGGATATTTTAAACGCTTTTGATGACATAAATATTTATATTTATTTACATAATATTTATTTATGAATATATGAATAAGTGTCTTTCTGGAGTCCTTATAACAAAAAATTTTGATACATAGTTATTTGGGAAAATAAACAAATGTGTCAGGGTTTTTTTTTACCTTTGAAAGTATAATTTTCACTAAACATTTTTTTAGGATAAAAAATTTAAGTTTTAAAATATTGTTGGTTGTACCAAAAAGGCAGGTGCATAAAAATATATTAAAACTTTAAAGTGCGTTACTTTATTGTTTCAATTTAATTTATTTATTATTTATTTATTTATTTATTTTTAGAACAGTACACTGTATTTGACATCCAACATTATTTGGAATTCAACGTAATATTCCATTATATAAAGAGCCCCAAAACAGCACATGTTTGATTTCCAATGTTTAAACAGAGCATACGTGTATTGATATAGTGTTGAACAAATGTTCAAATTATTCACCAAATTTAATCAGAATTATGTAAATCACATGGTCAAATAATTGAATGTTTCCCACAGCTCTCAAAGAACAATACACGTTTAAACCCTGTGGTGTAATCCTTCCAACACGTTTTAACAGCAGAAATCGATAAATTCGATATGTTTAATTAAATTTTGTGTATCAAATGCAGATATCAAAAGAAGTATGTGAACGGCGCCATAGTTAACCTTCACAAAGCAACCCCGGAGGCTTATTAGTACAAAACGATTTAATCAAAGTCAGAAAATTGAACAGTGTATCGAGATTTTCCGTCGATTTCTGATAAAACACCATTTTTATTTAACTTTTACAATAAAAGCCACATATAAATGCTAAATTTATATTATATAATTTTAATCTTATACATATTATTTTTATTTTTACTTAATATTTGGACGCATATATTTTGAAAACGTTTAAATTAAGGGTGTTTGTTTTCGAAATCTTAAGGCAAGTTGCTTAAAAAATACATAATTACATAATGAATATATATCATAATTACATTATGAAGCAGAGAGAACTTTAATTAAATTTTATCATATAATTGATGTCACCTAATGGCATTTTTCACTTTAATAAACGTTATATTTTGTTAAGTATGTACGCAATGAATACGAAAACTGATTTTATTTATCTTAATTAAACTTTTTTAAAAATAAAGTGGTGTAGGAGAACATTGATTATCAGTGTAATGATTGTCGTAACGATAATCCAACCGCAAACTCCTATTAGTTAGTAATCTAGAGGTGATTCAATTTCTATCAGCACCGTTCAAGATTTCCTTGAGCAAAGCAATTACAATCTGGATCCGCGGTTTGACCTGAGATGTCGAATTAAATATAATTTTCAGTTTGACAAATCTACACTTTCTTTCAGAAGTGAAAGTCGGCCGAGGCCGTAGTAGGGCAAAATGCACTATTATATTCAAATTCATCACTTTATAATATTTTATTATTGATTTGGCTTATTTTACACTAAAAGATTTATTTAGATAAAAATCGATTTTCCATTGTTTGTAGTAATGTCCATGTCTTTATACACGGTGTCCTTTTTAGATGGCCTGGTGGAATTTCTGAAGAACTAATGACGCTACGAAAAGAAAATACGTGTTCATTTTTTTTAGACTAGTTTCAAATTTGTACCTTTTTTTGGAGAAAAATTGTACAGCATACGAAAGGCCCAGTTAAACTTGAAACTTTCAAATACGACCCTATACGTCCTGACATATAATTTTAAAGGATGTTTTGCGCTTAGAACAATGGTGAAACTGTTGGTCAAAAACGACAAAGTTGTGAGCGGGATTCGAACCAACGACCTTCGGCTAAATACGCCACTGATGCTCTAACCACTTGACCTACCGTGACTTCGATCCGCTCGGACACCAACCTCCCATCTCAACCAACCTTTCGAACTTGCAAAATGGCCAAAAGGAGGGAAAATTCGAAAGGTTGAGTTGAGGTGGGAGTTTAATGGCCGAGCAGATCTAAGTCACGATACCTCAGGTGGAGTAGCGGCCTATTTAGCTGAAGGTCGTGGGTTCGAAGCGCGCTCGTGACACTAGCTTTTTCATTTCAACCAATGTCTTATATAAAGATTAATTAATTGATCAAATCTTTGAGTTTATAACCGTTAACAGCTTCGATACTTGAACTGATATTGGGAGTCGTTTCTTATGTTGATTGAAATGAATTTGTATGCGAATGTATTTCATTGCATGAACGTTATATATTATATGTTAGGGTGGGTTTGTGGTAGAATTTCGAATACCCACAGAAACACAAAGAAAATTGCTTTAATTTAAATCGATATGGTCGAATGGACAAACGGACAAACATTCTAGCATAAGCCGCATTAAACCCTCCCAAACATTAATCTTACGATAAATGTTTGATGTTCCATTTTATGTATTAAACCTAATTAAACGTACATAAATTTTCCTTCCGTTTTACATGAAACCTGTTCCCATTCTCGTAAATTTTTTATAATGCTCACAACCCCCGTAATCAGCAAATCACCCGTAATCAGAATCGCGGGGTTCATCACTAAAAGGTAAAAGTCCCTGGTTGTTCGAATCCCAAGAAATACCTTCGAACACTCCTCGCTCACTGAAGGAGCGATGACCACCAGATCTTTCACGCACTGACAATGAGGTTGATAATCACACAAGTAACAATTAAACAGACAACATTTTAGTATCATTAGATTACTGCCCGTGGGTACTTTCTCCACTCTTGATTTTAATTTTGTATATATTTCCTTTGTCACTGTTACATATTACCGAATTAACGATATTGCCAATTATAATTTAATCTAGGTTTAACAAAAAATTCATGTGTAGGGTTATTTTTCATTCAATTTTTGCTATGTATTTAATTCACAAAAAATGCACTACCATTACAACTAAGAAACAGTTCTCCTACATCTAGTTAATTGGAAGATAAAATGAAGGATCAAAATAAAGAAATCCTGGAAAATGTACATACGATTTTTGGAAAGGTTTTAAAGCCACTGATACTTCGGATAGATACGAGAGCCAGGGGAAAAACACAGATTCCATGACAACCCGCCCTGCCTAAAACATTCCAGGCAGGAAAACATCAACGTTGAAAGTAAAGTTAAGTTAGATAAAGCCCTCGACAAACTTGATGTTTTGTGAGTAGATGATACTCATGCAAACACTTTAAAGTTTCGTACACTACAACAGAGAATCACTTTCAACTAGAATTCTCTGGTTGAAACGTATGAATCGTCTAAATCATCATCGGGTAGTTTTTTAATGCAATGAACCGCTTGCTGTAGGTATCAGTTTTAACATGATAAATACTGGAAGGTTTATTTAGACGACGACTAGTTTTTTGTGGAAAATTAGAATAATTCGCAATTTTTCTCTTACATCAAACAACTTGCATCTGATCAGACCTTACGTTTCTGTCTAATTTGTAATCTCGAGTTTGTTTGTTTTAATTTTTGCTAAACATTTTTCAAGTTTTGTAAGTCTTTTTTCTTTTATGAGATTTGAAATATAATACAACCGAGTGACAAAATTATAGACACATTAAAACATCACGATTTCAACAGTCAAAAATGATTTATTTTGCCATTAGAATATTTTTAAAGATATTAAAAGAAAATTAACTCTGGAAATGGCTTGACCTGATAATCTTATACAAATGTACATCTCAATAAACAGTATTGTTTTGATTTAGCTGCGACAGAATTATACACACATTTTGTTTACGTTTATTTTATAACTCCAAAGGTTTATTCGGTATTCACTGTACCGTGCATTAGAAAAGTGATTACTGTGAGTTCATTTGGAGCAATTCAAAGTTATTTTAAAATGCCCAAAGGAAGAAGATTTCCTCATGAGGAGCGCCGGTTGATTCACTTGCTCAATGAAGATGGAATGAGCTGGCGAGATATCGCCCGACGCATAAAACGAAATTTTTCATCGGTATCGAAGATAATACGACTAGGTGAAGACTACGGATGAAGACATAGCTCTGGAAGACCTCCTTCCTTGACCAGAAGAGACAAATCGCACATTCTGTGCGTTGCTTCAAACTGCTTTTCGACTGCAAAACACATCGCAGAGAAGGCAGGTTTTGATGTTTCTATTCGGACTGTTTAGAGATTCCTTAAAAAACTGAAAACATAGTCCGAAGAAAACTGAAGCGCAAACCATCTCTGAAACCCCACCACAAACTAGCCCATGTCAAATTTGCTTAAAATCACATTTTGAAAAATGAAGATTATTGGCGAAAAGTTATTTTTTCTGACGAAAAAAAATCAACTTGGACGGCCCGGACGGATACACATACTTTTTTCATGATCTAACTAAAGAAGAAAAATTTTTGTGCCAAATGGGTGGTGGATCTTTGATGATTTAGGGGTGCATTGGGTGTAATAAAAAAAAGAATCTTTGTTTTCTTCCAAAAAAAGCCAATTCGGAATATTACAAGAAATTACTGGAGAAAGAAAAAACTAGTTTCAGTGATTTATGCGAAGGGACTCCAATATTCCAGCAGGACAACGCACTCATACACAATGCAAAAATTGTTAAAGAATGGTTTTCGCAGAACAGCATTGAAAAACTTGAATGGCCTGCACTCTCACCAGACTTGAACATTATAAATAATGTATGGGGAAAATTATCGAGGATGGTATATCAAGACTGTAAGCAGTACAACTCTGTCGACAAACTTAAAACAGCTGTCACCACTGCTTGGAATAATTTGCCTCAAGATTTTATTCAAAATTTGTACAAAACCGTTCCTGAAAGATTACTGGGAATAACAAAACTGAGTGGTAATGCCACAAAATATTATAACCTTGTTTTAAATTGATTTTATCCCATGTGTCTATAATTTAGTCGCAGACAAAATCGGTTAATTTTAGTATTTTAATATTATTTTATCTTATTTACTGAAAAATTAAAGTTTAATGAAGAAAAATATTTATTTCATATGTTTTGAATAAATATTTTTTGTACAAACCCATTACATTCAAAAATCATAACAATTAGGGGTGTGTCTATAATTTTGTCACTCGTTGTATTTGATTTTCACTTCCGGTTACCTAATGAATTTTAGGTCAGGGGCGACATTTTCAACTAACATTCACCCCCTCATCTTTGAATTGTCCTTACATAGAAAGTATACACCTCAAGAACAGCACGTATGTCAGAACTTTGAAATGCAACCACCACGTCCTTACACCGCCATCAAATATTTCAGAACAAAGGAAATTTCATTTTCTAAAATCATAATGGAACAAATCCCCCTGACACGTGGTCTTAACAATTCTCCTAGTTTCATATTAGAGAAGAAACCCTACTGCTTGGGGCGTTTTCTGAAATGACCAATCAGTCGATCACAGTCTCAGGGAACTCTGTACCAACTAAAAACCCTACCAACTCTAACCTATACTTATTCAATCCCTACTTCAGTGTATGGCATTGCGTTCTCGGAGATTCCCACAAGGGAGCATCATTCTGGTTCCATCCTGTACACCAGGGGTCAGCAACCTGCGGCCCTTTGCAACTTTTTGCGCGGCCCGTCAAAGCCCAATATAATTTTAGGAAAAATCAATAAACTTAGAGCGTGAGCGTGCCGAAATGTGGCCGGTGACAAAAATGCGCGCTAACAGAAGCATAGTGGGAAACCTATTTTACTGCGCAAGTTTAATCCTCACTCCCCATAATAACATTTATACTCGTATATGATATACAAGGACTATTTAAGTTACATTTGAATGTGCGGCCCGCATAAAAAATTTTATTTTGAAAATGGCCCGCCGTCCGAAAAAGGTTGCCGACCCCTGTTGTACACCATTTATGCTGTTATTCCAATTTATGATTAACGATTTTGTAAATTTAGGCACAACCGCGTAATGAAAACAAGTCACCGCCAATGGGGCACCAACCTGAGAACAACTCAAGTTCATCGAATAATTATGAAAAAAGTGAAAAATCGAACGAAGACAAATGCACACAAATCAAACAAGGAATTACCTACATCCTCGCAAGCATTCCAATTAAATGACCTCAGAAGCACTCGGAAAACTCCTCCTCAATTAGTCTCTAATCGCACTGAGTACAGTGACCTTAATAGTCTCCTCGTTAAAAAACTAATATAACCTAACCCTCTGATCAAGCTCTCACCAGTTCTCAACACTCTGAAGAACACTTCACGTTGCTTCAACTGACGCTGGCCACGTGTCCTCCTCGCTCTTTGTCCAATAGAAGATAAGTTCCAGCGTGAGTTTCCTTCTTATTACACGTATCCTCCGGGTACAGTGCTGGCCAAAACCGACATAGACGATTATACATAGACAGTAGACAAACTTGAAATCCCCTCACAAGTCTCAACCGACAAGAACTAATCAGAAGACTTCGACAGCTAGGAAGACTTCTAAAACCTAAATCCGACATGACTTTAAAGAAAAATCTCTTTGTGGGGAAAAAGCCGGCCAATATCCAACCCAACCAAGCAATCTAAACAAAAGTGCTCAGAAGAACTATTTAAACTCCTTACTACGTCTCTACTCTACATTCATAACGACCTCAACAGTCACTTTGTTCAAAAGTTACTTGATCCATCCCGCTTGCTGAAGTTCCACTAGAACATTTCGTGCCACCTCAAACCTTCTATGCATGCTCATGCTTTTACTGTATCTCCATGCCCAGATTATGTCGCTTTAAACTACATTGGTCCGGAGACCTACTCGTCCCCTAACCCCTCGGCAGCGCGAGTGCCTGTCAAGACTAGTATCTTGAGACATATATCCAGCATTAGAGATAGTAGTTACTGTGGTGTGACGAAAAATAAACTTTATATTTGTTTCACCTTTGTACACCCAATTTATGATAGTAAGCATAAAGTAAGCATACTGGTGTTTATATTGTCAAATTTTTTAAACTTTAAATAAAATTACACTTTTTAAGTGAAGAACTGTATAAAACGGATATATTTTATAACAAGGCGCGATTAAAAACCTAGTGGCCTTTAAAAATAATGAATTAAACGTGATTAAATTTTTTACAACCGGGACGTT
The DNA here is from genome assembly GCF_000648675.2 of Cimex lectularius. Classification (NCBI taxonomy): domain Eukaryota; kingdom Metazoa; phylum Arthropoda; class Insecta; order Hemiptera; family Cimicidae; genus Cimex; species Cimex lectularius. Next base: position 345,088 of record NW_019392825.1, on the reverse strand, counting down.
TCAAAAGCTCGGTGATACTTTGACACGGTAGGTAAGTTAATGATGCTTTTATTGTCGTTTTAACCACCGTATAACCCTTTTTTATGGTTCTACTACTAATTGAAGAGAAGTCAGTTGTTTTATTATGGGCGTTAAGGCCGGAACTGTTTTTCCTCACGTTAAACATTTTACTACGGTGTTTCTCGAGATTCTCACCATCTTTTCGACCCTGTGAGAGAGGTTTTTCGGTTGTAACAGGTCATCTTTGTATAAAATTAACATAGATAAAATTTCACTGGCTGCCATCATGAAAAGGAGATGGTTTGACACTCGAGAACCTTAGCGATTAAAACAAATTTTTACCCTTTTGTTTAATAAAAAGTGTCTCGTTAAAATAAAAAAGTTGATGTTTGTTACTAAATATTTTTATGCTTTGTAAAACAGTTGGATGATAAAACAGTGAAACTGAAGGGATTTTTTCTTTGTGGTTTTATAAAGAATTATCGTAATTTTTCGTTTTTAACAGTTCAAAAGGCCAAAGAGTTTTTTTTTAATTCCCTTCCTTTTCCATATGTAATTGGATTTCAAAATCCAATTCTGGAGTTATAGGCAAAATAAATAATAGTGTGTGTGGTGTTTAGTGACCGTTAGCCAATTATTATTTGGAGATCGGGAGGTGCGGTCTTGGTGTGACGTAGGTTTTAGAAAAACATTTTCTTTATCATGTCAACGTTTCGATCTTTATTGAGATCATCTTCACATGATGACACATCTGCACTGAAAAGTAAAACTTTCAGCCCTGAAGATGATCTCAATAAAGATCGAAACATTAGCATGATAAAGAAAATGTTTTTCTAAAATCTACGTCACACCAGTACGCACCTCGATCTCCAAATAATCATATATAATAGTAGTGGTGTACTCTTGAATGGAAATTTTACCTTTTACCTTGACGGGATGGCCGTGGGCGAAAGCATCGTTAAATATAAATTATTCAGTGTTTCGAGACACCGGGGAGAGGTGTAAATGCGCTCTTTGTTCCCATTTTCCCACCAAGGCCGTGGGCACAGGAATGAACTCATTACGTGGCCAATTTTTCTTTTTACCCAACGCCAATTAGAAATTGTCCAAATCGAATTAATAAACGATGGCAAAAAGCAAATAGATTTGTTAAAGTCATGTATAACGCTTATCGAGGCGGCCGGGTGTAAAAAGTCTGACAGGAAATCCACTCATCCTGTTTGATATAAAGCTATTAATTATGGAATATTCGATGAGAAGTACGGCAGTGAACTTGATTAATATTTTTTCCTTTTGACCTCTCGCAATTTCAACAGATTTGCTGTATGAACGTAATTATAATCCAAATGTACGTTTTTTAATTGAATTAAACGCTGAATTAAAGTATCATGCATTCTTTTAATAAACATCTAATTACTAATTACATTGAAAAATTGTTTTCTTAATAAAAAATCTTTAGAAAAACATTTTCTTTATCATGCCAAAGTTTCGAGCTTTATTAAGATCATCCTCAAAGCCAGGGATTTAAATAATGTTTAGAAATTCTAGGCCCTGAAGATGATCCCAATAAAGATCGAAACGTTGGCACGACAAAGAAAATGATTTTCTAAAACTACGTCACACCAGACCGCAACTCACGATCTCCAAATAATCATTAAATAACGGTCACTAAACACCACACATTGCTTACATAATCTTCAGACATTACAGAATTCTCATTTATGGACCCAACGACGGCATGACAGTGTTCAACCAAATTGTGACTTGCCACGCCTTCGAAGTTGTGAATTCCATCCATCCGTTCTCGTCGTGCTTTGTGGTTCAAAAATTACGCTGATTTGAAGAATCTGGGGTAAAAGGTTGTAGTTGTCGGCGTACCAGCTCTCGACCTTACTTTCGCAATCTGCTCTCCTGATTCCTTAAGGAATATGGTACAGAAAAGGTGGAAGCTATGGAGACTGGTCGTTCGAAAAGCTCTTGCGCGTCTGGACTAGATAGGGGACCTTCACAGAGATTGAACCGAAGGTCATCATTCTAACCAAACTCAAAATCCGCCATACACGGTTGATACACTGAGCGATATTGTACTTTTGCCAAAGACCATGAATTTTTCCGGCATTTAGATTTTGCCTAATTTAATTTATAGGGTGTGTCTTTTCTTGGCCTAATATTGGGAGCTGACAGGTATGGTCCCTAATATGTATGAGAATTGTGCGGCAGCGAATATTAGGATCCCCTGTTGCTATTTTACAGTCAACAGTATTTTGTATGGAGATTTTTTTTTTGCGTTTACCCCTATTATTATATGAAGTTTGTTACATATTTTTTCTGCATTAACTGTTTTGTGAAAATGTATGTATAAGCGCGAATGTGTGCTATGAAGGCCGATCCTAAGGTCTCTTAATTATCATAGTTTGAGTAGTTGTTTCTCTAATTAAGTAAACGATGTAAATAGTGATGGAGTAATGTGGAGGACTCCCTAGTTGAATCAATGTTATATAAATACTGATGAATTTAATTGAGAATAAGGGCTTAGGAAATTTCATAGGCCTTTCATCAAAGTAAAACCTTAAACTTTTTAAAATTTCATCTTCTCACTTAAAACTGTTGGCAAAACGCTTTTAAGAAATATGTGAACACGGCAGAAAGTTTCAATATGAAACGACGAATTATCAAATTAAATACCTCAAATATGATAAAATAGTGTAAGCCGGCCCCCGACTTAGCGATAAGTTAAATTGTAAAATAAGAACAAAATAGGTAAACGAGGAAAAGGGTCAAAGGTTGTCCTTTGAAGGGGCAACCGCCCAGACGGGAACGACGTGACACATCTGGCAAATGTAGCTTGGAAATGGTTACCCAGGTAGACAGTTAGGTAAGAACGTCGAAGTGTGAGGCAGACCCAGACGGGAACGACGTGACACATCTGGCAATTGTAGCTTGGAAATTAATACCCAGGTAGACTGTTAGGTAAGAACGGGGGACATCGAAAATAGGGAATATGTCAACCCTGTGCTAGACCGCCGTCTTTGCCGGCCCAGCCGCAGCGTGAGAACTCCCACGACTTTTGAGTTTCCTTTCCACCCCTACTCCGGGAGAGACCCGGTATGAAAGGGATGACCGGAAAATCAAAAGTCAGTCAAGATGCAAGACTCACCCCAGTGAGTCAAGATCCGAGACTCACCCCCCAGTGAGTCAAGATACAAGAATCACCCCAGTCAAAGACCCAGCCGAGACTCACCCCAGGCAGTCAAGACCAAGGACCGGGAGAGAAGCAGCCACACTCCGTCTGGGATTCAACAAGAGGACTCAGCCAGCCAGAGCCAGTGAGGATCAGCCGTTGCGACCAATCGAGCCAAGTCAGAGGTCGAGAGAAGAAATGCTGGGGGCACTGATCGTGGCGAGCATCGTTTGGGGTCCCTTTGTTGATAGACTCATCCCAGATTTATAGTTGTGGCTGACTTGTAGATTAAGTAAGATTCTGAGGTTTTTAAGATTAAGAGAAAGAATTGTGTACAATAAATGTTACTGAATACGCTCTCTGGTTTATTGAATTCTGGAACCTTACCTTCCCGTACACAAGAATAAGTAGCGACGCGCTTACGCCGACTCATCTCTTGTCGCTTAGAGAAAAACAAACAAATATCGAGAGATAATTCGGCCGCCGCGCCGTCGTCCGCTTACAATAGGTTAACAGATGTGATACCAAAAACAAAAAACAGCAGAATAATATGACTAAAAAAAATCATTAATAACGAATAAAAGGTAAAAATAAAAATTAGAAATTTCATAGGAGCACAGGCACATGTCCTCAAATAGACAAATGGAGCAAGCACGCGTAGACATCGTAATGAATGCGAAAGCTCCCAAATAAAGCAAATGCTCTCTTTGAAGTAAAATTCTTTACACAACAACGTTCTGAACTCCTCAACAGACTACTGTCACCAAAATGAACGTTTCAATAAAATGGTCTTATGACAATATAAAATACAATTCACTATTTTTCGTGGTCCGCTTGACCAATTAATAACATCCAATTAATTAAGTTTTTAAGTTGAGATAAAAAGTCAGTGTCACGAGCGGGATTCGAACCCATGACCTTCGGCTTGATACGCCGCTGCTCTACCACTTGAGCTATTGTGACTTTCTCTTAGAAGTTGGTGTCTGAGTGGATCGAAGTCACGATAGCTCAGGTGGTAGAGTAGTGGCGTATCTAGCTCGTGACACTGACTTTTTTATCTCAACCAAAAACCTTAATTAATGGAATGATAAAATATAATACTCAAACGATCTGGATGTACGGAATAAAACTGTGGCGCACCGCTTTTCGTAAGTCCTCAGAATCATAGTCAATGCTCCTTTCTACGTCTCCAACAACACCTTTCACAATGTCATTAAAATTCTCTTTCTTGCAAACAAATCATCCCCAAAGTACTTTTTACAAGAAACTCCTCTCTCATCCTAATCTGGCTGCTCTATATTTATTAATGACAAACCACCCTTATAATCTTTCCAGACAACTGAAAATGAGATGGCCTCACCTACTAAACGGGGATTTAGTCCTAACATTGGTTGTTAATTCTCCTCATAGCTCATAATTTATACCATTTAACATAATAAATGCTCGTAACATAATATAAATAAGATATCAGATGGTAATAAATATGTTTAAAAATATTTATTTATTACATTTTCTTTTTTTTCACTGCTGTAAGTATTTCTAAACAAAATTAGCGGACACAAACAATATAATGATTGAAATTTGTTAAATAAATTGAATTCCCCATTTTGAGTAACTTTTTGAAAATGGTTTGAATATTTTAGTTTTATGTGTCGTGTGTGCAGTTGAGTTGCGAGTGCCGTTTATTTGTTTACATAAATATGCATTTGCATAATCGATTTCGCGCTAACGGGGTGTTTGCATGGCTTTCGTTAAGTTGGTTTGGTTTAGATTTAGTTAAGAGGTTTGTATTGGTAAAGCGATGGTTAGGTTGGTGTAGGGTAACATGGGTTAGGGTTAGTATACATGATTCAACGTTTTTCTATCAACAAAAATCTATTTTCAGGTCATCTTTTCTGAATTATTTGAGTTATATTCCAGTTCGGGTGACAAAGAATATAACAATTTAAAAAATTTACAAGATCACTAGTGTATTCACCTTCAATTTTACTATTAGGTTACATGGTACTTAGTTTGCTAGAAAATGAATTGAAACTTACAAAGTTGACAGGACCGGATTAACCAAGCTATATATACTTTTATTTTATGATGATTATTAATTATGATGTCAAGAAGCAAGTTACGTTGAAACTTTCTCACAAGTTTCTTGTCAATTAACGTTAATATACTATATATGATTTTCATTATTTGCCAACTTTAATATGACTAATGTCCAATAACGTTACCCACATTTATAACGTTATAATTTTATAAATGTATACATTGTGTCAGTTTTTTATCTTTCATTTGTGTTTTCCATATTATATTAAAATTCATCCTGGAAGTAACACAAAGGAAATTGTTTCACGAATTTGTTTACCAACTCAGAGAGAAAGGTAGTGGCCATCTTCGTCCTTTGATGTTTACACTTTGAACTAGTTGGTGTTGCTTTTCAAACTTAGGACATTCCTGGAACAAGTGCTCCCAGATCTGAGGTTTACTCAGGTAGCAGTTGCAGGTATCGTGTTCAGGTATTCCATGTTTTTTGTTTTTAATGTCTTATTTTTGCCATGTCCTGAGAGAACAAGACAATATAAATGTCTTTTTAGTTTTAGATTTCTTTCTATTAATTAGTTTAGGGTAGAATTTTTTCGTATGGCTTCATTTTTGTTGAACCGTGCTACATTGTTTCCCACATTTATTTATTTAGGTTTTCTAAACTATCACACATTATTTTACTAACCGGTGCTAGATCGTATACTATATTCGTTTCTTAATGTTTACCGGGCGATCGACTTCTTCATAGCGTCATTTTATCCAGACAATCGCTATTTTCCACCCAGTCATTATTTCTATTTTTATTGCGTTTTTTATCAATCTTATTTTTGATTGTTGCGATTAAATCGATGTCATGCTGTCGGTGTAAATCAAACCGAGTTTTTCTCTCGTAGCATTTTCTTGTCGTTGAATCTATCCAAGAGCTATTTTATTTGTAAATAGTTTTGCTTTGCACATTATTATTAGCGCATCTATTCGCAAATTTATATATCTAAAAGTAAGGCATTCTTTTTCTTTCAAAACCGTGAACCAAGCCGACATCCCATCCTATTTTGCTTCTATCCGTGCAGATCCTCAGCTTGAGGTAATGTTGAAGTAGTTCTGTTGCTGTTTTTAATTTAGAAGGGCAATTTATATCTAACTATCCTTAACATCGGCCAATCAATTTGGAAACTGATGGATGATCATGGAAACATGGTTCAATACGATTTATGCTGTCATATCAAGGTTTTGCTTTGAGTAAGAGCCAAGGACATTTTTGGAAAAGGAATTTCATCCGAGGCAAAGAGTTACCGCGGTCAGAACAGACCTTTAAAAAGAGTGTATAGTATTAATTTATAATGCCTACCGATTATTTAAGCTATCGCATGGCCGGGTACGACAAAAATTACGAAAGGACAAAAGTGAACATTCCATGAAACCAATTCACCATCTTTTCCATATTTCCACGCTCTCCATACTATATCGTCGGCCTATTTTCCAACTTTTCATATCTTTGTTTTATATCTAACGAAATGTTTAGAAGTTAATAATGAAAGAAGTTTTTCAAAATGTACAAGAAATTGAATGGATTTGAATTGACTTCTAATAATAAAAATTTATTTTCGATCTTGTTTTTTGTGGGGTAATTGAAACGAATACTTTTTTTATTTTTCCCTTTAAGGATTTTTTCCAAAGGCCCTGGATACAAAACCTTTTATTGTATAAATCAGGCGTGAAAACAATAATAAAACGATTCTCAAAAATATATACACAAAACAAAAGGAAAAGATTCATTGTAACGAAACGACAATACTCTTACCTATATAATTATGAAAATAATGTTGTATGTAAGTTCAAAATGTACATATCATTTGTCGGAGTCCACCGGCCATTCGAGCTTTTGTAATTTAAAATAAATTACCGAAAGGCTCGAGAATCACCCAACTCAAGTGTTGCAGGACCAGTGACAGACCTGGTTTATCCGTCTAGACGCTGAGGTTGGGCTGCAGAAGCTACCGACTGCTAGGTCATTTCAACCCCCAACGCAATTTTAGTCTCCAGATCCAAACCCATTTATTCTCACGCATTCTTTTTTATTTACCATATACACTCAGTTTGTTAGTTTGGAGGAGTACTCGATATTCTTTCATCACCCTTCATATCTATTATATTGCTAAGTTAATGGAGGGTCGATGGGCCAGCCACCATTGGCTTTCTCACACTAAACATTGTATTGGCTTCACATTCACATTCACTCTCTATACAGGCAAAGGGCAAAAACTATCATTACTACATACAATAAAAAGCCCTGATTCCTGCAAAAATCGTAATTGCTGCCCGCTCAAGCACGATTCTCATATCGGGTGGCAATCCTATGTCTCTACATAGAGCCAAGGAATTACACCGTTCAATTATGTGGGACAACCTAGCAACCTTTCTCACCATGTCTGACATTGGCCCGAAAGTCAGTGTCCTTGTGTAATCTAAAAAATTATGTTTTTTAATCGGGTGACGAGGTGATGACGATACGTCTTCTACCAGTCAGACCCTCCGAGGGCCAACTTTCATCCATTCCATTTATACGGGATTTTATTATAAGTATTTTTTTGCTCTTGACAATCAAGAGCTACTCTGCCGACCGGCCTACCGACGGTGCCCCTTTTTTATTTATTTTTATTTGTATTGCATTGTTAGTGCCAACTGGCTGGATCGCGGTGTGAAGTCCAAATGGGGTGACCGGGGGATCGTGCATAGCCTCCTCGTCCGCCTTTTCGTTATCTTCCAGACCTATTATTAAAATAATTTTAAAAAAACCTCCTATTATTATATTACATGATGAAACGTGTTTTATATCTGAAAAATTCAAATGTTTCACAATTACATGGAAAAACTAAATTAATTTCCTGCAATTTATACTTGTTGACTGGAACAGTTCACCTCAACAATTTCGGAGAACTAAAAAAATAGCTATGATACAAAAAATTAATATGAGGTTTGGTTGATCATGTTTTGTCAAATTTGTTAGTTTCTGCTCATTTTCTAATGTTTCATCACTACCACGCAATTTCAAAATTCAAATTGCGTTCCGAACGTGTCATTACAAAATACGAATCATAAATTTGAAAAACATTTTCGGTTTACTTTAAACCGAGTTTATACACATAAAATAAAATAATGCGAATGTGATATTCAATATCAACCGCCATCTTAACGGGTTGAATGCTAAGATGAAGACGAAATTGGAGTATAAAACTATCTATAGAAAAGTCATATTTGCAACAAAGCAATACCATAAACAAGGTAGATCGAAAACAAAGTGAATTTGAAAACGACTAAGACGTGGAAGACCTAGTATTTAAACAAACTGTTGGCCGAAATATAAATGCGAAGTATCCAATGTTTGTATTTTCTTTGTATACTTTAAAATGTCGTTTTTTTGTTTCTATTTACTGATTATGTATATTTCATAATGAAAGTATCCCAACTATAAGGGACAAATCCTATAGGAATATGATGTTCCATGGTGCAAAACGCCCCAGGGAAATATGTGCTTTTTTCTCTCGTGGCGACCATTACTCTTTTCATTGCTTGTTGAATAAATTTTGGGAATAAGAACAAGGACAATTATTTTGATGCTTCCGCTAACGTCAGACTTGAGATGGTAATAACGCCAACCAATATATGTACCGTTTTATCTACGCATGTTGGCGAATAATTTTATAGCTTGTACTTCTATGAAACCTTTATCAGGACGTTTTTAGGCAAATCAACCACCGGAAAATTACAAACTGAGCAGTACACCAATTGTTTTCTATTCATAAGATCTTCGAAAATAAACTGTACAATAAAAAGGCAATTTTGCAGTATATATATAATTATTATATCTTCATTACACTTAAACATTTACGTATATTAATTATTGTTATTCGGAGATCGTGAGATGCGTTCTGGTGTGACATAGGTTTTAGAAAAACATTTTCTTTACCGTGCCAACGTTTCGAACCTTATTGAGATCATCTTCAGGGCTCAAATTTTTTGTTTTCCGTGTAGATAAGGCCTTCTTTAGGGCTCTCTCAACACGAGAGACAAGAATGACACATCTACACGAAAAACAAATCATTAACTAACGGTCACTAAACACCACGTATTCATTTTTTGTATATTATTTTGTAATTTTTAAGTAACGACCGTAAATGTTTTAAAATTTAAGCAGATTTATTAACCAACGTTTACAATTCTGAAAATTTTGACCCTCTTGCGAATTGAAGCTATAAATAAGCAGACAATGAGAAATGATCCGGCTTTGTGATCCGTTAAGTAGCATTTTCACATCGGTGTTTAACTATAAACCTTTTGTTCTCATTATTATTAATTCGATTGATAATAATTAACAATTAAGTACTCTCAATTGTGAAGAAGTGTCTTTAAGATTGGATAAAATAATATTTTTATTCTAAGACTTATAAAATATAGCCAGATGAAGTGGTGTTCCAAAGAATGAAGACCCTTCAAGCGCAGCTGGCGTAAGCTGACAGCTGACTGAGAATAATATACAGCCGACTCGATTGCCTACAGAACTGGATGAGATATTACAGCGTAAAATATAACCAGGGTTTTTTTTCAGCATTCCTTTTGTTCTTTTTAGTTGATGTTTTGGGGAATGTGCTAATTTTACAAAAAATAGCAATAGAGAAGTAAACACTATATTTTATACGACCGTAAATACAAAGCGAAAAAACGTGGACCCAAGGAAGAATTTGAAATGTTTGCTAATGAAATAATTATAGTGATTTGCCCAAGGGAAAAACCGTGGTTTATCATAACTTGGTCCATATTTTATCGCTGTTCATGCATATAAACGGATACGTTTTATTTGCCTGACCAAAATATGATAAATCAATAAAATAATTGTTTTAAAAGAATTGTTATTAACAAATTAGTTTTTTTTTTAATCGTGACTTTGTGTTCCAAAACTATCTGTAACTCCACCCAAGGTTCAGTAATTGTTTGGCTGTTTACAAACGTCATAATAAGACTATGTAATATAGTTATAGCATAATTAGTTGTGCAATTAAATGATAGTAATAAAGATTATTGTATTAACTATGTTGAACGATTAGAATGAGGATATGTAAAAGTCGAAGCCACCCATTTTGCGTATTTCTTGGAACGTGGAGAACTCCTTCAAAGGAAATCTCAAGAAAATCAGAAAGGTAGAGTTGCGACTGAGAAAAATGCCTCATATTGAGCACTCTTGGGTAGTTTGTAAAAGGTGGGTGTTAACAAAAGTTCAGTCACTAGACAGTGGTTGGCGAAAGTACGGAGTAGGCAGTCAGAAGTTGAGGGACACTTGACCGTTTGTCACGCGTCTGTTACAGTTTAGAGTTGGTACAGGTCAGTGTCCACTGATCAGTTAGAAGCGGTACAAGTTAGATTTTGAAAGCGACAGACACTGATTGCTCAAATGTCGACGAGAGGGACTTGGTTACATTTTTATGCGGTGAGCTATCTTTGGAGAGGGAATGTGACTTCATTTTTGATGCCCCTATGTAGAATTTAGTTAGTAATTTATGACATCAATACACGATATTTTTCTCAACAAAAACTTCGACAAAAAATGAACTCATAAAGTAAGTTTTAACGTATCAGTTGACAGTTATTTATCTTATTATTATTACTTATTTACCAAACAAACGAAGGGAGCCATTGAATATTATTATGAATATTTTAATAATATATTATCATAAAATAATATAACATATTATTATAATAATATTATTGTGAATATTTAAATATTATTATTGTATCATTGGACACATAATGACGACTTTTTCCGTTGTTGTTGAAAAATCACGATTTAACTCATAAAAGTGTACTTTTCTCTGAACTAATATTAACTGATTTTATGTAAATATGGTTATTAAAATTATATAAATGTTAATATTATTAAGTAAATGTTTTAGAATAGTAACATCTAAGGATTTGTTAGAACAAATTATATTTATGAAAAAGCTTTAAGTTTGAAAAAAAATTAATTTTTTTCCAGAATTTAAAATAATCTTACAAAACTTTTTCAGACACAAATATTTTACATATGTTTCCAACCATGCATATAAAAGGTGAATCTAATTGATTGAACGGTACTAGAGAAATTTACTTAAATATGGTGTAATTTTTTCCAAATAGATAAGATTTATTAAGGCTGACGACACGCGGAACTACTCAAAATAAAAAGAATTTCTTTATTATTAAAATGACTAATCCATTATTATCTCATTATGGACGCACATCCACCCACGAAGCTGTTCAAATAGTTAGAAATGAATTGTTTCTTCAGTGAAATCATGGAAAGAACATCGTCCACGTATTTGTTCGTTGACAGCGATTAGTCCTTTCCACGCAACCAGCAATTGTAAAGTTGTATAAAACACGATATTTTTCAACTTCTCTTATAAACTATGTTCATCCGATGATTGTTCGAAAATCACCCGAAATTGAACAACTTCGGTCAGTAGGGACTCGATAAATGTGATGCCTGGAACTGATTAGTAACATGTTAAATACAGCTATAAATAATATAGTTATTACTTCTTTAAATTCACTAATTTCGTGGTGCGCTTGAACAACTAAATCATTACAATTAATTAAGGTTTTTAGTTGAGATGAAAAAAGGTTAATGGCCCGAGCGGGATCTCAACATCATCTCAACTAAAAACCTTAATTAATTGTAATGATTTAATTTGTCAAGCGGACCACGGAATTAGTGAATTTAAAGAATTAATATGAAGTACACTTCAGTAAAGCTTTCCGTGGCCATTTAAATTGTCGTCGAGAATCAAAACCGATTACACGACATTTGAAAAATGGCAAAAAGGAGGAAAAACTCATAAGGTGGGGTTGAGATAGGAAGTTGATGTCCAAGTGAATCGAGGTCACGATAGCTCAAGTGGTAGAGCCGCGGCGTATCTAGCCGAAGATCGTGGGTTCGAATCCCGCTCGTCCCATTAACTTTTTTTCATCTCAACTGAAAACCTTAATTAATTGTAATAGTCATTACCATTCAATCTTTCGTTTAACAATAAATTCAATTCACTAGTTTCGTGGTCCACTTGACCAATTAATATTTTTCAATTAATTAAAAAAAATGGCAAAAAGGGGGAAAAATTCAAAAGGTGTGATTAAGATGGGAAGTTAGGTTCCGAATGGATCGAGGTCACGATAGCTCAAGTGGTAGAACAGCGGTGTATCTAGCCGAAGGTCGTGGGTTCGAATCCCGCTGTGACAATGACTTTTTTATCTCAACTAAAAGCCTTAATTAATTGAAATAAATTCAATGATACAATGATTGCAATATATACGTGTTTATTTCAGTTTTAATATTAAAAAAAAAGATTTCTTTTGCTTAAAGGCTAGAGCTTTTGTTTTTACGTTCTTTTCTCAATTAATTCTCTCTCTCTCTCTCTCTCTCCCTCTCTCCCCACTCTCTCTCTCTCCCCCCTTTCTCTAACTCTCCATTTATTTTTTCTCTTTCTTTTTCTCTCAATTTATTTCAATGAGTCAATTTAGTTTTTATAATGAAAACAAAAATCCAAAACTAGTATACACAGAAAAGTGATCTAAATCCCAATGGAAATAAAATTTAAAATATTACAAGCAAATTTTTTAGGGACACAAAAAATAAATTTTGATGCGATTATTTTGTGATCAGGGATTACGTCCAAAAGTTGGACGGATGGAGTTTTACGCTATTATCAAGCTTTCGGCATTTATGCCGATTTCTTCACGATTTACTAACTATTGTAAAGCTCGGAAGAAGGCATAATAAATGCCGATAACTTGCAGTATTCTAAAACTATGACTTATTTGACACATTCCAAAACAATCTCATTGCTGGTAATGCTAATAGTCTAATGCTGGTAGATCATCACTGTTGGAACTTAACTTGTGATTTAAAAATTTCAATACGTTTAAAAATTACTCTATGTCAAATCAGGAAAGAGGACTGAGGAGGAAGAATAAGCGAGAGAGTAAATAAAATTTTAACCAAAGAAGGAAAGTCTAAAATCATCTATGTCGTTTTATCAATTGCAATTTGGTTGAAGAGTATCTTCCTTTTGTTTATTTTATCAACTATGGTGTGTGCAACAGCAGTGACCATGAGTTCATAATTATCAACTCCCGTATATGCCATGGATTCTGAGATTCGAACCCTCCAACCTTACTGTGATGAATCGCCTTGCCAACGCTTTACCTTGTTACCACCATCCCTGTAGAAAACATGTTTTTGTTTGTTTTTTGTTTTTCATTGAACGACTTCAAGAATGATAAACTTCCTGGGCATTTAAAAATTTTACGCGTAATATTAAAAATATAAACCTACTTTTTATCTGCTTTTCTTTTATAATTTCTTTAATAATTTTAGTTTCACCTTTATAATTGCCTTAATACTTGACTCCAACGTTGAACTTTTTCATGCTTCATAACCTATTAACAATATTTTCACCTTAAGGGTTCATTCAGAGGCAAACATTATAAAGGGATTTTCTTTAATTATTCCAAAAATAACGTAATATCTTTATAAAAGTAGGGGATTAAAATTACTATAAATGTTATTGCAGTCATCCGTAAATTTATATTAACCAACTGTTATAAATAAATAATTGCTAAAAATAAATAATTTTTGAGAAAGAAAATTAATTTGTTTTTATCCTTACATTATGTTTCACGAAAAAACTATTTTACAAAGAAATTCGAATTGGCTCCTGTTCCCCACCTACAGATATGGCAAAAAATCAGTACAAGTCGAGTAAATTCTATTTTAGAAACAATACACGATGGTTTTATTTGTATAAAACAATATGCATGAAATTCATAGAACTATATTTTTCTTCAGAATAATGTAAAAGGATTAGTAAAAAAGAAATAATAAATCTCTATACCTAGTTATTATGGAAAATAAATATTTTAATACAAAAGTTCTGTTTTTTTTGTCTTTAAGTGTATTTAAAGTTTTTTTAAAATTTATTTGTTTCATTGCATAATCTTAATTATATGAGATTTCATAAAGATGGCGCAAAAGTCAATTTTCTGTGTCTTTACTCTATCCAAAAATGTAATAAAGTTGGAAACCGGTAATTTCCCTTAGTCAGATGATAGGCCTGGAAGTTCAGAAAACCGAAATGAAATATGGGTCATCATTTTAATAAAGTATCAATCCCATTTTGGCCGAATCTGGGAGATTGTACTTGCAAAAACGGATCCGAACGGCCGAGAAGTCATTGAGTGCTGAATTGGCGAAAATTGCCAATCCCGTTAATTACTCTTCCTCAGGCCGAAAATTGTAGACGAGTCATTAATAGAAAAAAAATGTTTTTATAACCTTAGTTATTTAGAGAGAAAAAATTCAGATTAAGTAATGTTCGTTTTTCATTTTGAAGTCACAAATCGTGAAAAAATCAACAAGACGAAAACAACTATTTCAATATATTTCACATGAAATGAATCAAAGATGAAATTATTAAGTGTTTGTTTAATTTAAATTGAATTTATGATAAGTTATAAGATCATTAGAGTCCGTTGTTCATTACATAAAAATAAAAAAATAAATAAAATACATTTCGGAAAATAGAAAAAATTCTTAATGCAGGAAATCATATAGAAATGTCTGGGAGAAATTTTCCTTTATAAGTAACAACATAATTTACCAATTTTTGTTTTCAATAAGATTTTCAATTTAAAAATGTATATACCTTGTTAAAAATATTACATTTGACTAGTAACGAACTAAAATTGAAAGGGTAGCGTAATCTAAAAAATTATTCAGAAATCGTGAGATGCGGTCTGGTGTGATGTAGGTTTCAGAAAAACATTTTCTTTATCGTGCCAATGATTGATAATTGATTGAATATTAAAAAAAAATCTTTTTTGCATTGTATAAATTCACTTTTTCCACATCCAGAGCACAGTTTGAGTGGATACAAATACTTTGATTGAATGTAAAATTTTCTAGCATTGTATAAATTCACTTTTTTCCATATCCTACATGTATTTGTTAAATGTAAACAATTTTGGTAAATCCCAGGCCCTGAAGATGATCTCAATAAAGATCGAAACGTTGGCACGATAAAGAAAATGTTTTTTTAAAACCTACGTCACACCAGAACGCATCTCATGATCTCCGAATAATCATTGACTAACGGTCACTAATCATCACACGTAATATAAAAGCATACAAAACATGTATGATCAATTGTTGATAGTTCTCTGGTATAAATAAAAAATCGTTCTAGTCCTAAGACATTACACAGTGTTTGTACTCTTGTTACAACCTTTGCCGGTAGACTCAAAATGGTACCAAAAAGTCTTCATTAACTATTCCTTATTATGTTATTCCCCTTTTTATAATTTTTTATATTTTCAAAACCTTGCTTCAAATAAACAATAATAACTCCACAAATTAAAGGTTTTAGACATATCTGTTGATACCATTGAAAAGACGTTAAATTTCTAATAATATGTGATTAATATTAAACTTGTAAGTGTTAGGTAAATAAGCGTCTTAACAGCCAGAACTTTGAAAAATATATTTTTTTTAGCGGAAAAACATACTATGGTGATTCTAAACTACTATTTCCAAATCTAGAAATCACCAAATTTCAAAAAACGTACGTCACTTAATATCTTTTTAGCGGTGTAATTTTTTGTTTTAAATTACTTCTGCAAAAATGAAGAAATTGATGATGGGAAGAAAAAAACCGTGGTTGAACGATTGGTAAGGTGGAAGCATTAATAATAATTTTTAAAAAACTTAAGGAAATTTTGAAAGAATTTATTAAACATTTTTAATTGTGTTTCAAAATGGTCTTCACCCTCTCCATTGTACAAAGGAGCCCGTTTTCTCATATTAGCCACTGTAAATCGAAACTTAAGTTATTCAGCAGCGGACACGGTTTCTTTAAAATTACAACAAGGAATAATAATACAATAATTCACTAATCCTTTAATCAAAATAGCAGTCGTGTTGGTAAATATGTAAACATTTACATTATTTCGGTTACGAACCCAAATTAAAAAACGTTTAATAAATTCATTCAAAATTAACTTAAGTTTTTTATTTTTTATTATTAATCTTTCCACCTTACCAATCCGTCAAACACGTTTTTTTCTTCCCCTCATCAGTTTCTTATCTTTGAAAAATAATTAAAAAAGCAATTACACTATTAAAAAATATATTAAGTGAAGTATGATTTCTGAAATTTGCTGATCTCTAGGTTTGAAAATAGTAGTTTAGAACCACCATAGTATGTTAGATACGCAGCTGCTCTACCACCATCTAGCCGAAGGTCGTGGGTTCGAATCCCGATTGCGACACTGACTTTTTTATCTCAACTAAAAAACTTTAATTAATTGAACGATATTAATTGGTCAAGCGGACCACGAAAATTAGTGAATTTGAAATTTTTTTTCAAAGTTCTGGCTACTAACACGCTGTTTTCACCAACGTCTACAAGTTTAGTATTAATTACATTTATTGGAAATTTAACATAGTTTTCAATGGTATCAACCGATTTATCCAAAACCCAACAAAAGTTTTGGAGTTATCATGGTCAAAATCAGAATACGGGGAATAAATCCGAAACTTTTGAGATTCCGACCATAGTTAATTAGGGCTTATGCGGGCCATTATGAATATAGAATCTATTGGCTAAGTTTACAACACGAGTAGCCAAACACCATGTATATACGTCAGCCTTTTTTTTCCGAAAATATTTTTCCTCTCGATTTACTTAAAATTGCCTTTTTGAAAACTTAAAATAGAAACTGGAATATTTTTAGAGAGAGTCAATAATTGTTTTTTTCATAACAATGGTCGTTTGAAACTAACTTTCTCCAGTAATTAGACTTTGAGCTATTTATAATGTTCACGAATTGACGAGGGCGTCCAATTGAATTAACCCGCAAGTGAATTCTGTTTGAAGTGTAAATTGAAAACGCCTAGTTTCGAAGTGTCTAATTAGATTTGCAAAATGGTTTTTACAGGTGGAAGTGAGCTTCAAAATGTTGTGCGGATCGCCGAGTCTACGACCACGCCGGAACCTCCACAGACGACCACCCCGGGGCTGATGCTCAGTCTGGGTCCCAACAACTCTACCGTGCAGGCCGGAACCAAAGTCACCCTACAATGCCAGTTTGACCAGCTGGTGGAAAATACAACTGTGAGTCTGATTTAGCACTTTTCCACTTAAAAAATAAATAAGTTATTCCGAGTATTGCTAGTTTATAAAAAAGTACAATACAACAATACGTAAATATTAAATGAACATTAATATGGAAAATTGTTTAGAAATCTTAGACCTATGCCTGAAAAATTCATATTTCACATTAATAACAAAATATATAAACAGATTAATGGACTACCATCAGGAGGCTACTTATCCCCTGTTAAAGCAAAAATATACATAAACGAACTGATAAATAAGGCTATACAATCGAGCAATTTAAGAATAATATGTTTAAAAAACACGTCGAAAACACACTAATATATTTGCACAAAGAAGTCTATAATTTTGATTTACTTAATGAAGAACATAATAAAATAAAATTTACCCTAGAAGTAGACACCAATAGAACTGTAACATTCCTATATCTATAAATTACAAAGTCAAATAATCACAGTTTCTGCTATGACGAACTATGTCGTATTACTGGGAAATCCAATAAATTAAGACTCAAATTTTGTGGATCTTTCCCCGTCCGAAGAATAGTGGCAAAGGAATTTAATAAAATAAATGATTCGATTACAATTGTATAAAAAAAGGACTTTAATTAAAATATAAAAAAAGAACAACAACAATAGAATAGCGGCTCTGCCGTGCTTCAGCACATTATTTTTAAATAAGAAATAAATAACCAAACGCATTCATTAATAAAAAATACAAAAAAACAAACAAAGGCTCACTGGCGTTGAAAAAAAAGATATGATGCGAAGTCGACAAACTATAGTCTGAGAAGACGATGAATTCAGTCAAGGCTCAATTCCTCAAATTTTCTTCAATTTAAGAATCTTCCGATCTCAGGAAACATCTAAGAGAGACTGCCGTGGTTCTCTCAATTCACGACGTGTTCGGCGCTTCAACCAATCAGATTCATATGACAATTGTTGATGCTCAATGCATTATACTGCATAAACGTATACAAAAAACCCAATAAAATTTAATTACTTTTGATTGTATCCGTACAAGCAAAAATGCAAAGTAGTGAGACAATTTTCAGGAAGATGCCTACAAATAAGTGACTTTTCATTTCACATAAGAATTTAGAAAAGAAAGAAAGAACATTCCATAAAAAAATTATTTAGGAAAATTAATTAATCTAATTATAAACAAACAATGCCGTTTTTATAATGCAGTACCCGATGAAAGTATTCATATTAAGAACGTAGATAATACAAATCCAAAAATGTTTATAAAGTTTTTGTATAATAATAACCAGAAAGATTACATTTTGCAACTATACAGAGACCCTGGTTAACTAGACAAAATAAAATAAAAAGTTAATAATTAAAAAGTAGTTTATATGATAAAGTGATTATGCAAGTAACACGATATTATCTTCACATAATCGACCGCCGGATCGATTGCGATCTCGACGAATTTTATTGTTAATTAATGTAGACATAAAAAAGGAACCCGAGAAAATTGCCCGGAAATGCATAGCTGAAAAATATTACAAAGAGGAAAAGAAAAAAAGTTTGCTAACTTTCATTATTCTTACCACTTTCAGAAAATAAAAAGGAAAAACAACTATAAAAACGAAAGAAGAAAACCCACATTTTCCCCCATCTTTATTGTTATTCTATTCACTTAGTGGAATACAAAATGACTACAGTAATTAAAAAGTTAAATTTTTTTTTAATTTTCACTTATTATTTTTTGGGTAAAAAGATATTAAGATAACACTGCTAAGCTGGTCGAAGGGGATGACAACAAGCCCCCCCCCCCAACTATCAAACGACGAAGAAATGTAAAGGAAACACACACAAAAAGGTTTTTTCTTCTTTTTTAAATTTCTATTTTAAATCTGAATCTTTAAAGCAGAAACTAACACTCCTTGCGACCATCTGGTCCCCACGTCGTCAACAACGCAGACACCGGCCACGTCCGGCAGACCTCAGAAAGTTAGAGTACTACTTTACACTCCTGATAAATTCAAATGGGACCTAATGTACATGAGTGATTACAAGTTAAGGAGCCAATCAATGCTCTCCAAAGAATAGATCATCTCCAAAAAGACTTTCCATTTGCCCTAGTCCGAAATTATTATTATGGGGCATGCCCTCCGTTTCATAGCAAAAAACACAGTTTAGAGTTTCCCTCTAATCAATTTTGAATTTATGAGTGCTCCACAGTCCGTTTCCTACCCGAATGAGAGAAATCAATGGTTAAACATTTCCATGAATACCTCTGAAACCGGGAGACCTCAGGCGCTAGGGGAAACCTTGAACTATACAGTTATCCTCATGGGGATCTATTGTAGATTTTCTGCCAGTCGCCTAACCTTTCCTTTTTTAAAAGCCATTTGCTAACTCGATTTGTCATTTTGTATTGGCAATTAACGCCGGTCAGTACAGCTTCCTTGTCATACATATCGACCAATTTATTCCCTCGAATACCCGAGTCACCTCTAACTCAGCATAGGGTAACCGATTTTCTCCCACCACTAACTAACCATTTGCGTTTTCAAAGTGAGATTACACACTTTTAGAGTTAATACTGCAGTGTATGTTGTTTGTGTTCTATAACGTAAGTATTGCCATACATTCGGCAATGATTATCAAGGAAAAACGGATTGAGTAAATTTTCCAGTAATCAACCTACCATTCAACAAACTTTTAAATTATATTTATATATCATAAATATTAGCTAAATTTAAAATTATTTGCTATAAACAATGACTACCCTTTGTACTTTTTTTTCGTAGTATCATTACCAGGAAGATGGAGCGTTACTGGGCTTTATATAATCCTGTTATAAATTTAAGAAGGGCTGAGTTTCCTTAATATCTTCTCTCTGTTTCTTAAAAGCTAAATGGTTTAATCTGCCGCCTTTTTGTGCCACGTTGGAATTCGTTATTATCCTCCTACTCCCGCCGTATATAGCCGTATAAAAGATTTATAACTCGTATGTTGATTATGCAATATTCATGGTTTTGTTATATCTTTTTGATCTTTGTAAAAGGTTTTTACTTTTAATGGTTAATTAATACGCTCAAATACATTTCATGGAGATACAATTTCTTGTTTTCCTTGTTTGAAAATTAACCTTATCTATCGTAAAAAAAAATTTAATTAGAAAAATATTCGTTCTTTTATTTTTGTTTCGCTAAACTACGAGTTTCACTAACAATAAAGCTCGGAGGGCCATGCCATGAGAAGCCATCCATTGCTGGCACTCAGTATGAAGAATTAAGGGACATAGAGGTCTCAAAGCCATCATCGATTAAGGCGACGTGGCGGTCTCTCGGTGTGGAAATGTGTAGAGAGGACTCGAGTTGTAGGGCTAGGATGTATCGAGATGTTGGTGTGAAACGTTTGGAGTCGGGAAGAATCATTACGTTGACAAAAATAATATTGAGGTCGTTGTAGATAGTGAGGTTAGTAAGATAGTAAAATTCTTTTACGTTCGTGTAAGGACTGATTGAAAATTTTGTATGCGCTGAATGTTGAATGGATGGGCAGAACCCCCCAGTTCCACTCCATGTCTAAAGTAGTCACAATTATATGTTCTGTAGGGTTAGTTTATTTTTAACTGTCGAGGCACATTTCGATTCTGAAAGTTTTTGAAATTTTCCAAGGCTTTAATTAAATTATTGTCACATTGGTATTGTGTGGGAATTCCATCTCATCCTCCTGTCTAGGTATAGTCCTAATTATTTGACTTGAATGGAAATCGATACCTCTCTGTTGTTGATGTACTGTTGAGGGCAGGACTGCTTTTTCACTGTGACCGTACACTTAGGACATTTTTCTTCGTTCAGTCTTGTCCCCCATTTATTGCACCAGTGGATACGCTCAAGTTGTTCTTGGATGTTGGAATTAGCCTAGATATGATTCGAGTAAGAGAACAAAATTGCGGTAAAGTGATGATAGTATTGGGGTGAGCATGTGGACCAGAAGTAAAGATGATATAAAGGATGGGACAAAGGATTCTCCCTTGTGGGACGCTGGCTTATATCTAGCATGCCCGGTGCTCCAATCTATCAAAAAACTATACTCTTTGTGCTAGAGCAGAGGAGATAGATTTGAAAACTCTGAAGCCTTGATGGATCGTAGAATGATGTAATAGAAGCCGAAAGAGTGGGAGGGAATGATTTTTTGAGTATTTAGGATGAATATTAATCGCTTTAAAAAAAGTCTTTTGATGATTTTGGACATTGCAGGAAGATGGGTCTATAGGAGCAGTAGAAGGTTTGTGAGATTATGCAATGAGAATAACGTCCGAATATATCCAAAAAAGAGGATAGTGAGTATTGCAATATTAAACGACGCTATTAATCATAGAGAGGTTATTAATTAATAAGGTTTTTCAGTATATATTTACAATTATAAATGCGGGATCACCGGAGTTGGGAAAAGGGTTACAAAAGTGGGATCAACGTTTTAAATGAAAGTTTTTTAATGATGCTAGGCAGAAAAATATTGACCGAGAAATATTTTTAGTTGTTTAACCGAGATTTTTACCTTTGTTGTGTATGTTTTCCAATTACTTCGAAAAACGGATTTTTTGGGTTGTGAAATCCAAATATGAATTTTGTTTGTCTCGTTTTTCAATTTTGTCTTTTGTTGTTATCTTTGATTGTTTGTTGCTAAAAATAATTTTAACTAACTTTACAAAAAATAAAAAAATAAATAAAAACAATGAGTAATCCGGTAAGTTAATTTGAGTTACCTATTGAAATACAATACATAATTGGCATAATTTGTGAAGAGCTACGCAATCTAGGTACAAATTAATATTTTTAGTTTTAAATTAAGTGTAAATCCATTATATTTCGTGGTCCGATTGACCAAATAACTTCTTTCAATTAATTAATTTTCATGTAAGGTATTGTTTGAAATAAAAAAGACCATATCACGAGCGGGATTCGAACCCACGACCTTCGGCTAAATATGCCGCTCCTCTACCAATTGAGCTGTCGTTATTCAATCCACTCGGACATAACAAATTGAAAATTGTCAAAAAGGAAGGAAATTTCGAATGGTAGGTTAAGATGGGAAGTTGGCGTCCGAGTGGATCGAAGTCATGATAGCTTAAGTGGTAGAGCAGCGGCGTATCAAGCGGAAGGTCGTGGGTTCGAATCCCACTCGTGACAATGGCATTTGTATTTCAACCAATATCTTACATAAAGATTAATTAATTGAATTAAGTGTAAAGTTAATATTAGGTTTTAGTATCATAAAAAACCTGAATAAGAATTTTGGAGAATCAGAATTTCTTTCAAAACTTATGGCTTTTAAATTGTTCCCAATTTTCTTGAAAATCGCAATGAAGATGGATTCAAACCCGGGGAACTTTAACTTATAGTGATGAGTCGCCTTGTCAACGCCTTAATCGTTGCGACCGCCCACGTCCTCGAACGAAGATAATTTAAACCGATTTACAGGAAACTTTATATAGACTTAGGAGCTTCCACCAGAAACTAAATAACTCAAACCTGTTCTCGGTAATTAAATAAGACTCAGAGATTAAAAAAAAATTATACTTTTGAAAAAGTTGTGTTGAAGTGATCCTTATTTTTGTTGAAAATATTAGCACACGATTTAACCATTATTAGTAGAGTCTGAAATAACAAACATTAAAATTTCTAACGTTCTAATAAGGCTAAATTGTGATAAAAACGACAAGAGTTATGAATTTTTATCTGGAAGAACGTATATCGGAAACAGAAAATTATGACTACCAATCCAGCCCGAATTTTTTAAATTTTATTTGTATTTTTTTGTTGTGAAGAAATTTGTAGCTTACAGGGCCACATGGTGCTTAAAATTAGTCAAGTTTTTTTTACAAAATTTTTGGCCTATTTTACTGCAAGCTTATTTTGGTTTTTTCTTCGTTTTAATATGTATACTCTCTTATAATACAATCCGGCATGTTATAATTATAAACTAATGTGTGGTGATTAGTGACCGTTAATCGATATTTATTTAGAAAATTAATTAAGGTTTTTAGTTGAGATGAAAAAAAGTTAATGGTACGAGAGGGATTCGAACCCACGACCTTCGGCTAGATACGCCGCTGCTCTATCGTGACCTCGATCCACTCGGACATCAACTTCCTATCTCAACCCCACCTTATGAGTTTTCGCTCCTTTTGCCATTTTTCAATCGAATCGTGAGTTCGAATCCCTCTCGTGCCATTAACTTTTTTTCATCTCAAATAAAACCTTAATTAATTGCATGTATTAATTGGTAAAGCGGACCACGAAAGCAGTGAATTTATTTAAAAATCGTGAGATGCGGTCTGGTGTGATGTAGGTTTCAGAAAAACCTACCTTTTTCTGAAACCTACATCACACCAGACCGCATCTCACTATTTCTAAATAAATTATAAACTTAATTATTCCTAACAAATATAATAAATTTTTATATTTTATTATAACCATGCATTTGCCTTTATTAATTACATTTTATTTTCCAATACATAAACTGTAAAAAATGAGACAACAAATAATCCGAGCTGAATTCAGATGGCTATTTTACCATGAGATTTTCCATGTTTAGGTTCTGATGATGGGTCGTACGCCCGAAACAGCATCTAATAGGCAAAATTGAATAAAATATTTCAACCACGGAGAACTTGGGATATTTCAACCGTTGTATAAGAATTGATTATAAAGGTTAACATACGCCAACATACATTGGAATTTTGGAATGGATTTAGATAGGTGTGGGTTTTCATTAATTGCAAAAAGTGCCACTGGCACTCTCAACACGACCCACAAGAATGACACATCTACGCATAAAACAAACACTTTAAACCCTGAAGATGATCTCAATAAAGATCGAAACGTTGGCACTATAAAGAAAATGTTTTGTAAAACCTATATCACGATCTTCAAATATTCAACATCTTTATGTTGAAATGTGTTGACAGCTATTCCTTGTTTTTACTTACATACCCACTGTACGAAAACATACTTAAAAATAAAAAATGCAATTTCTTGATTATTTTAACGCATGATCATATTTTACCCATAGTGCACAATACTAAGTTGATCATTTGTGAATAAACGAAAAGTACTCATATGAGTAAGTACTAATTTCAGTCGATACGTGAGAAGGATCGATTATTTCTTTCGATACCAGTATCGAGTACTGTTATCGAATATTTTCTGGTAGCGCATGTCACTCGAGCAGAAAGGCTCGGATAGTTAGGCGATTGAGTTTGACTGAAAACAGTCGATTTACTACATGAGAAAATGATTAGAATTATATTTTTTAAAGTTTAAAGATTCCATCCATAAGCGAATTTATATGCTTATGGATGGAATTACATTTCATTAATTTCCTACTCAATAAATAAAACATCATGTTTCAGAAATGAGAGGACATCTTTGAATTAATATTTAACTTTTAACTAAAATCGCCATATTTTCCAAAACATCTAGTACAATGCGAGATGAAAGGACAATGAAAAAGACTAACAAGGGATAATAATACGAATGGTGAATTTGCATCGGCCATTTCCTTTATGCCTAAATGGCCCGATCCATTATTCACTGACCTTTTTTCCCCGGAATACAAGCGAAACGCTGCGTAAGCTCCAGTGGGCTCACGAGTTACTTGTCCATTCATAAGATGCGCCATAGACGGCACAAATCTTCCGGTCTCCATCTACATTCAAGTGCCTTGCGAAGGGTTGCTCTCATCGCCCAAGCCGGATTTAAAAAAAAAAACTGTATCCACGGAAGAAAGGCAACTGTTGATTATTCCTCCTTCAAGTTATCTTTCGGGTTGTTTGATATTCTCGGATTCAAATGGTAATGACGTTTGTAAAAATTATATGACCAATTTTCAATATAGAAAAAAATGTTTGTAGAACGTAATTGTATTGTATTAAATAAATAAACAGATAATTAGATAAATAAAGAGAAACATAGAGAGAGATAGTAAGAGAGTGAGTGAAAGAGAGAGAGAGAGAGAGAGAGAGAGAGCAAAATTGGCCACTGGCCATTCTTAGTCACATCATGGTTTAATAGTTGTCTCGTCGGAAGCAGGCCGCCACACTCGAAAAGTTGGATGATGGACGTCTTGGCAGAATTTGGCATATGAACAGACCGGACTTGAAATCTTACCATCTGGTCCAGACGAGTGGCCGTTTTAGGATTTCTTATAAAAAAGAATGGCCTGTGACGTCCTCCAGAGAAAGGCGGTATGCTACTGTCGAGAAGAATTATTTGATAAACTTACTGGTTAAAGATTTACCATTTGCTACTTTATTAAGCTGAGCGTCTTCACTTTCTTTCAATAATAATAATAAATCAACATTCATTGGACCTGTGAGGTACTCTATATACTGCTAAAAACCATCCACCCTAACAACCAAGCTCAATCAATAAGGGATAATCACGTATAAAGAGATTTCAAATGCGGCCATATGCAATTGTCCGCTTCAGATGTCCCACCAGTTTTTCGCTGGGATCGCTGTTGTGTTTCAAAAGTTCATTGAGACTCGTGTTTAGGCCAAGCATTGTGCCAACTTTTAACACTCTGATAAGGTGTGGTTTCAGTTACTAGTGGGTCACAAAAGGAACATCTCAGTGGCCGGTTGTTAATGAAGGACAGGTCATAAGTCAACCTGATATGGCATGTTTGCAATCGAGTAGGTAAAATTCTTTATTTTCGATCTATTCTCTCCGGGGCAACGATTTTACCAACAGTTATATTCTTCTTAATTTGAAGGTTATTGCACTCCCGTGGTTCTGCCATTGTTTTAAACATAACTCTCTCCGGTTAAGGTCTCCGGTTCACATTTGCCTGTAAAAGTAAGTAAGTAAAGTAATTTTCGTTATTAACTAAACTGTTGGGTGTCATAAACGAGGTGTCAAACCACTTGACACTACATTTTTTATACCACAATTTAAAACGTCATGCCCTGTGCCAGGATTCGAACCCAGGACCGTTTGCGGGTCAAATACCAGCCCGATGTCCCCGGCCACCTGTTCCGTACTTTTGTAAAATGTTCGATTTCTAGATGACAATACCAGGCCTCATAGAGACAGAGTTGTTCATCAATGTTTAAAAACCTGGGAATTTCCCATCTGCCTCATCTCCTATTGTCTCCACAACTCAATCCAATTGAGAAGCTTTGCAACATCTATGGAGTGAAATTCCTAATGAAATTAGTGACAACTTCATAAGCAGTATGCCTAACAGGTGAACAGAGGTTTTACCTAACGGAGTACATAATACACGGCATTAATTTTAAAAAATATTGTGCCCACTAAACAAAATTATGTTACGTTAATGCAAGATTAATAACAATGAAATCAGTCATTCCTCTCCCTTGATTTCCATTACCCGTTTATATTATAATTAAGTATGGTCTATGTTAATGCTACAAAAGTAAAACGGTTGAGGAGTTTAAGCGTAAACTGTCATATATAATAAACCTAATAATGTTTTACAAAATTATATGGCATGTGCCGAGATTCGAACTCAGGAGCCTTTGCGTGGCAAATACGATTTGGACGCCCTACCAATAGGCCACTGGGGACCCGTAGTTTTGTAACATGCATCTGTTTTTTTCTATGAACGGAAATATATCATAAAAATAGTTATTCAGATATCGTGAGATGCGGTCGGGTATGATGTAGGTTTCAGAAAAACATTTTCTTTATCGTGCCAACGTTCGATCTTTATTGAGATCATCTTCAGGGCTTGAGATTTACAAACATTGTTTAAATTTAACAAATACATTTAGGATGTGGCATTTGATTGAATATATCATCTCAGGATTTCTGAATAATTATCGATAACGGTCACTAAACACCACACACATTATTAGGTAAATTTAATTTTTCGAAAAAGTCCATTCCAAAAAGGTGATAGTAAGAAAAGATTGTCAGCTTACATCAATAAATGTTTATTACCACATGTAATGGTCCATAAATGAGAATTTTATATCTGAAGATTATGTAAGTAATGTGTGGTTTTTAGTGACCGTTATTAAATCGGTCGGGTGTGATGTAGATTTCAGAAAAACATTTTCTTTATCGTGCCAAAGTTTCGATCTTTTATTGAGATCATCTTCAGTGCCTGGGATTTACAAACAATGTTTACATTTAACAAATACATTTAGGATTTGGAAAAGTGAATTTATACAATGCAAAATATATGTTATATTCAAACAAAGTATTTCTACTCACTCAAAGTGTTTGTCTTCTGTGTAATTGTGCCATCCTTGCGTGTTGTGTTGAAAGTGCCAGTGAGATTTTGCTGTTTTATGTTTATATATGTTTGGTTTTGAAGGGGTGGGGAAGGAAGGCAGTATATAAAAGACAATTTTGTGTAAGGCGTCGGCTTTTTTGAAGTGAAAAAAAAGCCGACAAAGGGGAACAATGTGTTGGTAATAGTTCGGCCAGATTGTCCTTTCAGGATTATATAGAAAGGGGATAAATAGGAAAAGGAAAGCTAAATTGTATGAAAATTAGACTATGTGAAAAGTATTTGATGTGTGGAATGTAATGTAATGATATATGTATGTTATCTATATTGTATTTGGTTAATGATATTGGCGTAGCTGCGACTGAGTCAAAATTGTGTTGGTGTTCAAAGTGGTGGGTAGCGAGTGCTGTAGGATTTTGCTTGGGTATTTTGCAATCATAGATATGTTGTTTTACTCTCTTGTCCAGATATTGTACGCAAAGATGGCACAATTACACAGAAGACAAACACTTTGAGTGAGTAGAAATACTTTGTTTGAATATAAAATATATTTTGCATTGTATAAATTCACTTTTCCACATCCTAAATGTAATTGTTAAATGTAAACATTGTTTCTAAATCCCAGGCACTGAAGATGATCTCAATAAAAGATCGAAACGTTGGCACGACAAAGAAAATGTTTTTCTGAAACCTACATCACACCCGACCGCATCTCACGATATCTTATTAACTAACGATTAACGTTCACTAATCTCTACACATTATAAAAATAGTTGATAAAAATATACGCTAAAGTTTAGCTGCAATCATTTTGCCATTGAAGGCATTTAGATACAATTTTTGAATGTAATATATACATATACTTATGTACGAGTTAATATTAATGAAAATTATATTAATTTAAATAAGTTGGTGTCTATTTGAGAAATATTGTCCGATAGGAGAAGCTCAAATTCTGAGGGCCCTCTAATCGTGCTTTAATGCAAGTTTAATAACCATGAAATAAGTCCATTCCTCTCCCTTGATTTCCATTACCTGTTTATATTAAACACCTGGCAACATAGAAAGCAAATTATAGAATTAAGCATGGTCTAATGCTACCGAATTGAAACGGTTGAGGGTTTACGTGTAATCTGTCATATTTAGTAAAGATAATAATGTTTTAAACAATTTAGCGGTTATATTAAAACGAATTAGGCATACAATTGTTCTGTATATGAGATAAGTATTATACATTGTGTGATAAATTTCTATAATATATTGTTACATGTCCTGATAGCAATCGTTCCTAAAGGGAAACCCAAAACATTTTAAAAAATTATAAATTATAATAATATTATTTTAACGTCAGAATGTAGCTTTTTCGTATGGATAGGCGGCGCTTTAAGACTTTTAACTTCTTTCAATGTAAGTGAGTTGTAGCAAAGTTGGCCAACTTAGTAGAGATATGGACGGAGGTTGCAAAAAAAACTTGATAAAGTAGGGGAAACGGGGTCAAGTGATAATTTTCTGAGCCAAAGTTGGCCTAGGGTTCTTTCGTTAATTAAACCTCAGGCCGACCTCCACGGTCCTCCTAAACAAACATCTGTTTTAGTTACCGCAGTCAAATTGTTAATCCAAACAACACTCTGATTTATCAAAGGCAATATCTGATTTACGCTTGAGTAAACTTTCATAATCCTATTAATTACTCGGATGAATCCACGTCGGTGGCACCTTAGGATAAAAGTGAAATTATTCACTGGGTTACACTCTCATCAATTTCCGAGGTTAGATTTCACAGGTTAACAAGGTGAAAAATTATCAACATCCCGGAACTGGCTCGATATTCGCTACACGTTTTGAATCGAAGACAACATTTATGCACGGCACGTCTAATATTTGCTCAAATTAAGACAGAGCAAACGCCTATTTTCATATTTGCATGGTTATATCTGGCATATTGGGTAGTTAGTTCTAGTGGAAATGGAAATTGAAATTGATTCGGAACTAACATTGAAGAGACTTGTTTGTCAAGAAAAAATTAGTTCTAGATAAGCAATGTTTGAAACTTTAAGGTGATTCTAAACATTAGTTTCTTGTTATTCACATTGTACATTAAACATCAACGTAATTGGCAGTGACGAACCAACAACATAAACATTATAAATTAAAGAAAATTGGTACTACGAGACGGAAAACTCATTGGGTGTAAATAGGCCGTAAATAGAGAAGAAGCCGCAAATGTGTGAAGAGATAGACTACAACACTAGGTCTTTTAAATATACTGAGGAAAAGCCCCAACGTGGCTCAAAATGAAATTACGATAAAATCAATCAATTCAAATAAGACCGGTTCTTGAAATAAAACTCCAAATAATAATTACTGGAGCAGTCTATAACCACAACTAGGCCACAAAGTTTTACACATATTACAAATATTAATAATCTGTTTGAGGGTGAATTAAGTACGCAATATTCCACCACCGTCCCTCTCACACTGCACATTCACGCTAATAAATACATTCCCTTTGATTATAACCACTTTCTCTTAGCAGCGAAAAGAGAACCAAAAAAGACAATTTCATGAAAATCATTTACTATTTTTTTTTTTTTTTTTACTGGGCTTCCGACATCTGGGTCATTTCAGCCCCAAGCTAAGTCAAGTCAATATTCTATTTACACTTCTATTTACAAACACTACATTCATACAGATAAATACATTCATACACATAAANATTTTTTATTTTTTTTTTTTTTGGCGTTATGATCTATGCATATTAGCCATGGCGACAATTCTTATATGTGTGTTCAAATTGGGAGGGTTATTGTGAAAAAAGGGCCAGGGGCACGACCGCGGTGTGAGAGTCTCTCATAATACATATTTAATATATTTACGATCTCTTATTGGAGTTTTACCGGCGGACACTAGAAGTCACAAAGGCTCGGGTTTTTTATTTTGTTTTCTTAAAAAATTTAATAAACCAGCTTTTGAGTCATATTGGTTCACCTATAAAAACTGTTTTAATGGTGTTTCAATTCTTCTTGTCAATACATAAAATGAGGTTCGATTTGTACCAAGAATTAGGCCAACGTTAATAAACCAAGTTCCATTAATGCATAATGCTTTTTGAAAGTCTAGAAAGTTCACTAGACAGCTTTGCTGTTGATACGTGAAGGCTTGTCTCAAAATTTTCCTAATATCTTAACAGAATTTTAGGACATTTTTGAACAAGTGTATGACATAACGTACATAATGGAAATTGGGTTAATGATGGGTTTGGGTGATTTTCTCCGAGGCCTGAACGTAATTTGTGAGGATTAAGCATTTAGTAAGCCAATTAATCTAATTTTAATCTACAATTAATCTTAAAAGATTTCTTTTTATATTTTAAGTATGTTTTAGAATTATTACAACTTATTGACAAATGAAACGCAATCCTTATATAAAAAATACATGCTTAAACTTAACAATAAATAAATTTATCTTTATTATGTACACAACGTTAATAAAATTGTATAAAAAATGGTTTATCTTGTCGGAGGGTTGAAATGTATGCTTTTCTGAAAATAATAAACTAGGAGAAAGTTTAGCTGTTATCGGTAAACCTTTGAAAATTTATGTCTCCAAATATTAGCTTTTCAATGATAGAAAGAATCTAGAGAATCCTCTGTTTTATAACGCTGTGCGGATAAAAGTACTCCAACACAAAATCCGTATATTTTTATTCCTACGTTGAAATTTTTCGTAGAGTAAGAATCAGAGTTGAGAACTATTTTGCAAATAATTACTCTCCCATCGTTTATTAAATTTTCAGAGTTCTACGATATATTTAGCATTTACATTACAATTTGTGACGTTGGGAATTGTGCTTCTACAGAAGGAGCGAATCAAGCCCTTGGTAGTGCAAATTTGAATAATATTGCTATTAATAAAATTGACGATAGTTGTGAAAGAAAAACAAACTGCTTAATCTTATATTAACATAAACAAGTTAATAATGTACAATAATTTTGTAACAATGAAATCAAAAGAAATCACTCTTATATGTGTACCAACAATTAAGTAAACAAATTAAAACCTGATTAATTATAAATAAATTATGCTCGTTTTTTAAAACATCTCCCATTCTTTAACACAACAAATATTATTTAAATCACCTTTTGATGGGCGCCAACAGTCCAACAACGCAGCACAATAAATTCCCATATGAAATAGGATGTTTTTATAACAAAAACATGTCTGTCCAAAAGCATCTCCGATACACGGAAGGATATACTCAAAGGAAAGGATATAAGATGATAATAAAATAATCCTCTTGTCGATTTTAACATTTTTTGTTTGGAACATTAACATTTTTTATTTGAATAAAAACACAATTGTATAAAAACAAAATCTTAAAATATGTTTCTATTGTCACTAATTATTAAATTTGTCACTCCTAAATATTGGCCATTGCTTCAAAGGAGTATTGGTTATATATCAGAACGGTTAGACTCCTTTAGATTTACAAGGAAATACAAAACAAACTGCAAAGTCTAGCAGGTCTTAATATATGTAGTACTGGAATATTGACTGCTCCAAAACTGACAAGGGAACGGGAGTTGGAGTTTCGGGATGAAACCAAATACCGAACTGACGGTAAACCTAGGTATATATGCTACAGTTTTCCAACCTGAAAACATTATGCAACCGCAACCGACATTCTCCTTGCACAGACAGAAGAAACAATATGCAGACACTGCCAGGAAGGGAAGGAGACCACAGAACACATGCTTCGTTACTATGAAGGACTATATAGGTGCAGGTTCTTGCAACTAGGACAATAAAAACTACAAGCAAGATCCTAAACCAATGAGCCGCTGGCAATCCTATGGAAGTTGATTAATAATCTGAAGCTGGCCAGTGAGTTATAAATATCAAGGGAAGCACAATAGATTTATTCAGGTCAGATGCAGTACGCTTTGTGGCCGCCTCTTTTATCCCTATCCCCTATATATCAGAACGGTTAGACCCCCTGTACATTGTAAAAGGAAACACAAAACAAATTGCCAACAATGTTTAGCATGTCTTAATGTAAGAAGTCCAATTCATAATTCCCGGTAACATCTTTCGCTCCTACCCTAACATATTTTGTAGACAATGTGGCTTCCGAGAGTACAGACACTTGGGATACAACAAAGCAAATAGAGCAACGTACAAAGTGAGATTTAAGGAAAAGATTCTGGACAGAATTAAAATAAATGAGTTAGCTATATGGTTCCTGACGAAAAGAGAGGAAAACTGAACGTTGACATGTACTACATGCGAACATAGAAAACAGCTCTTTCGAAGAAAGACAGCCCTGAGATTCAGAAACGGGTCCCAGTACAAAAAAAATTAATACAGGGTAAAAGTAGTGAATTATACCCTAACAAACTAGGACTTATCCTAACAATCTTACCACTAACGCTCATGCAATACAATTCTGTGTACTAGACAAAGAAAAATCCAGCTCCAAACTGATCTGTGAATGCCTAAAGAGCCTAATGGTTCTAGGAAAACTCAAGGCTACTTTAAATTCGATTCACGAACGATTAATATAAATCTTTTAATTTTTATTTGCAGATCAAGAGATGCGGTCTGGTGTGACGTAGGTTTAGAAAAACATTTTCTTTATCGCGCCACCGTTTCGATCTTTATTTAGATCATCTTGCGCTCCTGGGAGTCATAAACATAGTTTAAATTATACAAATGCATGTAAGATGTGAAAAATGAATTTCTAGCGTTGTATAAATTCATTTTCCACAACTTACATGTATTTGTTTAATTTAAACAATGTTTATAAATCACAGTCCCTGAAGATGATCTCAAATAAAGATCGAAACGGTGGCACGATAAAGAAAAGTTTTTCTGAACCTACGTCACACCAGACCGCATCTCACTATCTCCAAATAATCATTAATTAACGGTCACTAAACAACACGCATAAATCTTTAACTTTTACAATCCTATTTTATAATTTGATAAGTTTATCGTTTTATAAACATTGAGGAATAAAAAATTGTTATTGACTTTTATTTGTGCGACGGTATCATAAATTTGTACTTCCCCATTTACAATGAAAGATATGATCTTCCGTGAAAATTATTTATAGCCTTTAGATTGCGACGTTTTATAGCATAAATTACTCAGTAAACATAAAAAATAATTTATATAGGCAAATTTTTAAATATCATCATACTATTCAGCTAACTTCATATATATTTTTAATTTAAAAAAATGAACGAGCGCTAAGTTTACGGATCGGTCATAAATTTCAATATTCAAAGAATTCAAAGTTTTCAAGTGTTACGAATGATTTTTGCTCGTTGTTTTGAAAACAATAATATACTTAACAGTGGTGACAAATGTAACTCTTTTTCTTCTATCAAAACCTATTACAAACGTTTTCACAGTACGTGATCTCACTAACAATTACCCTATAGAGGAAAGAAAAGACCGGAGACCTCGTAAAAGATTGTCCAGAGCGACTACCGATCAATCGGTAGCTTCTTCTATAAGGCCAATTAATGTTCACATTCACAAAATGGAAAATCGGCCTATTGGTTGTGTATAATAAGTTATACAGGGTGAGTCATTTTTTGACTCACCATTGGAAAATCAACACGGGTGCGTTTAAATCTGACTCAAGGCCTATTTCTTTTGATTTTAACATTAAACAAAGGAAGTGAGTCAATTTTCGGTGCACCATAGGAAAATCAACGTATTTTTTTCTGGTAAAGTAAAAAAATTAAATAAATATAACAATCTCCTTTTTTCTGGTAAAGTAAAAAATATAAATGTAACAATCTCCTTTGTTAGAAAAAATCAAAAATGTTCAAAATCATTATAATAATTGTTCGAACAGACCTCCATTTGCTGCAACACAGTAGCCTAGTCTATCGTAAAACGATGATCGGACGAAAAAAATACTCTTAAACCTTAATCAGATTAATTAGTGAAGAATTTTTTTAAAATTTTTATATTGTGTTTCAATAATGTTTTAATAATATTGGTTTTGTTTATTTTCCTTCCAACCTACTAAAACAAATTTGTAACGAATGGTGCGTCGAAAAGTGACTCGCCTATTTTTTGGTACGAGACTAACAAAATAAAATGTGCCGAGTCATAATTAGACGCACCAACCTTGATTTTCCTATGTTGCACCGAAAATTAACTCATTTTCTTTTATTAACGTATTAATCAAAGGAAATAAGCCTCGAGTCGGATGTAAACGCACCCGCGATGATTTTCCAATGGTGCGTCAAAAAATGACCCTGTATACAGTTGAAGATATAAATAAATGAAGTAGCATAATTAATAAAAAAACCACTAATAACACATGATTTTATAAGAAACAGTACGTTTTTAAATATAAAACTTGAAGACATGTGATTTACATCAGAAGGAAAAGTGATTTTATATGTTCGCGACGGCTTTATCTTCGGAATTTTCCTGAGTCAATTTGGGTCGTCCTTTCAATTTCTTCGTCATGGAGATTATGCGATCTGCTTCTCTGAGGCCACTGTTTCTCGCGCCGTGGACGGTCCCGTGGGCGCCGATGGCTGTGGCTTCGCCGGCGAAGCACAATACAGGAAGTTCGTTGCAGCAGCCGTCCGGAACGGGCTTCCCGATTTCGCACTGAGTCTGGAGAGTAGTGTTCAGTCCGAAATAGCTTTTAGCTCCTGCGAAGAAAGGCGAGGACGACCACTTGGACCTTTGGACGTTGACCGGATAAGGCAGCTCCGGGTTGTTCAGGAATTTTCTGTGCACGGACGTGATGTCCTGGGCTATCTGCACGTCCGAGAGGGACTCGAGGATGAGTGCGGCGTCGCCGCCGACGGTCACTTGGAGAATCTGCTGACTCGTCGGGAGCTCTTTGATCGCCGAAATTCCTTTTACCCAGCCCTCTCTGTGCTCACTTTCCTCGAAGTTCCATCCTAGCCTTACCGATCCTTCGGACCAGACCCAAAACGGCTTTTCGTACTCGAGATAGGCGTGGTTTACATGGCCGAAGCCCATCTCGTTTATCGCCTTCTGCTTTCCCTCGGGCAAAGGCGGGTCGAACTTGATCGAATTTGATTTCAAGACTCCAAGAGAGACCGTCACGATGACGTAGTCGGCTTCGAGGACGTCGCCGTCGACGCAATAGACTCTACATCTGGGACAATCGGGGTCGCTGGTTTTCCAGTTGATCTTTTTGACCGGTTTGCAATACTTGATGCTGCTGCAGGACGGCATGTCTTTCAGCATCGGCGCCAGAATTCCGACCATGCCCGAAGGCACACTTATATTCCCACCGGGGATGTCGACCAGGGTACCGAACTGGCAAGCGGCTACTTTATAAAGCTCGGCGCCGATTTTCGACTCTAAATCGACCATCTTGCTCACCATGACTTTGGCCGCTTGCGCCCTGTACTGAAACGGAAAGAGTTTGATTTCCTGGTCTATCCTGCGGGAGATGAAATCGTGTAGCGAACCGCATTGAACACCAGGGCCGCACATCACAAAAAGGTCGGCCGCCTGCTTGAGTATAGTTTTGAAACAGGCGTCTGAAGCCGAGGAAACAAACGTGCTTATTATTTCCGACTGGCTCGTCATCATCAGCCCATCGTCTGTTTCCTTCATGTACGGTTCTTTCACCAGCCCTTCGCTCGCTGCCATGGGAAAAACGGAATTCGCTATCGTCGTCCCGTGAAGGTAAGTCGCCCCTATTTCTGTGACAGTCGGCCCAAACCAACAGCTGTGTATTCTTCCTCCAGGTCTAAAAATACAATAAACATTCATGTGTACATTTATTTGCATTAGTTTTTTTTTTCAGCGTTAAAAATGTATACGAGTGTAAAACCAATCAAATCGTATTCTCTTAATAAAAAATAAATGCTGGTTTAGAATTTACATACAAAACAATTTGTAAATACAGCGTTTACCCGGGAAAAGGGTTTAACTAACTCTGGGATGTACTCTTAGATGCATTCAAGACCTTCGAGTAACAAGACAAGTGACAGACCAGTTGATTTACTAAGATTAAAGGGATATGCATTAAATGCCAAATAAACACATGTAAATATGTGACTATTTTGAAAACTTTTTTTTTATTTTTCAAAGTTGGCTAGTAGTAGCTCTGTGAGGATTATAAAACATCCGAATGGGTTCTAGATAATAGATAAACAGCTGTGTCAAAGAAACTAGCAACATGTTAGCCTATAAAAAACGTATGCAGGACCACTAATCGAATCGTGAATAAACAATATACATAATTAATACCAAAGTAACATATACAAAATTATGCATTCACAGACTTAACAAACTGAATAATTTGTTATACGTAATACGTTATCTGTAATTACAAATGTATCAAACTTGAAAATTAAAAATCTGGCAGTCGGTTACCTATCAGCAGCTTCGCATACGGTTATTTTTGGAAAACCGGAGCTGGCAAGCCTGGAGGCGGCCGAGAGTCCAGCAACCCCGGCTCCGATAATGACGACTTTCGGTGATTCCCAACAAGGATTTATCATAGAATCGTCTATGATGCATGTCTCCAGGTAGGCGTCCTTTCTGCACTTCATGAACATTTCGAATTCCGTCGGATACGTCGCTCTTATGCATGGTGACGTACGGAACCCCCTGAAATATCAAAAAAAAACCGCGTCAAACACGGACCAAAGGTGTAACAAAATTGATCTTTACCTTTGTATCACTGACAAGATGCCGCGTTTTGAGCACATGATCCTTGGTTCGTTCTAGGAACCAAAAATTCGAGGAAATTCCACAAAATCCGTCTTTAAAAACACATAATAATTTTGATTGTAAATTTTGCTAAAGCAAACTAACCTATACATGTACTAAACCAAATAATTTTTTTTCACTGATTTAACACATGTTCGAATATAAAAAATAATGTAAAACATGACGTTTACAGATAGGAAACTGAATCTCACCCTATTTTTTATATTTACTAGGGGTATTTACTATCTTTGTGTTAACTCTGTTAAGTCGTGGTAGATCGAGAAAAATGACGACGCAGACTTGTAAGAATCTGCTAGTTAACATTGGTCGATCTAACAGGCAATACATCTAGCCAATGTTAGATGTTAATTAATCATTATGTAATGTATTGGTTGAGATAAAAAAGTCAGTGTCACGAGCGGGGTTCGAACCCACGACCTTCGGCTAGATACGCCGCTGTTCTCCACTTGAGCTATAGGACTTCGTTCCACTCGGACACTAACTTCCCATCTCAACCCAACCTTTCGAATTTTTCCTCCTTTTTGCCATTTGATCTCAACCAATATCATACATAATAATTAATTAATTGAAAGATGTTATTTGATCGGTCGGACCACAAAATCTAATGAAGTTAGATGTTATATCCCAGACGTAGTCACATTGCTATCCGTTAGGGCGTAGATAACCAACATGGTAGCCATGAATTTAACAGCTGTTGTTTGTTTACACGTATTTTTATTCTTAAATACGCATTAATTAAATGAGACCAATACATTTCTCTTGTTAATTTCTGGCCTGTCCTTATACTCTCATTCATGAAAGATACATTCCCTGTCTTATACAGTAGTAGGCTGTTAGACGTTAGGATACAAGTTAGGTATGTCGGCACGAATTGAAGCGTTTCATTTGTTAGTTCTTTTCGAGGGCATAGATAGTATTTTGAATAAAAGAGTTGATTAATATTCATTTTTTAGTAACTTCTGCCATTTTACAATTTAACACAAAAAAAAAAACGACAACAAACAACAACAATCCTTCAATGACGGTTATAGCTTTATTTTTGGTTCTACCAGTACCCACGCGCAGTATGGCAGAAATATTAACGTTTAACATGCTAAGAAAAGAAGGGGGCGTTCACGATATTACTGGACATTTCTCTATTCAAATTAACAGGAGTTATATGACAACTATCGTGAATAC
This sequence comes from Cimex lectularius, assembly GCF_000648675.2. NCBI lineage: Eukaryota > Metazoa > Arthropoda > Insecta > Hemiptera > Cimicidae > Cimex > Cimex lectularius. The sequence continues at coordinate 306,512 of NW_019392825.1, read as the reverse complement.
CCCTAATATATACATCCATACTATGTACAACTCTTTATCCGTTTGCATAAACTTAGTGCACAGTAATAAATGATGTAATAATAATCAATCATCTATATATTTACAAGTTTAAATTTTAATTTCGCTATTAACATAAATTTATAAATTTTGACATATTTTTCTTTTTTACCTGTAGAAAGAATGGATTTGTAATCGTGATCGGCCACTAATCCCGACAAAGCAAAACTTCTTTATTCTTGGTACTTTTTGCAATTTTTATTTTATGAGGATTTGCAACAGGAGAGGTCGTATAAACCCTCAGGGTGCCGGTGTTTTTGAAAAAAGCCCATTTGTAAGTATGTCGGGTTCGAATGCAGGGCCGCTGGATCCGAACCCGGGACCTTTACCTTACAGTGATGAGCGCCGTGTCAACGCCTAAACCGTTCCGGCCACCAACGCCCCCTTTGGCCATTTACTATTATGTGCAGCAGATCCTCGTCAGTGCCGCTCTTCCGGCACAAAGGCGAGTTCCTTCCTGCTATGTTGAGATACTTGACGCAAACTCCGCTGTTGATAAGAAGCCTATTTATTGCTTTCAATTAATTAATCTTTCTATGTAAGGTTTTGGTTGGAATGAAAAAGTTATTGTCACGAGTGGCATTCGAACCCACCAGCCGCACGTCGTGGGTTTGAATCCCGCTCGTGACATTAACTTTTTCATTCCAACCAAAACCTTACATAAAAAGATTAACTATTTTCTAATTTTAATTCTCAATTCCAAACTGTCTGTGATAAAACCCTTTTCGTTCCCTTGTATTTTCTCTATTGCACTTTTACTGTCTGTACAAGCAACCGTGTGTTTGAGTTGTTTTTGGTTCACATATTCAAAAGCCTTCATCAAAGCGACCAATTCTGCTGCGTAAATTGAGCAATTGTCTGGTAGCCGATTATTGGTCGGACGTTCTCCTTAGGTATATATAATGAAATACTTGTTTCAAAATTTGTATTTACATCTTATGTTTTTTGTTTTTCTGTGGTGCACGTGTGTGCTTACAGTTTTACGACAACGCGGAACGCTTCTATATTTCGTTCATGTTTTCTCATCTATTGAAACTCGCAAGACTCAACAACCTAGGCCCAGGTGAGATAAATGTTGGTGCAGGTGGGGTACCTGAATGTGGAGGATGCCTCTGCCCCCCTTGATACAGACCTTTTTCACTACTACTCTTGTTATCACGCCAACGATGCCGAAGGATACGGACAATAACATACAGGCTGGCCCATCGCACGGCAAAGGTTCTGAATTATTTTCACACACTGGTGGTTGAAAATGGTTCAAAAAACACAAATTATCTACAAAATAATCATATCCAAGTTTCAAACCCTGATAGATAATAAAATATTTGCATGGAACAACACAAAACCTGCTAAATACATGGGAAATATTACCCCCCATAACAATATGCTTAGGAAAATAGTCAAACGCCTCAATTACTCAAATGATAGTGTTAGCATGCCCCTGGACATAAATGGCATGAAAATGGTCACTGACGAGGAAAAGGTTGAGGCTATGTGAAAGCATTTTGAAGAAGAACATAGATTAACTATTAGTCTGGGATCCCAATATTTAAATAAAATAGTGGCAAGAAAAATCCGCGAATTTAAACAGACGAGTGAATTTTCCTCTCATGACTGCCAGTTAGTGTCTCCGTCTGAAATTCGTAAAGTAATTTTGCTCTAGGAAAAACAAAAAATCTCCCGGCTTTGAAAGAATCGCTAACGTTATGCTGAAGAACATTCCCAAAAAAGGTCTAGTGTTACTTTCTTACCTGTTCAACGCCATGCTTCTCCTTGGTTATTTTCCAGCATGTTGGAAAACGTCCAATTTAATTTTTATTAAAAAACCGGGAAAACCGACTAAGGCAACAAGCTATCGTCCAATCAGCCTTCTTAGCTCTCTAAGCAAAATATTTGAAAAAATTATACTAAAAATAATACAAAGCCACATAACAACCAAACGTATTCTAATAGAAAGACAATTCGGCTTCGACCTGGTTTAGACACAACTTCCCCCCTAGCGAAAGTTGTTGATGAAGTAATGGCAGGATTTAATTCCAAAAAACACAGGTATTTTATTACTAGACCTAGAGAAGGCGTTTGACACTGTCTGTCATAACGGAATAGTCCACAGGCTGTTAGAATATAAGTTCCCAACATATGTTGTTAAGATCATAATGTCCTATCTAAGTGAAAGATCCTTTCGCGTTGTTCTTAACAAAGCTACGTCTTCTTCTTTCAAAGTTGTTGCTGGGGTCCCTCAAGGGTCTATCCTAGCGCCTTTTTTTCTATGTACTTTTTTCTATATTCTTAAATGCCCTCCCTACACTAGATAGGTTACACTGCACGTTGGCCCTTTACGCTGACGACATCGTAATATATTGTTCCTCCTGGAGACAGAATGCTAAAGCAAACAGTTTGAACTTGGCTTTATAAAAAATAGTACGCTTCTGCCACAGATGGAAGTTAATTTTAATCACAGCAAAAACAGAATCGATATTTTTTACTAGGCGGGGACCCTTTTTGATAAACAAATCATGCTTGACGGGTTGAACATACCGTGGACTCCACAGGTAAAATACCTAGGGGTGACACGGGACCACAAACTGAATTTCAGTGAACATATTAACTCGTTGACAAAGAGAGAAAAAATAATGATTAAGACTCTTTTCCTCCTTTTAAGTCGAGAATCATCTTTGAGCGTAGCAAATAAGTTAGCTATTTACAAAGTGATAGCGAAACAAATACTATTGTACGCTTGCCCTGCTTGGAGCTACACAAGCATGACTAACATTAAGAGGTTACAAATAATAAAAAACAACTTTTTAAAACTAGCCACCTCGTCGCCACGTTACACAAGGCTTGCATGCTTTAGTTGAAATGCCATGAATTTGGGAGGAATTAAAATACAGGACCCAAAAATTTTTTTCTCAAAAAGTCTACAGCAAAAACTCCGTATGTGCTTCAATCGGCACATATGATTGTCTAAGATTTTGCAAGCATAGCAGAATAAAACATATTTTATCCTCCTGAATCTCAACCTTCTCATTCATTTAACTATCTGTTACTTAATAACTTATAAAAATATTTAACCACTAACCTACTGATTTATTAATTTATTCAACTGTTAACTTGTTAAATTGTCAATTTATTACTAATTTGTTAAACTAACTTATTTATTTAATTATTTAAACTAACTTATTTATTTATTTTAAACTAACTTATTTATTTACTTTAAACTAAATATTTTACTGTATATACTATATTAGACCAACTTACTAAATTAATACCTTCTTTTTTTTTGCTGACATTTGTAATAACTGTTATTCTTGGTAAAATTAATAATTAGTTCTTCCAGTTTCTGAAAAATACTGTAATGATTTTGTTAATGCAAAGGATTTGTTAAAGTAAAGGTAAATGGGTTTTTGTGAACATTTTCCCATCAACATCGACAATAATGTTTTTCAGGAGGTATGGTACAGAAATGGAGATATGCTAAAGAGGACGCATAGGGCCCCGCCACTTTCCCTCAAAAATACATATGTGCGCAAATTTCTTATTGTTAGAAAATATCTTGTCAAATAAATAAATAATATCTATCTATCCCACGGCCAAAGAACACTACTCGGAGTAATTTGATCCTTGTCGGACCAGAAAGAGCACTCTATTAGATAAGAGTGGAAGATTAAGTAGGGGGTATTTGGCTCGCTTTAATTTTTACCTGAGATCCTAGTACCACAAGACGTCAAACATCAAGAATGATTCCTATACGTAATATATCGAAATAATTCTTATACGTCTTTGCGCTCAAAAAAGGAGCACGCGAAACACTTGCTGGGCTAAAATATTACAAAAAAAAAACAAAAAAAAACACAGACCTTACAATATTGATATGTTTTACAGAATGCCATGGGAGAACGACATTTTCTTGTAAAAGTTGTAATTTTTATTGTTATTGTAATTGATTGATAGTTATTCAGATATCGTGAGATGCGGTCGGGTGTGATGTAGGTTTCAGAAAAACATTTTCTTTATCGTGCCAACGTTTCGATCTTTTATTNCACGATAAAGAAAATGTTTTTCTGAAACCTACATCACACCCGACCGCATCTCACGATATCTGAATAACTATCGATTAACGGTCACTAATCTCTACACACGTAATTGATTGATATTTTTTTAAAAACCTCCAACCTTTTAAATTAATTTAATTCTTTTAACTTAAATTTGAAAACGGAATTTCTTTAGGAAGGAATTTTTTTTAAACGATGAATTTTTTAAAAGATATCAAATCAACTAAAAACTTAATGTAACCTCATGTGTTTTTTAACCATTTTTTCTTGGATATCAATAACCCTATAAACATATTATTACTTTGTTAGTCAACAACAATTTCGTGGTTTTTTGTAATTATTTCTATACATTTGCATTACTATTGAACGTTTGGTGGATTGGGAAATAATCATCAGCAAGTTTTCTCCTTTTATTAGCTAGTTACACCCCTACATCTCCATCAACATGTAATTTACATTTGCTAATGATGAAGTTATCACTGTTCTCCATTTTGATCCTGTCATCTCGTATATAAACTTACACTCACATCTCATTGCCATAGTGAAGAAAGTGAAAGTTAAATAAAATAGTAGATATTTACTTTCTACATTTGACCGAGTCACATTAACTTATTTATACATGAAAACCACCTTTTTATCCGTCGGCGATGCTATACATTTTTTTAAAATTCAAAATAGCAAAAAAAAGATTCAGAGGGGTCTGTAAAAATGATCTCAGCCATATTACAAACGTTAGCTTATTTTCAACAACTCGTTTTGAAATATTACGACTAGTCCTCTCCAGGGAACATCGTCGGAGGAAAATTCTCTGGATAAGGCAAGTTGAAATGTGCCCACGATCCATCAGTTCGTCAACAGAATGCGCATTCTCATAACCCCACGGGGGAGATATTTTTTGAAATTTTTTGTTAACTAGCCAACCTGACTTTCAACAGAGGTTTTTCTCAACGAAAAGAAAATTCGATTAAAATTAAATCATACTATTTAGACATAAGGAGACGGTAATTTAGGTTTAGAAAGAGATTTTCTTTATCGTGTCACGTTTCAATCTTTATTGAGATCATCCTCAGGGCTCAAAGCGTGTTTTCTTTGTAGATGTGTCACAGTTGTGTGACGTGTTGAGAGTATTCATAACATGTTCTCGAAATAGTCATTAATTATCGATCACTAAATAATACACCTTAAATCTGATGTTTTGTTGAAAGTGTAAATTCTTTCCGGGGCATCATTAAAATCGCATTCACAAACCAAATATATAAAACGACCTGTGAAAGATGAATTTTTTCATTCATGCCAACAAAGGATAATAGGGTAGAGGTAGAAAGGGAATTTTATGTGCGCCCTTTTCATTATAACATAATTCTCAGCTAAGAATAATCATCTTCAAGGTTTAAACTATGTAACTATAACCAGGGCAGTGATGGGGGCTTCATCCGGCCGGTAATTGCAATTCGCTATTTAGATGAAATGGGCTCGTGAAAAGCCTTGATAATCATGTCTGCTTGCTAGATATAGCGTGTTATAATAACACATTTTTCGACAATTGACTTTACTAGCATTTCCTTTACTAGTAATGATGTAAATGGGATGAGCATGTAGATCCACAACAATTCACTGAATACTGTGAGTAGAACATGATTTACAAAATGTGTCCTTTCTTCCTTTAACTTTTCTCTTCAATCCCCTGGGACGTAACAGTAAAAGCGTTAGTCTATGTTAGTAAGTATAGTATTAATTAGTATAGTACATTTTAAGTAGTAGTATTATAAATTATTGAAAAATCGTACAATCCCAAAAATAGTTAATAAATCTAATTATCCATTTATTCATTAGGATTCGCACAGGTAATCGCACTTTTTTAGTGGTTCTAGAAACCAATCGAACGATTTTTTAATATCATTATTTATTCAATATTAGCCAGAGCCGTTGATGATTTTTGTTTTGATATTGATTGTAAGGGAGAGTGAAAAAAATCGACAGCAGGAATTGAACCCAAAACCTCGGGGGTCGAAGAGTCGAACTATGAACGAATTACTGATACTTAAGTTTCATTTGTTTAGAGACTTAGTTTATTAACATGCACCTAAATTATTTATTTACAAACTTTGTCAATTCCATGTATTTTATTCCCTCGATTATTCGTAATCTAGATGTTCCAACAATATCGTCGTAAATAGACATAGTTCCCGTAGTAAAGGGATTGCAATCCATAAAGTTCATTTCATACGCCTTAGTAATAAGAACAAACTTCTAAAAATTAACAGTTGATACAAACTAAGTAAAAGGGGAAAAGTAACTTTTGCTAATTAAACATTTTCGAACAGAGAGGATTTTTTTTTTTTGAAAACTCGCACAGAAAAGTGGAAATAAATACGAAACACGGTGAAACTTGCGGCGATCGTTTTTTTACACAGGGAAAAAGTTGATTGGATTTTTCCTTGAACTATTGTTATGTTTATAATTTGTTGACTAAATTGGGTTTAATTGTGTGACGTTGTGATTATTTATTCTGCTGAATTATCTCTACGATTTTTATTATTAAGGGAAGAATAATTTTTAATCGCTTTTAACTTGCCTGTCATTAATAGCATGTATGCGACTCATTTACTAGATAAATAAATAAAATTAATTATAATATAACTTAAATGATATAAATTTTAAGGAATCTCAAAATTCTTATAAAACATACATTAGGGTGCTGCGAATGTACCTACTTAAAATTAAAATCTATCATAGTTTAGTTTATATTCGATACTCAATACAACCTGCAGAAAATATAATAGGTTAAAAAAACATATAAATAACTACGAATAAACACGGAATAAAAACGGAAAATGCACGAGAAAAATACATCTTATTCTTTCTTTCTCTCTCTCATATAAACACACACACTCTCTCTCTCTCTTTCTCTCTCTTTTCTGTCTTTCTCCTTCCTTGTCGCATCTTTATCAATATCCATCCACTCCTTTTCTACTCATTGATTTTTTGAGTAATATTTTTGTACTACTTGGTTTGGCCTACTTGCTCCGACCGCACCGGCTATTTCCTTATCTCTTTATCATCTGACTGTATGTGTTTATCGAATCGTTTCTTTCTCTAATTACCGCAATATTACAAAGGAAATTGTTATTAAAAACACGTTGTTACTTTGATACAAGTAATTCAACAAAAGTAATGCGGCGCACAGTTCGTTAGTTTTGCTTGAACAGACCGAGTTGACGGTTTAGCATATCCTCGGAGCCGTGAATGCCAGTAGAATGAATATTGTACTTTTTTCTTCATTTTCTATGATTAGTGTTATTTCAAAATATGTATGTGTAAAGATGAATGCGATGATGTATGTGTCTTACAAACGAAAACAATTACAAAAGACTGATCAAGATTGGTAAATTTAAAGTGTAGAGTGTAGTAGTAAGGTCATTTTTTATTTACGAATAATCTGGATAACGGAATCGCATGTATGAAAAAATTTAATTGTTGTCTTCCTAACTTTGGACCTATTTTAACGTCATCATCCGGGCAACAAAATCTAAAAGATTTTTACAAAACGACTATATAAGTTTTTAATAAATGCTTTCATATTTCTTTGAACATATACTCGAAATCGATACCCAATTTTTAGTGAACGTTTCAAACGTCCAATCTCGTTTCGGCATCCGTTACCACAACCAAAAAAATGCCCATTAGGTCCAATTTGTATACATTGTTTTGTTTGACCAATATAATGGATTGAACAATTACTATATAAAAAATTATATTTGCAACATTCGATTTAAATTTTTTTCGTATCTTTGACTTTAATAAGCAAAAACTAACTTTATTCTAGTACATGCAACAAGAAATGATGTGAGGGATGTATTTTTGAATAAGGCATTTTAACCTGGGAAATCAAAGGGACATACGTTATGCTATTGTACGTGAATGGGTTGTTCATTATTCTATCGGTTGGGTCACTGTTTGTTAACTTCCTCGAACTAATATCCATCAATCTATGAATCTCTGTAGTTAGATTATTTTTTAAAATTCGGAAAGCTCGCTCTTTTACTTAACTCCAGAAGCATGAACTGTAACGCCAGAACCCTCTCAGTAGCCCAATTTACTCTTGATCATAAGGGTGAGAGGAGAAATAATTGAAATATGTGTTGGAGGTAATTTATTTTACCAGCTACCAGCTATGCTTCAATTTGCCCTCCGAACCACTAATCACTTTCTAGGGCTGAGGAATAGAGCCACTGCTTTCAACTTCGTTAATGAATTGTATATTCTCATAACTAATACAAAGTTAAGATTGTCTAAACTAATCTTCGGAAAAATCAGAAAAAAAGTCATAGGAATACTTGCAAATGAGCTTAATGTTGTATGTGACGACTTAAAACCTGTTCGTTTATTAGAATATTTGCAAAAATGGTAGAAAAAACGCTTTTCATCGCCATTCCATCTACCTGCATATATGTTTTAATGTCATATTCCATCATCCCTGACAGAGAAAAAAACTAAATCAACGAAAAGATCATGCTGCACATTGATACATATTTAAAAACTTTTTTCCTGCATTTGGATATAAAGAGTATTAATGTATTGATGGTGAATTGAACTAAATAACGATTTAACTTCAGAGGAAACCAAAAAATCCTCTTAATTTCAAATTATAGACTTTATCTTTTGTGTTACTTAAACAAATTTTTCAAATTGGATAAGTCATCACACAAAACTTGAATTTGGTCTTAACCAATTTTAACATATTGCACAACGGTAACTGGATATCACAGACGGTAGGTCTTGGAAGCAAATCTTTTTTATTTACTTTAAGTAGTCGATATCTTTTAGGGGAATCCAAGTTGTAGATTTGAAATTTTATGCTTTCATCTCCGTCCATGTTTTATGTCTATGTTTACTTTGTAATATTCATCTTTTCATCCCTTAGTAGGTTTAGTATCTGTTCTTTGCCTATATGGTTTTCTTGGAAGCTTTTAGTCTATATCTATTACAAAACAATTTGAAATCATTTATTAAAAAATTAATTATGTCAATTTGTAATGTATTTGTATTGTTTTTTCTTTCTAGCCATCTCTCATTCTCTATCGCCTCTTCGTCACAACCTTTCCTCCTTCTCAATATGGTATAGTCTATTGTAATATAAAATTTGCTAAATTTCAGGATATATTAATGTTACAATTATTTAAAGAAACATGTTTCAATTTTTTTTTCTTTTCATGTTGGTGAGTGAATCGCTAATATGGCATAAATTATTCCCAATTGGCCAAAAGTCTAATTTTTGCTTCTTCCTTTTCTAATAATATGAGAAACTTGACTGAATCCTGATCGAATTAGAATATAGACTTCAGGATGGCCATAAAACCAAAACATGTTGGTTTCCATAAAAAAACTAATCTGGCTAAATGTTGAACATTGATAGAATAAATTACACAACACAAACAGAGAAGATATAAAAAACGATGAGTAAAGAAAAAAGATTACGAGAGAGAGAAAGAGAGGTGAATGACAAAAAGGGGAGGAGAGAGAGAGAGAGTGAGAGGGAAAACAGAAAGGGGTAGAAGTAAAGTAATTCACTTTTGCGTTCTTAAGAAAGAGGTTTGACCAAATTCTGCGGTCTAAAGAAAACCTGATTGCATTCAATTCTCTTAGTTTTCTCTCTCTCTCTTTCTCATTTTTTTGACGTTTATGTAGATACTTCTCCATATCTGTTCGCGGAAAATCATCCAATGTAGTACTAATTATTATGATGACTCGGTACTAATTAATTTTAGGTTTAAAGCTTCTGAGTCTTTTGATCTGTTTGAATAAAATGATAAATATCCCAAAGTCGTGCACAATAAAGTGTTAATAGTATCAAACAGGAGTTTAATAAAAAAGGAATATGTAGGAAAAAAATTATGATGAAATGCGATAAACGAAGCGTATAGCGAGACTACGATGTGGTATACAGTAGTATACGAATACCTTCTTTTTCAACTGTTTTTGTGAAAATGGTTAGAAACACAGTATACATTGGCAATTTAGAGAAGAAGAGAATTTAGACTTAAATTAATTATACTTTTTATCTAAGGTCTTGGCTGAGATGAAAAAACTGGTTTCACGAGCAGGATTCGAACCCCTAAATAAAAGTATAATTAATAGGTCCCGCCTAACACATGGACATCTCCTCATCGGCAAGAGACCGAGAAAATGCCCCATGTGCGGCGCAATTGTAACAGTAAAGCATATTTTAGAAGAATGCGAACAACTAGCGCCGCACAGAGCACGGTGTGGCCTTCCTAATGACATAACAAAAGTACTTAAGCACAACAGTGATTATAAACGGAAGGTCATTGATTACCTAAAATTAATCAATGTATATAGCTATATATAACCCACTACACGTGGTATATCCCTCCTACTTGTATGAATGTATTTATTTGCGTGAATGTCGAAGTATGCATGGGTGTGGCTGTGTCGGAATAACAAGTACCCACAGGCCCACCAAATTAGTATAGATATGTTATATATTTGTAGTATGATGTGAGGGACGGGTCATTGGCATTTCGTTGGTACTATACTTCCGAAGTGTAGTGGCTTGTCCAGAATGAATGTATTTATTAGCGTGAGAGGTGATGCGTGAAAGGACGTGGCTGTCGAGGAATATCGAGTACTCCACAGGCCCGTCAAACAATTTAGATTAGGATAGGTTAGTGTGTGAGTGGAACTTGTAAATACAGTTTGAACGTATTTATTAGTGTGAAAGACAGGAGGCCGCAAGATCACGATAATCTTCCGACCTCCAATTTAGTTGTAGTATAGGTTAGTAAATTAGTATGAATGTGAATTATGAAAATGTGTAAATATTATATCTATTTATTTTAATTTATCACGTGTGGGAGGGTAACAACAAACAAGATAACGAATCCCCTTTTAGGTGAATTAGGTGAATCGGAAGGCAACAGTTGTTTAGTTGAGGCATAAGAAGACTCAGAAAAGAATATATACATAAGGTAGATAAGAAGAAAATGCGAGAAGGTTTATATGTGAGGCGCCGGCAATGACCCAGGTAGTTAGCCGGGAAAAAAAAAATAGGTCAATTATGACTACTAAATACATGTATGGATTAAAATAATTATTACAGAAGTACTTACTTCGCTAACAGTTACCCGTGGCAATTTCTTAAATCGCCGAAATTCGAATCGTGATTACACGATGTTTGAACATTTGGCAACAAGAGAGAAAGTTCAAAAAATCGTATGTTGAGGAGTTGGTCTCCCAGTGGATCGACGTAAGGATAGCTCAAATGGTTAGAGCAGCGGCGTATTTAGCCGAATCTCGTTCGAAACTTGCTTTTTCATCGCAACCAAGACCTTAGATAAAAACGTAATTAATTTAAATAGTTAATGCGGTCATTTATGACTGCTAAATACACAACTTAAATATTTAATGCTGGAACAGGCCTGAGTGTGAAGACTATGCCGGCTCAATGTTGATAATGTACGCGCTTCTACGTCTGTTGGTTTGATTAGAATTAAAACGCTCTTTAGACATTCAAGCGTAAAGTTTCTCTAAATGTTTTACCATATTGTACCAAAAGATTTATTAAAAAAATATCATTTAGTGATTATTTATGGTACTTGTTGATTTACAAATTGATATTTAAGTTTATAAAAAATTGAATATGAAGTTATCAGTAACCATAGCGCATCCAGAGATGGATTGTCGAGCTACCTTGTGGTCTGGTCCATGGTGGCAGGTCGTAACGGCGGAGCAGTAGTTAGTTTATTATTCAGCAGTAGTAGAATGTTTTTGCTGTGCGGTGCTGTCCCCGTTACGTCTCGAGTTCGCCTGGTACTTTCGGCCGCGGGGAGTCGCCAGCTTGTCCTCTTGGTAAGCTACGATACATCTTGTTCAATGGCAAGATATTAAAAAATAAAGCCATGAAAACATGGTGATATAAATTTGGTCAGAGTTAAATCATTATAATATCTAGAAGTAATATTATATAGTGAAATGAACCATTTTAAAACAGGCCAAAGTTTGTAATTATATGCGTATTTATACAAAACGCGGACATGTTTCGAGAGGGTCACGAGTTACCTCATAAATGTCACCTCATCGGGATTCATCTTGTTCTATAAGCCATGTAGAAAATAAGTAGGCGCGACTCGGTGTCATCCAGGGATTCAACTCGTTTTCGACTCTTTAACATTTATCAAACTTATTAACATCTGTCATGCCCGTGCGGTCTTTCGCCCCAAATCTCCGACATCCATCTCGTTTTAAAATTGCATTAAAGGCCCATCAACTGTCGCTTTGTAATTGGGTGAAAATTGATGCGGTAAAGAAAAAAAATTGGTCTGATTTTTCCATAGGCCCTAATCCCACTTCAAAAACTTACTTTTTGTTTCAAAACGAGAAATCACATTTTAAATTTGTCATTAATCATTGACTGTAATTATTCTTAAAAATAACTTCAAGAATTTGACATGTTCTCTTAAAGGAAAGGTCAGCCTATTTTGCTATTCTATGTACGGGCTTGTTTGTTCATTTGTCTGTAACCTATAGCTTGCCAGCGCAACTAATTCTTCAGATTTGGTGCCATCTATTTTTTTGCTTTCTTAAACAATTAACGCATAAAGCTATTTTAAATATATTTTTTTCTTACGACTGACTTCCGACTACAAGTAATCATACCTAATATATCATCTCATTATGGTCAGGAGGATGAAACAACAAATTCATAAATTCATTCTTCCCAAAATCCGAACTTAACCACCGCGAACTGGCTCTCTGACGATTAAAAAAACATGATTAAAAGAAAATAGCAGCTTTGTTGGGCCGGATCAGGAAAGAATCTCAAGCGTATCAAGAGCCCTATAGATAGGGGGTCCTTGGAGGATCTAACGCAAGGTACAAGAAGGGTCATCCTCACACGATTAAGAATAAGCCATGCGAGGTTGACACACATACTTTTGGGCCAAAGCCCGAGTACGTGTCCGGTATACAGATATTACGGTTCGATATGTCCACTGAATAAGAACTAATTCAATATACATTTCTCTTTATGAATGTAACATTATGCTTCTTTACATTGTATTTTTAAATCATATTTATTGTTCGTAAAACGAACCAGTTAACTGACAATAATAAATAAATGTTTTCAATGGACGTTGCTCTGAAGATTGTAAGAAGCCGAAACGTAAGTAAGACTAAACCTGAAGATATGAAATATGATCGAAAACGACCAAACTAAAATTTTTGATTTTATTTAATAAATCGATAATCTGTAGAAGGTAAAGATAGAAAAAAGATGCTTGTAGTAGGAGGTCATAGTCAATCGCCGTTAATTTCTTTATAATCGGTAGTTAAAATGAAATCACACGCGATTATTCATTAATTACAGCTTATCATGTTTCCTTTTTTAGAAAAGAAAAATTTATGAACCCACGAATAACACCATACAGTTACAATATTTTTTATCAGAGTATGATTACTTTTTGTCATGTCGACACCTGAGCACTTTCCTGACCGGTATCGATTGTCATACATCATCGATACCTTGTTCTGTAGTAGGCTGAAATAAGTTGAGATTTATTGAAAAACAATAATCTCTTAATGTGCCGTCAACTGAGTTTAACAGTCTGTCCCGCGAACATTTAAAATTAAGATATAACTATCGTTTAAAGTTTGACTAGAGATTAGTGACCGTTAATCGATATCTGAATAATTTGACAAGAGACTTTAACTTTAAATTAATCTCAAATGTTTGCGGAAAAAGACTGTTAAACTCAGTTGACGACACAGTAAGAGATTATTGTTTTACAATAAATCTGCCACACTTTCTTTCAAAGTTTGTAAGTGACTTTGTTTCTCAGCTTACTTACAAGGTGATCGATTGATGAACGTCTGTGGGTTAATTTTCATATATCTAATCTCCACAAAAACGTCTTTCTAAGGCAAAATAATAGTTTTTATTAGATTTTACTTCTCAGGTAAATTCATTAGTAGTCCGGTTCGCTTGAGCAGAAATAGCACGACCAACCATGGGGGCTCTAACAGCACTATCTCACTCACTCCTTGAAAGGGGTGAATAATAATAAACATAATCATATCTTTTATGATAAATTTAAATAATAAAATATATTTTCCAAAAATAAAATAAAGTATAAACAGAACCAAAATTGTTACTTATATAAATAAAATATTTACAAAACCTTCTCTCAGATGATATTTGCTCTTTGCTTGTGCAGACCGAAATCGCTCAACTCAACCTAAAATTGGAAGATACTAATACGGCTTCAATAAATGGCAGACGAGCGACAAGGAGTCTGAACACACCTGTCTTTCTGTACAGTTTCTACATCTACGCTCACCTCCTCAAAACTTTTCCTGCTTATTGTACCGAGGAAAGTCCGCCTGGATATTTTCTCCTGATTGTCACGGGGTGAAAGAAAAATTACTGATTTTTAACGCATAGGAAAATACGTTTCAAAACAAAGTGTTTATATTGTCACTTTTAAAACCAAGTTAACGCGTTAATGTCCATCTAGAATAAAGCCTGACATAGTTATTAATAGATATTTTTACAAATTGAAAATATTTTGCTTGGAATCAAGTGATTAATAGTACAAACGAAATTGGCTGATTCACGTACCCCCCACGTACAGTTTGAAGCACAAACTTTTAAAATTGGTTTATTTACCCTTTGTTCTCGGCGCTATTAGTGTTTACCTAAATGTCAAAAAATGCCCCCGCAAATGTATATCAACAAGTTTGGACAGCTTGTTATGATGGCAACAATTTTACAACTATTTACACTTTGTAATTACTTTAACACTTGGATTCTGTTTAGTCTCCTGTCTCCTTAGCAAGCCACTAATACACTAGTTTAGACAGATGTCTCTGCCTTAATTAGATAAGTTTCTTCCTTTTTGTTATCAGTGAGGAAGAATACCCGGCGTGGAACAGTTCGTTGCAGTATCTTCGTCTCGGGAAAGGCTAAAGCATAAAATTTGCTCTGAATTTGGAGTAAATATGTGCCTCGTTTTTTATTTCGATATTGATAAATTACAGCCTGCACTTATTGAAATCCAATTTTTTAATGTATCGAGTGATATTTTTATTTAAAACATTATGGCATAGGTCGGTTCATTATGTACATATATAGCATTTTTCAGTCAAATGAAACTCTTTTGAACCAAATGAAACTGTTTTTCAATCAAATGAAACCTTTTTTCAAGCAAATGAAACCTAAAACCTAATGATAACAATTATGTATATTAATAAATAAATGACATTATAGTACTAACAATAATTTGTATGATGATTGAATATTAATATTTCAATAATTGAATCGTAAGGCTTAGGTACAACAACATTACTTGTGAAGATCTGTATTCATAAAACTTTTCTACATCCACCTAATTCCAATTTAATTTAATGATTGTAATATTAAATATATATATATATATATAGGTCAAAGCAGTAGAGAAATAAAAACGAGATTAAAAGAACACTTGCCTAAATCGAGAAAATTTTCGGAATTTAAAGACCATCTAAAAGAAACAAAACATAATTTCAATTCAAATTTAAATACAACAGAAGCACTCAGAAGAGATATAGCTAACCTAAGATAGAAGGTTTGGACGTTAGGGCGTGAAATGACCTTAGCCGTTAAAACGCCCTTAAAAATTAATAATAATAACAGTGTTACATAGTTTCAACAAAGAGAGAGAGCTAGATTGGTTTGAGAAATTTGAAATTAAAAAATGTAAAATTGAACATGGTGATAAATGCATTAATAATAAACAGATTTTGATCAACCTCCCATTTTAAATATGTATATAAATAATATTAAACGTCCAAATAATTAAATTTATTATTTTAATTGTTATTATTTTCATAATAATTTAATAATATTAAGGTATTATTCTAATTATAATATTCTAATAATAAACTTTTATCTTTCATCACCAATTTATAATTAATTTCTTACAGTATTTACTATTATAATAGTTATTTGTGTTATAATTCCCATTTTTCGCACGTTCAAATTGAGCGCTAATAAAACACCAACTCCTCATCGGAACGTCGCGTTGGCGGGGGTATCAGCGGTTTCACTTTTGCAATTCATGTCGCCAGACGTGTTTGTAGAAACCCTTCAACCTGATGATGAGCTGAAGGGCTCGAAATCCGGATTGTTGCGAAACAACTTACTGTGATTAGGAACCATCTTTTTAAAAAGAGTTGAACACCACACCCACTCCATCATTCATAATTTCTATCACAGAAAGTTGTTGCTCGCTCAAAAACACTTTTCTATCCCACTTAATTAAACTTCGACGGGGTGGATGTAGAAAAGTTTGATGAATACGGATCTTCACAAGAAACGTTCTTGTACCTAAGCCTTACGATTCAATTATTGTAATATTAATATTCAATCATCATAAAAAATATTGTTAGTACTATAATGCCATTTATTTATTCCTCTACATAATTATTATCATTAGGTTTTATGTTTCATTTACTTGAAAAAAGGTTTCATTTGCTTGAAAAATGGTTTCATTTGATTGAAAAAAAGTTTCATTTGGTTGAAAAAAAGTTTCATTTGACTGAAAAATGCTATATTACACAGTTAGTAAATATCTTTAAAAGCAAGGATTGACGGACGAAAATTATCGGAACGAACAAACTACAATTTCATGTGTTTGTTTTATGGTAATTATCACGATTGTTTATAATAAATTTTAACAAACTTGACAAGACAAAATCTTGACAAAAAAAATGTTTGTGCATTGAGTATATAATGTTGCGAAATAAAAATTAAATAATAATTTGATCTTTTTATGTAAGGTTTTGGATGAAATGAAAAATGGAAAAAAAGGGAAAATTCAAATGGTGGGGTTGAGATGGGAAGTTGGTGTCCGAGTGGATCGAATTCACGATAGCTCAAGTGGTAGAGCAGGGACGTATTTAGCCGAAGGCCGTGGGTTCAAATCCCGCTGGTGACAGTAACTTTCTCATTTCAAGCAAAACCTTACATAAAAAGATAAAATAATCGAAAAAAGTAATTTGGTCAACAGATTACTAAATAATAAATAATACTAAATACTAATAATACTAAATATAATAGATTTATTAAATAATAATAGAGAACAACATAATGTAAAATTTACAAAAAAACCAGTGCCTGGAACAAAATCAATTTTATTGAAACTAAATAACAAATTATTCCAATTATTTTACCTTGAAAGTTTTTGTAGAATTGCGTTTAAAATCTAATCGTTGTGCTTTCAGGTATCCTGGCTTCGCAGATTCGGCGATAAACTCACCCTTGTCTCCGTCGGGACGGAGGTCTACAGCACGGACGGACGATACAAATCCGTATATCTTTCTCCGAAAGACTGGCAGCTTCACATCGAAAACGTAAACCAGACCGATCAAGGATACTACGAGTGCCAGATATCTTCGCATCCGCCTATTGTGAGATCAGTCTATCTTCAAGTAGTAGGTAAGATGAAATGAAAGTGCTTAATTTAAAAAACAATTAATTATTCTTTTTATGGAAGGTTTTGGTTGAGATGAAAAAGTTAGTGTCACGAGCGGGATTCGAACCCACGACCTTCGGCTAAATACGACGGTCTTTTACTACTTGAGCTATCGTGATATATATTCACTCAGACACCAAGTCCCTATCTCAACCTACACTCTTTCAAATTTTCCCCCTATTTTTCTATTTTTCAAATTGCCATTTTTTTCGTTTTTGGTGTCCGACTGGGTCAAAGTCATGATAGCTGAAGTGGTTAGAACACCGGCCGAAGGCCCGTTCGAATCCCGCTCGTGATACTAACTTTTCATATCAACCAAATCCTTACATAAAAATAAGAATTAATTGAAATAAGTAATTTGATCAATTAGACCACTAAAAACATACATGGATTAATATTAAATAACAATTACTTCAAAATTTTCTGTTTGGAGAAATAAGCGGTTACATGTGTCGTTATTTAAAGATATTTTGAAATTTCGCGGGAAAACAACATGTTTAAGTAGCCATTTTTTTAAATTTAGCTACGAAACTCATCTGCAGGTAAGAATAAATTGGAGGAGTTGGTTTTGCAACAATATCCTGGCCGAAGTAACCCAATCACAAGTTGCTAAGTCAACGGCCAATTCCAGGCGAGGCTATCCATCACGAATTGATTCGTTAAGAACGGGAGGTTTAAAGGGCAATAAGCCAGTCCGCTATCTCTGCTGATCCGGGGATTAGCTACAATGCTGACCGTTGAGTGAGATTTTTCACTGTGGATCTTTGCACGGTCTTATTGTCGAAGAAAGTTTTTGATTCGATCACTCTTTAAACGGATATCGCAAAAATATCACGTCTATAAATGTATTCTTCTTGGGGAAGAAATAACAACTGTTTCAAAACAATCTGGCAAGATAGGCTCAATTGTTCAGTAAAATTACATTTTTTTTACAAAATAATACAAACAAAAAATAAGTAAAGCTATATACATGTAAAATATATAAATTATTGCTAAGGGTTTTACAAAGCAAAAAAAAAAAATAATTTTCAGTATAATATGTAAAGCCAAAATCATTAGCCTATATTGGTTTATGAATCAACGTAATTCTGCACAATACAGAAATCAAGTTGCGAGAATTGCCCCCTGCGTTGTATTGGTCCGGTGGTCAAACCTCGGTCTTATCTCTACCACCGCCGAAGTTCGTCTTCAGGTGCCATCGACAAAACTGCCGTTTAAGCCCCTCATGCGTCTTGTTTTAACCTAAAGTCTTTCATCAATGCATTCTTTCATATTTACATACCATTCATTCAAATAGTATTCGCTATATCACCATCAGTTTTCACACTACACTTTCACGCTAATAAATACATTCACTCACAATATACACAAAAAGGAACACAAAACAAATTTCTATCAGTACTACATGCAATAAAATAGCTTTGTTTCCACAACAATCTGCAACCGTCACAAAGCGCTGACATACTTGAGGACAATTCTATCGGCCAGCATTCCTACACGCTCTCTTTACAGAACCAAGGATTGACCCCCTTTAATTAAGGGGGGGGGGCACATTGTGCAATCTTATCTCCATATGCTGGACACTGCATACGCGGAAAATTAATAATCAGTGACCTTTGAATCAAAATACTTTGCTAGCGTTGCCTGTAACAAAAATGCCTTTTTTTCCAATTTAACTTTTTTTTTACTTCCATTTGTAACATTGACCATTAACATTTAGTCTCCTGTGTCGGAATTAAAAAACAAATGTCTCAGTTTACGCAAACTGTAGTAATTGGTAAAAGCACTAATTCTAGACTAGTTGAACTTATGAGGTTTTTCGTCGGTTTTCGTATGCAGGGCATGACATGATTACACTTTCCGGATTATACACGTCTTGTCAATTAAAATGGTTTGAATACGGAAAGTTTAGTTTTATGAATATTCATTAAATAGTCCGTGGTTTGTTTCAATTAACGAATGTCTCTACGGACGACTGCCCTACATTTGTAAAACAGTCCATTCGGGTAGAATAGGTATAATTCCTTGTTTAATAGAAACTTGGATAAAATGAGCATACGTCTTTTGGAATAGTTTAAACTTTTATTGAAAATGATATTCCAATAATGTTCTAAAAATTTTGAAAAACCAATAAAAAATAATATTTTAAATACGAGGCAATTTAGCTTTTAAAAATCCAAAATTTTTGACCGGGTACATAATGATTTGAACAATGGTACGAATGTTGCTGGTTTGTTCTTAGATATTAAAAACCTTTTGATACCCTAGATCATGAAATTTTAATTAAAAATTTGGATGATATAGAAATGTGGAGTGTTGCATTGAAATAGTTCCAACCGTTGTTGAATGAAACTCTTGAATAAGATGTTTTTTAGGAACAAAAATACACATTTTTTGATTGATCTGCGAGTGGAAATTTTTTCTCTCGATGTCCGTTGTTCAACTTAAAAATTCGTATAATTTCTCTGTTCTATCCAAATTCAAATTCAATAACAGGTTTTTTATTTTTTATTTTTTTATTTTTTTTAACTTTCCTTTAAGGAAAGCTAATTTATGGCCTTATGTTAATCATATTAGCCAATGATTTAACTTCAATAACAGTTAGAAAGTGTAATAACTTATTTTTCATGCTGTGTCAATATTTAGATTTCACGATAGTAAGAGACAAACATAAAAGAAATCGACAAAAACTACTCATACACTTATTTTTATTCCTCTAGTTTTAATTATGGAGACTAAGTTCCATTAAGTAAGCACTAATCGTAAGCTGTATGCCATTTCGTTCGTGAAAAGCTTCTAAACACGTGTAAAGTTTCTTGGGGATATCTAGAACGGATGTTAATCTAATTGTAAGTGTCAGATGTCAAGAATGAAACAGTTTTAGTTTAATTACGGAAAATTAAATCTCACCAGCACAAAATAATCTGTAAAAGTATCGATTCATGATGATAAATCATTATTATGGATTATTGTATTATTAGGTAATGTCATATAATTTCATCATGGCGTTTCAATGATTATTAGACATTCTTAAAACATATTTAATAATAACGTTTACAACGGGCGTCAGTGCCCGCTCGGACCTCATTTCTATAAGGTAAAAGTCCCGGGTTCAAATCCAGCATTCGAACCCGACACTGACAAATGGGCTTTTTTTCAGAAACACCCCAAACACCTTTGCAGTTATGAAACCTACTAATTTGCTTCTTCACTAAAGTAAGCATTAATTTCCTTTATTGTTTAAATCCTGTCATTAAATGTCAAACTGATACACAGCAAATTTTAATTCCTAGAAGTAAATGAATTTTACAATAGTACCTATTCGTTACATTCACTGTTCCATTCAATGTGAACGGAAGAGCTCATTTTTCCTATCAACAGAGAGTTGATATGTACGACTGCTTTACTGATAGTGGTGGTACTGCGCGTCGTGCAGACGAGTTTCGGAAATTTCCTCATCGCCTCAAAGTAAACCTAAAAATTTTTATTCGTGTTATTCACAATATGAGATGATACGGATCAGTCATTTCACTAAGAAACCGGCAACTAAATTTCCACAAGGAGCTGTATATTTTATGATATGTTCGCAAAAATCCGAATTCCTCTCTCCGATATGTTGGAAGGGTTTTAGGTTTTACAACAAATAAAATTATAGATGTACTCTGACTTACAATTTTAAGTCATGGCTTTCATCTTGTCCAGGGACTTTGGAACTTTAATTATGACAGGCGTCTAACGTTCCTTGCACAAAGTCGGTTTGGGAAGTTCAATCAAACGTTCTTCCATACATCCAATGGACTGAAGAATCCAAGTTCACGTCTAATGGCATAATAAACCGTT
Source organism: Cimex lectularius (assembly GCF_000648675.2). Taxonomy (NCBI): domain Eukaryota; kingdom Metazoa; phylum Arthropoda; class Insecta; order Hemiptera; family Cimicidae; genus Cimex; species Cimex lectularius. Next base: position 285,034 of record NW_019392825.1, on the reverse strand, counting down.
GAAATTTTCGAACGTGGCCGGAGGAAAATCCGAGAATTTTGTACTCTTGTCATCATCAGGTGGTTCATAGTATCATCGTTCGATGTGGATTTCTCGGAAATAAATTAATTAGGCTTTATTCTACGAAAATAATTTAAATGGTGCCCAGTTCCTCAATTTTTTGAGGGATGTGTAGAGATTAGTGACCGTTAATCCATAGTTATTCAGATATCGTGAGATGCGGTCGGGTGTGATGTAGGTTTCAGAAAAACATTTTCTTTATCGTGCCAACGTTTCGATCTTTTATTGAGATCATCTTGAGTGCTTGTAAAACTTGTAAGTTGAGAGTGCCGACACGCAAGGCTGGCACAATTACACAGAAGACAAACACTTTGAGCCCTGAAGATGATCTCAGTAAAAGATCGAAACGTTGGCACGATAAAGAAAATGTTTTTCTGAAACCTACATCACACCCGACCGCATCTCACGATATCTGAATAACTTTTTGAGGGATGTTTTACAAGCACTAATAGATGATGTTCCTCTGCAACAATGACAAAGAATGATTCTCCAGCTTGATGGATGCCCCGCACACAATTCTTTTCAGGTGAGACGTTGTTTGAATCGTCACTTCCGGGATAGGTGGATCTGACCCACAGCACGATCTGTTGGCCTCCTCCGTCACCCGATTTAACTTCGTTTAACTATTTTTTGATGGGCCATTTAAAAAACAGTATCTACGCCAATCACAACCCAGCAACCTCAGTTGAAGAACGGCAAAGGATAGAAAATGCGTGTAAATCCATTTCACCTGACTCTGTCGCTCTGAGCACCGGTGAAAATTGGTTAAAAATAGCAAATCTTTCCATCTTTACGCAACACAGGCGTCGTCGAACAAGAAATGCGATTAATAAATAGGAAACTAAATGACTTTTTGCCGTAATTTAGTCATTTTTTGACCAATTTAAAATCCCATTGCAACATTGTTTCAGCATGAAAAATCCTTTAAAATGGTGAGGTACCCTTTACAATTTTTCTCCAAAAAAGGTAAAAATTTGAAACTAGACAAAAATTATTAAAAAAATATTTTTTTGATAGGATCGTTGGTTTAAGAGAAATTCAGCCGGACCGTCTAAAAAGGGCACCCTCGATACGTTTACCTATTACCTCGTAGGTAGATTTTTTTTTTTTACTTGGTATAAAATTACGGATTATCCTTCGAATTGATCTCTACTGTAATAATTTATGTGGCTGAGGCGGATTTCTGATGAATGACCGAGAATGTAAATCGACGAATACCAAAGGTTGCGAATATTTTATTGGCAATTTATTATTTATCAACGGAACGGAATCTGGCGTAACCGCTCCGAGATTTATATGGGCTTCAACACGACCCCATTGTCTGCGGTGAATACTCAATTTTATGCATCGCCGGATTGGATCCGGCGGAGAATAAAAAATTGGAATTGATGAATAATAGAATAATAGACTGGGGCACGCTTGTTGGGAATTGTCTACGAGCTCGTGTCAACGTCAGTTATCTTTTCGTTCAAAAAATTATATTATAAATTTTGTATCAAATTTCTACTTGAAAACACTCTAGCGTACAGATTTTTATTTTTTATTTTATTTTTTCAATTTGTTCATTATTTAGTCCTACTCTGTCAACAGATTCAATGAATTGGAAATGATTTTATTCTGTGCTAGATAAAAAAAAAGTTTTACCATTATTACTCTAAAAGCACATAAAGGACTAGAAAACGCGGTAAATATATTTTTAAAAACAATTGAAAATATCGCGTGAGCTCTTGCCTCGAACTAAAAAAGAATATTATACATTTTATCTGTCTTCATAAGACAATGAAATCCGAAAAAAGAAGTGCTGGAAACACTTGCCAGCGTACTAGATCAATCATTAACAAACAAAATTACAACAAACTTTTGAATAAATTGAAATAGAATTTAAACCATTTATATGAATCCCCCATATGAATATTTCTAGTGGAGGTAGGTTTAGCAAGGTTTCTAATGCGTTTGTAGGGGTTGTTCTCATCGCCCCTGTGATAAGTTTGCTAGTCTTTGTATGCTGCCTAATGTTTGGGTAGCTACTTTTCGTTGATCTTTGTTCCACCAGATTAGTGATCCATAGGTTATTCTTGGTCTTATTACTGCCAATAAGCCATTTTCGGTTTTATTCCCCAAGATTTGCCTAAGGTCCTTCTTGTGGTCATTAGAGATATTTTACTTTTTGCTACAGTATGTTGCAGGTGAGGATTCCAGGTTAATTGCTTATCAAAGATTATTCCTAGATATTTGACCTCAATTTTCAAAAGCAGCATTTCGTTATAGAAGCATAATCCTTGTATTTCTCTATTTCTTTTCTTGGTGAAAGCAATTAAGGTGGTTTTTGGGGGGTTTACTTTAAGCCCCCGTTTTAAACACCATTGTTCCACCAGGTTTAGTGCTCTTTGGGTGAGCTCTGTTAATGTTGAATCGAATTTTCCTCTGACTAGTATGACAATGTCATCTGCATAGCCTTGGGTATAAATTCCACTTTCATTTAGTTTGCATATGAGGTCGTCGACTGCCACATTCCACAGCAGAGGCGAGAGTATTCCTCCTTGCGGACACTCCCTCGCCACCACTGCTTCTACTTCTTCGTGGAACAAGGAGGCCTGCACTTTCCTACTTTTTAGCATTGATTCTATCCATCTACAGCAGGTTTCGTCTGTTCTTTGCTGTTTGAGTGATGTAACTATTGCTTCGAAAGGAGTGTTGTCAAATGCTCCTTTAATGTCCAAGAAGGTTCGCAATGCTATTTCTTGGTTGTTCAGTGAACCCTCTATTTGTGTCGTTAGTTGATGTAGTGCTGATTTACACGATTTCCTTTCTGATAGGCATGTTGATGTTTATAAACGGGGTTTTAAAAGACTGCCCCTTAAATGCTTTTCAACTAGCCTTTCAAGTGTTTTGAGTAGAAAGGACGTTAGACTAATCGGTCTATACGATTTTTCCTCTGTGTAGTTGTTCCATATTGCGTGGTGGTCTGATCCTACATTTTCATCCATTACAGCAAAGTCAGGGATCAGATCTGGGGGCTGAGTGATTTATGCCCAGTGCCGAACATGGTTTGTGTTCCTTCGTTAGAAAAATACATCCAGAGGCTGTCAAAGGATTATTGAATGAAGATCCCATACTCTGTAATGTGCATTGAAATCTCCATAGATTACGGTGTTAGACGTCCCAAATTGGACTGGGACGTCTGGAATTTCTTCCTGTCGTCTTCTTCGATATTGTGTTGGGATTGTATGCATATTCCAGTGGTAGTTATGTATGAAATTTTATTGCTACCAATTAGACATCACTTATAGAATTGCGATTGTGATTAAGAGGAACTGAATTTGTTTGTGTATTAGGACTGCATCAGTTGTAGGTTTTAGGTATGTAATTTTACTAATTATTTGCCGATGATTCTTTTGCGTGGAACTGTGGTACTTGTTGTATATAGTTGTATCTTAATTAATGTGAGAGTTAAGAATCTCATATTTGTTACTTTATACGAAGGACGCGCAGGATTGTTCAGTGAGTTTTTTACTGATCTCCACCAGTTGTTTGTAAACCTCGCGCATTTTATCGAAGGCGAGGTGGTTTTGGGAGCCTAATATGCACTTGGGTCTTCTTAGGTGTACGGGAAGTCTTATTAGATTATGCTGTTTAAACACAAACCACTTTTTGATAAGATTTGTTACAAACTAGCGTTGGGCTGGAGAAGTCGACCCGCTGGAAACTGTCCTTCATTTATTTTCCATTTATTTCCCATCAATGGCCATTTTTTCTTTTTCACATCGAACAGAAATCTGATAGAAAAAGCTCGAAAGAACCTTTGCTGACAGGTACCTTAACAAAAATATAAGGATACCAAATTACAATCTCGATAAGTTTTTTGAATCGGTTAAAATTCTATTGCCGTTTTTTCCCCCTTTCCATATTTTATTTTATATTTAATACTATAAGTGCTGATATGCTTTTTGCACAAAGTTCGATCAAATACATATTAAAAAACCATAAGTTACTTACAGACTAAAAATATAGGACAGCTTTTCGTTCATAAATTATTATTGCAGATATAAAGTACTGTAGTTTATGTCTTTTTTTCTTCTTTTCTTCCTTGTTTTTCTTTATGGATTATTTCTTATGTCGATTTTTTATTCTTCAGTAGTTTACAAAACCTTCACCTAATATTATATTGATCGATCATTTAAAATAATTTGTGATTTGTTTCAAGCAGATAATCCATTTTCGACTGTTCGGTTAATCTGTTCGGTATATTTAGCAATAATATAAAAGTAATATATTCTCTAATTTGAAATAAGCAAAAGAAGCATATAATATATCATTAGCTATGATTTCTAATATAAGATATCATATAATATTAGATATATTAAAATATGATGTACCATGTAATTTAGCTTTATTTATTTAGAAATCGTGAGATGCGGTCTGGTGTGATGTAGGTTTCAGAAAAACATTTTCTTTATCGTGCCAACGTTTTGATCTTTATTGAGATCATCTTCAGGGCCTGGGATTTACAAACATTGTTTACATATAACAATTACATTTTAGATGTGGAAAAGTGAATTTATACAATGCAAAATACATTTTTTATATATTCAATCAAAGTATTTCTACTCACTCAAAGTGTTTGTCTTCTGTGTAATTGTGCCATTCTTACGTGTCGTGTTGTGAGTGCCAGTGAGATTTTGCTGTTTTATGTTTATATACGTTGGATTTTGAAGGGGTGGGGAAGGATGTCGGTATAGAAAAGACATTTTTGTATAAGGCGTCGGCTTCTTTGAGGTGAAAGGAGCCGGCGAAGGGAAAAAATGTGTTGGTAATGGTTCGGCCAGATTATCCATTCAGGATTATATAGAAAGGGATAAATAGGAAAAGGAAAGCTAAATTATTGGGAAATTAGACTATGTGAAAAATATTTGATGTATGGAATGTAATGTGATGATATAGGTATGTTATCTGTATTGAATTTGATTAATGATATTGGCGTAGCTGCGACTGAGTTTACATGTATCTATTTGTAATTGATGCTGTGTTTATCTCTGTTGATATAAACCATTCCTAAGAAATTACGTTTATGTTTGTTTTGTTCTGTGTGTAATACTTTTGGATTTTTGAAATCGAAATTGGGTGTTCAAGATGGTGCATAGCGAGTGCTGTAGGATTTTGCTTAGGTTTTTTGCAATCATTGATATGTTGCTTTACTCTCTTGTCCAGATATTGGGATGTAAGACCGATGTAAGTTGCCGGACAGTTGATCTTGTAGATTACGTCAGATATATTTGTTATTGGTGTGGGATCTTTAATTTTGGAAAAAGTGTTTGAATTGTTTTATAATTTTTGAAAGGTATTTTGAAGTTATCGGACAACCATTACCAACACATTTTTTCCCTTCGTCGGCTCCTTTCACCTCAAAGAAGCCGACTCCTTATACAAAAATGTCTTTTATATACCGACATCCTTCCCCAACCCTTCAAAATCCAACGAATATAAACAAAAAATAGCAAAATCTCACTGGCACTCTCGAAACGACACGCAAGAATGGCACAATTACACAGAAGACAAAATTTGAGTGAGTAGAAATACATTGATTGAATATATAAAAAATATATTTTGCATTGTATAAATTCACTTTTCCACATCCAAAATGTAATTGTTATATGTAAACAATGTTTGTAAATCCCAGGCCCTGAAGATGATCTCAATAAAGATCGAAACGTTGGCACGATAAAGAAAATGTTTTTCTGAAACCTACATCACACCAGACCGCATCTCAAGATTTCTAAATAAAGATCGATTAACGGTCACTAATCACCACACATAAAATATATCATTAGCTATAAATTTCTATTACATATATAGTAAATATATCCAATGTAATGTTTTATTACTGTTATTAATCAACTAGCAACGGGAAAATTTTGAACAATACCAGGTTCTCTCAAATTCTCTGGTCCCATTTAAGTTTCCGCATCGAATCGTAATTGCTAAGGATGTAAACTGCTAGGTACTGCTAAGTAAGAAATAGGGTCCGTGCGGTCAAGAGAAGATTTCGAACCAGATGCTACAGTGGCCCCTCAGAAAATAAAAGGTGGCGGCATGTGCGTCGGCGATTAGAGTTCACTGTTTGTGGTCATCTTGCTCATTACTCCATGGCCCAGGTGGAGATAATCGCGACTCGTCCTCCTCTGACCCAAGGACTTTCTAGACTTAATCAGACTTCCACTTTGCCAACAACTAAGACGTTAAAACCAACTGCGAAAAGTAAATTGTCTCCGCTTATCTTTTCGGCCGTCTTTTGAATAAAATATGAGGAGACGTTTTGACTTCATCAAATTTTATATTAGAAAGCGGAATTGTTTCAGTTGCATCTTATATCTTGAACGTCTTTATATTATGAAATTACTTTAGCTTGGAAGTTATCCAACTTTATTCACAGGACCAACCATCTAATTTTGAATATGAAGCACCCTTAATATAGGTGCGATTTCGACATTAAACGAACGGGAAAAAAATGCAGGCTCGTTAAATCTGACTAGCTTATATCATATAAGTTATACGAAAGAGATCATAAAATTTAACTTTAAATCAGTTACAGATTCTTAAAAAATGTTTACATAACATACAATTTTGTAGGAATTAGAAGCTAGTGAGTGTTACAACATTGCAAATATAATGTAATTTTTGGAAAAGTTTGCATCTATATACAAAAATAAAACATTTTTGTACTGCTGGAAGAAATGTCTAAATTTCCGTGTTCGTGAGAAATTTCTAAATGTAGAACGACAGATTCGTTAAACTTTCAGATAATGGTTGAGTATGCGTAAGGATGCGGAGACTGTAATAACATGTGTCGAGCTTACTGCGCGCTTTATTTATTTATTTTATTTTTGGACGTTTGACACTAACATATAGTAATTCCCCGCCCAGTTTGTATGACTTTTATGAACTTGTTTGCCCCGTCCACACTGACCGGAAATTTCTAATAAGTTTTCACTCAAACAACCACAATATTTTGAATAGGAAGCACATTAATATAAATACGTATTATTAAGCTGAATACAAGAATTTTCCTTAAATTATCCTTTTTTAGCTTACAATTTCAGAAAACTGGTCATTACGTGCCAATTTGAAGTGATAAATTTTATCAACAGATATTTATTTTTTTTACACAGATTTGTAGCATTTTTAATCTAAATATGACAATGAATACATGAGTAAAGAAAAAGAAATTTATTTACAAAAATAAATATATTTTAATCAGCTAGTATATATAAAACAGTCAAATCCAAAACAGAGTGGAGAGACTACCCATTGATTCGACTCCAATAGCTAAATGAATTAAAAATAATATAGCAAAATAAACACCGTTTGCAAAAATGATCAGGGCTGAACAATTAGGCCAATTAAATTTTCAATCTAACACGCTCTCGCAACTGTCGTAGAAAAAAAAATTAGCTTAGCAAAAATGAGAGAGAGAGAGAGAGAGAGAGAGAGAGAGAGAGAGAGAGAGAGAGAATGAGAGAGAATAGAGAGAGAGAGAAAGCGCGAGAGAGTGAGTGAGAGAGAGAAGGCGGGAGAGAGATAGAATGCGTGGGTGAGGGAGGGAGGGGGAGAGAGAGAGAGAGAGAGAGAGAAAGAGAGAGAGAGAGAGAGAGAAATAGAGAGAGAGAGAATAGAGAGAGAGAGACAAAACGAGAGAGAGTGAGTGAGAGAGATAGAGAGAGAGGGCGGAAGAGAGAGAGGGTGAGGTAGGGAGAGAGAGAGAGAGAGAGAGAGAGAGAGAGAGAGAGAGAGAGAGAGAGTGAGAGGGAGGATTTAAACAATTTTTTGATAGTGTCCATCCTTATATTGTGATTCTCCATAATAAGATGATGGGTAAGAAATAAATTGTCTTTTCCAAAATAGTCATTTATTATGTCAGACGAATTTCAGCTTTAAAAAATAGATTTATACTCTTTCATACTGCTACGCCTACAGATCGCTTTCAGTTAAATCTTTTTCCTTCGTTGAAATCATTCATAACTACTCGTATAAAGTTGGAATTGAGTGCTTAGTGTAGCCGGCTAGAAGTCCAGATTTGATTCCAATCGAAATCATTTCGGGCCAACTTAAGCGAGGAGATGGCAAAACCAATGTCCTAACATGCTAGAAAAGGAGGAAACGGCTATTCTTAATGAATGGGAAAGAATTTCTCAGGATTTTATCAGAAATCTGTTCAAAGGGATGTAAAGGCATTTAACAGATTTGATTGGTGGCGGGTACACGGTAGTTAATATTGAATGTTAAAAATTTTTTACACGACAGCTCTAACTTTTAGTAATAAAAAAGTAGGTAAGTTCAAATAACCTGGATATTTAACCTTTTTAAAAATCATCAGGAGATGGGAAGCGATACAGAAAAAATAAAATAACATGAAATAGAATTTATGGTGGTTCTTAGTCTACGGAAAAATATAACTATCGTGTTAATAAATTCAATTTGTACTACAAAATTCCTAATTTTCATCTTTTCTTACTTACGAATTTCGATAAGTTGACTGACAGATTCGTTAAACTTTCAGATAAAAGGGGTGCTGGAGCGCGCCGAACACGTAATGTCAAATGTAACGAGCTTACTTTGCGCTTCAATTTTTCGTTTGACACGACACAAAGAATTTCCACGGCCGAGCGTTTACAAGATTTTATTGGTTTGCTCACACGGCCCAAAATTCCCATCCATTCTGTATATTTGATTTAAATCAGGAATAATTATACAACAAAAGGTGACATACTAACCTAATTGTGATAATGGCATCAAAAAGTGCTCATGAAAAATTTCTTGAAGACAGTGGGTAGTCGATTAGACCAAACACACAAAAAAACTATAAGTAATATAAAAAAAATAATAAAAAGATTTGATAACATTGATGACAATTACCTTTTCCATATTAAATTTTAGAACAATGTTATTATAGAGTTATTAATTATTTTTTTGCAATTTTTCCACAATGTTTTACACTACAACTTTTAATATAAAGAGAAGGGGCCTAGCTCAAAAAAAGTTGTTAAAACTGTGATTAAAATAACTGTGATAAATAGTGTACTAAAAATTAGAAATATTAATTAATAATAAACCGACAAATAAGCAAAGAATTAGAAAAACTTTGTTGAAAAAGTAATAACACTAATAGTGACAAAAACCAAATATATATCATAAATATTTTTTGTTTTTTATTTACTATTGTTTTTACTATCCTATAATCATTTAATTTGCTGTGACTTGATATTGTGTTTTACCTTTTTTGGTGGGGGGGGGGGTTAATATCTCTTCCCTATAATTTTGGCCGATTCCTTCTTTGTGTAAGAATATGCTGTTATTCACATAATTATTTTCATAGTCAAATTGTTTAAATTAAGCATTTTTGATATTTATGCGATAACAATTTCTTTACCAATCTAAACCATTAACAAATAATTTTTATTTTCAATATAGAATTTAAAATTATAAGTATTAGAAATCTTGATGTAGCCAAGCAATGTCATTACATAGCATTTTCCAATCAAATTAACCTTTTATCAACAAATCAATCCTTTTTTCAAGCAAATTAAACTTTTTACAAGCAAATAAAACCTTAAACCTAGATAACAACAGTAATTATTATAATCGTTGATTAATAACAATACTTACTATAATCGTTCAATATTAATATAAATAAATGCATTAACTTAAACGTGTTGAGTTAACAACAAATGTTCTTTAAGCTATAGAACGAGTAATTGAAGAAAATTATGCTACCCATAGTAAAAGGAATAAAGGGAAAGTTGAGCAGACAAAATATTATCGTGACCACAACTACACTTCTCAGTGGATTGATCTATCTGACAATTACCCTCAAGAAACAGATCAAGAAAAAATAATTTTGGTTTTGGATTGTGAGAGATAGACTCCTGAAAATCCAAATTAATTTTAGAGTATTCGAACCAGTTTACGGTTAGAAAATAAAGAACCATGGGTTAGAGTACCAGAGGGTGAGGTAGGGTTCAATCTCCACATGAGGAAGAGCAGACTAAAATGGAGAGCCAATACGAAAGCAAATATTATGGTTCCTTCTTTACGTGACCGCAACACAACGCTTATACTGCCTATCAATATCCAGCGAGTGGTCCATCAGCAGGTCATTGCATGTGGGTTATGCAACAACGTGCGTTTCCGAGATTTTCTTTCAGAACTATGCACAAAACTAGGTACAATTCACTTCAATGTTCATTTTTAATCATGTACAACGCTGCGATTTGTAAGAAAGCGTATGTTATTGCTAAAGCGGAATCCTCACAGACTATAAAATACTTACCAACATACTCATGCTGACCCCAGCTAAACACGCCTTCTCAAAAATTTAAGGAAGTGTGAGGAGGATGTTCAGTGATTCGATCAAGAACGTGAGTGATCTTCCAGATATCGTTAGTTGCAGTGTCAACATAATTACATCTAAAGACTGGACCAATAACGTTTTCGAATTAATGTCAAACCAATTGGCAGCTGCTGCAGGAAGAACTGCACATTATATATATTCTCAAAATTGAGATTAAAGTTTTATAATTCAATTTAATTCAATTAAAGGGGCAGATTAATGTACAGGTCTTCGTATCGAACTTCATTATAAATAGTGAAGTAAAGAGATCAGGGATGAAGCCAAGAAGCTGAAAGAACAAACGTGTTTTTCTGCTGTCGAGTTTTAGGGTGTATTTGATGCCTTCCTCAGTACCCTATTTAATTTCAAGCATTGTTATATTACAGATTACCTATATAAAAATTATAATGATAATTCAACAACTTACTTGAAAAACTATTTAAAAAACTTTATAGACTGTTCGGACCAATAGAAGGGTCCTGTACCTTTAGTCAAAAGATCATTAAACAATAGAATTCTAATGTTTAACTGCAATACAAATATATATAACACAATTACCTATGTTAAAGAAATTTCAAATAAATTGTTGTATTTGGTTAGAATTTTTTTTTTTTTTNTTTTTTTTTTTGTGACCTTGTTATTATATATTAGCCAACGAGCCAACGAACCGTCATTCAGGGGCGTGCATCTACCAGTAGCCAGACACCACCAACCCGGCCGCAGCGAACGAAAGGGTATGACAGGGCTCTCCTCTTATATCCTCAATCTTGAAGGTCTAATTTTAAATCCATTACGAGGGTCCGTTTTGGAGATGTGGATAAAAACCTTACATCGAGATATGTGGAAAAGTCCACATCTGCCAAACCCTCGGAGCCAAACTTGCTCAGGGAACCCTACCAACCCCACCCGTCCACCGCATACATGCCAGCCGCGCCCAGCCCCTAACAGACACAGCCCTCCCTAGTTAAGGCAAGGGACTCATTTCAAATTTTCATGTTACACCTATAAACAAAATCTAGGAGATGTCCATATATTACAGTGTTGTTCAAAGCTAAAAGTGACTCATAGTTTATGGGTTTGAGCACTTCCTTCATACCGTATAACCTATCCAAAAAATAGTTCCTCTCAATTAATTACCCTGGAGAGAACATAATCTTATGTTCTAAGTCTTTAGGAATTTTGCAGAATTTACATTGATCGTTCTGTTTCTGGTTTATTTTATGAAGGTAAATTCCACAAATTCCATGGTTAAACCTGAGCCTATTTATAATTGTGATATCCCTCTTGGAGAATGGAACATTTTGAAGCTAAGGCTTTTGAGAAAGTTGTTGATAAGGAACGTAACCTAGGGAGAAGGTTAATTAAAGAAATGCTCTACATAAAAGCTGACAATATATCATGTAATTTGAGAATAGATATCCTTAACTTAAGTATTATTTATAGTTCTATTCTTAATTAAAATAGTCATTGTTAGTTGTTTTGTCGCATTGTTTCTATTTATTTGTTTATTAAGTAATTTATTTATTTATTGTTAATATAAATGGTAATAGTTATATGTGAAATTGATTGATGATCAATGAGCGTTGATAATCATCTGTAACCAAAAAAATTACTTAAATTACTTTAAGAACATGTAAGCCATTGGCGTCATTGTGGTGTGCGATTCATAACATGTTATCTCTCCTGGCGGTCTAGGTTTAGTTATCCGGCCCCTTTTATTAGGACCACATGTTCGAACTTATTGTAAAGTTTTTTAAAATAGTTTTTCAAGAAAGTTGTTTAATTATCATTATAATTATTAATTTTTATGAAAGGTATTGGTTGAGATATAAAAGTCAGTGTCACGAGCGGGATTTTTTATCCCAACCAATATCTTTCAAAAAGATTAATTCATTGAAAAAAGTTAATCAAATAGAGTCCTGAGTCAAATACAGTAGAAAAACAAGTTGGTTCCTTTACCTACATGGCTTCATCCCTGATCTCTGTACAGGTCCTCCTGCAGAAGCTGCCGGCTGGTTTTTCAATAACTTGTGACTTTTACAAAACATCCTAATTTTTGGATTTCATTTCCTTGAAAAGACGTTTCATTTCTTTGAGAAAATATTTCATTTCGTTGAAAAAAAGTTTAATTGTAGGGAAAATGCTAAATTATTGTATTTTCGCGCCATTTATGTCAAGTTAGTATTCTTTCTTTCAAAAAGAGAGTGCGCGTATCACCATTAATGATAACCTTCGTGTAATGCTAATCTCCTTGTACGTGGCCAAGCTTTTCCGACCTCAGTAATCTCTCTTTTTTGTCTGAAGAATTTAAATTTCACGAAATTTAAAAAATTACTACTTTAGACTGGAAGAAAAGACTTTCACGCGCAGTTACAAGATTCGGACTTTTACCACGGCAAACAACGATTTCTTGTTTAACTTCCCTGTCTCGGGTAAAGTCCGACCACACCCCATTAGATTCCTTTACGGTCGGGATAATAAATTATCCTTCAACATAAAGTCAGTAAAGCTAGTTCATCACAGGCTTTCCTTCAGACTTCGTTTACTATCCGATTTCGTACGGTTACTTGGTTTACAGTGAGGTTAAACAATAGTTAATAAGAAATCGTAATAAATTAAACGGTTTTTATGTTAACATTTAGTATAAGTTAAAACTCGTAAAAAAAGGTTAGCTGCCATTAATTAAAAAAAAAAATGGTTTACTTTTCCATGCATCAAGTTTACGTTAACTGACCTCAGCTATTTAATTATATGACGAGTGAATTACATTGATTGGGCATTATAGGAAAATCAATTGGATATAAAATTGTCTTATCTATGTAATATTTTTTGTGTGTTAAGGACATTCTACATCACCAATATTTGAAAATTCCCCTTAATTAAATCATCTTTGATTTAAAAAGTTTAAAAAAATTCATAATAGTTGTGCTCTGTTGGTCGGAGCAAAATTTCTAAAATTTTCTAAATTAATTGATAATACTACTCTAATTAATGGTATAGTAATATAATCAGCAAAAGAGAATATTCATTACATTTCATTAAATGAAATTAGTTTTATACAAACGATTAATGTTTTCTCTAAATTGGATATTGGTAATTCAGCTGAAATTTAATTACATTTAGGAAATGAAACTGGGGAGGAGAAACAGATTAAGATTAAAACATTGGAAAAAAGAATGATTGTTTAAAATACAGAGAGAGAGAGAGAGAGAGAGAGAGAGAGAGAGAGAGAGAGAGAGAGAGAAAGTGTGAGGAAGGCGAAACAAGGATAAGCAGTCTAGGAAAGAAATAAAGATCGAGACTGGGAGAAACAGAAAAACAAAGACAGAGTTCTTTTTACTAGAAAAAGAAAGAAAGAGAAAAGATGGAGTAAAATAAAAGAAAGAAAGGGAGAAAGGGAGTGGAGAAATATATTGAGATTGCAAGATAAATAAACAGAAGGTAAATAGAAAGCGCAAGAAATAAAGATCTAGAAAAAGATAGGGAGAGAGAGGCAGGGAGGTAGACAGAAATTTTCACCTAAAAAAAGAAAAAAACATGAAGTGAAAGAGGGAAAAGAAGAAAGAGACACAGATAAAAATAAAAAAGATTTTTTTACACTAAAAAGACAGAGAAGACAAGAAAGAAAGACAGGAAGAGAGAGAGAGAGAGAAAGAGAGAGAGTGAGAGAGAGAGATAGAGAGAGAGAGAGAATTAGAGAGACAGAAAGTGACTTAAATAAAGGTGGAGAGAGAATGCTATTTGTATTGAAATGCTTTATTTATAAAAATTTGCAGAATACAATCAACGATAAATAGATAGAGAGTAACAGAGAAAGAGAGAGAGTGAGAGGTATTTTATTTGCATGAAAGAGAGAAAGAGACAGCAATGGTAATGAAAAATGAAGGAAAAAGAAGAAAAATAAAGAGAAAAACAAAGAACGAGAAGAAATGTGTGTATGAAAGAAAGAAATACAAAACGAGATTGAAAAAGTAAAAGAAGTGAGAAAAAAATAGTACACACGCACGCATGCACACGCACACGCATGCACGCACGCACCGACAGAGAGAGAAACCAATTTATCAACCCTTGAACTTGACTTAAAGCGATGCTATTCCTTTTACAACTTTAATATATAAAATATATAAACATATAATATTAACATATAAAAAATAAATGTGATAACTGAACCAGCGAAAAATAACAGATAAACTAATGTGTATGCATATTCGATTATTTGAATAATTGTACTTACCATTTATCCATAACAGTTTATATAATCATAATAAAGTGATATTCTTCCAACATCAATACTTCATTGATGAATTTCCGCCGAAATACCATTGAGGTCGAATTTCCACATTGAATGTTAATTAAACAGTAAGTTCATCCGATGTGATTGAGATTCCGATGAGAATGACTAACCAATACGAATATTTATTAATCTCAAAAATATTTATTGCACTTGTGGAAATTTATTGTGCTTACCATGTTTATACAATAAAATTTATGCATGCAAGTAAAATAAAAAGCTATCTAATGTTGTATTCATAAAGACATATAAGTATGTCACGCACTGCATACAACTATGATTAACACATATTGAATGACTGCCTAGAGAGGGCAACGATTTTTCCTACACTAAAAATCTTTTGGTATGCATATTCGATACCACTAATAACAAAGTCCTAAAGTCGGAGTTATATCCTGGAAGGCTCGACGAAACAAGAAGGTGTTTCCTTCCAGTTTAACCTAACCCTTAATATGTTCATAGGTTTTTTAGCTCAAAGGGATAGATGAATCTTTCTTATCGATCGTCCGTTTTCTCTGACAACAAATAAAAATTTTGTTTAACAGTAATAGCTGATTGAATTAGCAATTACCGATATAATAGCCTTGATATTATCGGAATAATTAATTAGTAAAAGAATTTATAAAAATAGTATCAACAACAGTGAAATTAATTGTCACGACTTTCCGCCCATCAACATCATCAAGAAATTATTCAGAAATCGTGAGATGCGGTCTGGTGTGATGGGCACTTTCAACTCGACCCGCACGAATGGCACAATTACACAGAAGACAAACACTTTGAGCCCTGAAGATGATTTCAATAAAGATGGAAACATTGGCACGATAAAGAAAATGTTTTTCTGAAACCTACATCATACCAAACCGCATCTCACGATTGCTGAATGATTATCGATTAACGATCACTAATTACCACACATCATCAACAAATTTTATTTTGGTATTTTGGTCATGGTGGTATTTTCTTAAAAATTTATCTCAATCTTGTCACTTTTGATTTACAAAATACACGTTTGCTCATAAGTTTGTGTATCTATTTTTCGCAACTCTTTTCCTTCTATTCTTATATGTGTTTATGCTATTTGTAAATGTGAGTGTAAAACAGTAAATAAAAATTATTCATCTGTTTATCTATTGTTATATTCTTCTCTTTTTACAATTATATTTCTTTGAGGTTTTTTTTCTGGTCCCCAATCAAAATGACATTAACATAAACTTCATTTGATTACTGATTTTCTCGGTTTTTTCCTTAAACACAGCCCCTAACACCAGACATCTTTCTCGTTAATTGTAGAAGAGATCGTTCGCGACCTAAATTTATGAAAATTTAAAAAAAATGATATTCACGGATTTACATTATAATGACTATAATTAAAACTTAAAAAATAAAGTAATTAATATTAAGTAATACTTAATTTTAAATTAAAATTAAAGAATTACAACCTTCTTTCCTACTTGCTTCCTCTCCCCCTCTCTCGCTCTCTCTCTCACTCTCTCTCTCTCTCTCTNTCTCTCTCTCTCTCTCTCTCTCTCTCTCTCTCTCTCTCTCTCTCTCTCTCTCTCTCCATATATCTATCTATTTATCGGTTAATCTATCTGACTACCTACATACAATTTCTATCTATTTATATATCTGACTATCAATGATTTCTTTTCTATCTCTTTATTACTCTTCCCGTCTTTCTATTTTTCTGTGTATTTAATCTTTTAATATCAAATTCCTTCTCCTCCCTTCTTGTACTTTACACTTTAACGTTCTCTCTTTATCTAAGTATAGATTATATTTTTCTATCGTATTTCCACTTTTAGTATATGTATCGCCGAAGCGAGTAGGTAGTATTCTGGTGAATGCAAGGGGTAAGAAAATTGTGGATTTGTGCGACGATTCAGGTCTAGTTATACTTAACGGACGATCTAAAAATGACCCTGACGGTGATTTCAAGTATATAGGAGCTCGAGGTAGTTCAGTTATCGACTTGTGCTGCGTCTCATTGAATATACTCCCCATTATTCAAGACTTCTCTATAGGGTGTGAAATGTTTTCTGATCATCTCCCAGTAACATTTTCATTAAAATCATTGAAGCTTGATAGAGGAATCACTCCCTTGCTTCCCCAAATTAGGTGGCGTGTAGGGAGGGAAGCTGCTTATCAGGAAATGTTGACCAGAGAGGTACAGAAATGCGACGTTGAACAATATCCCACTGACAGAGCAGTAACCCTCTTGATCGAATTAATTAAAAAAGCAGCTGTCTGGCATAGAGAGGTTGATAAGGTTAAAAAGCAGACATTTAGGATGCCATGGTATGACTGGAAATGTTATAAAGCCAGAAAAAGGGCGCGAAAATTGCTTAACTTATGCCGTAAAAACACATGTCAGATTATCAAGAAGGCGTACTTTGAAGCAAATAATGAGTATAAGAACTTAATTAATGCAAAAAAAGATGAATATTACCAGAAGCTAATAGAAAACTTTAAAACGATCAAGTTTGGTAAAGATTTTTGGGATATTGTGAAAGCTTTTAGAAAATTAGGACGTAGAATCGACAGCGAGATCTCGGCAGCCAATTGGGTTGATCATTTTAAAACACTTCCAAACCCACCCGTTCTGTGAACACTACTCACTATTACGCCATGCCACTAACTCTCACTCCCGAATTAGACTGCTCCTTCAATTTGGACGAATTGTTTTTAATACTTGGCAAAGCAAAAAACAACAAAGCTCCGGGAATAGACAGAGTGTTCTATGAGTTTTATAAGAATGCGCCCTCTGAATATTTGGAACAACTCCTCCAGGTATACAATGAAATATATTTTTCAGGAAATGTTCCTTCTAGTTTTAAGGAATCTATAATTTTCCCCCTATTTAAAAAGGGATCGACATATGAGGCCAGAAACTACCGTGGATTATCCTTTTTGAACTGTATAGGCAAACTGTTCTGTGGACTTCTATTAAACAGATTGGAGTCGTTCGTCGAATCGAATAAAATCCTCAAAGAGTGCCAGGCTGGCTTTAGAAAGGGATATTCGAAGGTCGATTGCATATTTGTTTTGGTTAATATCATCAAAATGTGATTACACAGAAAAGGAAGAAAACTCTACGCGCTTTTTGTTGATTTAAAAGCTGCTTTTGATACTGTAGATCGGGATGCGTTGTTTCTAAAACTGTTTAATATAGGTATATCTTCTCGTTTCATAGCGATCATACGAAACTTGTATTCTGAATCAACGTCGTCAGTGTGGACACCGTTTGGGAGAACAGAGGCCTTTAATGTTGGGAGTGGTGTAAGGCAAGGCTGTCTATTAAGCCCTCTCCTATTTGCGTTATTTTTGAACGATTTTGAGGATACATTGGTGACGGGAGTGTCAGTGGGAGGCAAAGACATAAAAGCACTTATGTACGCTGACGACATCGTAATTCTTGCTGACAATCCACGTGGCTTACAAAAGAATATTACCAAACTAGAGGAATACTGTGATACGTGGAATCTTAGGGTAAATCTGGAAAAGACGAAGATAGTTGTTTTCCGCACGGGAGGTAGGCTTGGCTCTAAAGAGCGTTGGAAATACAAAGGTCAGGATATAGAAGTGGTAAATCGTTATACATACCTAGGAGTACAACTGACTTCTCAACTGTCTTGGAAACCCAACTTCTCGGAGAAATCGAGTTCGGCCAAGTTTGCCCTTAATTCTGTTTGGAGAGGAGCGATGATGCAGCCCCAGATCCCGCTAAAGGCTAAGCTGCATATCTTTAACGCGGTCTCACGCTCAATTCTGTGCTATGCTGCACAAGTATGGGGATCAGAGGAATTCGTGGAGGTGGAGAGGGTGCTATGGTTCTTCATACGAAAACTGTTCAGTCTCCCAAACTACACTCCAGTTTACATACTGCACATTGAAACCGGCCTTCACCCAGTCTTTCTATTCACGTTGACTTTGAACGGTCGTTATTTGGTTAAGGTGCTCCGAATGGACCACTCCAGATTCCCCCGTATGGTGGCTGAAGAGATCATCAGGCTGGGGATATCTTGGGCTGCTGACTGGGGTAGACTGGCGGACAGGGTGGGAGTGGGTTTGTCTTTTTCGCAACCCGAGAGTAAGGGTCTCTCTCTTCAACTCCAGTCAATTATTAGTCGACTGAAAGATAGTTTTATGGTGAGCAACATAGAGAGAGTGCAGGCTTCCCGTCGATACCGTATATATAGGATGCTGGATCACGGAGTCAGATGTGCCAGCTTGGTTGGGGACCAAAAGACAAATAAGAAAATTACAGACATACGTTGGATCCTGAAACTGAGGGGAGAATTGCTGAACCTACGACATAAGCCGTATGATCTCCTCACCCAACAGGAGTGTGAGTTATGTAATTACCGGGTGAAGGAAGACATATACCACTTTGTCGCGGAATGCCCCATTCTGTCCCCCTACCGTTTATCTGCGTTCGGCGAAAGAACCGTATCAATGGACAGATGCATCAGATTGCTCAACGGACCAGATTGGACAGACTTGGTGAATTATGCTAAAGCGGCCTGGGCCTATCGAAGGCTAATATTAAACGAATTTAATTAGTAATTCTTCTCTCTTCTTCTCTTTTACTCCCAATTTCTTTGCCTCCGCTCTTTCCCTTGATATTTGGTGTTTCTGTTTCTCCGGTCTCAGCTCCGCTCATTGATTTTTAATTCTCAGTTTTGTGTCCTTTTGATTTGGTATTTTGTTATAGACGTTACACTTAGCATAGACTTAGTTTAATGAATTTGTACGTTTATTTTACAGGATTAGTCAATAATTAATCCAAGCCCCGGCAGACGGTTACCTTGCCGTATTAAGTTTATTTTCTTGTTTGAATTATATGTAATTTCTCTTTTTTCTTCTTGTGTGCAATAAACTTATTATTATTATTATTATTATTTCCACTTTTAAATTTTCATATTTATCGCTCGTTAATTTTGTACTTCTTCCTTTTATGCTAATTTGATTATCTTCTTATGCTGTTGCATTTTCTTATATATCTCCAGTTTTTTCTGACAACGAATCAAATTTGCCTTTCAAAGTAATAGTTCACTTTGATTGATGAAATATTTGCCTTGAAAACTAATTTTTTGACCTATTCCTTTGTTGAAAATATGATCTGATCCTTGAAATTGTTTAATTAATTGGTAACAGAGTTTATAAAAATCGTATCAATAACAGTGAAATTAATTGTCAAGACTTTCAGACCGTGCAAACGCCATCAACACATATATTTTGGTATTTTGGCCAATCCAATTTCGACTGATCGAAACAAATCGTAAAACATAAATCTTCCAAATTCCTATAGAAAGTAAACTTATGATTTACACCACCTTCTAACTTAATTTTATCTTTCCATCAAACTGTATTTATTGGTTTAATTCGACTTATTTCTATGTCATATTTCATTCCATTAAAAGTAAACAAAAAAACAAGAGCACAGCGTGATCTTTCTTTGAAAACTTCGTTTGGTGTATTGCAAATATTTTCTAGTGCGATAGCATGTTTTAATTTCCATTAAGATGTCAACCAAAACTACCCATTTATTTTTGGGATCTATCTTAGTCAAATTTAATAATATTTAAAAAATGTTGTTTGTTTCTTGGTCATGTGTTCTGTGACGAAAACTCTTGATCAACGATTACCAATTTATTTTAAAATTTGAATTAACTTACCGCCCAACAGAAATTTATATTTCCTCTTTTTTTTTTTTTTTTTTTTTTTTTTTTTTTTTTTTTTTTTTTTTTTTTTTTTTTTTTGGTGGAGTGAGTGTGGTGTTCAATCATTATTAAAAAGATAATTCCTACTCACAGTAAGTTTAAAAGTACTTGTTTACTAGCTGATTTTAAGTAAGTGAAGGTAATACATCATATTAATTGTGTTATAATCCATTGCTGCTTTGACTGGCAAATTAATAGAAATGATGAATGGTGGAGTGAGTGCGGTGTTCAATTCTTTTTAAAAAGAAACTTACTGTGAATAGGAACTATCATTTTAAAAAGGATTTAACTCATCTAGTATCAGGAGTAAGAAGATACTTGTGAAAGGTAATGTAGTAGCATTCAATTAATTAAGGTTTGTAAGTTGAGAAAAAAAGTCAGAGTCACGAGCGGGAAGTTAGTGCCCGAGGGGATCGAAGTCACGATAGCTCAAGTGGTAGAGAGCGGAGTATCAAGCCGGAGGTCGTGGGTTCGAATCCCGCTCGTGACACTGACTTTTTTATTGCAACTTAAAAACCTTAATTAATTGAATGTTATTAATTGCTCAAGCGGACCACGAAAAATAGTGAATTTAATTGATTAAAATGAAGTACCCTTCACTAAAGCTCTCCGTGGCCATTTCATTTGTCGCCGAGAATCCAATCCGATTACACGACATTTGAAAAATGGCAAACAGGAGGGAAAATTCAAAAGGTGAGGTTGAGATGGGAAGTTAGTGCCCGAGGGGATTGAAGTCACGATAGTTCAAGTGGTAGAGTAGCGGCGTATCAAGCCGAGGTCGTGGGTTCGAATCCCGCCCTTGACACTGACCTTTTTATCTCAACTTAGAAAACCTTAATTACTTGAATGTTATTAATTGTCCAAGCGGACCACAAACAATAGTGAATGTAATGTAGTAGGATGAATAAGAAGACAGTCAATGAAACTCGTTTAGTACCAGAGAACGATGTGATCCAATGTACCAAGAGTAAGGAGTCACTTGTGGATGTTGTGGATGTGTTTGTTGTACGAGAAATAGAAAGTGGGATTCATGTAGTTTGAGAAGTAATGAGACACCTGTGAAAGGTAGTACGAGGAATTATCAGAACTCCATGGCGGTTCTTATAGTACCAGGAATAAAAGTGACCCCATTTTTTTTTTTTTTTTTTTTTTTTTTTTTTTTTTTTTTTTTCAATGGATACCAGGGACTGGAGGAGTTCCCTCCTGAGTACTGCAGCTGAGCTGTACAGCTTATTGTACTTTATCCCCGGCTCCATATTTTGGGGGAGGGCTCGCAACACAAATGTGAACTTGAGCCCCCGTTGTACCGGTGTTCTTCCATCGAAGAAACTCATTTTTGAAGGGGGTTGGGACCAAATTCAGGGTCGCTGAGATCCGATCCCGCCCCTTCCATTGATGAGTGCCGTGTCAATTTCTTTCAATTGCGGCCACCGGTCCCCTTAGGCGTCAGAAAAAGTCCAGAGGCGACGGTGGGGATCGAACCCACGACCGCGGGATCTAATAGCCGAGAGTCTGACGCCTTAACCACTCGGCTACCGCGGCCCCATTTCCTCAATAATGCAATATTTAAATGTATTTATAATTGTTTAACTTTTCATGAAATTTGGTTTAAGGACGTTTTTTACTAACTTTTCTGTAATTTTCTGTTTGTTAAGGACTATATTTTGAAAAACTTTAACTATTTGTTAATTATTCTATATTCAGATACAACTAAATGTATGGTAATATTTTTTTCTTCAATTACCGTGCCGATCTATAGTCGTTTCAATATTTAAATTTTTGAAAATGTTCATAGAACTTTTTTATGTTGAAAAAATTATGTCGAAACTTGTGAGTATATTAAAGAAAATTAAAGCAGAGTTTCTTACTCATCACATTTCAAAGATGCAGAGTAAGCAAGAGTTGACTTTTGAAACATAGAATCCGAGTGCTAAAACTTGATGGGACCGTTCAAATTATAAAGTTGTTCTCATCCTCGGATTAATTAACATTAGACTTTCAACTACACACTACAAACTACAACTACACTTTCCTTAACTAACAAACTCAGGTTAAACTTCATTTCAGGTTATATAATATATTTGTGTGTATACAACATTTGACTTTCTTAGGCTTGAGATGAAATCATGAATATTCGGTTTATTAATAAATAATTGTTTTCCTCTGGTTAAATAAAGAAGAGCAGAAACGGTAGGAATTTACCTTCCATATCTTTTCAAGTCTGGTTTTTGTCGCATCCGTTGTTGACATATCTGCCGCCGTTTCCCTTGGCTATATATTATATAGAAAGGGTCGTCAACATCCGATTTTTATTCCCTCTTTTCGCTTCTCGGTTTTTGCGCACCCAGACGCTGGTCTTTGCAAAATTTCTTTTTTTTTATGTCGGTTAAACATAATTTCCTTTGGAGGGATGTAAAAATTGTTATTAGTTCACATAAATTTTTTAAACTTTTTACAGTTTTCGGGGCCAATTATTAAAATTTAAAAATTCTAATAATAATTTAAGTTTTCGGGATTGAGTCAGCTGTCTTTCTCTTAAACAAAAAGTGTTACGACATTAGGCTTCTTTCTTTTTCTTTCACTTTCATTCACTAACTTTCTCAATTATTTTCTCTTTGTTTATATATTTCTTTGTTTCACTATCTCTCTCACTCTCTCTCTCTCTCTCTCTCTCTCTCTCTCTCTCTCTCTCTGTCTCTCTCTCTCTCTCTCGAAATTGTTCGTAGGTAGTCAGATAGATTGACCGATAAATAGATAGATGGAGAGAGAGAGAGAGAGAGAGAGAGAGAACAAAAGTGAGAGAAGAAGAAAGTACGAAAGAATGATCTAATTCTTTAATTTTAATTTAAAATTAAGTATTACTTAATATTAATTACTTTATTTTTTAAGTTTTAATTATAGTCATTATAATGTAATCCGTGAATATCATTTTTTTTTTTAAATTTTCACAAATTTACGTCGCGAACGATCTCTTCTACAATTAACGAGAGAGATGTCTGGTGTTAGGGACTGTGTTTAAGGAAAAAACTGAGAAAATCAGTAATCAAATGAAGTTTAAGTTAATGTCATTTTGATTGGGAACAGAAAAAATACCACAAAGAAATATAGTTGTAAAAAGAGAAGAATATAACAATAGATAAACAGATGAATGATTTTTATTTACTGTTTTGCACTCACATTTACAAATAGCATAAACACATATAAGAATAGAAGGAAAAGAGTTGCGAAATATAGATTCACAAACTTATGAGCAATCTTGTATTTTGTAAATCAAAAGTGACAAGAATGAGATAAACTTTTAAGAAAATACCACCATGACCAAAATAGCAAAATAAAAGTTTTTGATGATGTTGACGGGCGGAAAGTCGAATATATATACATATTAGATTATCTGTTATTTTTCACTGGTTCATTAATGTACTACTACTACTAATTTTTTCTCACTTCATTTAATCTTAATCTTCTTTTACTCTTTCAAGCTCGTTTTGTATTTCTTTCTTTCATACACACATTTCTTCTCGTTTTTTGTTTTTTCTTCATTTTTCTTCTTTTTCTTTCATTTTTCATTACCATTGTTTTCTCTTTTTCTCTATCATGCAAATAAAACTTCTCTCTCTCTCTCTCTCTCTCTCTCTCTCTCTCTCTTTCTTTCTTTCTCTCTCTTTCTCTCTCTCATTGTATAAACATAATTAAAACTATTAGTGTTTCTCAATATACAATTAAAAATTAACCTGCTCTAAGTGCTCTCTGCGGTATTCCAGTGCACACTATCCGAGGAATTACATTTTACGATCAAACGCACTCTCAAAATTTCAATAGTTCCCAACAAAATAACTGGGTACTTTAAAAAAAAATGGGACACTCAGCCGAAACAAGAGAGAAGTCATTCCTCGCGCAGGAATTATCCAGTGAGCCCCGCTCAAACAGAACCCTCTCTGAAGAGGGAGTAGATAAGTGTGTGTTTCTTAGTGGCCGTTTGTTTCATAATTCGTTGTAGTGAGGAAGGGGGTCAAGAATGAGGTAGTTTACAAAACTTTCACACAAAACCAATACGACACCATAAGAATAGCACCACGCTTTATGAGCTGAAGATGACCCGAATAATGGTCGAAACGAGGATAAAAAATAAAAAATGGTGTTTTTCTATCCGCTCCTCACGACTTCAACAAATCAGGTAGATATGTTCGCAGTTTAAATTGATAGAGGACAACTTTAGAGTATTATTGGACAATCGAAAAATGTCTTTCAATTATCAAGTTTTTTGTAGAACAGAAATAATTGGATCTAAGAGGCCGTTCGGTATAACGTTCAAAATGCCGAAAATGAATGGATGATTTAGCAAGCCGAAGATTAAGAGAACCAGTCTTCATGGTTTGTTAAAACAACACAAAAATGTAATATTAAGATCTTAGGCTAGTGAATTGAGTGCCTTAGGAGAGAATTAATTAGTGTTAATTATTTCACATTCCGTCAATTTTGGAGCACCTGAAATCAGGGAGTGTGAGTGTCCTACGTAGATATGAAAAGTGGAGTTGAAGTTGATGGTTGTAACAAACGAAACGTCAGTTGATACTTCTAAGTATTGCATGCATTTAGATGTGAAATTCGGCACGTGAAGTAATTTTCAGTAATACAAACGCTGAAAAGATTCGACTGATACCCCGAAACCTGTGAAACATAGCAACCCATCGAGCAATACACTGTCTTCAAAAACTTCACATTAGGTGGAATAAAGGGGCTCGGGAGAAGGTTGGATCAGATCAAATTGCATATTTTGCCGTATATATTTTCTTTTGAGTTAAAATTTTAGAGCGCGTTTTAATGTGCAAAACACTCAGGTAAAGATGAGATGATAAAGAAAAATTCGTCGATTACCGTGAAGGTTCTTGAAAAATATTTCTCCTTTCTTTTCTATATGCCGGCCTTGCAGTATCTCTTCTTCATGTTGTAGTTGGACAGCCCAAATTTCTTGCATTGTTATTAAATTTACAAATTCCTGGATAGGAATTCAGTTTCCCCATTGTCCTTCTTTTTTTTAAATGTGTGGTGATTAGTGACCGTTTGTCGATGATTATTCAGAAATCGTGAGATGCGGTCTGGTGAGATGTAGGTTTTAGAAAAACATTTTCTTTATCGTGCCAATGTTTCGATTTTTGAAATCATCTTCAGGGCCTGGGATTTACAAACATTGTTTCAATTTAACAAAAACGTGTAGGATGTGGAAAAAAGTGAATTTATACAATGCAAATAAATATATTTTTTTTATATTCAATCAAAGTATTTCTACTCACTCAAAGTGTTTGTTTTCTGCGTAATTGTGCCATTCTTGCGTGACGTGTCGGTGAGATGTTGCTGTTTTATGTTTAAATACGTTGGATTCTGAAAGGGTGGGGAAGGATGTCGGTGTAGAAAGACATTTTTGTATAACGTTCGGCCAGATTATCCTTTCAGGATTATATAGACGGGGATAAATAGGAAAAGGAAAGCTAAATTGTTCAAAAATAAGACTATGTAAAAATGTTTGATGTGTGCAATTTGATGAATGTTTTATATATTATATTATACGTTTTGTGTGACGTGATGATATATGTATGTTATTGATATTGAATTTGATTAATGATATTGGCGTAGCTGCGACTGAGTTTACATGTGTCTGTTCTGTAATTGATGCTGTGTGTAATTAATTTTTTTTAAAGTAAGCTATCGGATGAAGTTGATTATTACCTTTTGGTTGTTTTAACACAGCTCCAAATCTTATCCATTTTAAGGTGAATTCTCACTATTAGGGTACGCATCTTGAAAATTGAAATCCATTTATAATGTCCCTCGATTTATAGAAGGACACAATCGATGTCTATCTGAAAACGTTGATTTATTTTCATAATTAGTTTTACAATACACAATATTAGTGTGTGGTGTTTAGTTACCGTTAGTCGATGATTATTAATATTAGGCTTATATTACTTGCATAGAAAACATACCTGAAAATGATTTGATTTTATAAGTCACTTATTTACGCTTGTCCACTATTGGATATTATTAATTATGTCTGATAATGTTCATATTTCATATCAGCTGCCTCCACAATATCCGAACTTGGCCACTACAATCGCGCTTAGTCACAAGCATAGCGATGACGACGCGACATTGTTTTTTATATAGTTATTCAGATATCGTGAGATGCGGTCTGGTGTGATGTAGGTTTCAGAAAAACATTTTCTTTGTCGTGCCAACGTTTCGATCTTTTATTGAGATCATCTTCAGGGCTCAAAGTGTTTGTCTTCTGTGTAATTGTGCCATCCTTGCGTGTCGTGTTGAGAGTGTTATTTAATTTACTAATTTTACTTATTCTGACTATTCGAATTGCAATAATTTTACTTAATTAATATTTTACAATTAATTAAGGTTTTTATTTGAGATAAAAATGTCAGTGTCACAAGCGGGATTCGAACCTACGAATTTCGGGTAGATACGCCGCTGCTCTACCACTTGAGATATCGTGACTTCGATCCACTCGTACACTAACTACCCATCTCAACCCCACCTTTTTTAATTTTTCCTCATTTTTGCCATTTTTCAAATGTCGTGTAATTCTCGGCGAGAAACTTCAAAAGCTGGGGATGAGATGGGAAGTTAGTGTCCAAGAGGATGGAGGTCACGATTGCTCAAGTGGTAGAGCAGCGGAGTATCAAGCCGAAGATCGTGGGTTCGAATCCCGCTCGTGACACTGACTTTTTTATCTCAACTTAAAACCTTAATTAATTATTAATATTGACTGATAAATCATTTATTGATTTACATTGTTGTTGTAACATTACATGACTGATATTTTTAATTATTGATTTTTAATTTATTATTATGTTGGATACCTAACTAAATGGAAAGCCATTAAAAAATAAATACTCAGAACGGGTCCTCCGTCTTTAACGAGACACATTATACCACCGACGCGATAAAGAAATTATTTTTGACTTCTATGACTCGTGCATATGTGTTATTTATTTTCCAACTATACATAATGTAGATTTGCATTATTTCAAATAATATAAATAATCTCTTTAGAGCGTCATTCCTCAATCATGCTACATGAGTTTTAAGAAAGGCGCTGTGTTCAACCATTGCAGGAATGATATGCCCCTGAGATGTTTCAAATCCTGTAGGAAAATCCCGTGCAAGGCTGCGATACGACTCGTTAGTTTAATTGGCCTCCTGACAGAACAAGAGTCAAAAACTGTTCCACTGACGGGCCGAATTTTCAAGGAACATCTGAGTGAATGATTATTCGGAGATCGTGAGATGCTCTCATACTCTCAACACAACACACAAGAATGACATATCTACACGGAAAACAAACAGCTTTAGCCCTGAAGATGATCTCAATAAAGATCGAAACGTTGGCACGATAGAGAAAATGTTTTTGTTAAACCTACGTCACCCAGACCGCAACTCACGATCTCGGCATAATCATTGACTAACCGTCACTAAACACCCCACATTTGAGTGAATTTTCATACAAATTGGCGTAATATAAAATAACTAGTGTCTGAGCTTCTGTTTAAACTGTTTTAAATTCATCAATTTCCAGTGGTAAAGGAACTTCCCAAAATATAGTATACTAAATATTGAAAAAATATTATGTCGTGTATTTATTTCATTTTTTTTCTTTCCAAAGGACATAGAATAATCCCATCTGAAACGTTGATGTTACTAGGCCGTGTGGATCATTTAATACCTAAAAAAATCACAATCTGAAAATACCGCATTACGCTCTTTACAGTATAATTCTTACACGCATGTAGAGTTATTCAGCCGAATCTATTATCTTTATAGTTTTATACTATAGCATATAATATAAAAAAGCAGAAACTATCCTAGCAATTAAAATCATGGAAAACAGGACAAAGAATGGACAGTGATGGAATAAATAGTGATTTGTAAGTTGTGTGCGAGTGCGATGTGAAATAAAATGACAGAGAGAGAGAGAGAGAGAGAAAGAAAAAGAGAGAGAGGGGGAGAGAGAGAGAATGAAAGAGAGAAGAAAGATAAAGTGAGTGAGTGATTGATATATAAAAAATAAAGTAAAAAATAAAACGAAATATAAAATAAACAGAGAATAAGTGAGAGGAAAGAGAGGAGGAAGTGAGAGAAACCAAGAAATAAAAACAGAGTGAGAAGGTAGATTGGTAGATGGTTAGATAGATAGTAAGAGACAGATAGATAGAGTGAGAGAATGAAGGGGAGGGAGAGAGAGTGAATATTCTGTTTAAAAAAAAAGAAATGGAGAGAAATAGAAAGAGAGGGGAAAGGAGAAACAGATTCATACGAACATACACAGAAGTAGACAGGTCAAATAGTAATAAATAATAACAAGAAGATGAGATAATTTCTAGTTCATTTCTGGTTCACTAATCCCATTCTACACCACCGTTAATATTTAGAAATGCCACCCTCGACTACATAAATAATAAATAAAAATCTATAAGAGAATTATACATTTATCTGGTTTATTCGGAATGCATGCCTAAAAATTGCTAAAAAAGATTCCGTATTGACGTTTCTGTTTTTACGATATCTGTTGCTTATGGAAACATGGCAAGTGAAAATGACACCATATGGCGTCCGTTCTTCAATGTTATTTTATTTTTATTTCAGTTCCCGAGTTGGAAATAGCTGACGAGCGGGGACTTCCGATAAAAAACAAGTTCTACAACTCCGGGAGTACGATAGAACTAAAGTGCGTTATATCAAAAGTCCCCCAGCCGACTCAGTTTATCATCTGGAGGCACAACTCTTCAATACTCAATTATGATACGACAAGAGGAGGAATCAGGTGAGCGACATTTTTAAGTTGGA
Source organism: Cimex lectularius (assembly GCF_000648675.2). Classification (NCBI taxonomy): domain Eukaryota; kingdom Metazoa; phylum Arthropoda; class Insecta; order Hemiptera; family Cimicidae; genus Cimex; species Cimex lectularius. The sequence goes on along the minus strand of NW_019392825.1, from coordinate 255,720 downwards.
AAATAACTGAAATTTAAAAATTTTTCTCAATATTATGACAAATTCGGACAATTCAATTTGTCTTTATGAATAAATATAATAAAACTAATATTTTACAAACACAACAATAGTAACGCATGTTACGTTATTTTTTGTTGGAAGGTAAATTTGAATAAGAAATATTTAAAGCAAATATAAAGAGAACAAAATTAAAAAACTGGCTGAAATTTGACTATTTTAATCCCAATTTATAAACTGATAGATAACTCATACCTTGTTGTTTCCGAGAACTTTTCGGCATGGTTAAGTTTTAATCTAGTATAAAAAAAATCAAAAACAGAAAATGGCGAGAAACCGAAACGCGAGTATAGGCAGATGAAAATCGATAAAGACGAAATTACAAGTTAATCACCCCGCAAATCATACACAGAACCCTCACACAAAAATAATAAACGTTTTAACAACTTGTTGTTGTTTTGTATATGACTTGCAACTTCCTCAAAAATAAAAATAAAAGAAATTGCACTCTAAAATCTTAAAATTAACAAGTTGTAATTTTAGCAATCGATTTTTATTATGTTAATTTTTGTTCTTAGTTTTGTCTAACTACATTGATCGTCACCAGCCCAAGTTTTCTTTGTTGTTATTTTCTTGTCTTTCTCGCGCATCAATTCTACTAATTTATTTTCCTGTTTCTCCTACCAAATGTTGATGACCAGGACGGCAACCGACTCTCTATTTCTTTAACCTGTTATTGCCTTTCTTTATCACACAGCCTCGCCAATTTTGAATAAAATGAAGCAAATAATGCATACAAATATTCAAATATAGAAACATGTTTAGACGTTACGCCACCCCAAAGTGATCAATATAGGTAAGCTCCACCATTCGCGCTGGTTCTACATTCAAATACTACAATTTTATCACACTATCCCATATAATCGATATTCCTCTGGCTAATTGGAGATAAACCGTACATTCGCGCTAATAAATATTCGTTTCAATAAATATACACACTACATCCACTTATCACATATGTTGGGGGGAAGGGCAGATCTTAATTGACCCTGCAAACTTCCGTACCCGTTTCAAGAGGTGCAATTAAATTTTGTTGTGTTTTGTGTAGAGATTAGTGACCGTTAATCGATAGTTATTCAGTTATTATTTTATTTTTATTTATTTTTATTATTATTATATTCCATATCCAAAATGTAATTGTTATATGTAAACAATGTTTGTAAATCCCAGGCCCTGAAGATGATCTCAATAAAAGATCGAAACGTTGGCACGATAAAGAAAATGTTTTTCTGAAACCTACATCACACCCGACAGCATCTCACGATATCTGAATAAATTTGTTGTGTTTTTTTTCTCTTTTAAAAAAAGGTGGCAACTATGTATTATACTTAAGAGATTTTGGGAAAAAGAAAGGGGAGATTGATAATACTTTAAAGTAAAAATTGAAGATTTACAGTTTATTTACACTAAGCAAAAAATTAAAAGAAATTTCTTTAATTATCCAAAATAATTCATAATCAAACCTACTGGCCAGGGTTTTAAAAAACAAAAGACAAAAAAAACAAAAAACTAAAAGGTATTTGGTGGGATGACTCCTCGCTTCTCCCAGCAATCGAAATAAGCGGTGTTGAGATGGAGGTTACTGCTGGGTTCCACTACGACGAAGGTGCCTGTAGAGCCGGATGACGAAACAGTTGACGTAGTCCGTAAGGTCGGTGATGTGACGACAAGGTGTTGAACAGAACAAATCGATGGTGAAGGTACAAAGAAAATCGATATTAGGTTTGATAATCGATTCGGTAAACGGTGCGTCTTGTGCTGAACCGGGCAAGCGAGAGACTAATTTACTCCCGTGCAAAGGCCGAAGATACCGGCGTTATCGCTTCCCAAAATAAAAACAATAGGGCCCTCAGCGATTTAAACAGGGCCTCCCGAGGTGAACCTTGGTCAGCCGAAAACAACAAGAAAATGAAGCTTCTTTGGCGTCAACAATATACATGAATGTACAAAAAAGTTAAAAATATTTATAGCCTATCGATATTGGATTAGCGATCTGTGACTTTTGAAAAATTAAAATGTACAGAAATTTTATTGTATTTTACGTTCTTATAGTTCACATCATCCACGAAATTTTTTCTGCTTTAAAGAAACGGTTAATATGAAATTAAAAATGTTTATTTACGATGCTCCCTTCTTTCTATATACATTCTGAAGCTTCTTAAGAAAATTAATTACAAATATATAATTTTTTAATTGGTAATTCGGGAGGTATATTTCTCCTCGTTTAAGGTGAGAAACAATAAGAAATACCTAAGTTATAAATGTATTGCTTGTTTCTGACGCTTAAGTGTAAAGAAATTATATTATTGAAATGTTTAAATTTATTGAAAAATTGTTGTTTTTATTTGACTCGCATGACAATCGGGCAGGACGAGAAGGGAAAAAAGTTGCTTCCATGCAACTTAAGAAAATGTGATTTCCTTCAATTTCCAAGACCCCATTCAACACGGCGGAAAACGAAATACCTTTGTCCATTGTCCACTGCATTTAAGCTTTCGTAATCGTTTAAGCCTTTTTTTGTCGGGGAATAATACGGCTTCGTCTAAGTCAAACAAATCTCGTCGAACGGGTAAAATTTTCCCCTCAGTGGATTTGCCCAATTGTAACTGCCCTTTGTTATTTTACCGTTTGAAATAAATGTCTGTTTAGCAAAGTCTCGGTTTCTAAGAAATATTGTTCAGCTTTAATCTTTTTTTACAGTAACAATAATTAATTTTTTAACACCACAAAACGCTCAATATTAACAAAAACGTGTGGTGATTTGTGACCGTTAATCGATAATTATTCAGAAATCGTGAGATGCGGTCTGGTGTGATGTAGGTTTCAGAAAAACATTTTCTTTATCGTGCGATGATAAAGAAAATGTTTTTCTGAAACCTACATCACACCAGACCGCACCTCACGATTTCTGAATAATTTATAAAAACGATCAAAATTCCTGGCCACAGGATGTCAGAAATTTTATTTATTGTTTGCTGAAGTAGTGAGGAGTGGTCAAGAATGAGGTAGTTTAGAAAAACAAATTTTTCAGTTGTTTTCCGAAGTTTCGAATTTTATTCGGGTCATATTCAGGGTCTGGGTAAGTTACAAAACATACGTATATTGGAAAATACAGTTTAAGATGTAAATATAAATTTTGAACCAAGTATTTCATACTCATATAGCGTGTGGGCTATTCTTTTGGTGTCATATTGGTTTTGTGTGAAAGTATTGTGAAAGTTGTGATTGTGACAGGATGGGAGACGCAGTAAATCTGGGAAATTTTCTTGTCTATTGAGTACTTTGGGGTAGTGTGAACGCTCCTCTATCATGTCTTGGGAAACCACAAGAATAGCACTTTATACGAGTGTAAAATACTTGCTTCAAAATTTACATTTACATCTTAAATAGTATTTTTTCCAACCAGCGTATGTTTTATAATTTACTCAATAGAGGTCCCGTTGTAAAAACCCGAATAGAGGTCGAAACGTCGGCAAAAAAATGAAAAAGTGTTCTAAACTACACTGTGTTGAAGATGATCTCAATAAAGATCGAAACACGATAAAGAAAATGTTTTTCTAAAACCTACATCACACAACACCGCATCTCACGATTTCTGAATAATCATCGACTAAAGGTCACTAATCATCACACAGTTCTAAACTTCATTTTTGTCCGCTCCTCACGATTTAAACAGATTATGAAACAACAGATAACAAAGAAACATATATGTATTTATTCAATTCTTTGATAATACCAACTTCAGAAAAAAAAATTAACCTTTTATTGATTAAATTCACTATTTTTCGTGGTCCGCTTGACAAATTGATAACATTCAATTAATTAAGGTTTAAAGTACTTTTATTGTTTATTCAGAAATCGTAAGATGGGGTCTGGTATGATGTAGGTTTCAGAAAAATATTTTCTATATCGTGCCAATTTCGGTCTTTATTGAGATCATCTTCAGGGCCTGGGATTTACAAACATAATTTAAATTTAAGAAAAACATGTTGGATGTGGAAAAAAGTGAATTTATACAATGCAAAATATATTTTGTTATATTCAATCAAAGTATTTCTACTCACTCAAATGTTTGTTTTCAGCGTAATCAACACATATTAGCCTTTTAGTTGCATATTCATTTAATTTTAAAAAACATATTTTTTTTAATAATAACCATTTCTTATTTGTCACTACGAAGGGTAGCACCAAAAAAGCCATAAAAATATTTTTATTCTTCACGAGTTTATTAATAGGTTTGTTCCAACACACAATCACAACCAGTTGCCAACTAATCCGTGATTAATGACTTCGCATGCCCCAACATAGACTGATCACGGATTCTTAACTCTATTAGTACACTCTTTTCCAATCTCGGACTTCAGCCGAAATTTGTCTGTCAAATAATAATCTTTCAATTATCTCTCCTATTAGCCTTCTTTTACGATCAGCATCAATGTCAGAATTAGATCTCAGACTGCTTACAGTAATGGGTTCTGAGACCGCAGCATTTAATGAAAGAAAAATAAACTTTAACTTTTAAATTTATTTGTAATGAAGTACACCTTTCAATTTTTGGTCAAAAAATTGTATCTTCATAGTGCAGCAAACATTATAAAAAAATTCCAATGAATTTTTCTAATATTAAGTAAGTATACAAGAGTGTATTAGGTACGTATTTTACATCTTAAACTAGTAACTATTATACGGAGAAAAATGCAATTTGCAAAAATGGTTGAACCAACCTCTCAACTAAGGCCTTGGATAAAAAGAATAATTAATGGAAATAATTAATATGTTCACTAATTTCGTGGTCCGCTTGAACAATTAATAAATATATTACAATTAATTAAGGTTTTCAATTGAGATAAAAAAGTCAATGACACGAGCGGGATTCGAACCCACGATCTTCGGCTAGATAAGCCGCTGCTCTACCACTTGAGCTATCGTTACTTCGATCCATTCGGACATCAAAAACCACTCGAAAAAATGGCAAAAAGGAGGGAAAATTCAAAAGGTAGGGTTGAGTGAGAAGTTGGTGTCCGAGTGGATCGAAGTCACGATAGCTCAAGTGGTAGATCACCGGCGTATCTAGCCGAAGATCGTGGGTTCGAATCCCGCTCGTGCCATTGACTTTTTTATCTCAACTGAAAACGTTAATTAATTGTAATAATTAATATGGTTAAATATGACCGCTAAATATATTTGAATTTATGCATAATGTTTATATACACATCCATTATATTTAGTAGTTTATTGATCAAATTAATTCTTTCAATTAATTAATCTTTTTATGTAAGATTTTTGGTCGAAATGGAAAAGTTAATGCCACGAGCGGGATTCAAACGCACGGCCTTCGGCTAATACGCCGCTGCTCTACCACCATGACCTCACCATCTTGACTTCGATCTACTAGGACACCAACTCCCCCTCTCAGCCTACAACCTTTCGAATTTTCCCTCCTTTTTGCCATTTTTAAATTTATTTTAATTTTTAAAAAGATTAATTAATTGAAAGAAGTAAATTGGTCAATAGACCATTAAATACAATGGATTTAATAAGAAAAACGAAATATAACATCACTTACAGCTCCCCCTGGCCACTCCATATGCTGCCGAGAATCGAATCCTGATTACACGACATTCAAAAAATGGCAAAAAGGACGGAAAAATCGAAAGGTTGTAGGTTGAGATGGGGAGTTGGAATCCGAGTGGATTGAAGCCACGATAGCTCAAGTGGGAGAGCAGTGGCGTATTTAGCCGAATCCCGCTATATTTAATTATATATTGAAATTTGTCTTAAACAGTTGATATTTTTTTGGTAGTATTTTAGTTATCTGTTGTTATAACTTGCTGTAGTCATGAGGAGCGGTCAGGAAAATTTATATTGTTTATTTATTTAATACATTTATTGCGGTGTTTTCTTGATACAATAAGGGCCCAACTCTGAATCCTTTTTATAATGAACAAAGCCTCAGAGGCTTTGATCTAACCTGAATAAAAACCGATCAGGTGCCTATTTATAATACAATGTAATCCGAGTATCAAAAAGATTTATTAATTACATAAGAAAATAATAATTAACACCAATTAAATTTCATTTTAGATTTTAAAACAACCAATCAAAACTTTCAAAATTTAAATAACAGAAATTTCATGCAAACCGTTTGCCAGACCATTTGGACCAATGGTGAATAGGTCTTCACTGTGGAGCGAAGTACCCTTTTTTAGGGATTCCAACACTTCACTTCTTTTCTAGGTTCCAAAACCGTTCTCTCACTTCTTTCCCTCTATCTCATCTACACGAAATGGACTGGTTCACTTCTCGACTGACTGTCTCTGCCGTAATCGTGAAGATCCTCCGGAGTCCCTAGCGCTAGCCTCTGACTGTAGAGAAGGTCAAAAACCAATCACAAACCTGGTGTAAAAAACGTGTTGAAACGGCCGATTGACAGTTTGAGTTTGTGTTTGTAGCGTGATGGAACGCCAAAACTCAACTGCGCATTCGCCAGGTAGAGAAAAAGAGAGAGAGAGAGAGAGAGAGAGAGAGAGAGAGAGAGANACCTAGTGTAAAAAACGTGTTGAAACGGCCGATTGACAGTTTGAGTTTGTGTTTGTAGCGTGATGGAACGCCAAAACTCAACTGCGCATTCGCCAGGTAGAGAGAGAGAGAGAGAGAGAGAGAGTGAGAGAGAGAGAGAGAGACAGACAGACAGACAGGCAGAGAGAGAGAGAGTGAGAGAAAGAGTATGTGAGTGAATGAGAAAGGGACAGAGAGTAAATTAAGCCATCAATGGTGCATTGAAATCTTTTGTGAAGGAATTGTACTGTGTCTCAAAGTATACCACTAAAGATACATTACGTAAAGTAAGCCAGAGTTGCTTGATACTTTATTTGAAGACTTTTGTAACATCAACGATTCGAGTGTAAAGTATGAAATGCCAATCCGTTGAATTACTGCCCTTGATTTTTTTTTTACATTTATTTCTCAACAATGACCTTTTTTGCTTCAAATCATTCCTATTCTGATAAAGAAGGGTTTCAAATAACGCTGGATTTTAGGCTGAGTAACAATTTACGTCGTCTCATTAAAAATCAAACTTTGCATTTTGCTTGAATTTTTGCTTTATTTAACCCTTAACAGTGATTCAGAGTAAAAGGGAAAATAAAGTTACGAAACTTTCTCTTGTAAATTTATAATAAAAATAAAATGTATTTATTCGTACATAATGGATTTAATGATTGCTATCGGAGGTATTTTCTATGTCAAAAACATTTTCAACGAGAAAATTAAATCAACTGGCAAATGACAATTGTTCCATTTGAATTTTAGATAAGAAAACGTCCGGAGTTAATTCATTGGACTATTATTTGATAAATTGGATCAACAATAGTGACAGACGTTGTCATTTCCATTGTTGCAGGTTGGATTTCATTTGTACAGAAGACAACCGTGATTAGCTATAAATATTCAAACAGGATCACACAAAAAATTAACTAATTATGTGTGGTGATTAGTGACCGTTAATCGATAATTATTTAGAAATCGTGAGATGCGGTCTGGTATGATGTAATTTTAGAGAAACATTTTCTTTATCGTGCGAACGTTTCGATCTTTATTGAGATCATCTTCAGGGCCTGGGATTTACAAACATTGTTTACATTTAACAAATACATGTAGGATGTGGGAAAAAGTGAATTTATACAATTTTGATTATAGTAATCTATACATTTTGATAATATGAATGTTAATATTTTTCTTTAGTATAGTATAAGGACTTAATACGCCATAATCCTTTCACACTATCCCACAGTACTCAAAATTACACTGGGTAATTGGGGATAAAACTGCCATTCACGCTAATAAGTACACTCTTCTAATAAATATATACACCTTGACCACATATTACATACATAAATGTACAAAGAACTGTAAAAAATCAATAAAATATCTATTGCCCTTATATGTGGGATTATTGATCTGTGCCTTTTAAAAATTTTAAAATATTCTTTAACTTAGTATATTTACCATCTCTTAATTTTTAAGACTTTAAAGAAAGGTTTACTATGAAATTAGGGATGGTTAGAGATTATGATGTTTAATTTGAAATTAAAAAGGGGTTATTTGACATTAAAAAGAGCTAATTAAAAGCTAGTTAACAGTAAGTTAAAAATGGTTCGTTTGAAAGGAAAAAGGAATAGTTTGAAGTTAAATGGTTCATTTAATTTTTTTAAATGAAGTTAAAAAGGGTCCATTTAAAATAAGTTTCGTTAAAATCTAAAACGTTTCGTTTAAAAATAAAAAATACTTGATGTTAAAAAGAGTTAATTTTAAAATAGAAAAAGATTACCTTGAAGGTAAAAAAAGGTTAATTTGAAATTAAAATTGTTTAATTTTAAAATTGTTTAATTTTATGTTAAAAATGGTTAATTTAAAATTTAAAATGATTTGATATAAACTACAGTTATTTAAAAAAAATAATAATTTGAAATTAAAAAAGGTAAACTTAAACAGATATCAGTTGAAATTAGAAAGATTCATTTGAAGTTTAAAAGTTTTAATTTGAGCTTAAATAAGGTTAATTGACATTAAAAAAGTAGGTTTTAAGTTAAAAAGGGTTCATTTGAAATTAAAATAAGTTAATATAACGTTTAAAATATTTCATTTGAAATTAATTTTTTTTGAAGTTGAAATTTTTTTAAATTTAATTTTTTAAATTTAATGTGGTTTATTTGAAATTAGAAAATGTTATTTCTTGTTTCTTTTTTGGTTGGATCTGGATGAGAATCTGGCTTATAAAAACTTCGTAAGCTTTTAAATTTTAATTGTATTAGATTTTAATAAATTTTAGATCAAGAAAATACTTGTAAAAACCGAGAATGTTTGGAAGCAATTTATAGTATACGAAATTTTATTATTTTTATCAAGTTTTTCTTAACATATGTATACCCAATTAATCATACACAATTTTTCGCTATGAGATTTTTTAATATATTCGATAGTAATATAAATTAAAAAAAACAGAACCAGAATTTAATTAGCATATTAAGGTTTAAACATTTATTTTATTAGTGTTGATGTATACAAATTTTAGAAGAATTTACTGAGGAAGACCAGAGGAAATAGCCTCGAAATGCATCTACGTGAAAACGCCTACGAAGTTTTTATAATCCAGATTTCAAAAAAATAATTTGAAATTAAAATACGTTAATAAAGTGTAAAATAAATTTTTCATATAAAGTGAAAAGCTTCATTTGAAATGAAAAAAAGCTTAATCTGACGTTAAAAATTATATAAACAATTTTAAACATTTCTTTTTATACTTGTTATGAAAGATTGTTTTACGCAGTGTAGATTACTAACGGAATTAGTTGAGTTGCTATATAAAAATGATATATTTTACCATAAATATTTATTTGTTTAAATATATCTTCACTATTCATGTACGGCAGTATTTCTGTGTAACTCAATACTGAGTTGAGTCAAACTATAGGAGTATAATTCTATAATGTTTACAAAATTTTGCAAAATTCAAAATTGATTTACATGTTCGTTTTGTAGCTTTACTTGTTTTACCAAGTAAGAGGTTGTTCAACTGTAAATAGCTTGGTTTAAATTTGTAAATTGCTTCCCTTTTGGTTCATTTGAGTCTTTTTACGTCCAATAAGGCGAGATCCAAAGTTTGTGCAAGGAACAATCACGTCTGAGGACTGGCGAAGCATCAGCCATAGGTGACATTGTTATCTCGAGCAGTGATATTGGATTGAGTTGATAGCACATTGTGCAAATCGGATGTGCCGGCATTGTTCAACCGGTGAACAATGGTGACGCAACGAGTTGCCGGAACACTCGACGCTACATCCTCCGTAGTATTCATCAGCGCGCGCCCGCCTCCGCCAAACGTTCTTCCTTGAAATCCCTTCACTATGTAGAATAGAAAAGGGAAGAATATTCCAGTCGTGTTCAAATATCTCGAAGAATCGACCTATTATTCACTTCTGACATTTCCATACTGATTAATATTGTGTAAATTTTCTTCCACCAGACAAAAGTTCCTTAGAAGTACGGCGAAACTTTAATTATCCTTTATATTTTATCGTATTAACTTAATTTGTTGACATAAACTACATTATATAGATAATAATTGGAGTGATGCACTTTTACTACAGTCATTAAAACTTAGGAAATGCAATAAAAAAAACACTTATGTAACAATAACACCATCTACTAATTTTTCTTTTAAACGAGCTACGGTCAAGAGCGGAGTGAGAATTAAGCGGGGAACACACTACGACTTACTATGCGACGTCAAGCGCACGCCAGTCACACAGCGTATATCACAATCGCAACGCCTCTTTTGTTCTTAATGCACTGTTTTAAGCAAAACCTTGTAATACATTGTTAGTTACATGTTATGAGTACAACCATGTAATTGATAAATTTTCTTCCTAGCCATCATAATTAAATAATTTTTATAAAAACTCATGAATTTTTGATCTCGTTTAATTTGGTTTACATTAAAATAGGAATTTCGTAATTAATATAACGACAAAATTACATATACATAGTTTGAAATAAACTACTAAACTAAAATATGAGTGTCCTGTTCTGGCGCTACTCGACGAAAATGGTGTAATTTTATGAGCAAAACCGTGTAATAAATTGTTGGTTAAATTTTATGAGCAAAACCATGTAATAAATAGTTTGATAAACTTAATTGTTTTAAATAAAGTTATTCCGGTGATTTGATAATTTTCTTCCTAGCCATCATAATTAAATAATTTTTATAAAAACACATGCATTTTTGATCTCGTTATATTTGGTTTACATGAAAATAGGAATGTCGTAATTTATAACGACAAAATTACATATTCATAGTTTGAAATCAATTACAAAAAATATGGGTGTCCTGTTCTGAAGCTACTCGACGATAATGGTGTAATTTTATGAGTAAACCCACGAAATAAATTGTTAGTTAAATTCATTATATCAAAAAAAGATATTCCGGTGTTTTGATCAATTTTCTACCAAGCCATTAAAATTATTTTTTTAATAAAAATTAATGAATTTTTCATATCGGTTAATTTGGTTTATAATAAAAAAGTATGTTGAAATTAATATAACGATCATAATACATGTAGTTTAAATAAAAATATAAGTGTCCGGTTCTTTTGTCTTCGACTGTACTCGATGCTACCCGACGAAAATCTGGACAGTGGGGATCGCAGAGCGTAGAGTAATGTAGCGTAGCATAGCATCGGGTAGATGTGCACGGGGGTAGTACAACCTTAAGGAAAATTGAACTTTGGATTTGCGTCGGGTAAGTGCTATTAAAACACCGGAATATCATTTTTTGATAGAATAAATTTAACTAACCATTTATTTCATGGTTTTGCTCATAAAATTTAACTAACAACGTATTACATGGTTTTGTTCATAAAATTTAACTTCATAAAGAGTCGTTACGATTGTGATACTGATACACTGACGTCGAACAGATGTGCACACCCTACCAAGACGAGACGAGCTGTCGGGTAGCGTCGGATCAAGTCGCGTAGCGCTGCTTCGGGTGAGTGTGTTACCGTTTTATACGTAGATATTTGTACTGAATAATAACTTCTATGGGACTGCACTTATATTTCCACCGATCATTAGCGCGAGACTATGTCCTATTCTAAAGACCAGAATCTGGGACTTGTTTAGAGTAACTGCGAGATTCTATGGTTCACAGTAGAGTTCTAAGAGGTTGATGTTGTTGTGAAGTGAAACTCTTGTCTTCAGTCAGAAATAGTGCATTATCCGCGTATATAAAGAATTTAACAAATGTACCGGACACTCTGACATCCTCCTCAAGAGGTGCGGGCAGGCCGTTAATAAAGAGATAGAACAAGAAGCTGACCTCACAACTTTGACGATCACCCGATTTGACCTCAAAAACTCTGATGTACGCTGATTGCCTCTTACTGCCGAGTACGGTTCACGGTTACGTTCTTCATAGTGTTATATTAAGTTATGTGTTACATTAATATGTTTCATACCCGTCTGTTACTCTTGAATAACAGGTCTCGAACAGTTTGGTAAATTATTAGTAACAGTAATAGCTCTTCATTGTTAATGTTAGGCGTAATTTGACCTTATAGGTGATAACTGATACCTCTCCTCAATGGATTGAAATTACGAGAATGATCCGTCCATTATATGTTTTACACAATTAAATCCTTAAGGGTTTACACGCGTTATTACTCGCCCAGCAAATAACGAGTATGGTTTCTGCAAGAGTTAAGTCTAATTTATAAAACAAGCGGTTTTTTATTGAAAACATCAACCTACTGCAATGTAATCACGAGGCATAAAACCTTAACACACACATAAATAAGTACATATAATGCAAAAGGTCTAACATACTCATTAATTGGAGGTTCAAGATTTAATTTTGTCATACTGTCTTTACATTTTTTAAAAATTATACATTGTATATTAATTTAAAAATTGTACGTTTTTTTTGTACTTTGTTTTTCATCACATTCGATTTTACTTATAGGAACAATCTTCGTTAAAAAAATTGAAGCCGTTCTGTTTTCACAAAAGATATTTCTAATTTTTTCCAATGCTTTCCGAAACAATCAATTCTATTATGACCTAAATGTTAGCCAATAATCCAACCTCAATTCAATGCCTCATTAAATTTTTGGTTAGAAACATTAACTTTATTTTTTCAATACACTCAGGCAGAATTGAGGGTTGCCCAACAAAAGACCTCTATAATTGGTATCAGTCCATTTCCCAAAAAAAAAAAACTTTTTTTATAAAAAATATTTTAACAAAAACGAAACAGTAATACATAATTTTTTTATAGAAATGACTGAAAAGAGAAAAGAAATTAATTATTTCTAAATTACGTTGAAATTATTATTGTTCAGATTAAAAAAAAATTAATGCTGAAATTTGCTGCTTGTTGATTTTTAAATATTAAATGTGTGATTTTTAAACAAAAATCTTGTGCAAATACACAGTTACGTTTTTTCTTTTTTCTCCAAAAAGGTTCAGGATAAACAAGAATAAATATTTCCAATCGTCAATTGCCCGCACAACATGTCAACTTCAAATTTAAGTTTTTCCGACTGCTTCTGGAACAATTTTTTTTAAACGGAAGAGGAATCACGCCGAACACAAAACAATTCCAGAAATCCGGAATGGAAAAGTTTTCCGCTGTGATTTATCGCGTCATAAATTCTCAAAATAAATCTCTCTGTGTTGACGATGGCTAGACGTACGACCTGTTCTACCTCAAAGCAATCCAAGTAATGTTTTTAGGACAGCCACTTTATAAGGACTCAAGTGCCAACTTTACAACCTCAATTTGTATACACTTATTTACACTGAAAATGTTAAAAAGTGGAAAGCAATGTACAATTACTTCTTGTTTTTAATATTTTACCAAAAGTAATTGGCTGTTCATGTCTTGCTGACCGGGCATAAGGTAACTTATTGGATCCGTCTTCCCTCGCGTGTTTATTAAACTACTCAAATGCGTTTCGGTATTGCGCGATCAGTGAGGAACTGTCTGTCATCTTGTCTGATTAGGGATCTTATGTCGTTGGATACGTAGGTAATCGGTAGGTGGTTTGCGGTCGGGGGCGTAGTCGTCATTTTTCAGTCTCTCATTATGTCGGTTTTTCCTTTGTCGGTTATAATAAAAATAATAATGTGGGAAGTTTAGGAGTCGACAAACAGCTGAGGTCAACGCCGGCCCTTTGCGTGTTTTTACTTCAATTTCAGGTCTTTCACATGTATTTTTCAACCTGTAGCCATTTGAGCGTCTCGATCTTTCACTGGCTCTCTGTTTTCATATGAAAACTAAGCCGATATCCTAAAATGCTCATTTGCGCCTCTCATTTTTACCTCAGGTTGTCAACTACAGTCACCTTGAAGTCTGGTCATATTCACTCCCCAGAGTACTCAATGCTTTTCCGGGAGGGATTGAACCCAATCCATTCTCGCTAATAACCTACTTTTCTCTTCAGACGTCACACACTTAAGCCAGAAACACACTTACCCGATGCTACGCCATGCGACGCTACCCGACGCCTTGCCACGTTTTGGTGGGGTGTGCACATCTATCCGACGCAAGCACACGTCGCGCACAGTCCACAGCGTTTATCACAATAATCACAATCACAATCGCAACGCATCTTTTGTTCTTAATGCACTATTTTGAGCAAAACCTTGTAATAAATTGTTAGTTAAATTTTATGAGCACAACCATCTAATAAATTGTTTGTTAAACTTAATTGTTTTAAATAAAGTTACTCGTAACCATCATAATTAAACAATATTTATAAAAACTTATGCATTTTTGATCTCGTTTAATTTGGTTTACATTAAAATAACATGTTGTAATTAATATAACGACAAAATTACATGTACTTAGTTTGAAAAAACTACAAAAAATATGACTGTCCTGTTCTGATGCTACCCGACATTACAAAATGGTATAATTTTACGAGCAAAACTATGAAATAAATTGTTAATTAAATTTTATGAGTAAAACCGTGTAATAAATTGTTCCAATTTTAGTATATGTACCGCCGAAGCGAGTACAATAAATTGTTAGTTAAATTTATTATATAAAAAAATCGTATTCCGGTGTTTTGATTAATTGTCTACCAAATCATTAAAATTAATTTTTAAAACAAAAACTAATTAATTTTTAATCACAGTTAATTTGGTTTATATTAAAATAAGTATGTTGTAATTAATTATAACGACAATAATACATGTAGTTTGAATAAAAATATGAGTGTGCGGTTCTTTTGTATTCGACTATACTCGATACGACCCGACGAAAATCTGGACCGTGGGGATCGCAGAGCGTCGGGTAGGTTAGCGTGGCATAGCATCGGTTAGATGTGCACGGGGGTAATGCAACCTTATGGAAAATCGAGTTTGGATTTGCGTCGGGTAGCATCGGGTAGCGTCGCATGGCGTAGCATCGGGTAGCGTCGCATGGCGTAGCATCGGGTAGCGTCGCATGGCGTAGCATCGGGTAGCGTCGCATGTCGTAGCATCGGATAAGTGTGTTTCTGGCTTTATATTCCTTATGGCGGGGTCAAGCAATATCTTCCTTTCACGCTAATAAATTATATTCATTCAAATAAAGTAATATAAACACATACTACTATATAATTACTACTAATAAGAGGGCAAAGCATCTTCCTAGGAGCATTGAAAAATGTAAAACAATCGAATTCATCTAATTCGTTATTTCGGGAAGCTACGAGAGCTTAATTCTTAAATTTATTAAATTCGTTTAATTAAATCGTTAACTGGAAATTGCAAATTATAAGACATTTAAGTTGCTTATATATCTTCCGTACTTATAATAAGCGAGAGGGCGAAAGTCGTTTTTTTTCTTTTTTGAATAACTAATATTTTTTTGGTCAGTAATTTGTGACTTTAGGTTGACTGTATGGTTACCAAGTAAGCGTAAGTAAGTAACCACTAAAGTTGGTTTCAAATGAGTTTGCACAGAGTAAACTTGAGTGAGTTGAGAAACATCCTTTTTCACGACGTCTTAAGTAGTGATGGGGATCTGCTGGCGAGCTGGTAGAAAAAGTTAGCTCACGTTACCGAGTGAGCGATGAACTCTGAAGGAAAAATCTACTTGCTACTCCACTCCTGTACCAACACTTCATCGATCGCCTGTTAATTTTTAATTTTTTCTGTATCAGAACTCAGTAACTTGACAGGTGACTTCACCCCTTCCAGCCAGTATTCGCTCCAGCAGCTCTCCGTTCTCCAAATTCACCTCCCCAATCCGTCCGGTGTCCGCCCATTCTGCCTTCTCGCCTGTTCAAATTTCAACACTCTTCCCAGCATTGAATAATACTTTGGCTTTTTTCTTTATTTACAAATTTAGCTAGTTACAAAAAAATCATAATGTTTACAGATGAGCATTGCGAGTTTAAAGAAAGTTAATTTTTTATGTTTAATGAAAATAACTATTTCCTTTATATTATATGTATTTTTATTGGTTTATAGAATGCTAATTTTTGTTGTATTCACTCGTTTACAAGAAAAAATAGTAAAATTACTAGTTATTCATTATTATATGAACGAAATGAGGAAAGGCTTAGCTAGGTCTTCGTTTTTTTTTTTTTTTGGTTTTTTTAAATTTTATTATTAACAATAATAGAAAGAACGGGTCTTCATTTCTATTATATAACAATCCTGTAATTAAGATATTTAAACTTTATGATATGCCCTAGCACTGGCAGACGAAATTCCCAAAACCTGACATAGTTTATGCTTGGAATTATTGGTAAAATAAGGTGAGCAGACCGGCGAGCCATGAAAAGAGCTGATTCATCTCACTAAATGTGCGGTTTTGAATCAATCCTTAAAAAGAAGGATTCCATCTTTAGACCTGAGAGAATTTACTGTGTGTTATTTAGGTTTTACAAAGAATGCAATTTTTCTTCATTTTAATTTTCTTTACTAGCTGACTGTCATAAGGACATTCAACGTAAAGGTAAAATATAAGGAAACGGAAGGAAGAACGAATAAGCGAACTTACCCTTCTGGCTCCGAGTAGGCAGGTGTCAAGGAGATGCAGAATCGGGGCCGAATACTACCGATTTTTTGTTCCTTCGCCGTGGTATGGAGAGTTTATAAAGAGAAAGAAGTAGGAAGAGAGACGAGAGACAAGCGCACCACGTAAGAGCAACGGCCACATGAGACCGAACTCGAATCTCTTCCGGTTCGGAAGGAAAAACAAAAACAATTAGGAAGTTGCTGTAAAAAATTTATAAGAAACACTTAACGTCCTGAAAGATGCCCCCAGTCACTCGGGAGAGGGGGATAACAGTAATCGTAAAATTAGCATCGGCTGTACAAACGATGGCGTTTGGAGCGGGAGGAAAAATTTGAAAGACCACCGTTGATTTGTCATGTCTTTGAACTGGCCAAACCTTTTTTTCTAAAAAAATTATCCTTCATTCCTCGTGTCCTAAATTTTTTCCTAGGTCTGGAAACAAAACGACAATCCATTACCCTCACCCTACAATGTCATTTGTCTTATCTAAAAAAATCGCATCGCTTCACAAACCATATTCAACAATTGGAAGTCATTGGAGCAAACGTACCCTGGGTAGATTTATTGGTCGGCCCTTTAAGGGCTATTGTATCTCCCGTTCTGTTCCTATAGCAAATCGGTGAGTCCTATTTCATCAAGGAACTTGATTATTAGTAGGTTGAATCTCTTCTATTGTCATATGGTACATCCCAAAGTATTTCTTCCTGCAGGCATGTGTAGCACCACAGTTTGTTAGTAGATGTGTTGGTGTCTCCTCTGCCTTTTTGACAAATCTGCATGTGTTGTCTTAGATTATTCCAATCTTTTTTAAATGTCAATTTACTTGCAGTGTCCTAGTAAGAATCCTGTTGATATTAGCAGTTGTTTCCTGCTTCCTTTCACACATTCTGTAACTTCTTTCCTTCCAAAATCTGTTAAGAGATTCTTGGATTATTTGTGTCCAATGAGTGAATTCCATTGTTCTTTCATTTTCTTTCTATCTTCTATCTGTCGTATTCATTGATAGTATGGGTTCCTATGCTCTAGAGGAGCTCGGGTCCTATCAGCGGTAAATCAGCCCCTTTCCTTGCAAGGGTGTCCGCTTTCTCGTTGTCTTCTACTTCCTGTGTCCTGGGACACAGAAGTGGAACGTACTCTGGGTACGAGAGATAAATGCCCAGATGGTAAGTATGGCAATTTGGCCCTACTCACAGACATCACACGACTCACCACTGAAGACTTAGTTATCATAATTGTAGTTCAACTCACCAAACGTAAAAAGTTTCTCAAGCTGGCTTATGACTCGTCCCAGCATCATGAAGATGATATCCTCTCTTCCGTTAACTCCAAGATGTTTTTCACTTCCACAATATTCAAATGTAGAACTGAATCCCTTTAACGTGAACTGCAAAACCTACGGATTATTAGCGTATCCGTGCCCTACGCAGCACTGGAGAAAAAGTTGGCCTACCACATTCCTGGTCGGCGATTCTGTCTCAGAGAATTCCGACTCAGATCGTTTAGAAATTCAGCTTGGACGGAAAGCAACTTTGTAAAATTCTGAACGGCGAGAACTCGCCGGACTTAGTTTGCCTTACTTTTGCATATAAGTATAGAAGTTTTCTCGTGAAATTTATGGTAATTTTTGAGGGTGGGTTGACGGTGTTGCTATCCAATCCACACACTACACTCCATGTACTCAGTGACTGCTCGTTTCAAGAATCGTCTTTTTTCTTTCTCTCTCTCTCTCTCTCTCTCTCTCTCTCTCTTTTACAGCGAACAATTTAATTTCATTTACAACTAAAAATTAATAAGAAGACCCTTTTTGTTTTAATTACATTGCTGGACTCAGTGGAAGAAAATTTCGATTAGGCCTATGTGTAACCTAGTGAGTTTACACTCTTGCATATATTATGACGTTGAAATAACCCATTACTATTAATATTAAACTGTTATATAGCTTAAGGTTGTCCGTACAAAATAGAAGATATGAGACTATACTAACGAATTGCCCTTCAAAACAACGATTTTCATTGTTTTAAAGATATATATATAAATAAAATTTTTAATAAGTCCATTATATTTCGTGGTCCGATTGACCAAATAACTTTTTTCAATTAATTAATCTTTATGTAAGGTATTGTTTGAAATGAAAAAGTTAGTGTCACAAACGGTATTCGAACCCACGACCTTCGGCTAAGTACGCCGCTGCTCTACCACTTGAGCTATCGTACAACCTTTCTAATTTTTCCTGGTTTTTGCCATTTTTCAAATGTCATGTAATTAGGATTCGATTCACGAGATATACTTCGTTTTACTTATTAAATCCATTATATTTCCTGGTCCGATTGACCAAATAACTTCTTCAATTAATTAATCTTTATGTAAAGTATTGGTTGAAATGAAAAATCTAGTGTCACGAGCGGGATTCGAACCCTCGACCTTCGGCTATATACGCCACTGCTCTACCACTTGAGCTATCCTGACTTCGGTCCAATTATTTTTAATAAGGTTTAAAGAAACACAAATTGATTTGCTATTTTTCAACTTTATATTTGTACAGTTAATAGATACATTAATATTTCATAGTGTATGAAATAAGTCAATGAAAATGCTTTCTCATATTGCTTTTGGCAGGCTGTGGTTGTTTTGTTCATTACCAAAATTTGTGTCATTCCCGTCCCTTATGCCCAAAACCATAAAAAGTAATCACCTCAGTTACAATAGGATACATTTCACTTCAGCTTCAACAGAGAACGCATAAATAGCCGGTGCTTTGTACTCCCATGGTAAAACATTAAGAGTTTTCAGGGCCGAATAAAAGGGAAAACGTTTTTATTACTTTGTTTTATCTTCCGTCGGTGCGGGTGTAACAAACCATCTCAGTTGTCACTGGATCGGAAAGTGCCAGATAGTGCTCCAAGTGTACACTCGATCGTACGATGGCCCGGTGCCAGGACGGGCGATGTTTCTTTTCCTAATTGAAGATGACGTGCCGATTGTTGCCATTGGTTATAAATTAGCCTGGGGGACACCTTGCTCCCAGAGATGGGCGGAATGGAATTCTCAAAAGCACTGAATTCCTAGTCGGCGCATTTTGTTTTCACAACGATTTGTTCCTTAGTCTGTATACGTCATTTTCTATTGAAGAACTATTTAAAGAATTGCAAATGCAGGTCGCAAGTATAAGGTTACATTACTTTTATCACAATATATGACTGATACTCTCCCGAAACAAACGCCATATAAAATAGTCAAATAGGTAAAACAATGAGAACAATTCAGAGAAAATTATTCAAAAAAATACAACAATTGCAAATGGATTATGGATATATATATTATATATATATATATATATATATATATGTATATATATATATATATAAACTTAGGATAGACAAAGTCTAGATTAAGGGAAGGTCAAAATGAACTGTGAAAATAGTCTAATTAAAAATGCCAGAAATCCACCGACTATAATTTTATTTTATATTTCTTGTCTTCGGTTACAAACCAATTAAAATGAAAAACGGTGATAATATAAGACGTGACAGGCAAGTGGTGGCTGTACGTCTAGTGTTTGCCACCCTAGTGGTACTGGGTTCGAATCCCGGCGTAAGCCAAGTTTTTTAAATAATCATAATAGGACTACATTTTATTTGTACAAAATTAGATTCATTACAAAGTAGTGTTTCTTACAAGTTTTGATTTTATTATTTTTGTTATATTTATGTAGAGTTAAGAATTTAAATAAACTTCATTTTTTGAATAAGTTAAATGTGCAATGTGTAAATAATTAGTAAAAATAGAAGATAGCCGATTAAGTGAGAGAGAGGGTGTGTGAGAGAAAGAGACAGAAAGAGAAAAAGGGGGAGAGCGAGAGAGATAGAAAAATAGATTGAAAGAAAAAAGAGAGAGAACGAAATTGGGAGAGAGAAAGATAAAAAAGAGATATTGAAAGGGAAAAGAGAGAGAAAGAGATTGGGAGGAGAGAGAGAGAGAGAGAGAGAGAGAGAGAGTGTGTGTGTGTGAAAGAG
The DNA here is from genome assembly GCF_000648675.2 of Cimex lectularius. Classification (NCBI taxonomy): domain Eukaryota; kingdom Metazoa; phylum Arthropoda; class Insecta; order Hemiptera; family Cimicidae; genus Cimex; species Cimex lectularius. Next base: position 235,077 of record NW_019392825.1, on the reverse strand, counting down.
AGAGGGAGGAGGGATAGTGCGAGAGAGGGGAGAGAGCTAAATCAATATATTATATTCAATAGTTTTCGTGGTCCGCTTGACCAATTAATATCTTTCAATTAATTTAAGTTTTTAGTTGAGATAAAAAAGTCAGTGTCATGAGCAGGATTCGAACCCACGATCTTCGGCAAGATTCTCTTTCTTGCTTCCACTTGAGCTATCGTCACGTCGTGAGGGACGACATGAGAGAATGAGTAAGTTTTAGAAAGAGGAGAGAGAAAGTAAGAGTGAGAGGAAAAGAGTGAAAGAGTGATTAAGATTGAGAGAGGGATGAAAAAAGAGAGAGAGAGAGAGAGAGAGTAGATAAGTTATAGATTGAAATTGATATATGAGTAGATAGATAAATAGATCGTTAGATAAACAGTTAGATTGAAGGAGATAGACTGTAAGAGAAAGAAGGAGAATGGAGAAAGAGAATGAGAGAAAGATAGAGATATTAAGGCAGAAGAAAGAGAACTTATACTGAGTGAGAGGGTGAAATTTTAAAAAGGATGCGAGAAAAAGACAGTAAAAGAGATTTTTAATATTACATACAAATCTAAATCATTTTGATAGTTTAATCGTGTTAATAATTTTATTAAAATAAAATTTGTCTATTTGTGTACTATTATTTTCTGAATTATATGATATGGTTAATATAATGTTGTATTTCATTTCAGCGTGAAAACTGACATATTGCCAGACGGTGCGAAAAGCCTTCTGTTCATCGCCAACGTTCGCCCCATGGACTCTGGCAACTACACCTGTTCGCTGGGCGACAAGGCGGTGACGTCTGTTTCCGTCGTCGTGATTACTGGTAGGTTGACTCGATTTTACAAGGACATTTAAAAGATAAGGAAACGCGTTTTGTTCACTGATGATTTAAGTTGAAGCAGTCTCTTTTATGCAATCGAAAAGCAGTTACGGCGACTAGTCAAAGGGTGCAACCATATCTGCTTGTTTTGATTGCTTCAATACAATCAAAAGGCCGTGTTTGGCCTATGACACCTTATCGCCGTTCGATAACCTAGCCCTTTGTTTCGCACAAACGGACTGCCAACTGTAGAATCGGCTAATGGACGGGTTTGCTGATCAAAATGACCTGCCTCGAACCGATAAGCGATGACAATATTACCCATTTACAGCGTGGGAAATTAGCGGCTATTGTCGAACCTTGCCTTTGAATTTGTACTAATCGAAAATCAAAAACATGTCGACAGTTCGCTTTGATCCATCCGGTCTTTGTTCTGCTCTTTTATTCACCTTTGTGTAAAAATTACTGATCCCCAAATGATTAATCTCAGTGGGGTCGTCTCAAAGGTTTCTACAATTAAAAAATTTAAAAAGCCAACCATACGTCTCTCTTTGATAATGGCATTATGATCACAGAACGGGCAGCATTTAAACAAAATTGTGGGGCGTCGGTGGCCGCAACGGTTTAGGCGTTGACACGGCGCTCATCACTGTAAGGTAAAGGTCCCGGGTTCGAATCCAGCGGCACCGACATACTTACAAATGGGCTTTTTTTCAAAAACACCGGCACCCTGAGGGTTGATGTGACCTCTGCTGTTGCGCCCGTTCTCACATAAAAAAATATGATGTGAATATTTGTCTGCTGAATACGCAAGTACTTCTATAAAGAACTGCAAATTATTTTGCAATTATCATGTTCTTAGAAGGCAAAGATTTGCCGATTCAGTTTCTAATCAGATAATGTGATTTCCTCAAATGTTATACAGAAACGTCATTAAATATTATTTTTAGTCATTGGATGCAAAATAAGTGTAGGCAATAAAAGCTCGATTTTCTTAGGGAGGTTTTTCGGGGCCTTGGATTTACAAAAATTGCTTAAATTTAACAAAAGCATGTAGAACGTGGAAAAAATTTAATTTATACAATGCAAAATATACTTTTATATTCAAAGTATTTCTACTCACTCAAAGTGTTTGTCTTCTTCGTAATTGTGGCATTCTTGCGTGTCGTGTTGAGAGTGCGATATTGCTGTTTTATGTTTATATAAGTTGGATTTTGAAGGGGTGGGGAAGGAAGTCGGTATAGAAAAGACATTTTTGTATAAGGCGTCGGCTTCTTTGAGGTGAAAACAGCTGACGAAGGTAAAAACGTTGGTAATAGTTCGACCAGATTATCCTTTCAGGATTTTATAGGGTAAATAGGAAAACGAAAGCTAAATTGTTGAAAAATTAGACTATGTGAAAAATGTGTGGTGATTAGTGACCGTTAATCGATAATTATTCAGAAATCGTGAGATGCGGTCTGGTGTGATTAGGTTTTTCTGAAACCTCCATCACACCAGACCGCATCTCACGATTTCTGAATAATTATCGATTAACGGTCACTAATCACCACACGTTTTTAAATTAAATGAAACGTTTAAATGTGTGGTGATTAGTGACCGTTAGTCGATGATAATTCGGAAATCGTGTGATACGGTCTGGTGTGATGTAGGTTTCAGAAAAACATTTTCTTAATCGTGCCAACGTTTCGATCTTTATTGAGATCATCTTCAGGGCTCAAAGTGGTTGTCTTCTGTGTAGTTGTGCCATTCTTCATGTTTGTAAATCCCAGGCGCTGAAGATGATCTCAATAAAGATCGAAACGTTGGCACGATAAAGAAAAGGTTTTTCTGAAACCTCCATCACACCAGACCGCATCTCACGATTTCCGAATAATCATTAAACGTTTAAATTATAAAAAAAAAATAAATGAAAAATAAATTAAAATATCACCACAGTCCTTGTACGAAAGGAGGAGTTCATATTATTTTTTTCCGGTTTGAAACTTAACTACTCACAGTAACTACAAACGGCAAATATTTGTCTAAGTTCCCAGAATTATATTTTTGTTGAACTTTTCGTTTTCCTGAATGCTAAATATTTTACATTGTTTTATTAAAAATTTAATAAGACATGGTGTTTTTAGCTGGAAAGTTGCCGCTAAACGCAACGTTACTTCTTATAAAATACCAAGGTGACAACTTCCCCAAATCCGTCTGGAATAAATTATAACTAAATTTTTCGAATAACGTAATTATTATTGCAAAGCTTATTACTTAGTTTAATGACTTACGGATACTTAAATAGCATTTCGTTTATAATTTCATCAGGTATAGATTCTGCTTGTATAACGCGCATAAATATTTAATAAAATAATAAATGAGTTTTCGATGAAAAAAATGTCATTTTTACTTTATTTACTTGAGCCAGTAAATAGCCAACATACTTCCTAGAGGATGGGTAAAAACAATACGTCCTCAATATTTATAGACAAGAAAATAAAGCTTAGGTTTTCGTACGTTTCGAAAAAACGTAAAATTGGAGGATTAAGTGTTACAGTATTTTTGTTTACATAAACCGATAAACCAAGCATAAACGGCGTAATATAATATTACATACTTTATAGTGTCTTAAAAAAATTACCTAAAAATACTTAAGAAATACTGTATAAAAGCTTGACAGGTAACAATTAATTATAATGTCGTTGGGTTAAACGTAATTAGGGTAAATGCTTATCCGGTGACTGGCTTTAATATATCATCGGTTTTGTAGAAAAAGTTTAAATAATGAGGAGTGGGATGGTTAGCCTCATAATTGACGGGTTTTTATTTCATAATTTATTCATTTATTCAAATTTAAATTTATTTGTTCTAAAATTTTATATATCGAATTTGTATAACTTATTAACTGTAATATGATGGGTTTTAAAAGAAAAAATATGTCATGATTGAATACGCAGGCTGAAGTGTACTGGCTGATAAGGTATAGATTCCCGGTATACCTTGTCAGGCTAATTAGTGCATGCAATAAAAATTTCTGGTACTTGTAAACACTACATGCACCACCTTGTTCCACTATGTGTTGCCATCTTCCATGAAATTTTGAATTACTGATCAGAACTTCTCCGGAATTTGAAGGATAAGCCCTTCAATTGGCTTTCTGCAGTCTTCAAGCACGGAATAAGTTCAAATGTGAAAGAGCAAAGTCAGGTGTATAGCTGGGCCTCCCAGCCAAGCTCCAACAATTTCTTCCCTTTTCTTTTGGAAGGGAATCGCAGATAAACATGTGGCTCTATAAAACTTTTTCAGTCAATTTGGCTCAGACAAAAATATCCTGCTGTTCTCCTATCTCAAAATGTTTGTATGTATTAAGAATACATGAGTTTTCTCATGTCTGAATTTAGCCAACATCAACGGTTGGAAGGCGACCAGAGCGCTTTGCATCTTCCAGATCAACATTTTCTCTTCTGGATCAAACATACCTCCTAATGCGTCATGACCATACACATCACAATTTTTTGTCAGTATCAGCTGCAGTTTTTCTTTTGTGATAAAAAAACACAATAAATCTTGAAAATGCTCTATTTTCTTTCTATTTTAAATTATCTATCCGCCCTTTATGAGACGCATAAGTGCCAGTAAAACAAATATTGGCAGCATGCTTGGAAGTAAAATACAGAGAGCTCTTTCATGCCTTGGTTCAAATAATATTCTTCCTTGGAGCGAATTTATTGATTAACGTGAACGTTGGGGTATGTTTGGGGCTGTCTGTGATGGAATTTCGACAGATATAGTCTTGGTGATTTATTTTTAGATGCTTTATTTGAAGTGTAATAGAGTGATAGTCACTAGACTAATTTCAATCCGCGGTGTCAACCCTATTGTTTTAATGTATTTATTTGCGTGAGTGCTTAGATCAGTGTGATCACGATTTGTATTAAATATTGATTACCCATAGGCCTCTCGAACCAATTATGTTAACTACGGTAGTGAATGCGTGATTTTTACTCTGTGTGAATGTATTTATTAGCGCGAATGAAGGGATAATGTCAAGGTGAAAAACCAGTGCCAGCCTCCCAACCGTAGGATGTGCATAATTTTAGCGTAGTTGTACGGTTGGGATCTCAGCAGTAACTAATCTAAGAGTTATTCATTTAAAAAGTATGAATATGTATTTTAATTGACCTATGACATTTTAATGGGAACAAAGGTAGACAATGAAATAATGACAAAACTTTTATATTAAATGACAAATTATTGAATTGACCATTAGTATGTAAAATAAAGCTCCAGTGTCACAATTTTTCTTTCGAATTTAGTGCCCTGTAAATAGTAAAAATTTATATAAACATTATTTTGAAGTTTTAAACCCCGATTGTCTTTCGCACTTCAATAAACAACAAATGTTATGTACAATTAAGAAAAAACTCTACACTTTCATTTGTGTTATTGGATTGTTGTTGTTTTTTTATTACATTTTGCAGCTATCAGGGTTATCACGAAAATGGATTATCTTAAATTTATCAAAAAAAAAAGTTTTAAATCGTTAAGAACACGTTGTGAAATTTACTAACAGCTTGACAAAGTGAATCGGACGACAAGAACCTTTGCCTTTTTTTGTTCTTTATGTTGCGTTTAAGTCAAACGTATACCACCGTAACCGCACCGATTAAGCCCCGTTCTTACTTCCCTTGTAGTCCCTGGACTTTGCTTTGTTTAATTGAAGTTCAGAAGTGTTGTGTTCTGGTCTGACTCCTTGACTGCGATACCGTTCAAGTTGGAAGTAAACCACTTCTGGAAAAGTGGTAACACTGCTAAGTTTAAAGGGGAGTTAAATGCCTTTGTCGGTAAATTGACAAACAGATCTTAAAACATGCAGATCTCCTGTTACTTAACTCTTTGCCGAGGTTTATTCTTAATCCTGCTTTATTCAATTCCGAGGAGCACTTCTTGGCGGTTTTCGGCTTAACATTTCTGTGTTAATTTCATGAATATTAATTTGTAACAATTTCCTTTTACATAGTTTTCATCAAATTAAAACAAATATGTTGTTTTCATGGACTGCATTGCGGCCTTTTTCCTTATGCCACTAAATCGGAATTTCCTATAAATCCTCACATTTTTCCTATTGCAATGCATCCAAAAATGAATTACTGGAAACCAATCTTAGTCCGTTTGGAGGTATAGAATTATCACATTTTTGTATAAATATAGTGAATTTTCAAATTTGGCCATTTTTTCGTGCATACACCAAGTGGTCTTTTTTTATGTGCTGTGGATTTTATTATCGGTCAACACTTATCAATTTTTATGTAATTTATGTATGATTTAGATGGATATCGACCAACTAATATTAAAAATTGAAGGTATGGATCAGGTGTGGTATATTACATATTTACATTTAATATTGTGATTTGTCAAGCTTTCTATCGTTTACTTAATCGTATTCAAGAGTAATTACAGTGGCATTTTAGCAATTAATTCTAAAGTAAATCACACCCAGATCCATATATTGAACTATCATGTATACTGTTAATATATCAAATTTCACTCTAAAAATAAACGGTTTATTATATCATAAGGGGAAATAAATTTAAAAATAAATTAATAAACGTTTAAAATACCATCAAATTTAGATATACACTGCTCATTAAAATCAAATAAAAATACCGAACACCTGGTTTTTGCACGAAAAAATGGCCAACTCTGGAAATGCATATTTTTTCAGCGTTTTAAATCACATACCGCACTAGGTCTCATTATTTAGAAAATTAATCCATATTTACTTAGTGGTCATAATTGACCATATTAATTATTCCAATTAATTCTTTTAATCTAAGGTTCTTGGTTGAGATGAAAAATTAGTGTCACGAGCGGGATTCGAATCCACGTCCTACGTGGAAGGTAACCATTTGAAAACTTATTAAAATTTCCTATCGATTCTATAAGGCGCCGCTCCAGGATTAATTAACAAGTTTCTAAATTTTCTAAAAAATGAGACCTGGCCATTTTTGTTATGTGCAGAGGATTTTATTACTGGTCAACAAGTTGATTTTTTGGCATGTTCTTCTTGGCATGTATAATTTTCATTGTGTAAGTTGAAGGTTTTTCAGTTACAACTTGTGTTGCATACAACGATAGATTTCGTGGATTATTATAAAAATGAGACATAGCAAAGGTTTGTGGCTTAAAAGGCAGAAAAAATATGCTTTTCGCATCTCACGATTTCTGAATAATTATCGATTAACTGTCACTAATCACCACACATTTTTCACATAGTCTAATTTTTCAACAATTTAGCTTTCTTTTTCCTATTTACCCCCTTCTATATAATCCTGTATGGATAATCTGGCCGAACTATTACCAACGTTTTTACCTTCCCCACTCCTTCAAAATCCAACATATATAAACATAAAACAGCAATATCGCACTCTCAACACGACATGCAAGAATGGCACAATTACGCAGAAGACAAACACTTTGAGTGAGAAGAAATACTTTGAATATAAAAGTATATTTTGCATGTATAAATTCAATTTTTTCCACATTCTACATGCTTTTGTTAAATTTAAGCAATTTTTGTAAATCCAAGGCCCCGAAAAACCTCCCTAAGAAAATCGAGGAACTGAGTTTTTATTGCCTACACTTATTTTGCATCTAATGACTAAAAATAATATTTAATGACGTTTCTGTTATAACATTTGAGAAAATCACATTATCTGATTAGAAACTGAATCGGCAAATCTTTGCCTTCTAAGAACATGATGATTTCAAAATAATTTGCAGTTCTTTATAGAAGTACCTGCGTATTCAGCAGACAAATATGCACAACATCATATTTTTTATGTGAGTACGGGCGCAACAGCAGAGGTCACATAAACCCTTAGGGTGCCGGTGTTTTTGAAAAAAAGCCCATTTGTAAGTATGTCGGTGCCGCTGGATTCGAACCCGGGACCTTTACCTTACAGTGATGAGCGCCGTGTCAACGCCTAAACCGTTGGGCCACCGACGCCCCTTGTATTTTATTATTGGTCAACATGTTATTCGTACACTTAATTTACTGGCATGTTCTTCTCTAATTTCCATTTTGTAAGTTAAAGGTTTTTTAAGTACAATTTGTGTTACATAAGATACATGAGATTGTTGTTTTGTATTTAATTTGAAAGTTCGAGTTTGTTTTGTTTTCTATTTATTCTGCGTTTTTATGTCATTCTTGCGATTAGATCATCTTTTCTAAAGTTCATTAGTTTCGTATAACAATACGTATAACAACAAGACAAAGTTTCTTATAATTTAATTTGTTTTGTTCTTATTATTGTTCGATTTGTAATTTTATTTTTGTTTCAAGGTGAAACACCGGCGGCGATGCAGCACGGCTCAGCACCGAACCGATTGCCAACAGGGCTCCTCCTATTCTGTGCTATCCTCGCTTCCAGCATATCAAGCTGACTCCTCTAAATTCAGCACAACTGTAACAATACCGGCAAAAATGTCCCCGAAACGGGACAAACCACTTCTCGGCTCCGTTCTCATCTGATCAGTTATGTATTGACTATCGATTCAAAGATCGATGTTTATCGTTTCTGTAATTGAAAACCCCCTTCCAGCCGTACCTACAACTTTTACTAGTTGTTAGTAATTAATTTTAATTATTAGCGCCAAGTAACGGAAGTCGAAGAGCGGAGTATTATATAATAATGTGTAAAAATAAATTGTTTGTACATAATTTGTAAATAGGATGGATGTGTTTTGCGAGAGGAGACTCAAGAAAAAATTCATCAATTTTATATTTGAATGTTTTGATTTTGTTCTGTCAAAAAAACAATTTGCCATAGATGAGTAGCAAATATGTTTAAATGTACTTTTTATTTATTGACTAGTCCAAACAAGGTTATAATTTGTACCATGCCTGTCCAAGTGAGTCTCAGCTAAACCGAAATATCAAAAACTAAAATCTCACAGCTTTATCAATCCATGTATAAAAAAGACCGATATTACTTGTAATATAATAGGAGGTTAAAGATATATTTGCTGTTAAATGTTGTATGTATAAGATATTTATATCGTTACAAAACTTAAAAATTTAAAAAACGGGAAAAAAGGATAAAACCCTTTTCTTTAAACTGTTTGTCCTCTTATCCAATCAATGTATGTGATTAGAATTTTATTATTGGTACGAATGTGTCATAATAAACCTAAAAGGTAATTTTTTATACATATTATGATACTACAAGACTGTAAATAAATTTAATTTCATGGTGTAAAAGGTCTTTTATTTATTATAATTTATTTAGTCCTCCTTTCAGTAAAAAGGTTAGTATTTTTATTTTTTTATTTTTTGCCCATCCCCGCCGTTCCTGATGGAAACCCCATACCGACCACGGAAAATGTATTAATATTGCATCTATAAAAAGGGTCAGTGTTGCTTTAATCGCCTTTATAGGCCTTTAATTTAAGAAGAGTTCATTAAAAAAAGGTTATTTATAATTTTTCTTTAAACAATTTCTAAATTTGCAAAGAAGTCTCTCTTAGTTTGTTCCCTCTTTCCTGCGAAATAGGGAATCAATCCCCTACACCCTTCCATTTTTATTAAATAAATAATAACAAATGAATAAGTTATTAATAAATAGACAATATGTAAGTAAACTACAATTTATATATTTGATTAATTAGCAGAGGAATAATTTTAATAAAGACTATTATGATAGTAAAGTATATAAAACACTCCAACACTTTTTAAAACTTTGTATGCCCTTCTTTTTTGATGAAGTCATTTAACGTTCGTCACCCCCTGGATTAGTGGATGACACCTAAGGAGCAGTGGTTCGGCCGGAGGCGGGACGGACTCCCCAGGCCGGGACCACTTATTGTGGGAACGATGGAGGAGGTGCCGTGGGCTTTTCGGGGGTCCCTACACCCTCGTGGAGAAGAGCTCGAAATAATACCACGATTTTTTAAAGGTCAAATAGACAATTTTACTTTGTACTGTCTCTTTTACATTCAATTTATTTTGTTTTAATAAACATTTATGATTTCACTTTATAATTTCACTCTAGATAATTTGGGTAAAGAATAATTGTAGGACAATATATACATATAGATTATGCAGGGTGGGCGACCAAGACCCGAAGAGTTAAATGCCTGGGTAGACTCGTACCCCATCCTAAAAGGTCCGGGACTTGGTCGGCTCACGTGTCCTGCATAAATCTCTTGGACTTGTTCACAAACCCCAAGATTTTGGACCATTTAATCTCGGGGAGTGATTTGGTGATGTCCACTCCTTCAAAGATTTCAAATCTGGACCTAGCATACCTATCATACTCAGCGAGGTAGTGCATTGCCGTTTCTTCTTTTATTTCGCAAAAAAGGTAAAAGGGATCTAGTAGATTACCCATTACGGAGAGGTGTCTTCTCACTGGGCAGTGGCCCGTCAGGATACCTATCAGCCTCCTAATTCCCTTCCTTGAATTAGAGAATAGCTCTTTCGATTGCCTGTGACCGGAGGATAAATTCCACTCCCTAAACAATTGTTTCATGCCCCAGTTGTTGATATTCTCTTTTGCTGTGCTCATAGAGTGAGGTAATAACGGTTGTGGCCCGGCAAACGCAGTATTAGAGCCTTCTTTGGCCAGGCTATCTGCCTCTTCATTGCCATGGTGTCCTTTATGTGCTGGTATCCAAATAAGGATTACCTTGTTCTCAAACCTGGAAGAGATCCTATTGATAAGATCTACAGTTTCCTCTACCAGTCGTGAGGTTGACAAATCTTTTTGTAGTGAAGACTAACCTGTCTGTCAGAAAAAATTGTAATATCTTTTCCCTTAATTTTATTTTCCATAAGTGTTCTACAACATACATTAATGGCCCAGATTTCCGCCTGAACAACTGAGGTGTTATTTCCAAGAGGGGAGGAGATGCTGATTCCTAATTTTGGTATGTAGATTCCTGCACCACTCCCTCTAACTTTGATAAGTGAACCATCTGTGTCGCAGTCTATGTACGATGGTCATCATCCAAACTATAATTATAATCTCAAGGGGTACCTACTACCTGAAAGGACCCTAGTATAGTCTATTCTCTCTCTATATTTAGAAAATATGCATAGGCAAATCTAACTATTTTGCCATCTAGCTTGCCAATCCCTCCGTTTCGACTAAAAGGAACGTCACTTTTACATCGTAAATCATATCTTTCAAAACATTTCTGTAAAAATAAACTAATACCAATCTGATTTTAGGAAGATGAAAAGCGGTGTTTCCCAAGGGAGTGACATGGGACCTCATGTTTCCACGAATGCCGCAAACAAACCTGTTTATTAACAATGGACAATTTGCTTCGGAAGCGCAAAACAATCATGCTGCAATTTTTCAACTAATCACACCAGTACATGACTAGTAGGTAAAAGTCAACCCTTCCATATACAAAGTTGCATAGCTGTATGAAGTGCTGGAAGCAAGGTCAGGATGGGATTGTCAGGGCTGTAGTTTTGAAAGATAGGATCTCACAATAGAATCACCAGTTTAATGAGAATATAAAGGTAGACATACCTATAAATACTTACATGTACAACACTACTAGATGCTAGTTCAAAATGGAATCTCTTTCGAAAACTCGGATTAAGTCAACCTACAAACTCATCCTTTTCTTATACAGTGACCCCCAATAATCTGAATTCCCATTTTGTATCTGCTACCTATAGCTCTTCTTCTTCCAATTCTATATGTACATATACATGTAATAGTCGGGTGTAGTATAGTGCGCCCTTTATGAGCTATTGTACCCCCGTTCTCTGCCTAGAGCACACAGGTGAGTCCTATTTCATCAAGAAACTTGATTAATAGGCCCGGTTTCAATGTTTGAATCTTTTCTATTGTACATCCCAAAACACATCTTCCTGCGGGCAAGTGTACCACCATAGTTTGTTAGTCCATGTGTTGGTCTCTTTTCAGAATCTGCATGTGCCGTCTTGGATTATTCCAATCTTCTTTAAGTGTCCAATGAGCTTGCAGTGTCCTGTTAAGAATCCTATTAGGTGTGTCGCAGTGTATTCCTGCTTCCTCTGGCATATTCTGTATTTTTTTTGTTCCGAAATTTATTAGGAGATTCTTGGATTGCCTGTGTCCATTGTCCGTTCACTTTCTTTTTGTCCTTCTATCTGAGATACTCATTAATAGTGTGGGTTCCTATGCCACAGAAGGGTTCGTTCCTATCAGCGGTGTAGCAGTTCCTTTCCTTGCAAGGGTGCCTGCTTTCTCGTTGTCTTTACTCCCATGTGTCCTGGGACCCAGAAGGGACTGACTCCCAATTCTGAAAGAGTTACCAATATGGCTACCCTATATTTCATCAAATTTCTTATTTTCTTATCTAATCCCATCTGTTGTTCTTAACGCAATATCAAAATCCCTTACTACGGCTATTGGATCTGCCGGTATTTCGATCAAATTTTTGAACTATGCCTCCCTGGCCTTACAACTTATCTACAGTTCCTCCCTCCAAAACTCCGTTTTTCCTTTTTCCTGGATAAAGGCTTTGTGCACCCCATCAATAAAACTCCCAGCCAAACTTCCCCTAACGATTACCGATCCATATCAATCCTAACTAATTTGTCTAAACCTCTTGTAAAATTAGTGCAATATCATGTCACCAATTATTTAGAAAATTTCCATCTTTTTATTGTTCCCCAATCCGCCTTAGTTAAAATTACCACACACCACAATGGGCTAACAAAAAATTACCATACTAATTCTCCTTGACTCTATCCAAAGCCTTTTATTCCATCCTATTGAATCCTTTTCTTTTTCCACATTTCCATTAGATGGTTCCACTTTTTCTTCATCTTTCGCTTTCAAGCATATTCCTAATGGCCAAACATACGAGTTTCGCACCAATAAACAAACAAACTCTTTTATGTTTAATTCGACATCATATATAATTAGAAAAAATTGCAAAGTTTTCTTACTTCCCTTAAGGTGTGCTTCAAGGCTCTAGCATTGTCCCCCCTGCGTTCAGCATTTACATCAGTGTTCTCCCCGACGCCATTCGACATTGCGATTACCACATCTATGCCGTCGACTCCCAAATTTATAAGTCCTTCCATCACTCCGATTGACATTTGGCTATCCGCATAATTCAGGAAGATCTGAATTTCATAAGCGAATGAGGGCATAAAAACAACCTAGAATTAAATGCTAGGAAGTCCAAAGCCACCAAGTGCCCACTCGCAACACGACACACAAGAATGACACATCTACACGGAAAACAAACACTTTGAGCCCTGAAGATGATGTCAATAAAGATCGAAACGTTGGCACGATAAAGAAAATGTTTTTCTAAGACCTTCGTCACACCAGACCGCATCTCACTATTTCCAAATAATAATAAAAAATAGAACAATTTTTCCTTTTGCCAATACCCAATGTTTAAACTTCCAAGCGCATCACTCCTCTGGATTTTATTCAAATTCGACGTTGTTACAACCGTTGGAAAGCAAAATATTTTTGATTTCAACCTATCTCAAAAAGGTTTAGGTTTCTGCGTTTATAAATGAGAAAAATAGGAATGAAATTAAAAAAAACCAAACTTTTTTTTTAAATCTCCAATTCTATTTTATTTACAGAGGCGACGTTTCTATCAAGCCGTGAATTTTACAAAGGTCTGAAAGCCTTTGAAGCTTTCTGTGGATCGGTTGAGTCGTTAAAAAATTATCACCGCTTCGGTGATTTAAAAAATAATCGAAGGGATTGGAAAGCAAAAAATTTGACAAGAAAATTAGTATTTGATTACTTGCAAAATTTGTATACAAGGGTTTTTTACGTGCATCACACAAATGTCTTTCGTTCTAAAACAAAATATTTTAGTCTTTGCTAGGTTGCTCGGTCATAAATTACCACATTTATGATATGGCGGGGAAGTTTTACAACAATTTTAAACGAAGAACCAAGTTATTTATTTATCTATAATATTAGGTTTACAGGCAAAACCAAAAAGAACAGTCGTACATTTACAACGCATTAATAAATTTAAAAAAATAAATAATATAAAAGTAACGAGATATATGATAAAACAAAAGAGTAGAACTTCAGTTAGTTCATCTATAGAAATAAAATAAGAACGTTAATCATTAGTGATCTTCTTTATTCAAAGAGTCTGAGAAAAAATTAGGTTCCAGGAGTTGAGTTTTCCGGGGAGGCGAGGCGGTTAAGCATGTAGTGCCTCGCGTAACCGGTGAGATGGTGCTCCACAAAAAATGTTTAAACCCCTCTCAAAAGACGTCGAGGAACGTGGAAGGCAACTTAAGAGAATCTACAGAGAGGTAATCTGAGAATTAAGAACATTCCGTATAAAGTTAGGCAGACAACACGCTGTCTCTCAAACAAAGATTCAAGCCCAGTAAAAGGAAGCAGCTCAAAATAGGCAATATTCGTTTGTTGCACTTTCAAAAACCCCTAAATAAACTCCTGCTCAAAATTAACGCACCACCTTAATTTTTAAACAGAAATTCTTTTTAGAGAAATCCAGCTAAATCTCTTCATGTTTATTCTCTTTTTTATGCTTCACAATCCCACAAAAGTAAACAAGAATTGTTTACAATCGTGTTAATCCGCTTTGAAATGGATTTGGTAAGATACACAAGAGTTTCCTCCTGGTTTATTCCTCAGTTTCACTGCATCTGCTTAACAGACACCATTTCTTTTGGAAGTTTAAACTTTAATTTAGAACTTATGGCGCCCATAAGACATTTGAGTGAGCGTGAAGCCGTCAGAGCGATGACTCTTCTTGAGGAGGGCTACAGCCAGCGACAAGTTGCAAGAATAATTGGATGTCACCATACCACCATCGGAAGAACTCTCCAACGGTTCAATGAAACTGGCAGCAACACACGGAGGCCTGGACAAGGACGTCCAAGAGCAACGACCGAGAGGGATGACCGATTTTTGCGCTTACATGCCCTCAGAACGAGGCAGGTGACAAGTTCGGAAATGAGTAGCCTCCTTCAAAGCACCAGGAATGTCTCAATTTCGGCTCCCACTGTTCGAAGAAGGCTGAATGAGTTTGGCTTGAGCAGTAGACGGGTTGCTTCAGGGCCACTACTGACCAGAGACCACCGAGTAGCCAGGCTGCGATTTGCCCGGGATCACCTCAACTGGAGTTTTGATGCCTGGAAGAGAGTTTTATTTTCTGACGAAGTTAGAATCGCTCTTAATTCTCCAGATGGTCGTGCTCGGACATGGAGACGAAGTGGAGAAAGATTTGCTCAGTGCAATATTATTCCTCGCGTCGCCTTTGGTGGAGGCTCCATCATGTTCTGGGGAGGTATCAGCATGGAGGCCCGCACAGAGTTAGTCGTTGTTCCAGGACGGTCTCTAAATGCACCAAGGTATGTGGAAGAGATCCTCCAACCTCATGTAGTGCCTTTCGCTAGGAATATTGGACAAGGCTTTTTATTCATGCAAGATAACGCTAGACCTCACCGTGCGAGATCGGTGGAAGAATTTTTAAATGAACAGAATATTGAGCGGATTGAATGGCCAGCTCGTAGTCCTGACCTCAACCCTATTGAGCATATCTGGGATCAGCTAAAAAAAAGGATTAGGAGCCGAATACAACCTCCTAGCAACCTTTCGCAACTGCGCCAAGCGGCATTGGAAGAATGGGAGAATATTCCACAAGAAAGGGTAAAAAACCTCATCAACAGCATGAGAAGACGCCTGGATGCAGTAATCAAAGCCAGGGGAGGCAACACCAGATACTGAGTAATTAAATTTGTGTTTGAACTTAAATGAAAATTTTTGACCTTTTCAGTCTTTTTTATGGAATATTTTTTAATAAAGTTTACCGTCCTTTTCTGCTTTTCATTTTCATTTGTAATGTTTTATTATTAATAACCTACAATACTAAAAATAAAAATAACGTTCAAAAAACACCTGAGAAAAACATATGGTGAAATATTGAAGTGGTGCGTTAATTTTGAGCAGGAGTTTATATATTTTTTTGGAAAAATTAAAAAATATTTTTTTTCTCCACTATATGACCTTCTAAAAGCGTTCGATATTTTTTTTCAACTCACAAAAGTTGATTACTGTAACAGGACTCCACGAATCTACCGGGAATTTGGGAATATTAGGAATTTTTCTTCATTTACTACGGAATTCAGTCGGTTTATATTAAATGAAAACTTTAACTCTTATACAAAATTTGACTGCGTTGAAAAATTAGTGTCACGAGCGGGAGTCGAACCCACGACCTGTCCGGATCAGTCTAGCCTCATCACTTGAGCTATCGTGTCGGGATACTGATCGGAAGGTCGTGGGTTCGAGTCCCGCTCGTGTCACTAATTTTTCAACTTAACCAAACTTTGCATTATAAATTAATTATTTTTAATAGAGTCAACCAAAAAAAAAAAAAACACGTAATAGATTAAGTGAGAACTTTAAGTTGTACATTTCTTTTCGTTTATAATGAATGTCAAATTTTGTCAAAATTTGGTATGTTTAATAAATTCCAATTAATTATTTTTTCTATCTAAAGTTTTTGGTTGAGATGAAAAATTAGTGTCACGAGGGGAAGTTGGTGTCCGAGGGAATCGAAATCACAATAATTCAAGTGGTCTGAGCAGTGGAGTATTGAGAAAGGTCGTGGGTTCGAATCCCGCTCGTGTACTAATTTTTCGTGTCAACCAAAAACCTTAGATAAGAAGAATAATTAATTGGAATAATTAATATGGTCAATTATGGCCACTAAACAAATATGGATTAATTTTTAATAAAATTAGGCAATAATTAGTTGTTTTGGTTATATGCATTTGTTAAATAAAATGAAATTTTTGAAAATTTATTTTTTTAAATACTGTATTTATAAATTTAAATTAATACAATCGGATATGTGCTCTGGAATCTGACGACAATCAGCACAGCGAGAAGAAAGACGAATAATTCATAGCTGCTCCGACTTGCGTTTCCTTTAACTACCGTAGTATCATCGAAATGGTACAATTGGTTGATAACTAATTTCTGAAAGAAGCTAAGTTGAATAGTATAACCGCAATTAAGACTCGGCGTACCGATCGCCATTATAGTACCGTCGCAGATCAAGGGTGCTCCTTGATCCTTTGTGCACAACCCGTCAATATTTGACATATTCGATTTAAAACTAGCGCAAAACATTTGGTCATTTTTGAAACCGATGCAGTCCGAATTATTTTTAGAACAGAAATTTTCTGCGCATCTTTCGTAATTCACAAACTGAAATTTCTTCGTGTTCATTTTTGTGGAAAATTTACGTTCAGTTGTTATTTTGGGAAGATAAAACCAGGATTCCCAACTGTAGACCATGCAACTATTGTTTCCACCATCGGCGAAGTTTAAATTGTTGAAAAATCTTATAAACTGATTTTCGTACCAGATCTGCGATTTTGGAAATGTGGCAACACCCAGAAAAGCGCTTTTCTGGAACGGCGATTTTACTTTGATGTAACCGAGGTTGTTAGACCACGCCTTAATTTCTTTACTGTAGTAGCAACGAGGGTGGTGATAAAACTGTAAAACATTCCTGATATTAGTTGTCTTCATGAACTTTAAATTTATCAGCCCCGCTACGACCATGTACACCTCCGGGGAAAACATAGGGATCTCGTCGTACCTTCCTGGTACATGGATGACACAACTGCAGGAAGTAATCAGCGTTTTCAAGGTAATCAGAGTCGCCACGCACAAATGCTCTTTATTACTTTTTCTCTGAACGCTAGCAAGGAACACGGCTTCCGTGGCGTTTTTAACTTCAGAAATGATCCGTTTCTTGCGCCTAAACGAAGAAGTATACGTGTTTTCTTTCAATTTTAACACATCACTGAGAGAAAAATCCTCCTGACGATTTCCTTCAGCCTCTACGAATGAATAGCAAGTTATGTAAAAGTAAAAGCAAAACCACAATACTGACATCCTTCAAGTTAAGAATGCGTCAAGAGTCGAGATGTAAAATAGTTAACACGTGTTATCTACATTAAACTATTTTATACATCTACAGTGTATTAAATCAGATGTATACTACAATTAATCGGTTAAAACAGTCTTCTCAGCCAATGGCATGATAAACGAATGTTAGTTAAATGATTGTAGCGGTTAGCAAGTTTTTGCTTTGGTAGAGAAAGTTACTAACAATTTTATATCAATGCAATTTTTATAGCTCAATAAATCTCAACAAAATAAAAATGTGTGGTGTTTAGTGACCCTTAGTCAATAATGTAAAACGGGTTATTACTTAAGAAACATGACATTTTTACCTATTCCCAGTAGTCAAAACAAAAATAATAGATTGTGCTGATACTGCCGTCAGGTCCCAATGGAAGAAGAAGGAGACTTGAAGTTTGTGAACCTTATATGTTCGTTTTTTATTTTGTTTATTCGGAGATCGCGAGATGCGGTCTGGTGTGACGTAGGCTTAGAAAAATATTATTCTTTATCGTGCCAACGTTTCGATCTTTATTGAGATCATCTTCAGGGCCTGAGATTTATAAACATTTAAATTCACTAATTTCGTGGTCCGCTTGACCAATTAAATCATTACAATTAATTAAGGTTTTTAGTTGAGATGAAAATTTATTTTTCATCTCAACTAAAAACCTTAATTAATTGTAATGATTTAATTGGTAAGCGGACCACGAAATTAGTGAATTTAAAGAATTAATATGAAGTACACTTCACTAAAGCTCTCCGTGGCCATTTCAATTGTCGTCGAGAATCCAAACCGATTACACGACATTTGAAAAATGGCAAAAGGAGGGAAAACTCATAAGGTGGGGTTGAGATGGGGAGTTGATGTCCGAGTGAATCGAGGTCACGATAGCTCAGGTGGTAGAGTAGCGGCGTATCAAGCCGAAGGTCGTGGGTTCGAATCCCTCTCGTGCCATTAACTTTTCTTCATCTCAACTAAAAACCTTAATTAATTGTAATTTATAAACATTGTTTAGCTTTAACAAATATATGTAGGATGTGAAAAAATGAATTTATACAATGCTAGAAATTTTAGATAAAAAATAAATAAATAAAATGAATTTATACAATGCTTGAAAATTTTAGATTAAAAAAAATGAATTTATACAATGCTAGAAAATATTAGATAAAAAAGAATTTATACAATGCTAGACAATTTTAGATTAAAAAAATGAATTTATACAATGCTAGAAAATAATAGATAAAAAAGAATTTATACAATGCTAGAAAATTTTAGATTAAAAAAATGAATTTATACAATGTTGAGAAATATTAGAAAAAAAAAGAATTTATACAATGCTAGAAAATTTTAGATTAAAAAAATGAATTTATACAATGCCTGAAAGTTTTAGATTAAAAAAATGAATTTACACAATGCCTGAAAATTTTAGATTAAAAAAATGAATTTATACAATGCTAGAATTTTTTTAGGTTCAATCAAAGTATTCCAGCATTGTATAAATTCATTTTTTAATCTAACATTTTCTAGCATTGCATAAATTCATTTTTTCAAATCTAAAATTTTGTAGCATAGCATAATTCATTTTTTCACATCCTACATGTATTTGTAAAATTCAAACAATGTTTATAAATTCCAGGCCCTGAACATGATCTCAATAAAGATCGAAACGTTGGCGCTATGAAGAAAATATTTTTCTAAAAACTTACGTCACACCAGACCGCATCTCACGATCTCCGAATAAACAAAATAAAAAACGAACATATAAATATGTTATGTATATACATAAAAGTTCACAAACTTCAAGTCTTCTTATTCTTCCATTGGGACCTGACGGCAGTAACAGCACAATCTATTATTTTTGACTACTGGGAATAGGTAAAAATGTCACGTTTCTTAAGTAATAACCCGTTTTATTCTTGAAAAGTTTATATTTCTACTATGTCGAATAATACTCGTTAGTATTTTTAAAATAAAAACTAAAAAAATGATAAGGTGCTTATAAATAAAAATTTTCCTATGATTCATATTTGACAGTATATTGTGTATCAATTGAATAGTTTTGATTTTGTAACATTTAAACAGAGTTCTGCTAAAAGTCGAAGCATTAAAGATAGCCTGCAGTTAGAAAGTTCAAGTGCCGGGAATAGTTTTATAGCTACAAACTGTTAGTAAAATAATAATTCTGTCAGTTTAAAAATAACTTTCTTTACTAATTCTTAACTAATTCTACGTTCGTTGACTTTGAAGTAAGGGAGATATCTGAAAATCAATGGCACTTTAAGCCTTATTTCAACGAATTGTGCTCGTGTTCAGCATCTGTAAATAATTTAAAACCTAGATTCATCGGGTCATCAGTTATAGTTTGCGAAATATCTCTAAACAATCGGTTTCTATCTATTTTTATATTTTGTGTACAATTTTACTGAAGATAAAGTTTGAGTGTGTTTTTTATAACTAAAACAAATAACTAAACCTGGATGAGAAACCGAATCGGTCTGACAGAAGAAACCTACATGAGCAGAACAACATCGGAAGCAACCAAAAAAAAGAGAATCTGGCAGATTGGTCATCAGCCCAGCTGGTCGCTATTTACAATCCCATGACATTGCAGCCAACGATTTTCCTACGGTTCAAGACGTGCTAATCATGAAGACATGATGAGAGGCACGTTTGCTAATGTCCGTATTCGTAATGAAATGTTACCTGGGCTAGAAGGTGTTTTACGCGCTGTATACCGACCCAGCCTGACCTATCTATATATGATGCTGCAATGCAATATTTAGATTACTAACTTACTTTAAGCTTCCATTACTAATCAAAGTTTTTTCATGGCTTTTTTTTAATTGACGAAGAAGTTGAACAGTTATACGATATTTATCAACTAAATCTTGTAAAGTGGTTTAGTTCTCTTCATCCAACCAGCGAGTTAATTTATCAGTAGCATGGTTTTCCGAATGAAGAAAAGAAAAAAACTATTTCATAACTAGATACATTATAAAGCTTTCCACTAGATTTTTTTCTGTTAATGATATTAGTATGAGCGGGTTAGTTATCTGTTTCAGATGAGAAATAAATAAAGTACATCACAGATATTAAAGAATTGTTTAAAACGTTTTTTTAAGAGTAGGTAGATGAACTAAAATGGAAATTACTTCAACATATGCAATACTTAAATCAGTTTTTTGCTATAGAAACGTTTTTGTCCTAATTCACTTTAAGCGCATGCAGGTTTCAACGATTTGAACATAGAACATTTTCAATAATTAAAAGGTTTCATATATTACAATTAATTAAGGTTTTTAGTTGAGATAAAAAAGTCAATGGCACGAGCGGGATTCGAACCCACGATCTTCTTTTTGAATTTTCCCTCCTTTTTGCCATTTTTTCAAATGTAGTGTAATAAGGATTCGATTCTCGGCGACAAATGAAATGGCCACCGAGAGCTTTAGTAAAGTATACTTCATTTTAATTCATTAAATTCACTAATTTCGTGGTCCGTTTGACCAATTAATGTCTTTCAATTAATTAAGGTTTTTGAGATAAAAAGGTGGGGTTGAGATGGGAAGTTAGGGTCCGAGTGGATCGAGGTCACGATAGCTCAAGTGGTAGAGCAGCGGCGTATCTAGCCGAAGATCGTGAGTTCGAATCCGGCTCGTGGCACTGACTTTTTTATCTCAACTAAAAACTTTAATTAACTGTAATATATTAATTGGTCAAGTGGACCACGAAATTAGTGAATTTAATGGTTTCATATTTGTTTAGTAGTTATAATTGACGGTATTCATTACTTCAATTAATTTCACTTTTACCTAAGGACTTGTTTGAGATAAAAACGTTTCAGAAGCGTGATTCGAACCCACGAATTTCGGCTCAATATGCGGCTGCTCTAACCACTTGAGATATTAGGGGTATTCACAATCTTTGTCTTAACCCAGTTAACTCTGTTAGGTCGTTTCCGATCGGGAAAATGATAACGTAGACTTGTAAGAATCTCCTAGCTAACATTGCTCGATCTAACATGCCAGGGCCAATGTTAAATGTTAAGTCGAAGATGTAGTCAAATTGTTAGCCGTACCTATGTCCGGTAACCAACATGACAGCCATGAACAGTATCGTTTACGTTATTTAAAAACGCATTAATTAAATCAGACCAATACATTTTTTTGTTAATTTCTGACCTCTCGTTATACTCTCATTCAGAAAAGATACATCCTCTATCCTATATAGTTGAAGGCTGTTAGACGTTATGATGCAAGTTAGGCATGTCGGCACGGGTGGAAGCGTGTCATTTGTTAGTATTTTTCGAGTGCATAGGTAGCATTTTGAATGAAAAAGATGATAAATTTTCCGTTTTTTTCTAACTTCTGGCATCTTACAATTTAACACAAAGCAAAACCCTAATAAACAACAACAAGCCTTGAAGGACTGTTATAGCTATATTTTGGTTCTACCAGTCGCCACTCGCAGCATTGCGGAAAAATTAACATTTAACATGCTAAGAAAAGAAGGACGCGTTCACGATTGTACTGGACATGTCAATATTCGAGTTAACACGAGTTAACATCTAGCAAACATCGCGAATACCCCTGTTGTGACTTCTTTTCATCTCAACCAAGACCTAAATATAATCTATAATGTACGTCCAAATCGGTTGCGGTAGCATATTGCATTTTCATAGGTGTTATTATGGACGTTAACAATTAAACCTTTTCCAGTAACTCTCCATTTTCGAGATACGTGGGTATCACATTGAAATCGAGACATTCAGTATATGATAAGGTTTCCAAAAAATGACAAAAACCCTGTGAAACATGCTTTCACAGTAAGGAATACAACATTGGAATGTAGCATCTCTGTAAACAAAATACTAGAAAAAAATTGTAATGACTATTTTCAGAACCCTTGCGAAATGTTGAATAACAGTTCTCATATTAATTGAAAAAAAAAAATTTAATTATTATATAGGGCTTGATAAAGATGAAGATTATTATACTATGACAGATAAGACACGATTTATTATAACTTTCACTTGCATTTGAATCCCCTGTTTCTATTGAGGTGAAAGCGAGGATTTGGTAGATCTGTAATTTTTGGAAAAAAATCAAATTAGCATTGTTAGTTGCAACCGTACCGATGCCGAGTAATTTTCCACCACAGATTAACGGTATTCCTCTATCCTTCCATTGGAAATCCTCCGCAGTGCAAACAGCGCAAATTATATCTTGAAATTCGAAGGAGAAATGATCACTTAATTCCTCAGAACGCCAGAATTTGCTTAAGCAATCACTTGATTTGAGGAACTGAATACGTGCCTTCTGCAAAGTCTTGGAGTGGGTATCCTCTGTCGTACCGTTTGCTTTAGACGTCTTGTCTCCCCATCCGTAAGTGGCGCAGAAAGAACTACCGCCTTCATCGTAGTCCTGATTGCCGAAATATTTGTAAAGGTGATGAATATATTTGGGTTCCGATATTGAATAAGACACGAATCCCAAAAAGAAGCTGTTGTGAAAAGGCGATCGTAACTCGATGTAGCCTAGGTTGTTTGTCCAGGTGTTATATTCTTTAAAAACGAAGCACCGAGGATCACGGTAAAGTTTATATATGAACCTGGTATTAATGAAACGCAAGTTTTCCAAGTCGATCGATCCCGCTATAACTTTGTACAACTCCGGATGAAACATGGGATTTTCCTTCGAGCCGCCTGGAATGTTTATAACGCAACTACAGCTCGTTATCAATTTTTTTAAAGTGATAAGATTCGCTACGCACAAATGCTCGTTGTCACTTATCCTTTGAACGCTGGCCACAAATCTCGCTTCACTGTTTGTCGGTAAACTCCTAGGAACCGCAAAACGCTTTCTGCGATCCAACGCGGAATAAATTGTATTTTTTTCCAATTTAAACGTACCATTCAAAGTATTACGGTCTTGACGCATTTCTTCCGCTTCCGACATAGGACTACAAACAATGAAAAAATAAAAGTACAACAGCAATAGATACATTTTGATATTTTTAAGTTATTAGTTTGTGATGTCAAAATATACAACACATGTTATTTGCCATCAACTTTAAATCGTTTGCGTAGCACGTGTACAGAAAAAATTATCTCTATCAATGTGTGCATTCAATCAATTTTTTCTTGTTTTTATAATATAATTACCAAAGTATTTTAACCTTTTGTAACAAGTATTATCTAAACAACTATTACAAATATGTTCGTGCCTGTGTTTCTTTTATTCCATTTAAAACACTGAGACTATAGACTGCACTCCACCCGGAAGATTGTGAGGCGAGCAGAATTCAAGGTCAATGTCGTCTTAAACGTTTAAGTGGTGGTTTTTCAACTTGGACTGTGTAGATAGGGGTTGGGTAGAAGGGTAAATCTTTCGACCAGATGTGTACGTTGGCAATGGATGTCGATGTCGTTGAGGTTAGTTGAGTAGCTTTGACAATTCACCTGAGTGCTTTTGATTTGAATGATTGATTGAATGCGCGGGATATTGAATACCTTAACGGAACACAACAAGTCCACTTCGAATGTCCATGGTCGCCAAAATCTCGTGTACGTATATAATTAATTGAATTTTGATTTGAGTCACGATAGTTGTCCATGCCTTTAGTTAAGTTGTTGTGCTTAAGTCTTATTTATTGATTGTATAGGTATTCTAAGTCAATATGCTGTCTTGGTATAGGTCTAAGTATGTCCAGTGAAAGGCAAGACTATTTTTTCCTTACAGTAGTAGAGAGTAGTACAGAGTACATTTTTCTCATTCAATTTGGCTCTGCCATATTTGCATTATTTGCTTGAAAAGTTCAAAGTGTCCTTGTTGTTGGTTAGATTGGGGTGTCACCCGCGTAGATGGTAATGATGTTATTTCATGTATAGGAAATTCAAAAGAATAATTGCTAAAAGGAATGAAGAATGCTCCTTTTTGGAACGTCGGCTTGTAGTAATAACTTAGCATTCGTTGCCCTAACTTGGGAATTGCCAAGATAGGATAAAAATGAGTGGGGAGGAAAGGTTAAAATCCAGGAAAATCTAAATTAAGGATCCAGGAACAATAGGTATCAGATCCTATCAAAGGCCTAAGCTACACATAAAGCAATAGCATTCGTTCTCTATAGCCTAGGAAATACTGCCAATGACCTACCTTGCTTGATCATGAAATGATGAAGACGGATACCGAATTTATAATTTTAAAAAAGATTTTGTGTAAATCTAGAATGATTATTAAACGAAATAATTAATTATTCGAGGATTTTCGACCTCACAAAAAAAGGTGATGGGTATGTAAAAACTGTAAATTTTATAGGAACTCTTGTGAGCTTTAGGAACATGAATGATTATAGGATATTTATACTAGAGAGGAGCGAAGATAGAATGGCATTATTATTGTAGTTAAAAGTACTATAACCCTTTGAGAAAGGTTTCAAAGAATAGTTCAGATAATTAGGTCATATACGTGGATTTTCCGTACGTAATAGTTAACTTTAAAAGAATGGAAAGGTTTAAGGAAGAAATGAGGAGGATGTGGAATAACAAAAGCTATATTTTACTTGAGCAAATTTATCTGAATAGGTAAAGGTGCTATGTAAATGAATTGCTTTGATTTACCTTTTTGCTTCTGGACGAACGTCCATCATCTAGCCTGCTTGGCATATTAATGCTAAGATCTAACAGCAATGCCCCGGTGATTTACACTGATTTCTTTACTAGCCATCAAAAATAAATTTTCTACAAATCCCAGAATACAAGAGGTAGCTCTAGAAGATCGCACAAGTTTCCTTTTTGTGGATCCCATATTACTGTGGTATAAGAGGCAAGAAAAGCCGACCTAGCAACGAAATGTGCAGCATCGACGGGTATTTCCGTGTTGGACGTGCTACGCAAAGATTTTGCAGTTTTTATGAATGGAAAAAATTGGGACATCTGACATTTTGAATGGCAAAACATCGAGGGAGAATTTAACTAATTAACTAAACTAAATTAACTCAGAGAAATTAAAGGAGATGTGAAACAATGGGGTACGGCAATGCAAATAATGGGGAAAGAGGAAAGTGTATTGGGAATTTATTCCTATTTGAGTTCCTTACCGAAACTGGACTGATAATAAATTTTGACATACAACGAGTAGTAGAATGAGAAGGCTTTGAGTTCGGGACGGTGAGGGCTGATCCTGTCGATCTTCTTGCCACTCCTTACTCATCTCATTACCTCATATAGAATCAAGGCAGTTTTCGACCCATCGTGGTTGTATACCTTTAAAAAAACATGTGTTCCTGTCACGTGATAGAATTAACAATCTTTACGTGAATATTTGTTTATTTTCGCTTTGCATTACTTTTTTATTTTTCAATCGTTTAGGAGAAGCAGGAGAAAAGCGTAGAGACCAGTTTCGTCCTAGCAATGGTGAGTTCACACGAAAAATCTTCTTTATTTCGCAAGAAGCGCATCGTGGCAGCCCAATTGGAGAAAACCAATTTTACAGCGATATACGTTGCTAGCGTTCAAAGGATAAGTAAAAAAGAGCACTTGTGCATGGCGACTCTTATTACGTTGAGAACGCTTATATCGAGCTTTAGTTGCTTCATACATATTCGAAGAAAAAGTAAAGAGGTTCCTATTTGCGCACCGCAGTTATACATGGTCGTGGCAGGAACATCAGACTTAGCAGTGGCAAAGATGAGTGACTCCAGAGTGGTTTCTCAATTTTATCGTGATTCAATATGCCGTTATTCTCCTGAAATGAAAACATGGAATAAAACCGGGACTACATCGACCTGCAATGGCCATTCGAGGAAAGCAAGTTTTTAAATGTCGTGCACTTTCCGAAATCACAGATCAAGTACGATGTGCTGTACAACGCACTTTATGAGAACGAACATTTTGCAGAGGGCGGGAATAAATCCTGTACCACCTACGGCTGGGGAGCAAGGAGGTACAACCTAAGTATTTCAGCAGAAACGAAATCCTCCTCAATTATTGGCAAAATGAATGTTCAATTTTTCTCATACAGCAAATGTTTCCAGAGACTTTATAAAAAGTTGTTAAATTCCACTTTTGAAATGACGAACATGTTATGTGTTAGTGGTGTTAAAAAGAAAAAAGTATAGAAAGGGGTGTTGTGCAGTAAAGATCAAGGAGCACCGTTGATATGCGATGATACATTAATCGCGATCGGGACGCCGGTAATACGTTGTGGTTACAAAGTTAAACTTAGCTTCTTTCAAAAATTAAACATCACACAAATGCTTGACTTCTCAACACTGGAAAAAGTAATAATCGGAAAAGCGAATAAACATAACATGCCTATTTTCTCCTCACGTTGCTAATTTTCTTCATCCTTAACAAGAACTCTTCGATTATGTAAAATTAAAAATTTCGATGAACGCACAAAAATCCCAATTTATCATTGCCATATGTTTAATTTATTTTAATATACCTGTTTATACCCAATTTTATAACGATAACAAAAGCAACTGGTATTAATCACGTTACTGATTATAATTGAGAGTACATTCACGGAGATAGATATTCCAATCTGTGTAGCTGTTAAATAGTGTCGTAGGATCATGAACAACATTAGAGCCATTTACTATAAAATATTAATTATTCTTGTTATGTAAGGTCTTGGTTGAAATGAAAAAAATTATTGTCACGAGCGGGATTCGAACCCACACCTTTGGCTCAATACGCCGCTGCTCTAACCACTTGATCTATCGAAACTTCGATCCACTTAGACACCATCTCTTCGAATCTCGCTTTTTCATTTCAACCAAGAACTTACATAAAAAGAATAAGAATTGAAAGAATTAATTTGGTCAATCAGACCACTAAACATAATGGATTTACTGTAGAATATTAATCTGAATCTACAAAATTGGTCGTTTGATTAGGGAATCATAAAATTTTACTTGGTTAATCTTGCTAAAAAGTTTGGTTTACCTACTATTGCTATTTCGTTCTGTGATGCACTGTAAAATAAATACCGATGTAAGGTTTTCGAAAATGGTTACCAGCACTAATCCTGCGCAAATTTTTCCGGACCCCGCTGATCTGATGGATTAGCATACCGTTCGTGCCTTGAATGTGCGAGGTAGTTAGGTTTTCTTTCATTGATTTTCTTTTCTCTCTTTTAAATATTAGAGTGGTATCATTCTCACCTGGATGAAAATGTCATACGAAGTTTGGGGACACGGTCACTAGTTTAGAGGACAAAACCGGTGTATGTATCCGATTTGTAATTGAAAGTGACACTTCTTGGCTTCGTATATGTTTACGTCAAATTAACCATTTTTATCTTCAAATGAACCCGTTTAACTTCAAATTAACTTTTTTATTTGAACTTCTTTTAACTCCTAATTAAATTTTTAATTAAAAATTACTCTTTTATAACTTCATATATACTTTCTTTGTTTCAAATGGACCCTGAAAAGGTAGTCCGATACTGTTATGGAGCGAGGCCCCTCCCTACCAGAAGCAGTATAATTTTGAGTAGAGTGAAAAATGTCGACGTAGCCTTGTAGCGACAAGCTTGTGTAAACATGTGTCAGACAGCAAATTAACAATTTGAATCCAGCCTAAGAACACGACACTAAGCCTAATTTCCAGAAGGGGGGGGGCAGCGACTTCCCCGAGGTCGTCTGGCCTGATGACGCTTCGCTACCCATCGTAACCCCGTGGCTAGATGTGCTGACACAAAGCTATTTAAAAAAAAGTAGATTAAACATTCAAAATGCGTTTGATAATCTTTGTCGCTTCAACCGATGGTTCAATTTACCTGCTACTAATATTAACACATAGTAAAGAAAGCATGTGTCTTTATATGATAGAATTAAGAGTCTTTACATACAAATATGTGTTCATTTTGGTTTTGCATTTCTTTTTTCATCGTTTTCAATCTGACGCAATCATGAGAAAAGGGTACAGACCATTTTACATCGAGTGATGATGGTCTGGGGATATATATTGGGAAATTACGACAGGTCTTCCTTGTTTCGCAAAAAGTGGAGCCAAATTGGTCAAAAACAATTTTAGAGCGATTTACGTCGCTAGCGTTCAGAGGATAAGTAACAAAGAGCACTTGTGCATGGCGACTCTTATTACATTGAGAACGCTTATATCGAGCTGTAGTTGCTTCATTTAAATTCGAGGAAAGGACAGAGAAATTCCCATTTTCAAACAGTCGTGGCAGGGACGAAAGTCTTGTAAAAGGCAAATGTCGGTGATGTGATACGGGAGTCGTGTCTAAGTTTTACATCCAATATGCCGCTATTCTCCTGAAATGAAAACATAGACAAACAGCCGCGGTTATTTCAAACTGCAATGGCCATTGGAGGTAAGCAAGTTTTAAATGTCGTGCACTTTCCGAAATCACAGAACGAGTACGATATGCTGTACGAAGTTGTATGAGAGCGCAGATTTTGCAGAAAGCGAGAGTAAATCATGTACCACCTATGGCTGGGGAGCAAGGAGGTACAACCTAAGCATTTGAGTAGAAACGAAATACCCCGAACCAAAACTTTTCAAGTGCATTGTGCAACCTGCAAAGACGCTCTACATCGTGTTATCAGTTCCAGTCAACACTCTGCAGTTATAGCGCGTTATCGAGTCTTTGCATTCAGTGACAAAACTAAGCGAGACAAAAGACTAGTGGTACTTGATTAAAGTAATTGCTCATGCTAATCAGAAACATCCTCTCTTAGTGGTCAACTACACCGAATTTTTTGGATGGATAGAAATAGCGGGTCAATTTTGGATACAAAAAAGATGAGCATTACCAAAACTTCTATAATAAAAGTTACCACAAGAAAACTTTAGTGTATTGGCGTATAGAAATGATATTTTTCCTTTTTTCTTGTACTCCAGAAAAGTGTATCGGAGGAAGATTTACATAATTTGAGCATAGAAATGCGGAAAAAGCCAACCCTTTATCAAAGGAGAAGGAAAAAGGATATTACCGCCATATTTGTAACATGATAAATATAAGTGTGTGGAGATTAGTGACCGTTAGTCGATGATTATTCGGAAATCGTGAGATGCGGTCTGGTGTGACGTAGGTTTCAGAAAAACGTTTTTTTATCGTGCCAACGTTTCGATCTTTATTGAGATCATCTTCAGAGCTCAAAGAGTTTGTTTCCTGCGTAATTCTGCCATTCTTGCGTGTGCCATTCATCTCACAATTTCCGAATAATCATTGATAAATACAAGTTTCATTAGAGTTTACTAGTGTTGGAATGAACTTATCTTTTTCATTCACAAGATTTCTAACTTTTCTAAACCTCAACTTATTTAAATTTAACCTTCATGGCACTTACAAGGTGTTGTATTTTTTGAAAATTGAAAATTATTTATAGCTTACACAAACATTTTTCAAACCCAGAAACCAATCAGTTTTGTGCATTTTTCAGTAAACTTCAATTATATTATTTTTTTTAAATGTTTTCTGTATTATTACGTTATATTATTTTTGTTTTTGTGTTTAATTTTCGTTTGCATTTTATATTGTTTTTTCTTCATAAATGTATTGCTGAATGAAGAGTAAAAATGAATTCTAAATGCAATGAAATTTTCCTTTATTTTGTCGCTTTCGATTCAAGAAGCATTATAAAGGGGACCGCGGTAGCCGAGTGGTTAGCATGAGAGACTCTCACGCCGCGGTCGTGGGTTCGATTCCCAGCGTTGCCCCTGGCCCTTTTTTCCCAATAACCCCCCAAATTTGAACACACATATACGAATTTGTCACATGGCTAATATGCATAGTTCATAACGCCAAAAAAAAAAAAAAGCATAAAATCGGTTAGTTATATTAACATATGCTAATGAAATCATGTGTTTATTTCACATGATAGAAAAAAAAACTTTGC
Source organism: Cimex lectularius (assembly GCF_000648675.2). NCBI lineage: Eukaryota > Metazoa > Arthropoda > Insecta > Hemiptera > Cimicidae > Cimex > Cimex lectularius. The sequence goes on along the minus strand of NW_019392825.1, from coordinate 204,449 downwards.
ATAAAAATATGTATTTATTGCGGTTTTGCATTTCTTTGTTCATCGTTTTCACTCCTCTGTCAGAAGCAGGAGAGAAGCTTAGCGACCAATTTACTTCCGATGATGAGTTTATATTGAGAAACTACGCCAGTTCTTCGTTGTTTCGTAAGAAGCGGATCATAGGAGCCAGATTAGTGAAGACCAATTTTAAAGCGATTTACGTTGCTAGCGTTCAGAGGATAAGTAACAAAGAGCACTTGTGCATGGCGACTCTTATTACGTTGAGAACGCTTATATCGAGCTGTAGTTGCTTCATACATATTCCAGGAAAAAGTAAAGAGATTCCTATTTTCGCACCGCAGTTATACATGGTCGTGGCAGGAATTTCAAACTTAGCCGAGGCAAAGATGAGTGACACCAGAGTGGTTTCTCAATTTTACCGTGATCCAATATGCCGTTATTCTTCTGAAATGAAAATATGGATAAACAACCGCGGCTACATCGAGCTGCAATGGCCATTCGAGGAAAGCAAGTTTTTAAATGTCGTGCACTTTCCGAAATCACAGATCAAGTACGATGTGCTGTACAACGCACTTTATGAGAACGAACATTTTGCAGAGGGCGGGAATAAATCCTGTACCACCTACGGCTGGGGAGCAAGGAGGTACAACCTAAGTATTTCCGCAGAAACGAAATCCTCCTCAATTATTGGCAAAATGAATGTTCAATTTCTCTCATACAGCAAATGTTTGAACAGATTTTATGCAAAGTCGTTAAATTCCACTTTTGAAAATATGAACATGTTTTGCGCCAGTGGTGTTAGAAGGAAACAGTTACAGAAAGGGTTGTTGTGTAGTAAAGATCAAGGAGCACCGTTGATATGCAATAATACATTAATCGCCATCGGGACGCCGATAACACGATGCGGTTATAATTCTCAATTTAGTTTCTTTCAGAAATTAAATATCACACAAATGCTCGATTTCTCAACATTGGAAAAAGTGATCATTGGAAAAGGGAGTAAACATAAACTGTCAATTTTACTTGTTACGTTACCAATTTTCTTCATCATTTACAAGCACTTTCTTATTTTATAAATTTAAAACTTGTGTTGAACATAAAAATACAATTTCCAATGCCGTATGTTTAATTTTTTATTGTAACATATCAAAAAACAGCTGATCCGCCATCTAGTAAATACGCGTATTTTGTGCTCCACTTTCATTGAGTTATGACTCGACCTAAAATTGGTGGCTAGTTGATTTTTCTTTCCTTCTGAGTCAGTGAGTATATTATTACTTGTGTGCGGAATCTGGAGGACGAAGGATTGTAGCGGAGCTTGCGCCTACTGCTACTCAACAAGGCTAGAGTTCGCAATCAGGCAAGGTCCAATCCGTTAATCTGCCAACCCATTTTTTTTATTTATTTAATTTAATTATAAAGGCATACAACCACGATGGGTCAAAACTGCCTTGACGATGAATTAATCGATGAGAGAAGAAAACAGAGCGATAGGCCAGGAGGGCAGGGACATCAAGAGCGGGCGCACCCCCACAGCGATCACCACCGATCGTGAGATGCGGTCTGGTCTGACGTAGTTTTTAGAAAAACATTTGCTTTATCGTGCCAACGTTTCGATCTTTATTGAGATCATCTTCAGGGCCTGGAATTTATAAACATTGTTTCAATTTTACAAATATATGAGGAAGGGGAAAAAATGAATTATACAAGGCTAGAAATTATAGATAAAAAATCAATAAATATATAAAATGAATTTATACAATGCTAAAAAAATTTAAATTAAAGAAAAATCTAATATTTTCTATGTATAGATGTATTTTGTATAAATTCGTTTTTTTATCTAAAATTTTCTAGCATTGTATAAACGATTTTTTTTTAATCTAAAATGTCTAGCATTTTATAAATTCTTTTTTTCACAAACATTGTTTACATTTAACAAATACATTTAGGATGTGGAAAAGTGAATTTATACAATGCAAAATATATTTTTTTATTCAATCAAAGTATTTTAATCAAAGCATTTATTATATTTTGCATTGTATAAATTCACTTTTCCAAATCCTAAATGTATTTGTTAAATTTAAACAACGTTTATAAATCCCAGGCCCTAAAGATGATCTCAATAAAGATCGAAACGTTGCCAAGATAAAGAAAATGTTTTTCTAAAATCTACGTCACACCAGACCGCTTCTCTCGATATCCGAATAATCATTGACTAATGGTCACTAAACACCACACACAAGTAATAGTAAAAGTGAAAATGTGAGAAAGAGTAGTAATTAATTTTACTTAATTTTACAAATACATGTAGGATGTGAAAAAATGAAATTGTACAATGCTAGAACTTGTAGATTTAAAACAAAAATAAAGTAAAATAAAAATTTGTACAATGCTAGAAAATTTTAGATTAAAAAAATACAATGCTAGAAAATTTTAGATTAAAAAAATGAATTTATACAATGCTTTTTTATCTAAAATTGTCTAGCATTGTAAATTATTTTTTTTAATCTAAAATTTTCTAGCATTGTATAAATTCATTTTATTTATTTTTTTAAATCTAAAATTTTCTAGTATTGTATAAATTCATTTTTTCACATCCTACATGTATTTATAAAATTTAAATAATGTTTATAAATACCAGGCGCTGAAGATGATCTTAATAAAGATCGAAACGTTGGCTCGATAAAGAAAATGTTTTTCTAAAANTAAATCCTGTACCACCTACGGCTGGGGAGCAAGGAGGTACAACCTAAGTATTTCCGCAGAAACGAAATCCTCCTCAATTATTGGCAAAATGAATGTTCAATTTCTCTCATACAGCAAATGTTTGAACAGATTTTATGCAAAGTCGTTAAATTCCACTTTTGAAAATATGAACATGTTTTGCGCCAGTGGTGTTAGAAGGAAACAGTTACAGAAAGGGTTGTTGTGTAGTAAAGATCAAGGAGCACCGTTGATATGCAATAATACATTAATCGCCATCGGGACGCCGATAACACGATGCGGTTATAATTCTCAATTTAGTTTCTTTCAGAAATTAAATATCACACAAATGCTCGATTTCTCAACATTGGAAAAAGTGATCATTGGAAAAGGGAGTAAACATAAACTGTCAATTTTACTTGTTACGTTACCAATTTTCTTCATCATTTACAAGCACTTTCTTATTTTATAAATTTAAAACTTGTGTTGAACATAAAAATACAATTTCCAATGCCGTATGTTTAATTTTTTATTGTAACATATCAAAAAACAGCTGATCCGCCATCTAGTAAATACGCGTATTTTGTGCTCCACTTTCATTGAGTTATGACTCGACCTAAAATTGGTGGCTAGTTGATTTTTCTTTCCTTCTGAGTCAGTGAGTATATTATTACTTGTGTGCGGAATCTGGAGGACGAAGGATTGTAGCGGAGCTTGCGCCTACTGCTACTCAACAAGGCTAGAGTTCGCAATCAGGCAAGGTCCAATCCGTTAATCTGCCAACCCATTTTTTTTATTTATTTAATTTAATTATAAAGGCATACAACCACGATGGGTCAAAACTGCCTTGACGATGAATTAATCGATGAGAGAAGAAAACAGAGCGATAGGCCAGGAGGGCAGGGACATCAAGAGCGGGCGCACCCCCACAGCGATCACCACCGATCGTGAGATGCGGTCTGGTCTGACGTAGTTTTTAGAAAAACATTTGCTTTATCGTGCCAACGTTTCGATCTTTATTGAGATCATCTTCAGGGCCTGGAATTTATAAACATTGTTTCAATTTTACAAATATATGAGGAAGGGGAAAAAATGAATTATACAAGGCTAGAAATTATAGATAAAAAATCAATAAATATATAAAATGAATTTATACAATGCTAAAAAAATTTAAATTAAAGAAAAATCTAATATTTTCTATGTATAGATGTATTTTGTATAAATTCGTTTTTTTATCTAAAATTTTCTAGCATTGTATAAACGATTTTTTTTTAATCTAAAATGTCTAGCATTTTATAAATTCTTTTTTTCACAAACATTGTTTACATTTAACAAATACATTTAGGATGTGGAAAAGTGAATTTATACAATGCAAAATATATTTTTTTATTCAATCAAAGTATTTTAATCAAAGCATTTATTATATTTTGCATTGTATAAATTCACTTTTCCAAATCCTAAATGTATTTGTTAAATTTAAACAACGTTTATAAATCCCAGGCCCTAAAGATGATCTCAATAAAGATCGAAACGTTGCCAAGATAAAGAAAATGTTTTTCTAAAATCTACGTCACACCAGACCGCTTCTCTCGATATCCGAATAATCATTGACTAATGGTCACTAAACACCACACACAAGTAATAGTAAAAGTGAAAATGTGAGAAAGAGTAATAATTAATTTTACTTAATTTTACAAATACATGTAGGATGTGAAAAAATGAAATTGTACAATGCTAGAACTTGTAGATTTAAAACAAAAATAAAGTAAAATAAAAATTTGTACAATGCTAGAAAATTTTAGATTAAAAAAATACAATGCTAGAAAATTTTAGATTAAAAAAATGAATTTATACAATGCTTTTTTATCTAAAATTGTCTAGCATTGTAAATTATTTTTTTTAATCTAAAATTTTCTAGCATTGTATAAATTCATTTTATTTATTTTTTTAAATCTAAAATTTTCTAGTATTGTATAAATTCATTTTTTCACATCCTACATGTATTTATAAAATTTAAATAATGTTTATAAATACCAGGCGCTGAAGATGATCTTAATAAAGATCGAAACGTTGGCTCGATAAAGAAAATGTTTTTCTAAAAACCTCCGTCAAACCAGACCGCATTTCACGATCTCCGAATAATCATTAAAACTAACCATTTTTTGTTGAAAATCTATTACAATAAAAAGTTATTTAAAATTGCATATAATATAAAAGATATTCTAGATAAATAATATAATCCGACTTTAATTACCTCGGTTTCTTTTATTTTTAAATTGGTATAAAAACCGTGAAGTTTGACTCTTACTTCAGAATACAACTTTTTTTATATTTCGGTATAAAAGCCCCACTGAGGATCGGCAGTAAGAGGAGAAAGGATCAAGGAGAAAGACGATAAAGAGCCATCCTTATGACCCTACAAGGTTGTATATAAAGAGGAAGAGGAATGATACGATCGTGCCACTTCGAGATTGACACGGACATAAACAGAGGTTCTGCAGGCGTGAAAGGCTATTACCCGTTTGAATCTAAGACGCCGAGAAAAAATATAAATCAGATATTATCTCCACTTTGACTTTCTCATCTGATTTCTATCCTGTTAAAGGTACCGGATTTTTATTGGAGAAAACTCTAAGGAAAAACCGTAAATAGACTTTCACTATTTTTCTATCGTTGCAAAAATCCTTGGCTAAAAACGATTTCTCGTAGATGATACTACGGAAGCTGATATTATTTACGGAAGCTTTTTTTTCTCAGTATTTAAATAGTTTAACTAGATTTTATTTATCCATTGTTTTTAAATATAAACTCTTTTTGGTTATAAAAAAGTTATAAAAAACTGACTTTATGGAAATTTTGATTCCAGCAGAATGAAGTTTGTCAGAATCCCTCGATGTTAAGTGAAATGTCTCTGGGATGGTAATAGTTGACATTAAAGAGGACGTTGACGGTGGCTGACACAGAGGTCTCATTTATAAACGTGGTATATTGGGTTAACTTAGAAATATCACACACTTCTAAGATGTATCCTGCAGATCATTTTATGCCAAGGCCGGGTGTTTTGCAATAGAAATTATGAATGGTGGAGTGAGTGTGTTGTTCAATCTTTTTAAAAAAATAGTTCCTACTCATTGTAAGTTGTTTTGAAGTTGTTTTGCAACATCCGGATTTCGAGTTTATAGCTCATCATCAGGTTGGCGGAGTTCTACAACCACGTCTCTCGAAATGAATTGCAAAAGTGAACCCGCCAATTCCCTGCCAACATGACGTTCCAATGAGAAGCTGGTTTTTTAATGCCGCTCAATTTTGAACATGCGAAAAGCGGGAATTATAACACATGTAAATATTAAATTAGTAAATATTTCAATTAATTAAGGTTTTTAGTTGAGATAAAAAGTCAGTGTCACAAGCGGGATTCGAACCCTCGACCTTCTGTTAAAAACGCGCTGCTCTACTTGAGCTATCGTGACCTCGATCCATTCGGGCACTAACTTCCCATCTCAACCCCACCTGGTAATTGGTCAAGCGGACCACTAAAACTAGTGAAATTACTAAATATGTAAGAAATTATTATTATTAAATTTTAAGGACGTTTTAATGGCTAAGGTCATTTTACGCCCTAACATCCAAACCTTCTATCTTAGGTTAGCTATATCCCTTCTGAGTGCTATAAAGCTCTGACTCCAAACAATCACTCAAACTAATTTATTCTATTGAAATTGAAATTATGTTTTGTTTCTTTTAGATGGTCTTTAAATTCCGTATCAAACAAAATTTCGGGATTTAAAGACCATTTAAAAGAAACAAAGCACAATATCAATTTCAATTTAAATACAACAGTGTTACGTAGGGAACTAGATTTGTTTGAGAAATTTGAAATTAAAAAATATAAAATTGTACATAATAAATAAAATTAGAAAAATAAATAATATAATAAATTTTGATCTACCTTCTATTTTAAAAAAGTTCATAAATAATATTAGAAGTACAAATAATAAAATTAATTAATTTAATTTTTATTAATTTTATCATTAATTTACTAATCTATTNTAGAAAATAAACAAAAAATAAAATAAAATAAATGAATAAATAAATAAACAAATAAAATAAATATATAAATAAGAATATATAATTTAAAAAGTAGTCACTAATTTATGATTAATTTCTTACAGTGTTTATTAATAAAATATTTACTTGTGTTATAATTCCCTCTTTTCGCACGTTCAAAATTGAGCAGCATTAAAAACCAGCGTCTCATTGGCCGGGTATCGGTGGGTTCACTTTTACAATTCATGTCGAGAGACGTGGTTGTAGATATCCGTCATACTGATGATGGGCTATAAGCTCAAAATCCGGATCGTTGAGAACAACTTCCTGGGAGTAGAATCTTTCTTTTCAAAAAGATGTTTTGCAATGCTGCGTGTTAGAACTTACACTATTTGCCATCCATTTAACGACATCTTCTTCTGACTTAGCACAGGTTTCAAATAGCACTGCATATATACGACCTTCTTGCAGAATTACTACTATAGCTAAGGAACTAATGGTATCGTTTATGAAGATGCTACATAGAGCAGGAGTGAAAATTTTGTTATCTCATGGTATTCAGAAAACCTTTTTTAAATAAATTACATGAATTTAAACAAAGTATCAAAAAGACTGATATATGATTCAAAATCGTAGAATATAGCTATTTATTTGTTTTATTTATTTATCATACAACAATTATACAACTTATCCGGAACTTATAATACACACAACCACCACCAAAAACGAAACAAAAAAATCAGCTTTTGTAAACGACAAAATGGGCCAGTACATGTTTTGTAATAAGGTTAAATAACTAATAAAATAGATAAATTACAAAATTGTCATATTTGCAAGTTTAATAGCTGTTTCCTTAATCAACACGAAAAATTTAATTCGCATAGATTGTAAAATAAATTGGTATACACAGAACAAACGACAGAAGGAAGTTTACTTTTTTTAACTTATGTATTAAATACACCCCATTACGGTTGTTGACAATAAAAATTGTCATGATCCATCAATAATGTCTTTCGCTTGTCCAAGAGTTAAGCGAAAACGCAAAACTTTAAAAATCTATCTTTGCCACTCCTAAAAAACTACCCATTTTTGAGTTGTGACATTTTTCTTTCATAAATTGGCTATCAGTAATATAATTTTGTTTGCTAAAACGATAATAGTGGTCAATGAACGACAGTGTGGTACTAATTTCTTTGTAATAGTAACAGACAATACACAAACCTAACAAACTAACATAAATATCAATGTAGTAAGTTTTACTAAGATTATATTTTACCCAAAGTAGTAATGTGCTTTCCTCTTGGAGCCAGGGCTAATTAGTTATTTAAAATACACAATTAATTATTGAAATAAAGGTTTTATTGATTATTAAATAGAGTGTAATTAAAACTTTCCAAAATCGTTGAAACTATAAAAATAAAAATTAAAAAGACAACACCGTTAAAAATATGAAAAACAATATTATAATTAAGAATGTTATTAAAATAAAAGAAATGAAACTAAAATAATTTAAGATCACTCCCGATCAAGGCATGGTCTTGAAAAAAGCGAATTCAATTCTTCCTGCCAAGCTTTCAACGTTTTTAAGGAAATCGTCATTCCTTTGAAATTAAATAAAATCTATCTATGACGAATTTTTACATATCTTCTGTAAGCATTCACTTGTATCGTACATCTTTCCTGTTTCCTTTCTTTTTTCTTTTCTGACAAAATCGACCTAATCATTATTTATTGGGGAATCAAAAACAATATTTCTACTGCAACAGCAAAAAGTGTTATCACAATTATCTATGCAATTTAATTTTGTATCTTTTTTCAAAAAGCGAGACATCCGCTTAGTCTTGTGTATAACAATTTTATTCTTGATGTAAGGACTCATCCATGATTTTATGTCCTGCCTTGGCCTTCCTTATGTTAATATTACTTTTGTACTTCTCAATTTCTGACAAACAATTTTGACATAATTCAAGTTTTTTCTTAAGATTACATATTTACAAATATTTTTAAGGTAAGGCCACTATTATTACTTAGTTTGTTCATATCATGAAGCACATCGACATTCCTAACAGAGATTATTTAATTGGGTTGCTTTCTGATTCATAATCAAGGCTTGCAAAAGTTGATCTCCATTTAAATCCTCTGGCAAAGTTTCATGTCCACATGTTTTTCATTTTTTTTTTTTAATGTAAATGTTTTCAATGTTGTGATTCTGACTATGCTCGAACACCCTTGTCTCGCAGCACGTACGGGATTGTCCTTCATTTCAAGATATCTGATTTGGCAAAGCTAGAATGAAATCAAAAACTACAATTTGTACATGTGACACGATGTACAACATTGCTTTTACATTTAGAACAGTTTTTATTCTCAATACTTAAAAAGCATCCGAACAGGCTCCACTTGTAGCCATCTTGGAAACTTTATTAGTTTAAGTCGAACCCAACGAGGGTAGAAAGTTAGTGAAAACCGGAAATAAAGAACTATAAAAAAAATCTCTCTCGACATGATAAGACTACATAATTGTTACGTTGGCCTGCAGGTTAAACAGTTTGTTTAAAATATTCACTGATTGAGAAGATTTCCAGGTCAATTTAAGGCTGATGTTGCTCGGGGTTGAAAAGAGTTAGAAGTTAAGTTATCAAAATGATTGAAAATAAACATCTCAATTTTTCTACTAGAAAAATGTTAATTAATGTTGTTTAATTATTTCTTCAAATAGTGTTAAATCGGATATATGTTGAGTTTAATATTGTATCCTTTGCGTTCATGATGTTCAAACGGTATCCTAACATTTTTTTATTAATGCCCCCCTCACAGTTGGGTTATATCAAGCGCTTTAATTTCTAAGATTTTCCTTTCACAAACTTTGATCCCCGTAATGGAAAAATATTGTACGATATTCATAGATATTTTGTTTTGACCAATTTTACCTCGAGCGTGGTTGACAAGTCATGTCATTTTTAAAAATAGACAAAGCATGAAAATCCACTATAGCATACCCTGAAAACCCCTTATCTTCATATCAATCAAAAATCGTTCTCCTGCGTGACCCTTCTGGAATTGACAAACGTTTTTTAACAAACATTCATTTCACAATAAATATGTTCAAGGCTGGATTTATATTACATAAACATTCGTTTTATTCGCAGGCGAGAGAGGAAAAGGCAAGAAAAATGTAAACACAAACCATTGATCATTTTCTTTTCATTACACTCTGTTTTCCAGCGCTGAGTTTTCCAGAACGACAGTGAGAGAAAGAGAGTGAGAGAGAGTTGTGAAATTGGGGGTAACAAATTAAAGAGAGGAATATAATTCAGTTTGGACAGCCCTGTTAGGGTAGATGCGACCGGCCAATTTAAGCATCAGCTAATGCCTGGTACCAATTGGTCAGACTGGAATTTATGAGTAGCTCCAGCGTAAATTTACCCTTAATTGCAATTAATTATGAGCTAGCATTACTTTATAGCTATTCTTCGTATTGAAATATTAAAAATTGCGTAGTATTAAGTGACAATTAATGATTAGTTGGAGAGAGATGCGTTCTTGTGAGATGTAGGTTTAGAAAGAAAATTGAAGAAATGTTTCAATCTTTAGAACACTGTTGACAGCGACACCCAACCGTGATACATCTACACAGAAAACACACGTTGAACCCTGAAGCTCATCTCAATAAAGATCGAAACGTTGGCACGATAAATAAAATATTTTTCTAAACCGGCATCACACAAGAACACATCTCATGATTCCCAGATAATCATTAATTAACGTGATATGCATTTTCGCAAGGAGGAATACTCTCGCCTGAATGCTGTGGAACCGGCTGTGGAATGTGGTAGTGGTCAAACTCATATGCAACTAAATGAAAGCGGAAACTACACCAAGGCTATGCAGATGACATTGTTATACTAGTCAAGGGAAAATTCGACTCAACATAAAAAGAGCTCACCCAAAGAGTACTAAACATGGTTGAACAATGGTGTTCAAAATGGGTACTTAAAGCAACCTCTCAAAACAACCCTAATTGCATTCACCAAGAAAAGAAATATAAAAATACAATGCTTACGTTTCTATAACGAAATGCTGCAACAAAAAAAATGAGGTTAAATATCTAGGAATAATCTTTGATAGGAAATTAACCTGAAACCCTCAGTTGCAACATACTATACCAAAAAGTAAAATATCCCTAATGACCCAAGAAGAACCCTAGGCAAATTTTGGGAATTCAAACCGAAAATGGTCTAATACACGGCAGTAATAAGACCCAGAATAACGTATGTATCATTAATCTGCTGGAAGAAAGTTCAACAAAAAGTAGCTACCTAAATATTAGGCAGCATACAAAGACTAGCAAACCCATGTATCACAAAAGCATTCCATGGAGATTTAACCTAACACACAAAAAAACTTAGGGAATCAAATTGTAGCAGCGACAGTCATGACATGATACTTCTTAGGAGAAGGATTGAGTCTATTGTACTGAAATAAGGAAGTAGTGCACGGAAGGCTGCAGTGCCTGGAGAGGACAAACCCCCGTTTCCTAGAATCCTTATTACCATACCATACCAAACCAAGATATTTAAAACTTTGGGCATTGTAACATTTCTTATCGTGACGAAGTATTTCGCTTCTCCTTTGAATTTTCTAGAAGATGAAACACAAAATATTAAAATTAAAACATGGTAAAACAATATTTCCTGTTAGCTGTGATTTAAATTTGCAAGCTTATTGGTTAAAAAAACACGATACTAAAGAATATTTTAACTGTCCGAGGGTTCGCAACAGCAGAGGTTATATCAAGCCTCGGGGTGCCGGTGTATTGTAAGTCGGGTTCGAATGCAGGGCCGCTGGATTCGAACCCGGGACCTTTACTTTACAGTGATGAACGCCGTGTCAACGACTAAACCGTTGCGGCCACCGACGGCCTCTGAAAACTGGTAAATAATATAAATTTTTGATGATCTATTAAAATGACTGAAATGATCGATTTCAATTTTGAATAAAAACTGCCGTGTTAACAGTGGTGGATCCAAGGGGGTTGTAAAAGAGGAATTACCCCCCCCCTCTGGAGCCAAGTGAGGATGTTATATGTAATATATCTTAGTTTAGCCTAAATTAAGAGAAAAGACTTTTATTTCAGGATTATAAACCTTGAACTTACCTCGATAAACCTTACCAAAATTAAATCAGTTTCCTCTTAACTTGTCAGGCTTTGGCTTTATTGTCTCCCGATTAGATACTTCGATCACTCGATTTGATATATCATGAAACCTGTATGTTGATGTTTGATTTTAAGTAGATTTCTTTCAAAAATGAAGCGCTGCCTGACCGGCGCATTTTTGATCGCATACCAATGAAATTTGGCAGGGTAGGTAAAGAGTCCTATAAGGACGGTTGGGATTGTTTTTCAGCCAAATCGACTGGGGGTCGCAGGCGATTAAAATAAAAAATTCAATCCAAATTTTAGCCATTTTTGCGTTTTCTCCCGCACAGCAGCTCGGTTTGTTGAAGTTCACTCCCTCCTAGTTCCGCCCCTCACTGTTAGATTTTGGCATTTTTGGTACGGTTTTTAAGCTTAATTCTTCTTGTCACTTTTAAGCCCAGTTTTGCTCAAATCCAAGCAGTATTTTAAAAGTTATTATAATTTGACAAAATCCCATTTTTACTCAGGACTTTTTCTCAAATACTGTACTTTCAAAATAATTTCTTTCGTTTAAATTTTAAAAGCTCAAATTAATTTCTTTTGTGTGGTGATTAGTGACCGTTAATCAATATTTGTTTAGAAATCGTGGCACGATAAAGAAAATTTTTTTCAGAAACCTACATCACACCAGACAGCATCTCACGATTTTTAATTTCTTTTTATAATTAAATGAAACCTTAGGCGTTTCTTAATTTTTGGTTACCAAATGTACCAAAATTTCTTTCATATTAACAGGGAAATCACGGTAAAAAGCAAAAGTCTTTAAAATTGTGTATATTATTAAAAAATACAGTGTGACCAGTGTCTTTTTCCGTAATTCTCATATTGTTACCAAAAGTAATATTGAAGTTACACGGGAAAATAATTAATTGAATAGCTTAAATAAAATTTCAAATTAGGTAGTTAACTAGGAAACTATTATTTTATATTGATTATTTTCAGTGGTCTAGGATAAAATGACCCGAATCTAATTTCGATGTGATAGCTTCTAAGTTGTCGATAAATTTTTTATATACGTTAATGTTGGTAACTAAAAACATCTACATTGCAGGCTATGACAGAAAAACATTTTGGAAACTGATAAAATTTATGTACCTTTTTGAAATTAAATTATTCAAACATTTATATTAATTGATTTTTTTCAGTTTTCCCTTTGAAGGAGGAGAAAGTATTGCGTTCGGACGAAAAACGATGGGTAGAATTTTCTTTCAATTTACACGTTTTTAGGTCCCCCGTGGAAAAAAAATCGAAATTCCACCATCACCCACAGATGAATAACCTGGTTCCGCCCTTGCGTGTAAAATTATTCTCATTTATGTACAATTCACAGAGGGTATACATTTAAATATTTTAGCTCGTTTTCCTAATCCACGATTACTTGAAATGCGTCGGAACATTATCTCGTAAATATTATTCTATTTCCAAGAGTATTGACTCGTACAAACTGTGATCATTTATCATTTATAATATTATTAAATATATTATCATTAAAATTACATTACTTTTTCCGAATTAGTCCAGTTTTTAATTTGGAAAAACATGTTTTTTTAAACAAATTCATAAAGATTCTCTATTTCAACCATCTTCCAATTTGCACAAGGTCTGATGTTATTTTTAATTATATATTAAAAACACAAAAAGTTCTTAGTTAGCAAGAAAATGAGAATTGAGGCGTGTTCAAGTTACCACATTTTCTGTATTAAAATAATACGACCGAGCAAAAAAGAAGAAAGAAGAAATATTAAGTTCGTAAAAAGTTACGTCAATAATTGCAGTAATTGTTTCAAAACGTTTTTCAAATTCATCTCAGAAGAAAAAACGGCTTTCATTTCTTTCGCTAACAGGAATGTTCCCGAATGTGTTGACGGGGAAAGAAAAGAGAAAAGAATGTAGGCGATACGCAGCCATTGTTTCTCCCAAAGTTTCTGTAGTGCTCTCAAAGGAAAGAGAAAAAAGATTAGGCGTTTGTAAACGGAAAAAATTCTTTGAGAACTCAGCAACTGTAGTCTTTTCTTCAGTGTAAAGTGGGTGAAAAGACAATATAGAAAAACGTTTCCCATTTTTCTGTCTTGTTACGATTTAAAACGTAGAAAAACGGTTTAGGTATTTACTAAAATGTAGAAGATACAATAATTTATTAGTTGATTTTGGAGAATTAAAGTCAATAAAGAACATTTAACAATTCAACAGTTGGTTGAACAAAGTAACTTCCACAATATCCACCGTACTTATATTGTACTGAAGGCACGATAGCTCAAGTGGTAGAGTAACGGCGTATCTAGCCGAAGGTCGTGGGTTCGAACCCCGCCCGTGACACTGATTTCTTTATATCAGCTAAAAACCTCAATTAATTGAAATTTATATTGTACCTGTATTCCTAGAAGAACTATTTGCGAACAGAGCGCAAAATCGACCTATTCTTTTTAACATTTTAATGTAGTTTTGACAAAAATCTTGAGTTTATCGCTTCTCGTTTGAAAAGAGTTAAGAAAATGGATCATCGTGGATCTCATTGTAAATTAAATTATTCCAGTTGAGTGCCTCATCCAGGCCGTTCCATATATATCTAATTAAAATAATCCTTATTCCCAAGAAAAGCCAGTTTTTAATTAAGACTTGCATGACTAATAAACTAAACTAAGAGAAAAAAATTATAACAAGGAAATCAACTTATTAAATTTTAAAATTTTCCATTCATATTTATACACCTATACATTTTGATTGTTATCGATCATTAAATTTTGTTAGCTCCGACGGTATAAATTTAATAAAACTAGTAGAGAAAGACATTCAGAAAGGATTAAATAAGAACACACATAAATCGCACAAAATAGTTTTTATTTTTATTATTTTTTTAAGGTTACTTGGGTCTTAAAACCATATTATGTTATCAAATTTTGATCTTATAATACAGGACTTGCTGATCAGAAACTTGTTGATTTATAATTGTTTATCTCAGCCTAGAAAAGTTTACAACAGTTCGTTACCTAAAACATTGTTGATTTTTTGTCATTTGACACTTTTCATTACATGTCTTTTATTATTGTATACAGACAAGAATTATAAAACACGATTAGTGCATTTCTTTACATCACATAGACAAACTCAAAACAAGACAAAAGAAGGAGATAAATTGATCATATAAATTTTATTTTAAAGTTTGTACATTTAAAATTAAAGCCGAGTAGGACCAAACTTCCGATTAGGACACTACTGACGACATGAGAAATCTAGAACAGCTTTCAGATGAACGCCTCCAGGATTCAGCAGGCTCGAATTTTACAAGTCTCCGAATAGGTGCAGGTCAAATGACCATTGGAACCAGGAAATCAAAAAAGCGTTAGTAACATGACAGCTACTTAGATTTGGGATTTACAGATGCTGACGAGATCAAAGTTCAGTGTGTGATTTGCGCGAAAGCCCTTCAATAGTTCAATGGTTCCAGTTAAATTGCGACCTCATTTTGAGGGTAGACCCAGAAATCGAGAGAACCAGACGGATTTTCTCATGAGGAAGAGTACTTTTGTATTCACGAAAATAGCCTACTTGACTTTGTTGAAACTGAGAACGGTTTGACCACATTCATGGCCTCGCAGTATCGTATCTCCAGCCATTGGGAAATAGTGCGTAAAGATTGCGAGACTTCTCCCCCTAGGTTTGTGGCACTAAGCATTTAAAAATTATAGCAAATTTTTGTTTTTATTATCCAGATTTTAAAAACTTGATCAGTTTTAACCTGTGAAATACAGGGTATCACTAATAGCAACTGTAAAATTTTAAATATAAACGTATACTGATTATTCAGAAATCGTGAGATGCGGTCTGGTGTGATGTAGGTTTCAGAAAAACATTTTATTTATCGTGCCAACGTTTCAATCTTTATTAAGATCATCTTCAGGGCCTGGGATTTACAAACATTGTTTACACTTAACAAATACATGTAGAATGTGGAAAAAAGTGAATTTATACAATGCAAAAAATATATTTTTTTTGTTCAATCAAATTATTTCTACTCACCCAATGTGTTTGTTTTCCGTGTAGATGTGTCATTCTTGTCTGTCGTGTTGAGAGTGCCAGATATTGCTGTTTTATGACTATATACGTTGGATTTTGAAGGGGTAGGGAAGAAAATCCGTATAAAAAGACATTTTTGTGTAAGGATTTTTTATATTTTTTATACTTTTCAACAATTTAGTTTTCCTTTTCCTATTTATCCCCGTCTATATAACCCTGAAAGAATAATCTGGCCTAATTATTACCAACGTTTTTTCCCCACGTCGGCTCTCTTCACCTCAAAAACGCCGACTCCTTATACAAAAATGTTTTCTGGTGATGATGGGCCAGGAGCCCGAACGTCCATGTAATTCATCATTTTTCAAATGTCGTGTAATCTATTTGAAAAATGGCAAAAAGTAGGGAAAATTCGAAAGGTAGGTTGAGATGGGAAGTTGGTGTCCGCGTGGATCGAAGTCACGATAGTTCAAGTGGTTATAGCTTCAGTGGCGTATTTAGCAGAAGGTCGTGGGTTCGAATCTCGCTCGTGACACTAACTTTTTTATCTCAACCAATACCTTACATAAAGATTAACTTATTTTATTTTTGATTAAGGAAGAAATGGGCAACCAACTTTCCGAGCTGAAAAGCGCATTGTATGTATAAAATGATTTCGGAGAGGAAAAACATTATAGAAGTCAGCCTGAACAATTCCTTCGACTGGTAATCAACCAACTGTCTTAAGAATCAGCTAAGATTGAGAGCGGCCATTAGATATGATCCTGTTTAGGGTAGTGGCCCAGGTGAGTCGTTATTATTTGAAAATCGAATAGCTAAATATTGTTATATTCCTGTGTGTTCAAGTCCTGTTGTTGTTACAACAGTGAACAGTTGAATATTTTTTACGAGGGTTCGCAACAGGAGACCGACAATCGTGGGGCTGGTGGTTTTCAAAAGGAGACCATTTGTAAGTATGTCGGGTTTGATGATTAAAAGAAGTTGGCCGGACCGGCAAGAAGTTATCACGTATCGAGAGCACTTTGGCCATCAAAGGATCTGATTAGTAGAAGAGTGGTCATCCTCACCCTATTAACAGGCCATGTGAGGTTGACCATAAAGAAACATGGTTTGGACCAAAGCGTTCGTATGTGTTCAGCATGTAGAGAAAAGTTGCTCGATGTGTCCCACCTAGTTGTAAGGTGTAGTTCCTTGGCTCCATATAAAAAGCGTGTAGGAATGCAACCCGATACGAGAATCGTGCTTGAGCAGTGCTTATCTGGGTCCCATGTTCCAATTTTTTCAATCAACTCTTAGGGTGCCGGTGTTTTTGAAAAAAAAAAACATTTTCAAGAATGTCGTTTTCGAATGCAAGGCCGCTGGATTCCAACCCCGCATCTTTACCTTACAGTGGTGAGTGAGCTTGTCAACGCTTAAACCGTTGCGGCCACCAACCTCGATCTTTTTTTAATGATGTTTTTGAGTTCAAACTGAACTTCAATATATTTTAGACCGAATATTTTATTTTTTATTTACTAATAGTTCAAATAAGTCAGAAATTATGCATTCTCTAGAAAAAGCAGATACAAATATTCATGAAATTGAAAGATGATAAAAAATCAATCTCAACTTGAATAATAATAATACGGCGAAAAAACCGAAATATGACTTTAAAAATTTTAAATAAAGCCCATGACATGATTATAGGAAAAGTATCCATGTATGGCAAATAAAATATTTTTATTGCTTAAAATGTGAGGTTTATGTTGTTTTTAGGTGGTTCAAATGAAAATCAATTTTCTATTCTTTTGTGTTTTTGGTAATATTACTTTGAATAATCACTTTAATAAGGTTTTTGTAAAAAATGCCTAACCTTATGAAATGGTGCTGTGTTATCGTACTTGGTTATGACAGAAAAAAAAACTCCTGGCCTTACTCATACAGGTTGTAAAAATGGGCGGTAAAGGTAGCCGTAAACGTTGGTCTTTTTTGATGGGCGGAGTATGACGAAAAGTGGTCTGGAGTAACGAGGGCGTTGTTAGCCATAGCGAATTCCAACAACGGCCTGGTACCGGTATGGTAATGAGTACCTATTGTTAGGGGAACATAGAGCGTTCCTGTTTATCCCGTCCGGATCTGGGAATATGCTCCTCTCATAGCAGGGGTCCGAATCATTAGCGTCCTTCTCCAAGCTGTAGGAAAAGTCGAACGCTTTTAGCGCGAACAAAACCAGGAAGGGGGAGCCACTTAGTCGATAAAGTACGCCGTGAACTTAGGTAAGCGCAGTTTTGAAACTCTTGAGTTTATTAGCGACCCTTCCCGGCCAGGTTATTTTCAAAATAGATGTGCTCAAAAGTTACGACATACTTTCTGCAGAAATCGCACACCACCATCTTCCGACCCGTGTTCCCTCATGCCTTTATAATTTCAAGACAGTAGCCCGATTTGTAAACGTCGTTCTAAATCGGTTTACAACGAAGCTCGGCGATGGCAATTTTACTTTTTATTCCACCGTTCAGTATTCATGAAATGAATTTTGCAATTTATCATTCTATTATGTCAATAAATCATACATCCTGCATTGCGCAAATCTCTGTAGTTTTAAAATTTAACCATATCGCCGATATAAAAAGTAAGTATAATAATAAAAAATATGAAAAACACAATCGTTAAGTATAAATTATATAAATATTCCTGTGTAGATGAACCGTTTCTGATCTATGTATCCTCGCTGTTTTCGTCTGTTAAAACAAATGTAAAAAAATATGCAAAATTGTTAATTACTATTTTACGTGTTTATTTTTATCATTTTACCACTGAAGAGAAGCATCATCTTCTTGGTTGCTGACAATATCATCTATCCCCTTGAACAAAATCAGCATTGCTTGAGTATCTTTCTTAATATAGAACAGATCTTCAATTGAAGCTGGCACACGTGCTTCCTTTGGAATCTAGAGAGAGAGAGAGAGAGAGAGAGAGAGAGAGAGAATGAGAGAGAGAATGAGATTGGGTGAGGGAAGACGGCGAAAGCCAAAAAATAAAGTGCTAGAGGGAATGAATTAAATTTTATTTGTACTCACTGAAGAAGAAGATAAAGATAGAAATTATTTTATATATTTTATTTGAAATTAATTGTATTTCTTGCATACGGATTATGATAAGGCGCCCTTTTAAATAATATAACTTGTAACTTTTTCCTTTTTTGACCAAATAATACAAAATTTACCACGTATATATACAGGGTGAATTGCTACTCGTGCTACAAACTTCTCCAGTAGATTCTTCACCCTAAAATGAACAAAAAAGTTCATATTGTCCATGGTCCGATTCTCAANTTGAAGGGGTAGGGAAGAAAATCCTTATAAAAAGACATTTTTGTGTAAGGATTTTTTATATTTTTTATACTTTTCAACAATTTAATTTTCCTTTTCCTATTTATCCCCGTCTATATAATCCTGAAAGGATAATCTGGCCTAATTATTACCAACGTTTTTTCCCTTCGTCGGCTCTCTTCACCTCAAAAACGCCTTGGAAAGATAAGTTGAGAGTGCCAGTGAGATATTGCTGTTTTATGTCGGCGTTTTTGAGGTAAAGAGAGCCGACGAAGGGAAAAAACGTTGGTAATAATTAGGCCAGATTATCCTTTCAGGATTATATAGACGGGGATAAATAGGAAAAGGAAAATTAAATTGTTGAAAAGTATAAAAAATATAAAAAATCTTTACACAAAAATGTCTTTTTATACGGATTTTCTTCCCTACCCCTTCAAAATCCAACGTATATAGTCATAAAACAGCAATATCTCAACTTAGCACTCTTATACAAAAATGTCTTTCTGATGATGGTGGGCCAGGCATGTAATTTACCGTTTTATTATTTAATTTTATAAATGTATGTCTGAAACTGTATAAAAACGTGGTAATTCTTATTTGAAATAATACAATTTATACTCAATTAACTATTGTTATGTCATTAAAAAAATGTTTTACCAAAGATCAAAAGTACGTAAAACTATTTTTTAATTATTCAGAAATCGTGAGATGCGGTCTGGTGTGATGTAGGTTTCAGAAAAACATTTTCTTTATCGTGTCAACGTTTCGATCTTTATTGAGATCATCTTCAGGGCCTGGGATTTACAAACATTGTTTACATTTAACATATACATTTAGGATTTGGAAAAGTGAATTTATACAATGCAAAATATATAATAAATGCTTTGATTAAAATACTTTGATTGAACATAAAATATATATTTTACTTATTACTTTATTTGATAAAGAAAATGTTTTTCTGAAACCTACATCACACCAGACCGCATCTCACGATTTCTAAATAAATATCGATTAACGGTCACTAATCACCACACTCACACACTATTTTTTAATGTCAAAGTAATAAATAATTGAGTATAAATTGTATAATTTCAAATAAGAACTACCATATAAATTTAACTATTATCTATAAGACTTTAATAATAGGTACNGAACTACTACTTTTTATACATTTTCAGACATACATTTATAAAATTAAAAACTCACAAAGATCAGTTACATTGATTGAATATTTCCGAAAATATTTCAATTGAAAGACTGAGACGTAATTCATACTTTCTATTTTATTATAAAACCAGTTCTCTTCAAAATGAAGGGTCACAGAAAAGATTTTAAATAGTAACTCCAATAGTTTTTCCTCAAGGGGCGAAAATTATAGGTATAAACAATTTTTTAATGTAACAGTAATAGGTAATTAAGTATTAATTCTATTATTTACAATCAGAAATAATAATAAGTGTTGATACATTTAAAAAAATAGATTTTCTGCTGATATGCTTTATTGCTGTCTTTGTCAACGATTAAAATGATAATTTGATGCTTACAATTGTTCATAAACATTTATCAACAATCGATCAAATAAATATTAATAACTTGTATTTAGTCTTCTTAATTAATGAGTTCGTCACTAAATTCTGGATAAAATTCGGGGTTCCATTTTACTAATTTCCCCAGGTATTCCCTTCTCTGAAAAGGCTTTACCGTTTCCAGGTTAACGTTTTCTGTCCCATAGAACATGTTTAGATGTGTCCATTACTTAATGACAGGGATGCCGTATTTCTATTACAATTTTCCAATTTTAAGGTAGTTTTTCACTGGCCAGGGCAAGCATAAAATGCTATTGTTTTTTTATTTATTGCGTGCTGGATAAGATCTTGATAAACTTATTTTATGTTGTCCACCTGGTTTGTGGTAATTTATTTCTCAATGAATTCAGTTTCGCATTTAGCTTATTTTGGGGTCGTACTATGGTACAATAGTTACCAAATCGGTGAGAGATATACAAGAAATATTTTTCTGATTCATTATTCGATGATAATTTTTTTGTGAACATTTGGTGTACAAACTGAGTAAGAATTTAGTTTTTAGTTATACAGATATCGTGAGATGCGGTCGGGAGAGTTTTTAGTAGTAAAGTTAGTTTTTTGTAGAACAAATTAATTTACCTACTGTACATTAATAATAACAACAATAATAATATTATATTATTTGAAAATTTTAGGTACCCACAAACACTGAGGTCATCGCCAGTCTTCTTTATATTTTATTTCTCTCTGGTCTTTCACGCGATGTTTTGTCCGTTTGAGCTTCTCGATGAATTTCTGACTCTGTGGTTTTGTATGAAAAAGGTTAGGATCTCATTTCTATCGCAGCTTGTCAACTTTGGATAAAACGAACATAATTGTATATACATCACCACAAACGTAGACGTCTGGTCGTCCAGACTATTCGATATTCCTCGGAGTGGGATTAAGCTCCCTCTTCCTTTCACGCTATAAATTACATACACTTAAATAAATTAACATAAACACAACACAGACACACAAAACAGCGGACAATTTACAAATGATGTCGGTTCATACTAGATTTATTTCTCATCAGTTAAATTTAAAAATGTGACTTTTTATATAGCCGATTATTACATAATTTAAAAATTTGAAAGTTTAATAAACTATGCATAATACTGTTCGACCAATTTTCTTGATGCCCAAGTGCAATTCTGGAAAATTTGATTAGTTAAGTTGAACGTAAAATCTAGAAACTATGGTTGTCTTTTGAAAAAGGAATTAATTAGATGTATTTTATATTATATATACTTTTATGTATATTATATATACTCTCAAGAGTCACATATATGTATAATACACTTACACCTACCCCAGAGTACTCGACACTTCAAGGGGCGGGGTTAAGCAAGCCCTTGCTTTTACGCTAATAAATTAACATATACACGACGTAGACACGACATAAAAAACAGGTTAGCACTACATACATTTAAAAATCCAAATACGCCTGTGGTACCCGAACAGCAATCTGGTGCCCCAGACTACGCTCAGGTCGATGAAATGCCAAAATATTGTCTATATTTTTTTCACATCCTACATGGTATTTGTAAAATTTAAACAATGTTTATAAATCCCAGGCCCTGAAGATGATCTCAATAAAGATCAAAACGTTGTCACCATAAAGAAAATCTTTTTCTATGTGTCACATCAGACCGCATCTCACGACCTCCAAATAATCGTTATCTATATTTGTCAGGCCTTCTACAATCAAAATGGTGCATAGCGCCCTTGCATAACGAGCACTTATCGAACACGTACAAGAAAAGTGACAGAATTGAAAAATTCTAAAAACCGGATTATTTAGGGTTTTTTTAGAATTAGGGTGTGTGATGCTGCAGGGAAAATGACACAACTGTAGGTCAACTCTTTGCTGCTAAGCAGCACCTTTTGTCACTTTTGAATTGGCGGAAACGCACTGTCCCCGTTCACGAAAAGTAGCATTTTTTAGTTCTGTGTCGAGCTTTATAGCATCGGTGTGAGTATTTATGAGGAAAAGTAGAATAGGTGTTATAATAACCGACCAATCTTTTAAATAACTACTCCTAAGTGTCGAGGGATCAATAATCGCTACTTGATTCATTCCTGTTAGAGTGTTTATTTGCATATGTACATATATTTTAAATATTTGTAAAAATGGCTTTCTCATCACGTAAACAAACTGATTCTAAATTGGTGACAGCCAACAAGAAGGAAACTGCCGTCAATAATGGTAATGAAGTCAGTTTTCATATTCCACTTCTTTATATTTAGGACAAATCAAAATATTGTAAATACTTAATTACCACAATGATATTTTATGCGAAAAAGAAGGAAGCATGTTCTTAATTTAATCTAACAGCATTCCTAGTTCTTATGCTTTCTAAATTTAAAATTATTTTAGTTTTCAATGTTAGAAGTATCGATCACTTTTTCACTCCCGAACACCCTGGATCAAACTATGGTCTTGAATTAAAAAGCAAATACAGTTGGTACTGCCAAGCTTTCGATCTATTTTAAGGTCATCATCAGGGCCTATGTTGATTTCACATTATGAAAAATAATTGTTAAATCAATTGTATAAATATGTTTGTCATAATGTGAAATTAATATATGCCCTGATAATGACCTAAAATAGGATAAGCTTGGCAGTAACAACTGAATTTGCTTTCTTCTTTCAGACCATACCTTGATCCAGTATCCGTGAATTATTTTAGTTTCATTTCTTTCATTTTTTTAATAACAATCTTAACTGCAATATTGTTATCAACTTTTTAACTTTTACATTCTTTTGTAGTTCCAAAGATTTATTGATTGCTTTAATTACACTATGTTTAGTATTCAATAACTAATCAAACCTTTATTCAATAATTAATTTTGTTTTATAAATAACTTAATAATAATAATTACCCCTGGCTCCAAGAGGAAAGCACATTACTACTTTGGGTAAAATATAATCTTAGTAAAACTTACTACATGGATATTTATGTTTATTTGCTAGGTTTGTGTATTGTCTGTTACTATTACAAAGAAATTTGTACCACACTGTCATTCATTGACCACCATTATTGTTTTAGCAAACAAAATTATATTACTGAAAGCCAATTAATGAAAGAAAAAGGTCACAACTCAAAAATGTGTAGTTTTTAGGGGTGGCGAAGCTAGATTTTTAAAGTTTTGCGTTTTCGCTTAACTCTTGGATAAGCGAAAGTCATTATTGATGGATCATGACAATTTTTATTGTCAACAACCATAATGGGGTGTATTTAATACATAAGTAAAAAAAAAGTAAACTTCCTTCTGTCATTTGTTCGGTGTATACCAATTAATTTTACAATCTGTGCGAATTAAATTTTTCGTGATGATTAAACGAAACATCTATCCTTTGTTCTACAACGTACGTAAAATTCGAAAAACGCACTTCTGTCAGAGGGTAGTGATCGGAAGGGGTTGAGGCTTTGAGTAGCTTTCCTTCTACTCTTCCTGTAGACGTTGACGCCACTGGAACCCTTTTCATAGGTAAGTGACCTTGAAATATTGGATTAAAATAAGAAAAATCATGATATGGGTCAACATGACCCAACGTTGTACGACATGTTCTTTTAGTTTTAGTTCAAATTTAATTTCTTTTCTATAAATTTAATTAGTTTTCTCGATGCTTTTTTTTGTAATCTATCTGGATTGTTTCGGCCATGGCAAATAGTTCACATTTTGTAACTGACGAAGAAATTCGACGAGAAATAGAAAGATCAGTGATAATGAAAACGAGGAATACTTTTCTGAAGAAGTAACTTACAGTGAAAATGAAAATTATTTGCTATCAAACAACAATGATAAACCTAACGCTTTCGACGTTCTTCCTGAAGACGATGCGCTCTCAGAGGACCACTTTAGCCCAGACAATTTTTCAAATTTAGATTCCGAAGATCGAGAACAAAGCATGAACTTTGTGTTGGGCAAAGATGGCGAAACTATCTGGGCTGATAACCGAACTTTTACCGTCCAGAAACGTCAGAGTAGCTTCAAAGAATATGATTACCCATTTGCCTTGTGCCAAAGGAAATGCTTGGAACCTTGTAGATAAGGAACCATTGTATTCCTTACTCATCAGCCAAACCATGATTGATATCATTGTAAAATATACCAATGAAGAGATTGATTAAAAAAACTTAATACAGGTCTGACCAGCGTTATATTGGACCCACAGATGGTCTTGAAGTGAAAGCTTTGCTGAGCCTTTTATTTTTCAGCGGCGTTATGATGGATATTAACCTGAATGTCTCAGACATATTTTGTTGTATATTTAGACCATCGATTTTTCGAGAAGTGTTGTCCAAAAACAGATTTTTCTTCCTTCTTTTTCTTTCCATTTTTCGGAGTTGTGATATTTTGTTCCATTTTTGTGATGCTACCTTTTTCATTTTAATTTTATAAGAATTTAATTTGCACCTTACGAAGAAGTTTGACTGTCGTTTTGTAGATAATATCAAAAACTCGAAGTTAATTTTTTTTCAAAGAAATATTTTGGGATTTTTTTCTTGCTAGACTGTACTTTATGGTGATTTCAATATGTTTTAAAGCATTTATTTTAAAAAATGCGGTTTTGTGTCCTACAAGGTTTAAAAAAAGTTCATATGTCTAAAAAATGTTGAAAAATATGACTCATTGCACTTAAAAACATAGTTGGGTCAAAATGACCCCACGCTGTACATATCCGGGCGTTTCACGTTGTTGACCGAAGCACATATGACAATTTTGTAATTTATCTATTTCTATTGATGGTGGTTGTGTGTATTATAAGTTCCGGATAAGTTGTATAATTGTTGTATGATAAATAAATAAAACAAATAAATAACAGTATTGTACGTTTGAAGAAACAAACTAACATAAATTACTGAGAGCCAATGTATGCAACAAAAGTTTCACAACTCAAAAATGGGTAGATTTTGGGAGTAATACAGCTGGATATTTAAAGTTTTGTCTTTTTGCTTAAGTCTTGTCCAAGCGAAAGATATTATTGATGAATCATGACAGTTTTTATTGCCAACAACAATAATTGCGTGTACTTAATATACAAGTAAACAAAGTAAACTTCCATCTGTCTCTCCTGTAAAATTTTCTTTTTTTGGGTTGTCACTTTTCTTGTGAGTGTGCGTTATGTGATCGCTTTCCGGCCAGAAAATTCCCTTGCGTTATTCTTGTATGACCTATTCGTAGTCTTGTCAGAATCGCCTATTTCTCACTTACAGAAATTTAGCAAATAGCTTTAGTTTTGTATAACTATTTCAAAAACATATTGGTGTGTTGACCTCGTAACAAACTATTCACAAATTTATTAACAGTGTGTTATAATAATTTGAAATTTGAACGGATTGATATAAAAAGAATAATTTATAACATAATATTATTGACTTTATAAATTATTATATTAATCCATACGTGTTTAGAGGTCATAATTGACCATATTAATGAATTTAAAAACTATGTTATTATCGTATAATTAATCTCAAATTGTTCGTATTGGGCAATACTTCTGTATATGTGTCAGTTTGTGGAGGATATTTTGCATTGCATGAGAGTGGAGTTATTCCATTTTAGGCATTCGAAGCGGAAAGCTAAAAGAAATATGGGAATCCATAGAACAGCATTCCGCAGTGTGGCAAACTCAAAAAACGTAAAACTAAAAAAAAAGGATTTTCAACACAAAAAAGAAAAGAAATGAAATATCCGAATATTTTTGAAAAATAAATAAAACGGAGAAAGGATCATGTGGTAGCGTTTATATCAATTGTTAAGAATTTTTCATAATTCTTGAAGTGTGCTTGTAAATGTAAATTTTGTAATTGAGTGAACTGCCATTATAATTGATAGAGAACAAAGCCCATTTTCCCCATTGGTCTAACGTGTGAGCAATGAGATCTCGTAAACCGTGCAGTAAAGTTGATTGTTGGTAATGAAGCATGATTCGCTTTAATTAAACTCCGATTTTCCTTATTCGACAAATTAGCCTTTCTTGAATTGGGCAATTTTCACGTTGTAGCGATTCAAAAAGGCAATTAAGCTCCTAGGAAAAGTGTCAGCGAATTTCCCATTTGTTCTTTATCAGTAAATCAGATCTTGATAACAAATTCGCTTTTGTATTGTACAAAGTTAAACGGACATCGAGTAATTAATAACTCTCAACAAGACACGCAAGAATGGCACAATTACACAGAAGACAAACACTTTGAGCCCTGAAGATGATCTCAATAAAGATCGAAACGTTGGGACGATAAAGAAAATGTTTTTCTGAAACCTACATCACACCAGACCGCATATCACGATTTCTGAATAATTATCGATTAACGGTCACTAATCACCACACGTAATTAATAACATAGAGAGTAAATAGTAATGAAAAGAAAGTTGAGAGGAAAACTGTCACTCTTGTCTATATCAAAACCACTTCGGTCCTTTTGTTAATTATTATTTTTGATCATTATTAACCCAATCTTTTGACAACAAATTCCGCTGTTTGGTTAAAATGTAGTAAATCGAAAAAATGTGGGCCTTTTACGATTGCAATGATTGGCAATTTACATTATACAAAATCTCAATATCAAATGAGAACGTACCATCTATTTTTTAACGTTTATAGCCTCCAGTGGAAAATCCCAAATACAAACAAACTTGTGGAGGGTATAGGATCCGTCTATTCTTGTTGCATTTCGCTATTTTTTATTCTAGGTGTATTTCTTGTATGCATTGTGTTTGTACATATTACGGTTTTTCAGTACGTCCATATTTCGTATCATTTGCCCATAATGATATACTTTTAAGTCTAAGTCGATAAGTCACACACCTGTCTTGTCTGGATAATTATCCCAATCGTGCTTACGATTTTGATAGTTTTAATAAAATAATGAATTTGATCATTACACATTTTGATCAGATTAGTGTTGTTGGTGTTTACTATGGTAGTTCCTTAGATTGTTGGCACAATTATTTTGCTCGGCTTGTTGGCTCGCTATTGCTTTCATAAACCCGGATAATATTAGGTTTACTAACCACGTTGACTGTCCGGACTGTTGGATTTGGTGGGTTACATCTGTGATACTATAACTAAGACTAAGTATGCCTTGCGCTGCTATTTCACAGGACAAACTATGAACAAATGAGAACATTTTGCAACAAGTTGTCCAGAGAGAATTTATTATCCGAATTTATAGACAGCACCTCTAGCTCTAAAATGTTAAAGAACAAAATGATCATGTGCTTAGGAACTTAAGCACTTGAGTAATTGTTTCAAATTATGTATTTTATATTTGTTATTTATTACATTGCATTTTTAGTTTGTATTTTACGATTGCTATTATTATTGCTGTATTTTTAGTTTGCGTCACTTAATATTTGAGCATTGCCCGTAATTGTAAATGTGTAACTTGCCATAGTTTGCTTGTGCACTTGTGAAGAATTTTAGCCGCAATGGTTACGAGGCTTGCATAGTTTATTTTTCTATCGACAACCCAAAATAGATTTGCATGATCTTTGAATCAGTATTTTATTTACTATTTTATTTCTCTATCTGATTTATTTTTTTGGCGTATTCGCATATTATTATGTAACGTTATGTTGACCGATTTGTTGAATTGTCTGCTGCTTTGTTTTTCCCAGCATCCTGTTGCGTTTCTATTCCAACATCTCTTACAATAAATGTATCTCACTCTTCATCCGACGGACATCAACTTGGATTCCCTTACCAAAAAAATCTTCAAACCAGCTTCAAAATGGAATTCTATTTTCTCCTCCTCCCCAATTGACCATTGTCTTTACCAAGATTCTAGAAATTATGAATGATGGAGTGGGTATGGGTTCAATCCTTTTTAAAAAAATATGGTTCCTACTCACAGTAAGTTGTTTCGCAACAATCCAGATTTCGAGCCCTTTAGCTCATCATCAGGTTGAACGGGGGAATCAGCGGATTCACTTTTGCAATTCATGTCGAGAGACGTGTTTGTAAAAACCCTTCAACCTGATGATGAGCTAAAGGGCTCGAAATCCGGATTGTTGCCAAACAACTTACTGTAAGTAGAAACCATATTTTTAAAAAGGAAGAACCATCTTTCCATCCATGAATTTCATATTACTTTTCGAACCCGCATTTTTTGCCGCCCTCCTGCCCATGAAGAAATAGTTCCGAATCCGGAGAAGGATTTTAGGAGAACTGGTTACTAGTCTCAATCCAACTTTAGAATTGCTCGAATTTCGTTATTTCCATGTGACCTTGTCCTCCCCTACTGACTCCGAGTAGAAATGGAACTTTCTGGGTAAACTTTGACGCTCATCCCAAGCACTTCCCTGCTTGACTCTAATGAGTTTAACTCACTTTGTTTTAACTTCACAATCTTCCGGTCACTATAAACTAATCTTCCTTCTTAGTCCACCTCCATTGGTTCCTTAATAGCTTCTATTTCTTAGATATCTCAACTAACGTTATAGTAGCATATATTGTGGGTGTTCCGAAGCAGTCGGTTGAGATGGAATTTCTGTAAATCCCAGTATCTTCCCGTTTCCGCACATAGCTAAAATTGTTCCTTACAGAACTTTTCCTAAAGCGTTGAAACAAGCTATTTTGAAAATTTTAAATACAATGGTCAAAATGTCAATGTCTAAATATAATTGTTGGAATCATGGGTTGTGGTCAAGAATGAGGTAGTTTACAAAAACCCTTTTTTATTTTTTTTTGCCGACGTTTCGACCGTTATTCGAGTCATCTTCTGGTCCTGGATGAATTAGTCGTTCGGAAAAAATACAATATGGATGTTAAGATAACTTTTGAACTATTTACTTATAACTTATTTCATATATTTTTCCAATCAACATATAATTTTTAATTTACCCAGGACCCGAAGATGACTCTAATAAAGCCGAAACTGTCAAAAAAATAAAAAAGGTGTTTTTCTGAACTACCTCATTCTTGACCATTCCACGAACCAACAAATTATTAAAACACTACACAAAAACAACACACGTTTTTAATACAATTTGTCATCCCACCTTCCCCAATGACTTCTGTCCAACATCCTCTTTGATCTTTCTAAACCTCGTGAAAATTTAGTCCATTTACAGAGTAACAAAATGCATAATATTAAGAAAATCCAATATATTCTACTTCCATATTAGAATATATTCACATTATATTTATATACTTTAGTTAATAGACATCTATGTTAAAATTTATGTAATATGTTATGGTTCTTCTTGTTCTTCTTTTCCTTTTTTTTAATATTCGGCTTACGTCCAAAATTGTCTCTTCCAAAGGTCGAACCTGTCTGCCCGGCTCCTCTTATTCTTCTCGCTTCCATCGTTTTGTCACACATCCTTCCAGCTGGCGGATATTTTCAATATTATCGTCATAATGTATAGGTGGTGTTTCGTAAGTTAAGAGTTGAAGGAACTGCCCCAGCTGACTCTGCATTACGACTTCATATAAACCTAGCGCTTATCTCAAACGGCGCGTATTCTCTCCCCGTTCTTCAGGCGTACGACTTCTGACGATTCTCTCGTCTTTTTCTGTCTTGTATTCTTCTTTATATGTTTTAAAGTAAAATAAATCTTTTTAAAAACGGCCTTTGGTGTTCCAAACATATAACTGTAGACGCCGGCGGGAGTATATCTACCCTCCAAGTCCGGCGCTACCAGGAATAGTTGCCGGCTGTTGCGTAGAGGTCTTAAGGTTAAAAAAAATTAATAATTCGTTTGATGATTAAATTTATTAATTCACAATTTATGCCATAATAAGGAAATTAAAATCTGGCCAGAAGCAATACAAAGTTAACGAATATATAGAAATATAGAGAGTTGGTTATGAGAAAGTTAATACAAAAAATGGCAATGTTGAATTAAAAGAATAAGGATGTTCGTACGTCTTGTCGACTCACGACAGTGAAGATCAAACGATTTGGCGCTTATCTTGGAGCTTGAGATTGTAGTCTGGGAGCCATTCGCCGGACGACGTCGAAGATGCGTTCAGTTCGTACCCGTCGGAAGCCAGAGAGCGACAGACTGGAGACCGCTGATCGTGACGTTCGTACGTACGGGTTGAATCCTCGGGAGAGACTGGCTGAAGGCTGAAGAGAGTTGTACTTCGTGCGAACAGTTCGAAAACCAGGCAGTGACTCACTGAAGACAGCTGATGTACGTTCGTGCGTACAGGTTGAAACCCAGGCAGTGACTCGCCGAAAATTGACCTGTTTCTCCCTCCAGCGTTTTGATCGACCAATTTTCCGTTTTCACAATTCTTCAAAATGATAAATTTAAAATAAAAATGACAAGATTTCCCAACCAACCATTAATAAATAAAAATGTTTACATTGGCGTAAACAGGTGGAATATCAATAAATATGTTGTATTTATAATTAATTATTCAAGGGGCCTACTTATATTTCAGTTCGACTTATTATCATTATTATAGTTTGCGTTTGTGCATATCTATTGGTTATTCGTTTATTTATTGTACTTTGTAACTGTTCTTGTATGCTATTTTTCAATTCAATGCAACTATTTCAACCCAATGCATTATCTATATGTAAATACAATAGTATATATGTATAGTCTATGGAATAATTTTGTTAAATAGTTGGTTAGTTGTACTATTTTTCTATTTTTGGGATGTGGTCGAAGTATAGTAAAATTGTGAAGTATGGTTTGTTTTTGGGTTTATGTATTGTTTATTATTATATCAATTGTACCTATGTCTTTACTTTTCGTTTTAATTTTTTTTTGTTATTATATATATTTTTATTTCTTAATGGTTTGAGACTTAAATAATCGTCTTCAATCAAGAAAGACGAATCAAGAAGAATTGCCTTCGAGATACTTGTCCCCTAAGTATATTATTGTGAGTATACCTTTGATTTTGTGGCATATTGATCGATAGTTTGAGATTCTCACGGCTTTCATACTTAAAAAAGTAATCATCAAGTTTGGTTCGTTCCCCATCATACTCACAAGAGTTCAAAATCCGGAATCGGTAACTGAAGACCGGTAATAGCGAATCAACTCCAGATCGCAATTGAGATAGGACAGAATAACTGACACCCTTCAACACTTATACTGGAAATAATCGGCGAATAGGAAAGCTCACGAAAACTCCTCGCATGTTCCATTAGATAAGAACTGCCAAAGCCGAAAAACCAAAAAACCAATTTTTTAAATATTATTAATTATGAAATCCATTAGAGTTCATAGTCTTATTGACCAAATAGCTTCTTTCAATTAATTAAACTTTATTTAATGTATCGGTTGAGATAAAAACGTCAGTGTCACGAGCGGGATTCGAACCCACGACTTTCTGTTAAATAGGCCGCTGCTCTACCACTTGAGCTATCGTGACATCGATCCACTCGGACACCATCTCAACTCCACCTTTTGAATTTTCCCTCCTTTTTGCCATTTTTCAAATGTCGTGTAATCTATTCGATTCTCGGCGACAAATGAAATGGCCGCGGAGAACATAAGTGAAGGTATACTTCATTTTTACTTATTAAATTCACCAGTTTAAGTGGTCCCCTTGACCAATTAATATCTTTCAATTAGTTAAGGTTTTTAGTTGAGATAAAACAGTCAGTGTCACGAGCGGGGTTCGAACCCATGATCTTCGGCTAGATACGGCGCTGCTCTACCACTTGAGCTATCGTGACCTCGATCCACTTGGGCACCATCTCAACTCCACCTTTTGAATTTTCCCTCCTTTTTGCCATTTTTCAAATGTCGTGTAATCTATTCGATTCTCGGCGACAGATGAAATGGCCACGGAGAGGTTTCGTAAAGATATACTTCAGTTTAATTATTAAATCCATTACAGTTAGTGGTCCGATTGACCAATTAACTTTTAACTTTTCTTAATATTTAAGGTTTTGGTTGAGATAAAAAAGTCATTGTCACGAGCGGGACTCGAACCCACCACCTTCGGCTAAATATGCCGCTGCTCAAACCACCTGAGCTATCGTGACTTCCGTCCACTCGGACACCAATTTTCCATCTCAACCGCCTGTCGAATTTTCCCTCCTTTTTTTCATTTTTCAAATGTCATGTAATCTGTTCGATTCTCGGCGACAAATGAAAAGGCCATGAAGAGCTTTAGTGATTAATTAGTGATTATTGTTGATTTACACGTAATTTAACAATAAACCAAATCAAAGACTTATTGATTGGATGGAAAGAAATAAATTTAATATATAATGTGTTTATCACATTTTATGCTAACCCCTCATTGACATTTTTAAAAGATTGCATGGATTTGAACGCTTTATTGACTTTCTTTGTTTATTTCCACACCATTGTCTATTCATAATTGGTTTGATTGGCAAGAAATTTAATCGGTAAAAATTATAAATTTACGTTGGGGAAACAATGTCTGTACATGCTATCTGATCCCATGGTTCCTAATTTCTTTCATCCAACCTGTAACCATTGTAGGTCTTCGGTTGTCATCACAAGACAGATGATGGTGTACGCGTTAGTGTGGAAAACGCTTACTGACGCAACGTAACGCAACGAGACTCGACACTATCCGAAGCCTTGTCTCGTTTTGGTAGGTGTGCACATCTATGCGACGTCAAGCGCACATCAGGTACAGTCACCCAGCGTATATCACAAATCAGTATCACAATCGCAACGCCACTTTTGTTGTTAGAGTATTATTTTGAACCATGTAATAAATTGTTGGTTCAATTTAATTGTTTTAAATAAAGTTATTCCGGTGTTTTGATCCATTTTCTAACAAAACCAACATAATTAACCAATTTTTATAAAAACTCCTGAACTTTTGACTTCGTTTAATTTGGTTGACATTAAAATAAGCATGCTGTAATTAATATAACGACAAAAATACATATAGTTTGAAATAAAATACAAAAAATATGAGTGTCCGGTTCTTTTGTATTCGTCCGTGCTAAACGCTAGTTGACGAAATCCTGGTGAAATTTTATGAGCAAAACCATCTTATAAATTGTTTAGTGACAGTTTATGAGCAAAACCATGTAATGAATTAATTAAAGTTAATTATTTTCAATAAAGTTATTCCGGTGTTTTGATAAATTTTTTACCAAACCATCATAATTAACAAATTTTTATAAAAACTCGTGAATTGCTGACCTCGTTTTATTTGGTTTATATTAAAATAAGCATGTTTAATTAATATAACGACAAAATACATATAGTTTGAAATAAAATATAAAAAATATGAGTGTCCGATTCTTTTGGGACCGTGCTCGACGCTACTTAAGGAAAATCTGGTGAAATTTTATAAGCAAAACAATGTAATAATTTCTTTAGTTACATTTTGTGAGCAAAACCATCTAATAAATTGTTAGTTAAACATAATTGTTTTAAATAAAAGGCATTCCGGTGTTTTGATAAATTTACTGTCAAACTATTAAAATTAAATAATTTTTATAAAAACGAATACAAATTTTTGATCTCGTTTAATTTGGTTTACATCAAAATAAGTATGTTGTATTTAATATAACGATAAAAATACATATACTTAGTTTGGAATAAACGACGAAAAATATAAGAGTCCCGTTCTGAAGATACTCGTCGAAAATTGTATGAGTAAAACCATGAAATAAATTGTTAGTTAAATTTTATGAGCAAAACCGAGTAATAAATTATAACGACAATAATACATGTAGTTTGAATAAAAATATGAGTGCCCGGTTCTTTTGTCTTGGACTGAACTCGATGCTACTCGACGAAAATCTTGACAGTGGGGAACGTTGTCGCATCGCGTAGCGAGTAGAGTTGGGTAGCACATCGGGTAGATGTGTACAGTAATAATACAATCTTATGGAAAATTGGACATTGGATTTGCTTGGTGGCTTCGAGTCACGTCGCGTTGCGTTCCGTCGGGTATGTCTTCCACTTTAGTAACACGTCAGTTGATTCCTCACCCTACGTCTCACAAATCTTTTGGAACTAAATATGCTGAAAGATACTATAAATTGCGAAACTTTTTACTCGTCTTTTTCATGAGTACCAACTGTATCGATCGCCAGAGATATTGTCTTAAATAATGATTTTCTTAGGACTTAATGTAATCAGTATTTTCTGAAAGCCACCTTCCATCCCTTAATTTAAACAACAATGGCAGAACCAACTAAGTTTAACAGTTTTTATTTTTCAACTTTATTCAATTATTTATTTGAGTGTTTGTGTCATTCTAATCATAATTATTTATGTGTTTTTTTGGGAATGGATGTAAACCGCAAGAAATGGAGTTTTGTTTCTTCCAATAGACCCTGATTTTTTTATGGGGACGCCTTTTTTGACCAACCGGAAAACGGTCGGGTAGAATGGCGGACAGAGAAAAAGGACACAATGCATCCACAACCCTCTTTTTTAAACATTATCAATCATTTTTACTTCAGCTCTCCTTCTGAATAAAAAAGAAAAAGCCCATTCCATACATTTAAAATTGTTCCACTCAAGGAAGGGGACAGAGCATATTAATCCCAATATCGATCAGATGAAATACTAGTTAAATTTATTAACTCCTTAATAGTAATGTTTGAAAGAGGATGAATCGTAAGATCTTTTAGGCCAGTTGCTTTCACTACATATTCCCGTGAATAATGAAGATAATTAAGCGGTATTATATATTATCCAGCCAGACGTCGACTTGTGTACTTCGATATGGAGAAAGTTTTATAATGTACTATAATTTGTTATAATGATTTCAACCTGTTTCTACTTGGGCGAAGAGCTAAAACCTTTCCCACCAACTTCTGCTCAAGTTTAAATTGTGTTGTTTCTCCTTAAGTGTATGAACTATAAACACTAGCTGGAAACTAGTCGAACTAATTACTGTTGATTTGTAGCTGCTTTTACTAGCATGCTTTTTAATGGTTGAAAACGGAAAAAATTATAAATTCACAAAGAATTAATTTAGAAT
Source organism: Cimex lectularius (assembly GCF_000648675.2). Classification (NCBI taxonomy): domain Eukaryota; kingdom Metazoa; phylum Arthropoda; class Insecta; order Hemiptera; family Cimicidae; genus Cimex; species Cimex lectularius. Next base: position 168,701 of record NW_019392825.1, on the reverse strand, counting down.
TTAAATTGTTTTAATTGAACTTGCTGAGCGTTTCTTGTAACGTCTTTGTCATTAAAGAGCGAAACAGAATTCTTTGAAAAGCTGATGTTAAATTAGTACTTCAGGAAGTCCTAATAAAATTAGCTTTTAACGTCAGACTAATGACAATTACAGTATTACTTAACTTTCTTATTGTTAAATGAATGGAATGTGAAAAAAAAAGCTCGAGTTGAAATATCCTCAGATTAACATAAATCAAAATTTAAATTAATTAATCATTATGTAAGGTATTGGTTGAGATGAGAAAGTTAGTTTCACGGGCGGGATTCGAACCCACGACCTTCCGCTAAATATGCTGCTGTTTGAGCTATCGTGACAATCCACTCGGACACCAACTCAACCCACCTTTCGAATTTTCCCTCCTTTTCGCCATTTTTCAAATGTGGTGTAATCTATTTGATTCTCGGAGACAAATGAAATGGCCACGGAAAGCTTTCGTGAAGATTACTTTGTTGTACTTTTTAAATCTTTTCGTAGTCCGATTGACCAAATAACTTCATTCAATTAATCAATCTTTATGTAAGGTATTGTTTGAAATAAAAAAGACATCTCGAGCGGGATTCGAACCCACGACCTTCGGGTAAATACGCCGCTGCTCTACCACTTGGCTATCTGGACCTCGTTTCAACCTGTATCCTTTCAACCTTACATAAAGATTAATTAATTGAAAGAAGTTATTTGGTCAATCTGACCACGAAATATAATGGATTTAATAAATAAAAATATGATAATGTAATCTGAGCTAATTATACAGGACTTCCAATAAAATTGGTTTCCTTTCCAAGTTTTGTTTTGTACTTAATAAAAAAGATAGAAAAACTTTACAATTACCGAATTAGCAATATTACTAAATAACGTAGATATTTGAAATGAGGAAAACTAGAATTTCTAAAAATTATCAATGACAAAAAGTTATGCATGCACAAATATACATTGACTACATGCATTACTAACAACTATTTAAATATAATTATGACCAATTAAATTAGGCGAAGCAAACTAATTACGCTTCTAACATTCATGGCTATTTCCCGCTCAAGATTGCATCTTTGGTTCAATTACTAGATATTAAATAATATTGGTATTAAAATAAAGCCTGACGATTCTTTTGACGTTGGGAAAAATCCCGCGAGCCCCAATTAGGTTTCTCGAACTACTCTTGTAAAGTCCAATTAAAAGCTTTTCCACAGTCAATGGAATCAATACACGAAGCCGTCGAAAATTAGATGGCGTTCTCGATCCCCCAGATAATCAACATGAATGTGGCCCGCAGTTCAGAATCTTGATGAGAAGCTTGCTCTTTCGAGTTCCAGTCATACTTGCTCTTGTACCATGTTCAATTTAGAATCAAGTGTAAAACTTTTCAGATTGTCTTTTTCGAATTGTTTATAAATGACTAGTTTTACTATGTTAGAATTAATTACAAAGTTCAAAAACTATGTATCACAACATAAACAACCAATCAAAGAGACTTTTTGTTCTCTTAGATGTAAGTATAATAGAAATAAATAAATAAGAATTAGGCACCAGAAAACTAACCACGTTATAAGCCTATTTAAATTTCGATATTTGGGAAACCACCTAGAAAACGAAGCTACATTTAGACAGATATACAGGTACGTAGACAGATATATACGGTGCGAGGGAGGAGAGCGAATGATATTGAGATAGATACAGTAAAAGAAAGAGAGAAAGTTATAGATAGATAAATTAAAAGGGTAAAATAGTAAAAGTTAAAGTGAAACTGTGAGAAAGAGTGATAAATAGAGATAAAAAGGTGGAATAAAAGAGTAAAAGAGAAATAGTGTTAGATAGATTGATGGGAGAGAAAGAGAGAGAGTGTGTGTGTGAGTGAGAGAGAGAGGAGGAGGAGGAGAGAGAGGGGGAAAAGGGAGGGAGAGAGAGAGAGAGTGTGTGACTGTGTGGTTGTGTGGTGTATTATAATAATAATGTGTGATATTTGGTGACCGTTAGTCAGTCATTATTTGTATATCGTGAGATGCGGTCTGGTGTGACGTAGGTTTTAGAAAACAGTTTCCTTCCACACGTAAAACAAACACTTTGAGCCGTGAAAATGAATTCAAAAAGATCGAAACGTTGGCACGATAAAAAAAATGTTTTTCTAAAACCTACGTCACACCAGACCGCTTCCCTCGATATCCGACCGATTGACTAATGGTCACTAAACACCACACACAAGTAAAAGTAAAAGTGAAAATGTGAGAAAGAGTCATAAATAGATATAAAAAGATGGAATAAAAGAGTAAGAGAGAAATAGTGCTAAATAGATGTATGAGGGAGAGAGAGAAAAATAGATAGATAAATAGATAGATAGATAGATAGATAGAGAGAGAAAGAGAGTGAGAGAGAGAGAGAGAGAGAAAGAGTGAGAGTGGGAGGAGGGATTGAGAGAGAGAGAGAGAGAGAGAGGGTATGGTTGTGGTTGTGTGGTGTATTATAATAATAATAATAATTAAAATATGTTCATGCATAAGTGTACAACATACATGAAATATAATTAATAAATTATTTATGCATTTACCTACATTTTTGATCTCAAAAATTATCGTTTAACACAAATGGACGTTCAAAACTAAACGTTTCAGTCAAAATATATACTTTTTGAAAATTTATTCGGGGGTAAAGGAGGAAAATAGTATCAGTGAAAGTAATCATTAGAAGCACAGAAGAATTACAAAGCCTCGAGTTATTGATTTTGTGTAACTAACTAATTTTGTTAACTGAATTTAACGGGTATCGCAACATAAGGAGATCTATTAATTTTTCCCATTCATTTTCACAGGAAAGGGGGGTCGGCTTAGGAGCCGAACATTACGTTCGGCAAAGTGGCTTTGGAAAGAAAAGAGCGCGACCTACTTGAACTTTATATCCACCGGGATGATCCGGACCATCGGAAAAGCATAATGTTGCCATAATCAGACCGTTCCGCTTTCTCGGGCATTGAACGTCCTTGTAATAGCTCTCAGACGACATAGCGGCCTTTCCGAACAGTTGATTTTCCCGATCTATTTTCACCCCGTAGAACGCTTTTTAACCAAATCACATTCACCCCAATGGCCTCACCAAGGAAATCCAAGCATTTGAATACCAATTGGTGTGCCTAGCCCACTTAGATTGGGAATTGAAATCGAAAAGTCCTTTTTCAAAAGGCAACCAGAGTTACTAGATTCATTTTACGTTCTACTCAAACTAATCCAATTTTCCAAAATCGCACTGAGGCATTAATAAAATGGTGCAAACAGTATTATGCGCAGTTTTTAAATTGTCCAATTTTTCATTTTAAATTATGAAACAATCGGCTATATCATAAGTCACATTTTTAAATTTCACTGTAGAGAAATAAAACCAGTAAGAATTAACTTCAATTAAATTGAAATGAATGTAATTGGTTAGCATGAAAAGATGGGGTTGCTTAATCCCGACCCCGAGAAATATCGAGTACACTTGGGGAGTGGTTATGACTAGACTTCTATGTTTCTATCGAGTGTTGTGTTTATGTTAATTTATTGGAATTCGTGTAATTTATTAGCGTGAAAGGAAGGGGTTGCTTATAACCAAGTAAGCCGAGGCGGCCACCAAGATGCTTCCTATCCAGTACGCCCCGTAGGTTAAAGGCTGGTAGTTTTCAGTACAAGAAGAATGAAGAAATTGCCGGGCTCGTAAAAATAGATATAACCTTGCCGAACTGTGGCAGGTTAAAAAAGAAGTCGATTTCTGGACAACGGATTGAAAGTGTCATACTGGCAAGACTGCGCATAGATCGTACAAAAATAACTCACGAGCACCTTTGGCCAGAAAGCGACCGCGTAGATGCCCGTTAAGCAAGGATAATATAACGGTCGATATCCTTTGAATTGTTGAAAGCTTGCCGTATATAGAAAATATTTTTGCATATCATCAGACCTGTGCGTAGTCTTGCTGCAGATCGCTGTTCAGATACCTCAGGGCTATAGGGATTATTAAATGTACATAGCGTTTATGTGCTGTGTCTCTGTTAACTTTATGTTAATTTATTTGAATGAATGTAATTTATTAGCGTGAAAGGATGGAAAGGAGGACCCCGACGACCCAAGTAATATCGAGTACTCTGGTGGTGAATGTGAGGTCTGAAGAATAAAAGTAAGCTATTAGCGAGAATGTAGTGGGTTCAACCCCGCTCCTACGAATATTGAGTACTCTGGGAAATTAATGTGACCAAACTTCTACTTGATGGTGACGTACACATCTGTATGAGTACGAATGAGTGGCTCGCATTTTAGAAAATCGACTTACTTTGCACGTAAAAGATCGAGACGCTCAATTGGCTAGAGGTTAAAAATATACGCGTGAAAGACTAGAAAAATAAGTAAAAATACATAGAGGGCTGGCGATGACCACAGCTGTTTGTCGGCTCATAAACTTCCCACTTATTATTATTAATGTAAAGCCCGTCTGATTTCATTTCATCTTCTATTTTCTTTACAAAGAGTCATATTAAACTATAAATTGCCAACATAAATTTCGGTCGTTTCTTTACGATCGGGTTCAAACCTAAAAGACTCGCAATCCTTATAATGGCCACAATATCTATTCACACTCCCTCTCATCCTTTCTCATCTTCTTACTTTCTCCCTTTGGCATATTTCCAGATTCAAGAGAATTCGCAAAGATTTTTCAATTGTGCGTAAAATTCACTGATATATCGTGTGCGATCATCCGCACCGTCAAACGAGTCTAATTCCGAACCGATGACCGTTAAACGCGATGATCTTGCATAACTCAAGTCTCTTAGGAGAAATATTTATTAGGAAACTGAATAATTTCAATTGTTATAATATAATTATTATCTTTTTTATATAAATCTTGAAGTTCACAAATAATCAAGAATTCAGTATGGTCTGGATGAAAAATAAATTCACTATCTCCCAATCTTTCCACTTAATTTATGGTCATCATCAAGGTTAAACAATCTTAAAGATGTTTACACAGTGACATAATTAATTGTTCATAGTTCCATGATTCTCAGTCCCAACATTAACAAGGGCTCATGAATCATAAAGTTCATAACTTCGAATTATTTATTAATTGGTCCAATGTAAAACACAAAGAATAGAAAGAGAGGTTGAGAAGAAAAATTGCACTTTTTTAGTTTTAATTTAGAAGATGTGTTGTGTGAAACTTTAGTTGTTAATTTAATGTCTGCTTGAAACTTTCTGAATGCTTTACGCCGTTTTGAGCCAGTTGGGTTGATTCATGTTGTTTTTGCCCTCATAATCATTAAGACAGTTAACACCTTCACATAATAAACAAAATGAGCAAAAACCAGAATGGTTACACTGTGTTTTAGCGGTTTTATGTAATTTTGGTCAGTTGGAAAGTTTAACCGCAGGGCCAGCGGAACTAGTAAATCAGTTCATTTAATCAAACACATTAATTAAACAATTAAAAATTCTTTCCAATCCAAGCCTGATAATGTAAAAAAATAATTAAAAAATATTAAAGCAAGTATTGAAAGGTTTTCACAGATAATAATAAATAATTTCTTCCAACTTCAATTTAAAAATTAATCATGTCTTTAATAGGATCGTTTAAAATGCAAAATCGTGGAAAAAGTGAATTTTATCCCAACTGATGCTGAAAAAAATAAACTTTTAAATTTACAATTTTTCTAAAAAAGTTTTACTAAGCCAAGCAGATAAAAATTTAAGGAGAAAAAAATTGGTTTTGAAAAAAAAATACATAAAATCACAGAGCCGTAAATTTTTATAATAAAAAGTTTATAAGCACGTAAAATAATATTTTATCACAATTTGCTTTTTTCTAGAAGTAATAATTGGTCAAAACAAACACGGATAAAGTGCAATTATAAATTGTATTTTGGGACAATATATAAATCCCACGAATTAAACACCTTCAAATACAAATCATACGACCAATCTTTTTTTACGACCTACGTACCGAAAATAAAACTCACGGTTCAGCCAGACAGAAAAAGCATATTTATGCTTGTTTGCTGAAACCGTCGTACTTGTGAGTGTTGCAAACATGCCCTGCTTAACGAGCTTGCCCACTTTAAGCGAATAAACCTTCCACGAGCTTATTCCGACTCATAATATTTATAAAATAACACTGAAGAGCTGGGTAAATTTTCTTTTCAACCTGTTCTGTTGTATTTTTTTTTTTTTTTTTTAGGTAAAAAGATGAAAAGATTTGATTTGGGAAAATTTTACTAATACTAATAAATTAACTAGGTCATTTCCGATGGAAATTTTAATTACAAAAACAAAGACTGAATACTGTTTTCAATATCGATTCAATTTAAAAGAAAAAAGCTGCTTACAATCCATAGATGAAAATGAAAATTGAATAATTAATTTAGCAAATGGTATTTACTTCAAGGTCAGCCAATAAATGGCTTTCTTGATGAAAGGAGAGCCTGCCTTATCAGTTCCTTTGTCCGTTTTCTCCGCCTGCAAGTGGAGTAACCTCCACAGTAATTTGGTAATAAGAGTTAGATAAACTCAAATAAACAGTGAGAATTATATAAGATACCTGATATAAATTATCACACAGCAGCCATTGCTAGCTTACCTAATATTAGTTGGTGTCAACGTTAATCTTAAGATTTTTGATTGAGAAGTTAGTGTCACGAGCGGGATTCGAACCCACCTCTCACAGGTCACGATAGCTCAAGTGGTAAAGCAGCGGCGTATCTAGCCGAAGATCGTGGGTTCGATTCCCGCTCGTGACACTGACTTTCTTATCTAAAAACCTTAATTGAAAGATATTAATTGGTCGAGCGGACGACGAAAAATAGTGAAGCTAATCTTAAGGCCTTGGGTTCGAATCCCGTTCGTGACACTAACTTTTCGTTTCAACCAAGACCTTACAAAAAAGACTAATTAATTGAAAAAAGTAATTTGGTGAATCAGACCACTAAAAATAATTAATCTTAAGGATTGTTTGAGAAGCTTCTCCTCGAATGGATCATAGCGTTAAACATTTTATTTCCCTCCGTAGATTATTGCCTCCTGATTTTTATTTTTTTATTGTATTGTGCTTCTTTCTACCCGTTAGTAGTAACCTTTTCCTTAACACGGCTTTTCAGAACATATGCTACTGTTTCGCCTTCTTCGTAGAAGAACTCAAACAGATCATCGGCAACTCCCAATATTTTAAGAATCTCTTGATCCGGCAATGTCCAGTAAACAGACCATCCTTGGGTTTGTTCGGGTGTGATTCAGCAGGTTAGTAAGTTTAGACAAAGCTTTTATGCCAAAGTCTTTCTCTTTTCTCTGACCTACGGTGTTGTTTCGTCAGCTTTTATTTTTTAATTTGGAAATTTATGATTTTGGGTTGATTTGAAAGTCTGCAAAAGGTTTATTATATTTATTTTATTGATGGGGGCACTTAATTACCCTTACGTTATCTGTGCCCTGAAACATACAAGATTCCTACTATCTTCAGTGTATTCACGCAACGTCATACTATACGTATCTTACAAGGAGGACAATATTTTAAACACTGCCATTGCTATCAGTACGAAGAATACACTCATGGAAGCTCCTGTAATGCCAGAACTAAAATTACAGTCATGGAAGTTCCTATAGTACCAAGAGTAAGAAGTGGCGATTGTACACTCATAGTTTCCTATGTTACTTATATATACAACTTAACTCATCTAGTAGAAATGATGAATGGTGGAGTGAGTGTGGTGTTCAATCATTATTAAAAAGATAATTCCTACTCACAGTAAGTTTAAAAGTACTTGTTTACCAGCTGATTTTAAGTAAGTGAAGGTAATACATCATATTAATTGTGTTATAATCCATTGCTGCTTTGACTGGCAAATTAATAGAAATGATGAATAGTGGAGTGAGTGCGGTGTTCAATTCTTTTTAAAAAGAAACTTACTGTGAATAGGAACTATCATTTTAAAAAGGATTTAACTCATCTAGTATCAGGAGTAACAAGATACTTGTGAAAGGTAATGCAGTAGCATTCAATTAATTAAGGTTTGTAAGTTGAGAAAAAAAGTCAGAGTCACGAGCGGGAAGTTAGTGCCCGAGGGGATGGAAGTCACGATAGCTCAAGTGGTAGAGAGCGGTGTATCAAGCCGAAGGTCGTGGGTTCGAATCCCGCTCGTGACACTGACTTTTTTATTGCAACTTAAAAACCTTAATTAATTGAATGTTATTAATTGCTCAAGCGGACCACGAAAAATAGTGAATTTAATTGATTAAAATGAAGTACCCTTCACTAAAGCTCTCCGTGGCCATTTCATTTGTCGCCGAGAATCCAATCAGATTACACGACATTTGAAAAATGGCAAACAGGAGGGAAAATTCAAAAGGTGAGGTTGAGATGGGAAGTTAGTGCCCGAGGGGATCGAAGTCACGATAGCTCAAGTGGTAGAGTAGCGGCGTATCAAGCCGAGGTCGTGGGTTCGAATCCCGCCCGTGCCACTGACCTTTTTATCTCAACTTAGAAAACCTTAATTAGTTGAATGTTATTAATTGTTCAAGCGGACCACAAAAAATAGTGAATGTAATGTAGTAGGGTGAATAAGAAGACAGTCAATGAAATTCGTTTAGTACCAGAGAACGATGTGGCGATTGTGGCTCATGTGATCCAATGTACCAAGAGTAAGGAGTGACTTGTGGATGTTGTGGATGTGTTTGTTGTACGAGAAATAGAAAGTGGGATTTGTAGTTCATGTAGTTTGAGAAGTAATGAGACACCTGTGAAAGGTAGTACGAGGAATTATCAGAACTCCTTGGCGGTTCTTATAGTACCAGGAATAAAAGTGACCCCATAACTCATGTAGTTCCAGGAAATATTGGACCCTTGTGGAAAGTTTTGTACTACGAGGATAATTCTACAAAAAAAAATATTTTGCCTTATCCTTAACATGCAACCTTGCAGTCTTAATTTTTCTGAGTGAACCCCCTACTTCTTTTCAAAAATTCTTTATTTGGAAAACAGAATTATAAACGAACAGGAATAAAAGAAAAGTGCCAAAATGTTAGAAAATCTTCGTTTTCATTAAACCTTCAATGGAGGAAAACCCGAAGGTGTTGCAAGTAGATCATTAAAGGTCCAAGGGTTGGGAAATTGTAAAGGTGCCGGAGCGAGTGGTAGGCCGCACGAGGAAACTCAAAGGCGGTTTTCCTTCTTTTAGCCGGTCCGATTTGAAACTGTAGGATTAAAGGATCATGCCTTAATTCGTATGCAAGTACCGCGGGTCCACCTGTTCTTCCTAATTATTCAAAAGGACCGGGACACTTGATTACAACACGGGCTTTACATTAATTTGGAAAATCGTCTCATTGCAGGTCTTTGAAGAAGGAGATGTCTTTCTGAAGGACCACCACACTGCATTTTTATCAATTGGTTCAACTAAAGAAACTAACAATACTACTATAATACTTAGTCTTTTGTTTAGTTAATACAAAAGCCATTGATATAAATTTATAAATAGATTTAAAAGATGAATTATGGAAGAAAAGGAAGAATGCAGTAAATCCTGAATAGAACGGGACATTTGAATGATTGTTAAAAGAGCCCTCAACTTAGCACATCCATTTTCTGATTCTATTTTCTATTTGGATAATAAATTTTATGACCCAATTATTTCTATGCCTTTTACCCCGATATTTTCGGTGAAAATTTACACATTGTTGTGGTGGAGTGTGTTGAACACATTTCTGCAGATTTTATTGGATGAATTCCGGTGTAATTTGTGGAAATTGACACGGAAACAGTGAGTTAAATGGAACTATTTTATAATCAGCTAAATAATCAGTAGTAAGACGATAGAAAAATAATATCAAGTGGGGACTAGTTCAAGGAAGCCATAGAGGAAAAGTGCTTACGGTGTCATTGTATATCTTGTTGCCTGAGATACATGATTAATATTGCATATGAGTAAAAATATAGACCAGTATTTCACACCCGTTGCAGATCGCACTTTAAAGAGACGACGATCGAAAAGTTCGCCAGAAGCCTTGGATATAAATAAACAGCTAAAATCGGCGGAACTGATTAAAAACATGTCAATTCAAAATTGTGATGAAGTAGGAAAAACGACAATTGATTAGTTTAGTACGCTTTTGGAAAATAAGGTAAAAAACGTCGAAACGAAAGATGATATTAATTTAATGAATAACAAACTTCAGAACCTGCAAGAAGAAAAAACTTGCTAAACAAGGATTGAATATAACCTGGAACGGTATCTCAACAGAGATGTTCCTCTAAAAAGTAAATTTTAAGTTTTTAATTCCGTCTCTAGGGCTGTGATGTGTTATGCGTCACAAGTACAGGGCTACCATCAGTATGAAGTGGTAGAAAAACTTCTTTGATTTTTTTATTAAGAAGTTGTTTGTGCTCCCTATAAACACCAAGTTATTTTCTTTATTTGAAATTAGGCTTTCGACATTTGTTTGTGTATACGTAGAGGAGCCATTTAAATTATATACAGCGGGTTTTGGGTCTGAAACAAGATGGTTTGCCCTACCTCCTTGCTCAGGAGATAATTAAAAAAAAACGTTTTTTGGTTTAAGGAATTGGAAGTGTTGTCTTTCGCATTAAACTGTTGTTCTCGTATAAATTTTACAGATGCGAAAGATTTCAAAATTTGGGCAGTACAATTATTGCAGGCAGTAGAAACTCATCATAAAGAAGAATGTTTTAAAAAAATGCAATGTTCTACTTACCATTTAATATTATAGTTATTATAGTCTAATAAGACAACAATTACTTGTATAAGGAATACAACTGGAATTTGATCAATGTTGTTTTTCGCGCGAGAGGTCAATTGTTATATTTAAATTTTAAGCCTTTGTTGGAGCAAAGAGACCAGGCGTGCTATATATGTAAACTAAAAACGGTGGAAGATTCGTTTCATTTTTTGGCAATTTGTCCAACTTTGGAAAACATTAGATTAATTTGGTTCCACAGATGTCGTTTGACATTCCGTGAGTATATCGACCTTTTAAATTGGAAAGATTGGTTTAGTTTGTATAGATATATTAAAGATGCACTGAATTCCAAAGATAATTTTATGTTAAGTTTATAATTTGTATGTTAATTTAAGTTTTATTTGAATGTAAATATGTAAGGGTCAACTGGCAGACGACTAGTTCATGTCATTACAAGTATTGTTATGTTATTTTGTAAAAAAATGTAATCTTTTGTTTTCTTTTCGAAATATACTTTTATAAATTAAAAAAAAAATATTTCTATGCTTTAATGTTGCATTTGAGTTTCCTTTTGATGACTTTATCATATTTTAGAAACAAAATGGAAAGAAACAAACAACAAACAAATTAAAAAAACACTAATGCGGGCATTGAAATTTTAATAATAATGATTATGAGCATCTATTTGCAATAGTGGAATCTATGATTTGATAGATCAGACGCATTTTGCCATATTCAGTGTCTGGTCTGTAAAATTTTAGCGCAGTCAAGTCTATTTTATAAGGTGGTGAGCAGTGGAGGGCGTGCAAAAAAATAAATACTCACAGGAAATGTTTCAAATAAAAGTGGTTATAGTTATTCACAACCATTTTACCTTGTTTTCTTCTACGTATTTGTGTAAGGAAATATACACCACAGTCTTTTGGGTTCATAAGTTTTTGGTTTTAGCTGACCTCGAAAAACGTTGCACCATTTTCAGACCTATATTTTTGTCCGCACTTCGTTCCTTGTGTGCGTATGTGCCTGTCTCTCTCTCTCTCTCTCTCTCACTCTCTCTCTCTCTCTCTCTCTCTCTATCTCTCTCTCTATCTATCTATCTATCTCCCCCTCTTACCACCTCTCACCCCCTAACACCCCCTCTAAATTTCTCTCTCACTCTCTCTCTCTCTCACTCTCACTCTCTCTCACTTTCTCTATCAATCTATCTATCTATCTCCCACCTCACCCCTCTCACCGCCGCGTAAATCTCTCTCTCTCTCTCTTTCTCGCTCTAAACTGTATATTATCTCTATAAGAACTTTGGTAGAGCTATGTATAAATACATAAATGCATCTCAATGAAATGTATACATGTAAATATCGTCTCCAGAAACATGTACGGAAATGTTTCAGCGTAGAGAGGAAAAGGATTTTTTGTATTTCATTCCAAGGTTTTATTTCAACCTGGATATTTAAGTACGTAACAAAACGCATCTGGTTATAAAATACGCTACAAAATCCTTGATAACATCTTACGTTACACGAGGCTTGCAAATGCAATAATAGGCGAGATGGATTTAGATGGTGTTCGCTAATTCGATTAGTTCCGCGAGCCCACTGTAATTCTAGGAGAGGCAGTTTCCACCCGACTGTATAGTTTCCATTTAGAACCACCTTAATTATCGCTAATTCTAATTGCTAAAAAGACGGTGAACTTAAACTGTCAAGAGGGCTTTCGGTAAAGTCCTGGGATTAATTTCCGCCACAGGGGAAACGATAAATCGTCCCTTGCTTCTTCTTAGAACGGAAAAATTGCCATTGTAGTAACAGTAATCGCATCTAATGAAATTACAAAGGTTAATTTAATTTTGAAGGATCCAAGAGAAAAATACTAAATTGTAATTTCAATCCATTATATTTAGTGGTCTATTGACCAAATTACTTCTTTCAATTAATTAATCTTTTTTTGTAAAGTTTTGGCTAAAATGAAAAGTCATTGCATGAGCGAGATTCGAAAATGGCAAAAAGGAGGGAAAATTTGAAAGGTTGTAGGTTGAGATGGGGAGTTGGTGTCCGAGTGGATCGAAGTCACGATAGCTCAAATAGTTAGAGCAGGGGCGTATTTAGCCGAAGGTCGTGGGTTCGCATCCCGCTCGTGGCACTGACTTTTTCATTCAGCCAAAACCTTACATATGTAACGTTCCCATTTGATACCTTACAAATTGTCGAATAAAAAGGGAAAATAATTTTAAAAAATATATAATTGACAATAAACAAAGATATATCAATTCTCTCCTTACAACAGGCCAATAAGGTGCACAGAGAGAGGGGCCAAAGGAGTAATAGTTAAAACAAGAAGTCTTGAATCAGCGGTCAGACTGAAAGGACAATATTGAGAAGGTCCAAGCTGTGTTTTTTCAAATTAATTAGTGGACTCATTATTTTATAAGAAAAGCGTTCCAGGCCTCGTGAAGTGAGCCTTGCCTTTTAATTTACCTTTAGCAATAGTTTGTTTTGTATTTTGTTAATTAGTTATTTTCAATTTATTTTGGATTTGAGAAAAAAAAAGAATTTCATTTTATATTATTATTTCAAAAGAACATTTAAATAATTTGTTTTGGTTTCTTTTGTGAATTATAATAAACCTCATTTTAAAGGAATTTGTTTATTATATTTTTTCTTCTGTTTGAGACAAAATTGAGAATATTTAAATAGTTTGTTTTGGTTTCTTTCTTGAATTCTAATAAATCCTTATTTTAAAAGTAATTTGTTTATTCTATTTTTTCCTCCGTTTGTGACACATGAAAAGATTAATGTAATTTCAATGTTATTTTATAGTTCATCGCATGTTTTTTTTTATATTTAATTATTTATTTCATTACCGAAAACNTACTTTTGCTCCCCAGACATCACACACTCACCCCAGAGTACTCGATATTCCTCGGGGCGGGGTAAATAACCCCCTTCCTTTCACGCAAATAAATTACAGTCATCCTAAAGTATTAACAAAAACACCACACAAACACGTCACAAACACTTCAGAAACAACGCAAGCACAGCACAAACACACATAAACTATATACATTTGAAGATCCCTATAGCCCTGAGGTACCAGTACAGCGATTTGTGCCCGCTGCCGTGCCCCAAGACTACGCACAGGTCCGATGATATTCCAAAATATTGCCTATAAACGTCGAGCCTACTACAGATCATTTAGATTAAAAAAATGAATTTATACAAAATACATCTATACATAGAAAATATTAGATTTTTGTTTAATCTAATTTTATTATTATCTAATTTAATAATAAGTTAATAATTTATTAATCTAATTTAATAAGTTATTATCTAATATAATTTAATTTTCTAGGATTGTATAAATTCATTTTACATATTTATTCATTTGTTATCTAAAATTTCTATCATTGAATAAATTCATTTTTTTCCACTTCTTACATTTATTTGTTAAATTTAAACAATTTTTATAAATTCCAGACCCTGAAGTTGATCTCAATAAAGCCAAAACGTTGGCACAGAAAATGTTTTACTAAAACCTACGACACACTAGACCGCATCTCACAATCTCCGAATAATCATTAAAAAATATGTGATGACCTATTTTTGATTATTAAGGAAAATAATTAATAAAAATTATCAGTCTTCAGTGCCAACTAGGATCACCGTTTATCCAGAGTTTTTTGTAGGTATTTATTGTTTTTCATAATTATTTTCCTACTTATATTTCTTCCGGGATTTGACTATTATTGTTGTTATTTCCTTCTCTATCTTTCCTTTCTGAGAATATTATATCCTCTGTGAAAAAAAAGTGGCAGTCTTTTCCCTTATAAGTTACAAATCTGCACACGAGTAAATTACCGGAAGGCGACGAGAATTACCCACCTCACATGTTGGCAGTGCCGGGGTCTGACCGATACTTTCCAGCTGCCGAGGTTGGGCTACAGGGATTACCAACAACTAGATCATTTCTGTCCCCAATGCGATCAGTTCCTAAAAACGAACCCATTCACTCGCTGACTCTTTCTCATTCTTAAATAGATTCTTTCTTATTGGCAATATATACCATTCGGTCAGGTTAGTGGAGCACTCGATACTCCACATTCACGCTAATAAATACATTCACAATAAAAACACGCTAGGGAAACAAAACAAAATCGGTATTATATACAATGAAATAATTCTGTCTTCTTAAAAAAAAAATAAATAAATAAATAAAATAAAAATAAAAAATAAAATAATCAGGAGACCCAGATAATCGACGCATTGCTCAATACGATGATTGGGGGGGGCGTCAGTGGCCGCAGCGGTTTAGGCGTTAACACGTCGCTCATCACTGTAAGGCAAAGGTCCCGGGTTCGAATCCAGCGGTCCTGCATTCCTGCATTCGGACCCGACATACAAGATTCCAACAACACCGGCACCCCGAGGGTTAATATAACCTCTGCTGTTGCGAACCCTCGTAAAAAAAACAAAAAAAAAACAAATAAATTAAAAAAATAAGATGATCAAGTAGGATCGAGTGGTATCCTACACGATTCTATCATATAGTGGATATAGAGACAGAGAATCCTCAGAAAGGAACTACATCTTTCAGATAGGTGGTACACATCGAGCAACCTTTCTCAACTTGCCGGACAAATATGCAGGCTTTGGCCCAACAGTTGTCCGAGTGTCAACCTCCATGTCCTATTATTAATCGGTAGAGGATGACCCCTCGTTATTGAATACTATTGAATGTTATAATTTTTATATTATAGATCACTTAAATTTTCCAAATAGTGTACATATTAGTACAAGCGTACAAATGGAATGATATCTAAACCCAACTGGATTATGTTCAATAATTATGAAATAAAAATAAATTTATATCCGTAGCTAAATGTATATAAAGTGTAAAAATATTGTACGACTGTACTTTTGATAATAATATAAATTAAAAAAAATTTGGCATACGAACTTAAAAGTGTGACAATTAAAACAAAAATTTAAACGATACAACAAGCCAACAAATTTACTCACAAAACAAAACCTCTTAATGCTTTAAAAAATATTCTTTTTGATATTTTATTGTATAGTTTAACTTTTGGCAAAATCGGTTTGGCTACAGGACCACAGGATACATATTCAGATAGTTATGCTCTACGAGTAAAACAAAAAACAAACAAAAGAAACAGCAGAGTCGGAATCACCCTCTACGAAGTTTACAACTTAGACTTCGATCGCTATGCTCCACGCAATTTTATGAATATAGAAAGTTTTATTTCTAGAGGAGGTTTTTTTAATAACATTTTAGCTCGGTGCCTTTCGATATTGCGCTCTGGGCCGCTCTGGCATACTGTTATTGTCCGGAATTCAAATAAGACTGTGTAGTTAGTTACGAGTAGAAATATAATAAAATTATATATTTATATTTTACCCCCTACCAAGTTTTGACTAAAAGACGTCCAAACGGAATACCAAAATATTAATTTACCCAAGTAAATTAATTTTTTTACAGTAAAGCTTGTTTGTAATGGAAAGAAGCTGTGAACTTGTGATACCTTGATTTAACTTGAATAAGTTTCTTGTATCTTGAAACTCGTTTGATAACCGTACTGAAAAAAATCTTCTTCTATTTTGTTAAAAAAAAGTATTTAATGTTGATTGCAAGCTGTCTAATCAATCGTTTAAAAGTCCGATTATCAATATGTCATGTTCAAATCTCACCAATCGATTAATAAATTTAGACCAAACTAAACTTGAGAACCTCTTCTCATCTAAAGGAGCCGAATAGTCTGTACCTGACGTCTTGCTTGCAATCCAGCTGAGAGGTGCTTCGAGTCTGTTCAAACTTAACTAAGGAGTGTCTTCTACTGATTAGCAACATATCATGAAACTATCCTCGTTTAAATAATTAACAATAACATGATAAAATATAATAACAATTGGTATCCTTTTTGATATCACACATTGTACAGGCCGAATTATACTTATAGCCAATATTCTAGATAGATTCCACGTTATAGACACATGCCATGATCCTTTTGAATTCTATGTATAATTATATAGTTTTCTCTCGTGAAGTCCCCTGCTTGATTCTTACGAGGAAAAAATTTTTATTCCAATAGCTTTTGAAGAGATTATGTATAATAATTGTGAGTCAATTTGATGTTTTTCACAATTAAATTCACTAGTTTCGTGGTCCACATGTCCAATTAATATCTTTCAATTAATTAAGGTTTTTAGTCGAGATAAAAAAGACTTCAAATGTCGTGTAATCTATTTGAAAAATGGCAAAAAGGAGGGAAAATTCAAAAAGTGGGATTGAGATGAGAAGTTAGTGTCCGAGTGGACTGAGGTCACGATAGCTCAAGTGGTAGAGCAGTGGTAGCATAAAGCATAAGCATAGCAGAAAAATTAATTTTTTAGTAAAGAGAAAAACTGCACTCAAAAGGTTTGGAAATCGTTGTCCTCAAATATTAAGCCAATCAATTAACAAAAGTTCAATTTTGTCGTATGTTTACGTCTTTTGTCTTGGAACTTGAACTGAAATCCAAATAAAATTGTAAGCGATTTTCTTTTACCTCTCGTGTTCTAAGTTGCCTCGTTTATTTTAATTTTTCTAAATAATCAACAATTCAATTACTTAAGGTTTTTAGTTGAAATAAAAAAGTCAGGTCACGAGCGGGATTCGAACCCAAGACCTTCGGCTTGATACGCTCCTACTCTACCACTTGAGTTATCGTGACCTCAATCCACTCAGGAACTTAAGTCCAAAACTTAGGACCGGGGACCCAGATAATTACTGCTCAAGCACGATTTTCATATCGAGGATCCTTACACGCTTTCTATATGGAGCCAAAGAACTACACCCTTCAACAGGTGGGATACATCGAGCAACCTTTCTCTACATGCCTAACACATACGAGGGCTTTAGTCCAAACCAAGTTTCGTTGTGTTCAACTTCCCATCTCAACCCCACCTTTTGAATTTTGATTTTTGATCGAAGTCACGATAGCTCAAGTGGTAGAGTAGCGGCGTATCAAGCCGAAGATCGTGGGTTCCGATCCCGCTCATGATACTGACTTTTTTCACTCGACTAAAAACCTTATTTAATTGAAAGTGTTACACAATTTAAACAGGTCAATATATCGTCCTGGGATAACGTTTTTTATTCAAGGTAGTTGCTATTCTGTGGTAATTTGTCAGCTCGCTCAATTCCTGACAACACCAAGAAGCTTTTGTGGCCATCATTGTTTAAATTGTTCATACTTTTAATGAAATCAATGTCTTTTCATTTTAAACATTGTTCATAGCACTTAAATTGTAAAAACAACTGAGTTCGAAATGGTGGTAAAGAAAATCAACAATATTGTCATTTTAATAGTCACCAAACCTTCAGAATAGAATATCTCAAGCGGTAGTTGTACAGAGAACACTAATTTTTCTGTTGGTTAAGGAACAACAAATAACAAACAAACAAAAAAACACTTTGGCTCTCAGAGGATCTGATTAGTAGAAGAGTAGTCATCCTCTCCCTACTAACAATAGGCCATGCGAGGTTGACACAACGAAACTTGGTTTGGACTAAAGCCCTCGTATGTGTTAGGCATGTAGAGAAAGGTTGCTCGATGTGTCCCACCTAGTTGAAGGGTGTAGTTCCTTGGCTCCATATAGAAAGCGTGTAGAGATGCCCGATATGAAAATCGTGCTTGAGCAGTAATTATCTGGGTCCCCGGTCCTAAGTTTTGGAGATTCTATTTTATATAATACAGATAGTTTTGTATCCCTCTAGTGTGTTGAGATTGAATGTATTTATTGGAGTGAGATGGACGATGAAGAAATATTGAGTACTCCAAAAAGTAAAGGTATTGATAAAAAAAAATCAGTGTCACGAGCGGGATTCGAACCTAGGATCTTCGGCTAAATACGCCGTTGCTCTACCACTTGAGCTAACGTGACTTCGATCCACTCGGACACTAACTTCACATCTGAACCCCACCTTTCCATTTTTTTTAATGGCAAAAAGGAGGGAAAATTCGAAAGGGGGTTAAGATGGGAAGTTAGTGTCCCAGTGAATCAAAGTCACGCTAGCTCGAGTGGAAGAGCAGCCACGTATTTAACAGAAGATCGTGGGTTCGAATCCCCCGCTCGTGACACTGATTTTTTTAATCTCAATTAATACTTTACGTAAAGATTAATTAATTGAAAAAAGTTATTCGGTCAATCATACCACGAACTCTAATGGATTTAATTGAGTACTCCATCGAACCTCAATTAGGTTATTTTTATAACAAGTGAAAGAGTGATGGAGGAATATCTAGTACTCCACCATCCTAACTGAGTGAATGGTATGTAAACAAGGAAGAATGCATTTTAGAGTGAGTAAGTGGATTTGGTTTTAGGAACTGGTTACGTTCGGGCTAAAATTACCTGTTGATATTCCATGGATCTCGGATGTGAATTAAAAAGCTAGATTTTCCTCCGTACTGTCAGAAGTGATAAACTCAACACTGTACACTCTTGTATGTATATATATGGTGTGCCGATTTGATCTTATATATAATTAATAACGTAAGTAATAAAAACCTTTTAAATTGAAGCTTTATCTGCATCATTTACCTTTACATTTGTCATTAGTCATTATAGTACTAGGTTAACAGTAAATGCTTTATGTGTTCAATAAAATTATATAGTTTGCTGGATAATTGATATTAACAATAATTAGAGAATTATATAGGGCTTTATTCAAGATCTGGCTCGCGTTTATTGAACAATTATTTTAACCGGTACTATGACAATAAAATAGATCTAAGCTTGTAAGCATTTTTCTATAAATAAGAATAAAAAAAAACAAATGTACAAAACTTAATTTATATCAATTTTTAAAGCCATGTAGGTAAATAATTAATTTGGTACAAATAAAATATTCAGGATCAAAACGTCCTTAATCCATGTTCTGTGTGTTGTGTAATGTTCCAGATCGGATGGAATTACGACTCCCACACAACCCCTTATCCTGACGAATGAAGACCACCCACTCACCCTTCAGAAACACAATTCCACAACCAGCATCCGAAAACAACTTTTAAACCAAAATGTTAAAATAAAAACTAACAGAATTCAAAAAACACAAATCAGCATTGATAAAAGTCCTGGCTTTTAAACAATTTCAACTGTAATTTCTATTTCATTTGTTTTGTTAAAACTTTAAATAAAATTTGTTTTTTATATTTACATATCGAATCATTTCCTATTCTTTATTGCTTCAATTTATCAGGACGCACCAAGAGATTTTTCAAGCAAATTTGTCATATTCCCTTCTGTTCGACGGATGACTCGTTCAAGGGGCTGGAGGTAGGTAAAAAAACATTGATTGACGTGAACTATGCTTGCTGGATCTAGTCAATGAAGTGCTGACAGCTGAATGATTGATGATGATCATCATATAAAAACCTCGTTTTATGATCATTTTATACAGGTATAACAAGCGATTGAAGAAGGACTGAAAAGAAAATAATCTTTTTAATTCTTGATCTACAAAGCGAAAAATATTTATTCATTATTGCGTTAGTATTTATCAACTTTTGAAAAAAAATAGTCCTATTATTACTAACATAAGACAAAGCGTACACGGAAAATATGTTATGTAGAAACAAAATAAAGTTTGATTATTTATGAAAAAAGTTTAATGACGAAGAAAGAATATTGATAACAGCTTTGCCAAAATTATCGCAGAGAGAATTTAACATGAAGAACAAAATTTGTCAATGTGTGAGTTTAATAAAAGTGGAAAGACAATGAAGATTCTCTAAATTATCAAAAAATTGCTGTATGTGAAGTATCTTCATAAGTCTCAACAATGAAAAGTAGATATTTAGGGTTCCACCAAGCTTTCGGCGATTTACATCGCTATCCTCAGGGCCTATTTCTTGAACAAATAAAACATTAACAAACTAAATAACTTTCAATTAAGGTTTTTAGTTGAGATAAAAAAGTCAGTGTCACGAGCGGGATTCGAACCCAAGATCTTCGGATAGATACGCCGCTGCTCTACCACTTGAGCTACCGTGACTGACACTGTCGGTCAAATGTCTTGTAATCTATTTGTTTCTCGGCGACAAATGAAATGGCTACGGAGAGCTTTAGTGTAGGTTCATTTAAACTTACTAAATTTACCATTTTCGTGGTCCTCTTGACCAATTAACATATTTCAATTAATTATGGTGTTTAGTTGAGATAAAAACCTTCGCAAAAGCTCTCCATGACCATTTCAATTGTCGCCGAGAATCAAATAGATTGATTACACGACATTTGAAAAATGGCAAAAGGAGGGAAAATTCAAAAGGTGGTGTTGAGATGGTAAGTTAGTGTCCGAGTAGATCAAAGTCACGATAGCTCAAGTGGTAGAGCAGCGGCGTACCTAGCCGAAGATCGTGGGTTCGAATCCCGCTCGTGCCATTGACTTTTTTATCCCAACTAAAAACCTTAATTAATTTAAATATATTAATTGGTCAGGCAGTCCACAAAACTAGTGAATTTAAGTGTAATTTTGAGTTAAAATTGAAAAAAAATTGAAAACTGAAGAAAGAACACAAGGTAACAATTATAAGGTACAAAAAGAAGTTATAAAATATATTTCGCTGGTTGATTATAAACCGGTAAGAATCTACAGTAGGTGCTCCCCTACCCCTTGGCTTTTCGATGTCCTTTTTTTTAATTTTTGTACATATTAATAATGCCCCAGTATACCGAGATGGAGCCCAATATACCCGTTTGCAAATTGCAAATATGGGGCGTTATTTGTATAAAAAGCTTTTCCAAGATTAGCCGGCTTTCCAAGTTCAATTTTTCCCCGAGGATCTCGGGGGAATCAAACTTGAAAAAAAATTCAATGTGTCGCCAAGGCTGAAATTTTCTTTCCGTAATTACTATCTACTCGTGCTGGTTGCTATTTTCTGTTTGGTATGCCCAACATATTGCACATTACAGCCGGCACACGATACCGTATATACTACATTACTTTGTGAGCTTAAAGGCTTCTTGCTTTTCAAGCTCGAGATTAGATTATTTTTGTATTTGTTCATAATACCAATTTTATAAAGTTTACTTTTAAACAGTTTTTATTTGCTGGAACTCTCCGGGTATAAACTTGAGTGACTTAAAGTTAGTTGGAGGATTTATTATTCGGTTAATTTTAATAACAATCCTATCAAAAGAGAAATAAAAAAAAGCATGAAAGCGTTTTGGGAGAAAAGAGGAAAGGAATTTCAATAGAAGGATTGCGACCGTGGTTTTTACAAGAGTCGGCGGTACCTTTTAATTAAAAGTGATCAAAGAGAACGATTTACATATTTGCGTTATCCTTTTATTGGATATAAAAATCACTAATTCTCACTGTTTTATAAGACATAACTTTTTTATCTCGTTCTTCAGGAATGCACTCTTCCATCCAACTCTATATCAAAAAATTTTATGAGATATTTTAGACAATAATTTATTATGTGATTTAATAAGAACGTCATAAATTATGATAAGGTTTACTTAGCAATAACTCTAAAGAACATTCATCTTTAGAGAATACTTTACAGCATTGAACAAAAAAACGTGATGAAGCCACTTTGATAAAAATATTGTATATGAAAGATTTTGCAATACTATTTACTCTACATTGTTAGTAAGTTAGTAATAATTGCCGATAGTTTTTTTTCATTTTAAACCTAGCAATTACACTAATCGGTCTAAAATGTCGAAAGTGATTTCGCAAAAAGGAAATGTCGCCAGTTGAGAGGTAAACATTAGTAATGGTTTACCAGACAAAGATTAACTCATTCATAAACGGATCGATCAAATATATTTTGCAGATTTTGTATCAATAAAATGAAACTTTTATGAAACCGAAAATTCATAAAATACAAAATAAACAATGTACTAATACATTTCCTTTGGATTAGAATGCAATATTCATGTGCTATCTGGGTTCATATGACCAGAATTTTGGCTTTCATTGCAATTGAAGACATACGTTTAAAAATTTTAATTTCTTGTTTTGCAATTTGTTAAGTTTTCGTTTTTGTAAAAATATACGTAAATTTGAAGCACAACGAATTTTCATTAAAACTGGGCTCATTACTGGATGCTTTTTAAAATATAATTACACTCTCTAATCTTTCTTATTTTGTAATACAAACAACAGAATATATTTTATATAATCTAGAGCTCGGTAAATGTGTTCACTCCGTGTATACGAATTTATCAAAGGCTTTTGATAGTGTGGATCGTCTCATTCTGGTCAAAAAAACTAGGGTGAACTCCTTTTTGTCTAAGAGGTCTTTTGTTGTGAGATTTGGTGAAGGCTTATCGAAACTTGTCCATGTACTATCTGGTGTACCTCAGGGTTCTCATTCTGGTCAGATCTTATTCCTTTTATTTTTTAATGACGTCGATTCTGCTCACATTAATTCTTCATTTTCATTGTTAGCACACGATTAGAAAATTTATCGCCTTGTCGAATCGTTGAATGATTGTATTCTCTTGCAAAATGACTTGAGTCGCTTTTGGCTTTGGTGCAAGCCTAATAATTTGAAATTAAACGAAAATAAATGTAAGATTTTGAAGTTCAGTAAGAAAAAAATAATTCACGATTACGACCAATTTGTTTATAGTATCGAAGGTTATCACATTGACGAGGTAGATTCTATCTCGGATCTCGGGGTTATTTTTGATAAGAATTGTGATTTTTGGGACCATATCCATGCCATTAGAATAAATCCTTTAAAAATTTAGGATTTGTAGTCAGGTAAACTGCTGACTTTAAGAACCCTTTTGCAATAAAATTACTCTATCAATCTCTGATGCGCAGTCACCTAGAATATGCCAGTGTTGTTTGGTCGCCGAGTTCTTTAGATAGGTCTGACATGATAGAAAGAGTACAGAGAAAAGCCACGAAATACCTGTATTACAAATTATGCAATCACAGGAACCACCATCATTGCTCCTATGAAGCCATACGTGCTCTCGTAGGCCTGGATTCTCTGGAGGATAGAAGAGTTTTGGCTTCCGTTGTGTTTCTGTGGAAGATCCTAAATAATTTTATTGATTCCCCGGAGATAATATCTTGTATTGGCTTTAGGGTACCCCAGTGTCAACTACGAACCCATGAATTGTTTGGTACTTCACTGCACAGGACCAAAATCGAGTTAATGTCTTCAATCTCCACAGCCGTGCATTATTTAAATAAAGTCGCTATCACCCTTCTCCTCGTCCATTCAGTCTTTAAAAAAATATTAAACTTGCTTTAAAATGTAATTAAGGGTTTATTTATTACTTTTGTTGTGCTATTTATTAATCTATTTATAATATTGATTTTTTGTTAAAAGTGCAAGCGCTTCTTTGCTGTTATTTTTATTGCTATTATTTTTATATCCTTTTTTAGTATTTTCTATCATAATGATTGTTTTGTTGTGTTGCTTGACTGTCCTATGCTTGGGTACCTGACCTGTTTGGACTGTAAATAAATAAAATAAAAAAATAAAAATAAAAACAGATCCAAAAGAAAAGCACAGGAACAAAATGTCATACAAATGATTGTTTACATATAAACATTGATGACATGAACTTTAATGTACTGACGTAGGTCTAGAAAAACATTTTTCTTTATCAATTCTTTTCCTTAATAAACAAAAATAGGTCATCACATATTTTTTAATGACCGTTAGCCAATGATTATTTGGAGATCGTGAGATGCGGTCTGGTGTGACGTTGGTTTTATAAAAACATTTTCTTTATCGTGCCAACGTTTGGATCTTGTTCAAATCGTCTTCTGGGCGCAAAGTGTTTTTTTTGCCTTGAAGATGATCTCAATAAAGATCAAAACATTTGCATGACAAAGAAAATGTTTTTCTAAACCTACATCACACCAGACTGCAACTCACGATCTCCAAATAATCATTGGCTAACGGTCACTAAACACCACACACATTTTAAATGTTATATCTTCCATAAAGAATGTTATATTTATGAAGTAAATTATAAACTAGTCACTAGGGTACTATTGGTATATTTTGAACATTAATCAATCTCAATGCATCCAAAATCTTGAAAAAGTAATCAATTCTCAGCCAGCGCTAATGGTTAAGAAATGTTGGTAACGCTAATGGTTTCTCTGATGGTAGAAAAATTTTTAAAAAACTTATATTCTTTACTGATGAAACATTTGACGACAAAGATCAATTTCTAAATCCCGCAATCAAATTCTATTCGTCAGATTCGCAAAAAAGTTGACCCTGTCGAGAAATTTGCTCTATCGTTAAGTATTCCCTAATAATTGGATATCTCGCCTAAACTTCGACCATAAGGTTATATCTCAAACACTACGATTAGGGGCGGAATAGTTGATAAAGTTGTTTAATATTTAATCACGGTCAGGCCCCGGCGATAAATTTCCTACTAATTGAAATTTGCAGGTAACGTATTTCTGGTCGTAGAGGGCGATTAGTGAGGAAGTCTTGCTCAACTTGGACAACAACTCCTAATTAACCGGTACGCTCGTCAAACTCATTCTGGAAAATTAGTTGGGAATGAGAGCCGAGATGGGTGAATATAGTGGAAATGAAACGAAACTCGCAATGTCGCTAAGTTTGTCAAGTTTCCCAGCGGTGCCGCCTCCCATGTAGGCTTTTGATCCGACATCGTATTACGGAAACTCTATTCTGACGATTAACAAACCTAAAGGGACGTATTAACGGTAATAACGATGATTACATATCATAACCGTGGGTATGCAAATTTTACCAAAAGAGATCGCCAAATCTGATGCCATTTGTTAAATTATACCATCAAAATATTGAAGGATGTTCCTCGAAAAAATTATAACCTATGGCACTCTCAACACGACACGCAAGAATGGCACAATTACACAGAAGACAAACACTTTGACCCCTGAAGATGATATCAATAAAGATCGAAACGTTGGCACGATAAAGAAAATGTTTTTCTGAAAGTTATTCAGATATCGAGAGATGCGGTCGGGTGTGATGTAGGTTTCAGAAAAAGATCATTGATTTTCTGACAGAAAAAAATTGTAAATAATAAAAAAAATTTCAACAACATATTGTTAAATAGATTTCAGAAGGTAACATCAAATTAAAAGCTAAAAACCATTAACAAGATTGTTATATAGTTTTTTTGTAAAGTAAAAACGGACAATTTGAAACTTTTTTTAGAGTGCAGCCCGTAAGTTGTCCTCATTAATTTTCAACGTTTCTTTTTGTTTTATTCGTCGCTTACCCTTAGGCGTTGATTTCTGAAGTCACATTTTTTTTTGTAGTTGTTAATAGTTTCGTCGAGTTTTCGGTAAGATTTAATTATGATGTCTTTAACGAGTGATACATTCAAACCTTTGTGTAATTATTCAGAAATCGTGAGATGCGATCTGGTGTGATGTAGGTTTCAGAAAAACATTTTCTTTGTCGTATCAACGTTTCGATCTTTATTGAGATCATCTTCAGATCTCAAAGTGTTTGTCTTCTGTGTAATTGTGCCATTCTTGCGCGTCATGTTGAGAGGGCACAAAATAAAGCAAAATTGCAATGCATTTAGAATTCATTTTTACTCTTCATTGAGCAATACATTTATGAAGAAATAACAACATAAAATGCAAACGAAAATACAATTTTAAACACAAAAACAAAGATAATTAAGGTAATATTAAAGAAACCATTTATTTACTTTTTTAATAATTTAATTGAAGTTTACTGAAAAATGCACAAAAGTGATTGGTTTCTGGGTTTGAGAAATGTTTGTGTAAGCTATAAATAATTTTCAATTTTCAAAAAATATAACACCTTGTAAGTGCCATTAAGGTTGCGTTTAAATAAATTGAGATTTCAAGTAAAAAAGTTAGAAATCTTGCGAATGAAAAAGATAAGTTCATTCCAACTCTAATGAAACATATATTTATCCATGATTATTCGGAAATCGTGAGATGAATGGCACTCGAAAAAATGGCACAATTACACAGAAGACAAACACTTTGAGCTCTGAAGATGATTTCAATAAAGATCGAAACGTTGGCACGATAAAGGAAATGTTTTTCTGAAACCTACATCTCATGATTTCTGAATAATTATCGATTAACGGTCACTAACCACCACACATTTCTTTGTGTAATGCTGAGTGCGGAATTACTGTTATTACTCTGACCAACCGATTTTAGATGTTATTTAGTCAATTTAACAATCACTAAGAAAGTATCCTTGTCTTGTTTTTTTTTACAATATTTACTCATAATTCCTTCTTCCCCAAACAGCTATCCTCACGTTACTATCACGGACTGCTGGTGTAGCACGATCCTTTGACTGTACATTGATAAAAAACCGACTTGGAATCCACACACTCGCCTAAATCTCAGCGACAAACTTACCTTATAAGGGTTACTTCACAATATTCTCATTCGTCTGATGTAACAATAATAATATTAATAAACTTAACAGGTTCTTATCACTTTCTCTGCACAGCAACACGTGATGTAAGGCTTATTCTTGCTTATTGACAATTTTTCTGAGTTCAGAACTCATGGATGCACATTACATCTCATTCATAATTTTAAGTTTGAAGCACAAACATTTGAATTAGGCGCAAAAGTAAACTTTTGTGTATAATTGTCAATTTTTTTCAATTACATACATCGCTTTTTCTATTATTAAAAGTGATTCAGATTAACATGAAAAATTAGAAAAACGATAGCTGTAACAAGATGTTAATTTTTATTATATCAACTTGTTCGTCTTTTCTATTTTAATTTTCCTTGGCTTAAAAAAATCAAGGTAATTAAAACAGCGTATGTATGTTTTTACGATAAGGTTATGTTTGTTAGAACAATTAATAAAAATTCTAACGTCGTTCATTAATTTATGGTAATTTTCCCGAGAAAGCTACGTGGAATCCTAGTGTTTACACTCATAAAACACGGTAACAACATAATTATGATAAGCCCGGCCAAGGAGAAAAACTGTGATAAATTTGTCAGAAACATAATATTCTCGCTTCAAGGTTCAAATTACCTAGCTGCCATGCATGAATAAAATTGGAATAAACTACTCAATCTTCACATGTACATTGCTACGGGCTGTTATTTTTCCCGTTGGAAAATATTAAGATAATCACATAGTTTTTTTGTTGGTGTAACTAGTCTTTTTAAATATTTATAAGAGCAGGGGTGGTTATTACGTTAAGCCGTGAAATTTTGGCTGGCGTTACAGTACCGGTTTTTCCCAAAAGATATTTTTCATGGGCATAACCGAGATAAAAGCAATTGTGGGTCCTGTTCTAAAGGTCTTGTATAATTTCCGGTCTTCCGAGCCCTACTGAATATTAATCATGTTCTAAGGGTTTAATATAAAGCATTATTTTCTTATAATTAGGCCACCAATTGTTGTTCACAGCGCTCTGGACATTTTATCACCTATTAATTACATATTAATTTGACATGTTGCAGAAAAACCTCTTTTTATGTGTCGAGCATGACTTGGCGGACACCGTTTATCAATATAACGTAACAAAATTACGTACGATCGATAAGACAATTTGATTAACATATTTTCTTTCCATTAATTATCCATGCTAGACATGTTATTTCTGTTTTCAAAGTTCTTATATTACATTTTAGGTTTACATTGATAGACGGTAATCTTGAAAATCTAATCAATCCTTAAGACTAATGATTACTAGATGCCATGGCCTGAACGAGAAAGAAGACAGACAGCCTGGAGACAATCATTAATGACTGAACAACAAATGAGAAATTTATTCATCATACAATCGATGAAATAATTTATTTATAACAGTTACAACTTGAGCTAATGAGAACTTAATTACCATAGAAACAGTGTATTTTATGTAATTATTTTATCACATTCATCCAAAGTAAATTAAATAATTTATTGGTATATATTGGTATTTAACCATATCAATTTTTATTAACGTAATATAATTTCTGATGCTAGGACGATTTAAATTATTTTTTATATTCACTAGTTTTTGTGGTCCGCTTGACCAATTAATATATTTCAATTAATTAAGGTTTTTAGATGAGATAAAAAAGTCAGTGTCACGCGCGGGATTCGAACCCACGATCTTCGGCTAGATACGCCGCGGCTCTACCACTTGAACGATCGTGACCTCGATCCACTCGGACACTACCTCTACAATTCAAAAGATGGGGTTGAGGTGGGAAGTTAGTGTCCGAGTGGATCGAGGTCACGATATCTCAAGTGGTAGAGCATCGGCGTATCTACCCGAACTTCATAGGTTCGAATCCCGCTCGTGACACTGACTTTTTATCTAAACTAAAAACCTAAATTAATTGAAATCATTTTTAATGTACATCAAATTGAATTTTTAAAATAAATTATTCTTTTTATGTAAGGTCTTGATTGAAATGAAAAAGTTAGTGTCACTAGCGGGATTCGAACCCAAGATCTTGTTTTTGACTTTCATTTCAACCAAGACCTTACATAAAAATAATAATAAATTGAATGTAGTAATTTGATCAATCAGACCACTAAACATAATGATTTTAAAATAAATTTTACGGATTGAGTTACCCAAAAAGTTGTACCAAATACATCCTTTCCCACTTTCTCTTTTATACTGAATTAAAATAACATTCCACACTTCTTTCCGTTTAACTTACAAAATCGAATTTCAAATAATAATAAAACAAATATTACTTAATTTTAAACGGAGAGAAATTCCATTTACAGTATACCAGAAAGCAAATGATTTGATACAATTGTTGTAGGTCTGTCTTTGTTAGGAGAAAAATGGCACGGATTGGATTTATAGTACATTCGGAACGTTTGGTCGGTGAATGTTTTAGATTGGGAATGAATGTAGTAAATGTGTGACCACAGACAAGACAAAAGTAATCTGATAGATAGATAAATACATATATAGACAGATAGATAGATGGATCGAGGTATTGAGGAGGTGAGAGATTGAATGAATTCGGTTTTATTAAGTGTAGGAAAATTTGGTAAAATATTGAAAATTGTTTAACAATATGGAGAGAAAGAGAGGAAGATAGAGAGCGGGAGAGAGTGAGAGAGAGAGAGAACGGGAGAAAGGTAAATAGTGAGAGAGAAGGTATAAGAAAAAAGTGAGAGGTAGAGGGATTTGAATTCAATTTAAAAGCTTTATACGTAATAATAATTAAGTGATAAATTAGAGATTGGCATCCCTTCAACGGAAATTTTTATACAGCGTACTTGATTGATGTAATGTGGAGAAAATGTAAAGAGACAATGTGTAGAGATTAGTGACCGTTAATCGATAGTTATTCAGATATCGTGAGATGCGGTCGGGAGTGATGTAGGTTTCAGAAAAACATTTTCTTTATCGTGCCAACGTTTCTATCTTTATTGAGGTCATCTTCAGGGCTCAAAGTGTTTGTCTTCATTTCTAAAAAAGTTACTTTTATGTTTATTTTGTTCTGTGTTTAGTATTTTTGGATTGTTGGGGTCGAAATTGTGCTTGGGTTCAAAATGGTGGGTAGCGAGTGCTGTAGGATTTTTTGCAATCATTGATATGTTGTTTTACCCTCTTATCCAGATATTGGGATGTAATTCCGATATAAGTTGCCGGACATTTTATACAGTTGATTTTATAAATTACATCAGAATTATTTGTTACAGATATGGGATCTTTAATTTTGGAAAAAAGGGTGAATAGTGTTATAGTTTTTGAAGGCTATTTGAAAATTTTCAGAAAAAAGAAATGCGTTTAATTTGTGTGATAGCCCTTCAACGAATGGCATGGATATGTATGTTGGTTGGTCTGTGTTTGGTAGTATTGATGTTGTGTTATCCAACTAATAGTGGATGGTATTAGTTTTGTTGATTATATGTTTAGGGTAGTGATTGTTATGGGGGATATGTTTGTGCACCTTTATGTTCTTGTGGTGAAATGATTCATGTCTTAGGGTAATAATTCTGTAAAGTAGCCTTTTGGCAGTATTTATTATTGTATGAAGTGGAGGGTGTGATGTAGGTTTCAGCAAAACATTTTCCTTATCGTGCCAACGTTTCGATCTTTTATTGAAATTATCTTCAGGGCTCAAAGTGTTTGTCTTCTGTGTAATTGAGCCATCCTTTACACAGAAGACAAACACTTTGACCCCTGAAGATGATCTCAATAAAAGATCGAAACGTTGGCACTATAAAGAATATGTTTTTCTGAAACCTACATCACACCCGACCGCATCTCACGATATCTGAATAAGTAAAGAGACAATATTAGAGAGAGAAAGAGTGAAGAGGAGAAAGTATGCGAGAGAGATGGAAAAGTAAGCCAAAATTTGAAATAGTGAGAAAATCATGTACTTCAAAAAATGTATAACGTTCATACATTACTGTAAAACCAAGATATTGATTAAGTGCTCGTGAAACTGAAGTACACAATGAATTATGAACGGAAAAATGTAAAAATGAATAACGAAACTGGAGTGAAGGGGAGATATATTGTGAAAATTGAAAAATCACCTGTTAGTAAATGTCCTTAGAAATTTATGAGATACATGATTGATTGTTGTTAATATTTATTATTTACCTAGAAACAATGTATAAACAAAAAAGTCTAAATAAATGTATGAAGGACGGACAATTTTATCATTTTTTTATTATACAAATATTATTTTTCATTCATATTTTCTAATTTTTACTAAGAAAATTAAGGGATACAAAAAACTGTAAAATCCAAATATTTATTCAGTAGATATCAGAATGTCATTACATATCAATTCATTAAATTTTTCAAAATATCACCAACAAAATTGTTCGCGGTGATAAAAAATAAATCAAAGATATGTCTGTTGGGGCTGCGGAAACGTGAGTGCTTCTGCCAAAAGACAAAGCTTGTTGGTTTGTTTTTCCCCGAGTTTCTGTCACCGCGGACAAATGCATTTTTAACAACTTTCCTTGAAATAGCTTCTCCTCTCGTTCGCGTCAAGTGATATTCCCTTTCACACCGCAAAAGCCCCGAGCGGGATAAAATCAAATGAAACACGTGAGGGTCTACTTGGTGAAAAAATAAACAGAACTGGATCGATTTAGTGATTTTGAGTACTGAGAAAAAATTAAAACATTTTTATAACAAGAAAAAATGAAAACTGGATACTAACATTTAAGACATTTGTGTGGTGATTAGTGACCGTTAATCGATATTTATTTCACGATTTATTATTTATCTCACGATTTCTAAATAAATTTAAGACATTGTTGTACTTACAATAAATATGGCACACTATTGTTTAAAATGACAATATATAAAATAAGATTTTAAAATTTAGCGTACCTTTTTATATAAAGATAATATAAAACTTACATCACCCCAGTTCAAAAGAAGGTGGATAAATCGGATTTATTTTATTATAGGCTTATTTGCAAGATCCTTGTATCATTAAGATTACGTATTTGATTGTTGCTAATGTTTTATCAGATATCTTTGTGCATGTTCTCTTTTTGAATCAGAATGGATTTGTCAAATTCCGATCCACTACCACCAATCTTGTGTCTTTATAAGGATTTCACTCACCGCTTTTGGAACGGGACATGAGGTCCATTCTATTTACTCGGATTTATCAAAGGCCTATGACTTAGTTTGACCAATTTTTGTTGGTTCACAAATTGCCGGAGTTTTTGAACCCCTTCGGAGTTGCTTTTTTCTAGTAGGAGATCATTTCGTATCAGCTATGATGGTTTCTTGTCAAATGAGGTTCAAATTGTATCCGGTGTTCCGCGAGGCTTGCATTCTGAACCTATTTTGTTCCAATATTCTTCAACGATGTGGTTAACTCTATTAACATTTGTAAAGTTTCATTGTTAGCTGACGATTTTTGAAGAGGTCTCGAAATCTTATCATTTTATTATATTGCAAAACGGCATTTCTGCTTCCTACGATTGGTACATTAAGGTACAGTAAGGTCACATTTACCATTGATAAATATCATCACTTTGTTTTGTTTCCGGTTTAAAAAGTTTCCTTTTATCGAAACTCGTCACATCAGGAGCGACACGTACGTAGGTGGCTCCCTGCCCCCCGTGACGTCGCGGTAAATTATGTAGGGAAAAGGTGATAGGTGTATACTATACAGCTCATTGGTCGGATATTTTCCAAAAGTGCCAGTAAGCTCATAAAAATTTAATGTAAATAGTTATTCAGAAATCGTGAGATGCGGTCTAGTGTGATGTAGGTTTCGGAAAAACATTTTCTTTATCGTGCCAAAATTTCGATCTTTATTGAGATCATCTTCAGGGCCTGGGATTTACAAACATTGTTTACATTTAACAAATACATACAAATACACTTAATGTAGTATTATTAGTAATAGTGGATGGTGTTAGTGTTGAGTTGTAGTTGTCAACAACTAGGTTGATATTGTTGACTTCAACAATCCAAAAATTTTACACACAGAACAAAACAAACGTAAACGTAATTTTTTAGAAATGGTTTACATCAACAGAGATAAACACAGCATCAATTACAGAACAGATGCATGTAAACTCAGTCGCAGCTACGCCAATATCATTAATCAAATTCAATATAGATAAANAAAAATGTATTTGTTAAATGTAAACAATGTTTGTAAATCGCAGGCCCTGAAGATGATCTCAATAAAGATCGAAACGTTGGCACGATTAAAAAAATGTTTATCACACCAGACCGCATCTCACGATTTCTGAATAATTATCGATTAACGGTCACTAATCACCACACAAATGTAAATAGTTTTTAAAATATTATTAATAAAACTCTCCAAGCAGGATAGCTTTTAGTTCTCTTTTTCTTTCCTTTCCCTTTTTCTTTGCTTGAGTAGGAGCACATCTTACTCAGCACTCTGGTAAATATGAATTACATACTAACAAGAGTTTATTATTTTTATTGATTGTCATTAATATCAGATACATTATTACGTTTAAGAGGGAATATCTTATTTTATTTTTTCTATATGCCTTAAAGAACTGCACCCGCTGGTAAGTGCTTCTCACAGTCTTATTCCACGACGTAAGAGGTAGATATAGGTTCTAGATCATAGAGTTGTCTTTAACAATTATTTAACCATTGAGGACTACTTTTCCTACATTATTAATGTAGAGTATAGGAGCGTATAGGAATATTGGATTTGTGAAAATAATATCTGACTTTACAAATATATTTTCAATCAAACCTCTTTACTATCTCAAATCGGGGCGTTCTGGTGTATGCTAATTTGGTGTGGCCCCCCGTCGTACTCATAATGCTGACTTAGAACGAATATAAATTAGAGCTTGTAAATATGCTTTTGTTGTATCATACGAAGTCATGGAGCGGACTTGTCGATCCCAAGAAGTTCTTTCTCAGCTTTGTTTTACAATTCCTAACCGTAATCTACGATTTTATGATCCGTTTTATGTACGAACTTGCAGAATTTGTCGTCGATTAACTATGTCGTCAGAATAGCTGGTCTATGGAATAAGTTTAAAATTTGGCATCCATTTGGCGATAGTCTGCGAATTTTCGAAAGAAAATTTATAAACGTTTGAAACCCTAAGGGAAAATGAGTTATTATTTTAACTTATATATGTTTACTTTATATTTCAAACTTTATTCTGTAATTTCATATTATTTATTTCGTATTTTATTGTATTGATTATATGAATTTAGGTTTATTTTATTAAAATTGTAATTTAAAAATTTCTTCAACTTAAGGCAGTCTTTTGTGAATATTTTTTATGTAACAGTGAATTTGAATTATGTAATTGACTGTCCTATCTGGGATTTTGTCCCTGTTTAGACTAATTCGATGGGTTAATAAATAAATAAACTGACATTTCGGTTATTCTCTTTATTTATATAATTAACTAAATCAGAAAAGAAAAAACATTACAATGATCGTACGTTTGAGCCATTTTGCGACATGCGAGCAGTTTCTCTGGACGTGCCACTGTGCCGAGGATTAAGCTGGTTTATTGGTCTGCTTGTGGATAAGTACGCTGTCTAAATTAGGCAAATGTAGCAATTAAGTAAAGAGATTGTCTCGGTCGGTGCTAACACGTTCAGCGGAGGTGCTTACTCCTGCTTACAACCACTAGATTTAACAAATCCTTGTTATCCCGCAGGTATACAAACGAACTGCTGCACGCTAATTCTCAACGAACATAGGTTTTGGATACGAAAATTATAATTCGGTCCATATTACTACAAATGGCTATAATAAAAGTAGACCCCCTTTGGGATAGGAAAATTTACACAGATGCATTTATACAACCAAATAACCGCGATTTTTCAAAATGGCCAGCAGGTTTTTAGAAATAAAAAAACATTAAAAAAATCCAGATTTGTATGTCATTGCATTTTTTTTTGCTGACTTTACGGTCATGGTGATCAGCTATTTATCTCCAAATCTCCGTGGGTCAAATTTCATTCTGCATAATTGAAAAATATTGCATAAATTTCCTTGCTTAAAGAATATCGCAAACCTGAAACATTGTTGATTATTCTCACGTTTTCGAGGTCGGCGTGACCAATTAATATCATTCAATTAATTAAGGTTTTTAGTTGAGATAAAAATGTCATTGTCACGAGAGGGATTCGAACCCACGACCTTCGGCTTGTCACGACTCTACCACTTGAGCTATCGTGACTTCGATCAAAAATCAAAATTCAAAAGGTGGGGTTGAGATGGGAAGTTAGTGCCTGAGTAGATTGAGGTCACGATAACTCAAGTGGTAGAGTAGGAGCGTATCAAGCCGAAGGTCTTGGGTTCGAATCCCGCTCGTGACACTGACTTTTTTTATTTCAACTAAAAACCTTAATTAATTGAATTGTTGATTATTTAGAAAAATTAAAATAAACGAGGCAACTTAGAACATGAGAGGTAAAAGAAAATAGCTTAAAGTTTTATTTGGATTTCAGTTCACTTTCCAAGACAAAAGACGTAAACATACGACAAAACTGAACTTTTTTTAATTGATTGGCTTAATATTTGAGGCCAACGAATTCCAAACCTTCTGAGTGCAGTTTTTCTCTTTACTAAAAAAATAATTTTTCTAAGGTAGTAAGGTGTTGGAAAGAAAAGGCGTCCCATTAGAGCACAAAGTCAAGTCTTGAATTTTTTCAAATAGCCTTTTTAAATATATATTTATAATAATTAATATATATGTATTAATTTTTAATTGTTTGTATTTGTTAAGGTTAATTTAAACATATTCATTTATTTATATACATATTAATTTATTATTTTAATTTTATTAATTTTCAAAAACATTCAAACTTTAATCACTAATTAATTAAAATAATATATCAAATTATGTGATTAACTTGTCTTAATTCCTTACAAAATGAATATGTAGTAGACCAAAACAAAAATTAGTTAATCATTAGAAAATTCATGTCTCTGACATTCATTCTACGTATTTTAATATTTTGAGGGCAAATTATGTAGTATATTTATGGATTTATTTGCGCGTAAAGTATTGGATATTCAAGCGATTTTTTAAATTCATATTATATTGCATAACTGAAGATTTTTATTGCATATAAATCAGAGCACTTGTAATAAATACTAAACATAATTTATGGCAAATTTGTATGAAGTGTAAGATTGAGAGATTGATCATCACTACCACTTTGATAGAGTGGCTTAAAATACTTGGCATGACTTAATACAAATCTTTAACCCAAGTTAATGCCCAGTATTTTGATCTAATATAATATTCTATCTGTTAATGGTCTCGGGTTGTTTTCACTTACAAAACTGGACCTATTTGTCAAAACTTGCGGCTGGGGTCGAAGTAAACGGTTGACAGGGCAGATGAACTGGGCCGTGTGACGTTGTGCAATCCTGGTGGTCCTATTCTTTCTCGTTTTTCTAAAGGGCTGTCAAAATGTTTTAGCACCACTATGTGACCCTCCCACGACCCCGCCTCCACATCCTTGTCATCCTTCATACACAAACAAACTTTAGATTATGGAGAAGATTAATTACTACGTTCTCGTTAAAATTATTACGCAAAATAGTGTAAAAATTGAATTTTTTAACGAGATTTACGATTTAAAAAATTAAAAATTTTCTTTGGATAAAAAGTGTTCAATAGAAACGACATTCATACTAAATATAATCTCATTTAACAGAAAAATAAATTCCATGTATTAATTAGGTTTTTAAGAGGTTTGTGATAAATTAACAGAAAACGTAGAAATAAAATGAAAAATTGGTATACAATTATATATCATTTTTTTACCTATCGCAATAAANAACGTTATTTATTGGTATTAGCATATTATTGACAATAAACTAAATTTCAGCAAAGTATTATAGTTTTCTCTTACATTTCTAGGTACCGATTACAAATTTTGTAGCAAATAAGAAATAAAGAAAGAATAAAATTCAATTTTTCTTTTCTTTCAATTTATCTTTTTATTTCCTTATTCCGTTAATTTATATTACATCATTTTGTAAGACAGTACATACTACAAACGGCTTGAAAATTGACATACTGGAATTTTTATTTGTTAGACGTCTTTTGCACTATGTTAAACCATAATCTATAAATTATTGACTTCTTTTTTCGTTTTCTTTTTTCTTTCTCTTACTCTCTCATTCACTTCCTCTTTTCTCTCTCTATTTATTTTATTAAATATCCCCTCATTTGATTCTGTTCCCTTCTTCTCTCTCCCTCCCTCTCTCTCTCTCTCTCTCTCTCTCTCTCTCTCTCTCTCTCTCACTCTCTCTCTTTCTACTTCTCTCTCTCTCTCTTTTTCTCTCAAAATCAATATGTTTTGATGAATTCCATATCGTTTTTTTTTCTTTAAATGTCTACTTTGTCATGCATAAAATACGTCCGTTTTGAGGAAGGATTGAAATTGAGTCAAATGGTTTGGACAGCGATGGTAGAAGAAAACAACTGGAACTTTTTCATACATTCTCAACCCTCTTTATCACTTTTTTCAGTGCGTACTTTTTTAAACATTACATGGTAAAAAGTGCAACGTTATTTATTGGTATTCATAAATCCGAAATTCAAATTGTATATTTTCACTTTTGGTGCAATTCGTTCAATGGGGGTTGTAAATGAAACCTCCTGATAAGTAGAGTGCGCAAGAAGGATGTATAAATTTAATCCACCAGTATCTAAAAGTAAAAGAGATCTGAGTTGCGATGAGATAAATCTGTGCGATAAATCACCCTGTCCGGGGTCGGCTAGGGGCTTCTTCTCCTTCTCGGATTATTGTTGGGCAATGAAAGGAGCCGTTTTTAGGTTAAAGGCCGGAATCGTTGCAGACTTTTGACGGGAACACATGTTTATTCCCTTCTTATATCTCGCCAGGGCTGCACGTTATTGAGTTTATAGGTTGGCGGTTGGAACCCGAGGGAGAGACGACCCTTGTTAGTGTTAACAGCATTGCGAGCAATATAATAACGCCAGTGCAGTGGAACATTTCAATAAAAAACGAATATTCACACAAAAGTGTTTCATTTTTTGGTATCACGTTAGTTAATTTTAATCGATGAAAAAATATTAAAACGCATAAGGCTATCTTGGCCGATTGGAATATTTGCTCACATATAGGGGAACAATAATTTGTACTTTATACTATTGTGGCTGGAATTTTTCCCTAATCTGAATCTAAAGCAAAAAAAAAAAGGTTATATAACACAACACGTGCACCTTTATAAGTAATATGTATAAGTAAATCAGTGATACTATTATGTTGATACTTTTTCTGGTTAACTAATTGTAAGACTCTGTTTATATGTATGTAACTATGACTTCAAGTAAATCATTCAGGTTCTTCTTCGCACATGAAGAATTTTCTTCAACTGTCGCCATTATGTTCACTCACAAGATCATAGGAAAATTCAATTTATAATAAAGTAATATTCCTAATTTCATATCATTTTTCAGGAGGCGTTTTGTCGGTTAGACACATTTCCGTATACATCTATCTACAATGTCTGCATTGTATTTCTACAATTTCTTCTATTTGTATTCATATAAATGTTTCACAACAAAAGTGCTACTAAAATTGTGATTTTCATGTTTTCTTATCGGATTGCACAAAAGCGGCCCTAAGACATTTAATTATGCAAGACCGGCGAGGCTTGATGGTTTAGCCGACTAACCGCGCCGTGTACATTTCTAGTATTTTTCTTTCTTCTCCTCGATTTTTTTTATATATATTAAAGATCAAATTAAAGAAATCATACACAACGAGATTCCGAAACACGTCATATCTAAGTAGCAAGACTGGGCAGGCCATAAATAACGTAAATGACTAAACTACAGCACTTTTTTTTTGGGGGGGGGAGGTCAAGCAAGGATTGCAAATATTTTCTCCACTGCTAGACCTATATTGTCTAAAATTTTGTTATGGTTTCTTCTTAGATCTTTGGTGGTGGCTGTTGATGTGTCAATGACCATGAATCGATAACAATCATTTTACTGGTCCCGCTACTCTCGTTGGTTTACTTTTATACAGCGAGCAACATTTGGATCACAGACGATATAAAAGTATGAGAATGGACTGGGAGAAATTGGAAAAGAAAAGACAATGCCTCTAGACAGAAGGTTAAAGAAGTAATTTTTTACGAAGGTTCGCAACAGCAGAGATCATATCAACCAAATCCAGGACATTTACCTTACAGTACTGAGTGCCGTATCAACGCCTCAACCGTTGCTGCCACCCCGGTTAGAGAAGAGGTGTCAAATTAGCCATAGTGGATTTCTCATCACTATCAATCAGAGCTTTCTGCAAAATTTCAAACTGTCATAAAAAAGAGTATTTGTTGAAAGAATCCTGGTGGGATTGTATGACATTGCAACACAGTCGAAACAAGTCAATAATGGAAGTGCCAGGCTTCTGTTACTTTTGGCAAATATAGGGACAATCGCAGTAAATGTTATACTATGAAGGCTTAATAAAAGAAGTTTCTATTCGCCAACAAAAATTTCAATCAATGACCTACTTGGAAGGACGGATATGTGCTTAGGTGGTAGCACTCTTAGAATTAATGTCAAAGGAGGCTGTCCACAGGGAGGCTGTTTGTCACCTCTTTTATGGTTAATTACAGTAAACAGCTTAATAGAATTTCTGAATAATTCAGGTTTCTACAGTCAATTATTTTCAGATGATGGTACCATAATGTTCACAGGTAGGGAACCCCTGAATATTTCACTACTGATGGAAAACGCCATGGGATTGTTTTATGAGTGGTGTTGTGACAAAGGTTTATCAATTAATCCAGTTAAACTGGAATTGATAATGTTTAGTGGGAGAAAAACATTTGATAATTTTAAAGACCCTATATTTCAGGGCATAGAATTGAAGTTAGTGGATTCGATCAAATTCCTTGGTGTCACGCTTGACAGGAAAAGTCTTCATTGGAAAGGTCATTTTTATAACAAATCATTGGTACAATGTTGGAGAATTGTCAGTAAAACATGGGGTATCAAACCATGGGTAGCCAAATGGCTATATACTGCAATTATTCTACCTAGATAATTTTTCGCAGGTTTAGTATGGTGGAAAGGTCTAGAAAATAAAGTGAACAGAAACAAATTAAGGTCATTTCAAAAACTAGGTTGTTTGATGATGACAGGAGCATTTTCAATTACACCCACCCTAGCACTTGAAATCATAACCAATACCACCCCTCTTCACATTGAGGTTAAGGCCAGAGCACTAATCTGCTGCTACAGATTAATTAGCGAAGGCAGGTGGAATCATAAGTGCAATAACATAGTTCACTCGAAAATGTTACAAATGTTAAATACATTAACGGCCAATTATTAAGCGTTAGTGGTAAAAAGATTAAAACCCCTTCGGGGAAAAACTACTTTCAGGTAGGGTTGGGTAACATGCACGTAGCGGAGGTAACCGCATTTTATAATAAAGGGCGCAGTAAGTAATAGAGAGAATAAAGTTTTCTCTTTCTTTGTTTTGGCGTGTAAATGTTTGAGTTTTAGGACGAGCGTAAGATGCTTCTTTTGACTACTCTTGACGTATAAGCACAATTTTGTCATTATTACATCAATTTTTAACGATGTGTCGAAGGTTTCTAGAAAACAAACGCTTAACACTTTACCCAATTTAAAATCTCTCGGATCCGACAGATTAAAAATAAAACATTCAATGGTATTGACCCCCGCCAAACACTTCCATGTTTTCCAAACCCTTTCGTCCGACTAACACCCTCTTCTTTTACTACCTGAGCAATCAGCAAATGTTACACTGATTGTCCACTCCCACAAACCCATCAACGATCATTGTCGCAACGTTTACAGCCGTGAACTGAGTGAAATTACAAAATTAAATCTTCACGGTTGTGATTTGATAAAAATTTAAATAATTAAAACTTTACGAAAATTATCTTTCAAATTAAATAGCATTTTAATTAAAAAATAAACTAACAATTATATAAATACGTTGTTTTGATGATGACTTTTTTATACCAATTTTTTCAAAACTGAACCTATCAGTTTTTATAATTTTATCTTATATAATGTATATTACAATGGAGATTATTTGTGTCATGAGATACTACAGAATGAACTAAGCTCATACATAATTTCTGTTTTATTTTTCTCTTTATTTTTGTTTCTCCCGCTCACGTTCCCTTTTCACCGTTACTCTTCTTTATATTTACATTTCCTTCTCACACATACGCGCGACATTGTCGATGCGACGAAAATATTCAAGTGCGAAACCGTCTTCAGGACCTTGTTAGAGCTCAGGCCACCAGCAACATCCAATCTAGTGCTGAGAGGGTCTCGTTTTCTTTTCCTTCTTTTTGTTGTTACTCACTTCTAACACAACTCAACATTTTTTGTACTTTTTACGATTTTCCTCACATATGTTGTTGTAAAAATAAACTATTATTTTTATCGTGAGAAAGCGGGTTATTGGGTTATGATAATCATTTATAAAACAATCAAGATTTTCTAGTTGAAAATATTTAGTTTTACGCTTGTTCTTATCATCGCTCAATTTTTAAGTAATGAAATACTTAAAACACTTAAATTATTACTCCGACGTACAGATATTTATATTGTGAAATCAGTAACTGCTGCACATCTGAATTATCCATATAATTTTTTTTTTATAATAATGAACAATTATGAAATTTTCTTTGTGTCATTAAATTTTGGGGTTAAAGAAAAACACATTGAAACGTTTAATGGCCTATTAGATTCCGTCTTGTACTTTCAACCCTTCTAACTGGCGCTTTTTTCTTGTAAAATAAAAAATAAAAACATTTCTTGATTTTTTATTTTAGTTGAATGTTGTTAGTAGATCTTACTAATAAACTGTTTAAAGAAATATCAAGTTTTTCATTTTTTCATATTTTTTTATGTGCATTAGGAAATATTTTATTGAGTCATAATTTGTATGATAATTCACTATGTAAATTGTGTTCTTTTGAGGTTAATTTATGCTACCTTCAAACTCCGAGATTAAGTGGGGGAAGGGGCAGTCGGATAGAGTAAGTCTGGCTTTCGAATTCGATGGATTGATCGTCGTATTTTCAATGGGTTGAAATTTTTAAATTGACGTTAAATGCTTAAATTATTGTTATTCTTATTCGGGCGGTAATTAATTTTCCTGCGCTTCGACCTTGTGGGTTGTGAACGACGGTCGGTAAGATCCAAAAGGGTTAATAGTTTTCCATCGAGTTTTCCTATCAGCATTTTCTACCGTTCCCGGTGCCCCAGGACTCTTCCTGATAGATGAACGAAAGTGTCTAACTGAGTGTGAGTTAAAGTTAATTTTTTTTCTTAGTCTACTTTTTTCGCCAAATCAAGGTGTAAGTTGTGCAAATGCGCTTGTGATAATTTAATTTTCGTTTTTGCAATATTCCAAAAAAG
Source organism: Cimex lectularius (assembly GCF_000648675.2). Taxonomy (NCBI): domain Eukaryota; kingdom Metazoa; phylum Arthropoda; class Insecta; order Hemiptera; family Cimicidae; genus Cimex; species Cimex lectularius. The sequence goes on along the minus strand of NW_019392825.1, from coordinate 126,083 downwards.
TCCTCAAGTCTTATTTGTCGAAAATGTTATAGCACTGGTTTTTAATAAAAGTTACGAACTTAATTGATTCAAATTGAATTTAATTACAATTTCTATTTGCCAAACATTTTTTAACGGTTATTTTACTTTTTATTTTAAGCAATTTGTAAGATTTTTGTTAAGTTTCTCTCTATTTTATGTTTAATCAAGAATGTTAAATAAGTTAAAGGGTAAATTTTTAGGTAATGAGGTCAAATGTCCGTCTCCTCGCACAAAAAAGAACCCTTTTTTTGCTTTATCGCCATAAACATCCTCCAAAATCATCTTAAATAAACTATAATCATATATTTTCATTATTTATTATTTTTATGTAAGGTATTGTTTGAGATGAAAAAGTTAATATCATGAGCGAGATTCGAACCCACGACCAATGGCTCTAACAACTTGAGCTATCGTGACTTTTATCTACCCGGATACCAACTCCCCATCTCAAACCGACCTTTTGAATTTTCCCTCCTTTTTGCCATTTTTCATACGTCGTGTAATCATGATTCGATTTTCACGACTTATGAAAATGGCTTCTGCGAGCTGTTAGTGAAGTGATTACTTCTTTACTTGTGAGATAATTCATTTATATTTAGTGGTCTAATTGACCATATTAATTATTTCCAGTAATAATACTTTTTTTGTATAAAGTCTTGGTTGAGATGAAACAGTTAGTGTTACGAGCGAGATTCGAATTTTCATCTCAATCAAGACCTTACATAAAAAAGAATAATTAATGGAAATAATTAATATGGTCTTAGACCACTAAACGTAAATCATACAATCATATACATAGTTTCTCATCCACAACCATCTTATGTGACTTTCTAAATGAAATGATATCCATCTGCGTACATATATATTAAAGTTATTTGAACTTATTTATCTGTTTTCATTTATTAAATATTTTAAAAATAGATAAAAGCTTCTTTTTATTGCCAAGTTTTCAATGAGAAAAAACGAATTAACCTTGGCGCTACGAAAAAAATTCTAACTGAAACGTTTATTTTAAAAATAACACCCGAAAATGCACCGACCTGAACGCCATCACAAAAGTTGTACTCTGGAAGCAATATTTGTTTTTGCGAGTTGATCGTCCAGGCGATAAAGTCTTGTTTTTCACGACACTTCAGACGTTTTTCTGCTGTCGCACTCTAGAATACAACGCGGCTTTTTCATTATCCGATTTCACACTAGGGAGAACACATTCGGCCTGTAGTAAAACGGTACATTGTTTTCGAGAAATGTCTTCGCCTCTTAACTTGCTGGAACCACGTTTCCACTGCAAGATTGTCAGACGAACGAACAGGCGGAAAAACAGTTTGCAGTGAAACGCAAAATCGTTTTAAAACGTTGTTTAAGCTAAAGATGAAATTTTAACAAAATAACAGCAAATTCATTTTTACAGTTGTTCAAATGTAAGTTTCAGTTTATTTTCAGTTTTTCGGTGTAAAGGGTATTAAGGTCTTTCAGAATTTCAAGAATTAAGATTGCCAAATAAAATAAAATGAGAGAAAGGAGAAGAATGTTCAGTTGCATTTAATTAAACAAACCATTGGTGGAAATTGAAGGTATGTGAAAATATTTGTACTTCTCCAGGGCAAGAAAATGCGTCTCCAGGGCAAGAGAAAACACGAGAAACATTGAACCTTATACATTGGACAATTTATATCAATAAACGCAATATATAATATTTGCATATTCGGATAATATAATTTAATAATCAAGTCGACAAAATCATCAACGAGATCAAAAGAGAAAATATTGTTTTAAAATGTAATACAATATTTTCATAGAGATTTCTCATTTATCGATCCAACCAATATAATGAAATTAGGTGAAATACTGCTATTAATAATGTCTGAAATTTAAAAGTCCGTCCATGTCTGTAGGAAGTAACGTCTCAGGTATTTACCAATGGGCACGTATGAAATCTAATCAAGTTTTCAAGCACGTCTACAAACGTGTGTAAAACAAAAGCCTTTTGTCATAATCTTCCGTTTCGTAATGTGCTTAGGACCTAAAGAGATAAGAGAAAAGCGCTCCCGTTCACCGGCGGATTATTTTGTTTACCCTAAGCAGTTCATGTCGTATGTTCTTGTAATTTCCGAATGACTTATGATCTCTGCTGTTTATTCCCTTTTTTAAAATAACGTACAGGTACAGGAAATTGTAAAGGAAACTACAGTACAATGCAGATAATTTGAAACGGTAAGCGAACTCGATTTTCTCAAATATCTATTGCGAATATTCGAATATATAAATAGTAAATTAAATATGGAATTGAAAAATAAATAGTCTATATGTATTAATTAAATAGTAATTAATGAAATATGCATAAAATATAATAAGGTTGCGTTGCTAGTCGTAACGGTTAAAGGCGATCGTCTTTGAAAGGTCCACGGTTCGAATCCAGCAGAAAAAAGTCTAATTTTTAAAAACACCGACACCTCAATAGCTTATATAATCTCTTCTGTTGAAAACCGTCGTAAAAAAATAAAAACATAAAAATAACATTTAATAAGAGTGATGAATTTAACTAATTAAAACCCAAACTGAAAGGTTATTATTTTTTAATAAGTACATGTATAAACGTACTATCTTTCCAATAACCACGATTTTGCTATGAGACTGGGTGCTTTTTAAATTTACAAATTAACTAGGTTGTAATGATTTTTTTCTTTGTTTTTTAGGACGACGTAAAACAAAATATAATAACAAATTATGGCAATATCCATTGCTGATAGATCCATAGATCTTTGCGTTCCTTTCGAAAATTAATTTTCAATTGAGATATCCGCATACAATGTGACTTGGTTAATAAACTGGATAACTGTCTTGCACGACCACTCATAACTGCATCATCGTGTGTGTACAAGTACATTTGGGAGTCTTTAGCGTTTATGAACAAATTTAACAAAGCCGGCGAGATATATGATCCCTGAGGTAATCCTGCATGGACGTTTATCAAGGTGGATTCGAGCTGTTTGAACACGTACTCCCTACCCTGTGATTAACTTAGTAAGTTGTGGCTCTAATCATATTTGGGTAAAGGTGTAAAGCTAAAATCTTCATTTTTACCATCTGTACTTGTTTAATCATTGTACTTTGTGACGACAAGGTAATCAAATTTATTTCATTTTAATTATCTTAGGTTCAAATATCATTATGTACAACACAATAGAGGTTTTCGATAAAGGTAAACAGATTTACATATAAAAAAATGGATTTTGTAGTATTTCTTTGCTTTTTCAACGCAAAAAGGTAATATATTAATAACGTAATTAAGACAGACCACAGACATTATGACAGACAGTTTGTTTTCGTTCACTCTCTCTCACTCTATCTCTCTCTCTCCCTCTCCCTCTCACTCCCTCCCTCACTTTCACTTTCTCTCTCTCTCACTCCCTCCCTCACTTTCACTTTCTCTCTCTCTCTCACTCCCCCTCTCTCTCATTCTCTCTCCCTCCCACCCTCTCTCCCTCTTCCACTCTCTCCCTCCCTTTCACTTTCTCTTTATCTCACTCCCTCTCTCTCTCACTTTCACTTTCTCTCTCTCACTCCCCCTCTTTCTCATTCTCTCTCTCTCCCCCTCTCCCTCTTCCACTCTCACCCTCCCTCCCTTTTTTTTTTTTTTTTTCTTTTTTCCTCTTTCTCTCGCTCCCTCTTTCTTTTCTTCTCTCCTCTCTTTCTCTCTCTCTCTCTCTCTCTCTCTCTGTCTTTTTGTCAAAATGACTATGTTTGTATCTGACTTTCTAACTGATTGTTTGTCTAACTATCTATACATTCACATTTTTGAACTGTCTGTCTATTTATTTGTTTATGTATCTTTTCCTTCTACCGATTTTCTCTTCCAGTCGTCTTTCATAGTTCACTTTCGAAATTGGAATAGCAAGTTTAGTTTTCACGGGATCCGTATAGATAAAATTTCAATACAGAATACAGTCTCAATAAATAAATAGAATAAAATTTAGAAATATAAAATTCGGATTTAAACGGTTTTAACCATGCTACGTTTAATTATGAACTCAATTCAAATCTGAAAATATAATAAAATATAAATATTAATTAAATCGTTGACTGACATTTTCAACGAACACATTAAAATTATGTAACTTCGTGCATAAAATTTAAATGTTCTTTAGCTTTAACTTAAAAGCAAATTTGACGGTGGGTTATTTTCCTTTTCATGCTAGATTTTTTTAATTTATGAAGAAATTCATTCCACCAGGCCTGTATAACACGGCTCGGCTTTCCCCCTTCCCAAGGGTGGAACTATCCAATTTACTTCGGAAGAAATTCCTCAGATGGAAGACATGTTTTTAACAAAGATTTGTACGCCACTCTATCTCGGCTCCCTCTTTCTTATGAATATTTGAACAAACTCCTGTAGCGTTTCTTGCGGCGGAGGTTTTTACGCTTGTCCTACCTGTTGGAACTGCAATACCTTTCCGCGACTCTTAGAAAGCAACGCTCTCCCTTTTTAACCTTTACATTCATAATGGATCTAGGTCCCCTACCAAGAACCAATTACATTTTTTACACCACAAAATTTAAGAATATCATCTCAGCTCGAAGCGAAAATTATTTTCTACAATGGTTTAAATGAAATAGTTTCAATCATGTGTTTTATATAAAAGTGTAGTTGTATTGTATTTTAATTTATATCCATTAATATATTTTATAATTGTATTTTTATTTATATATAATTATCCGTCGATTGTTGTTCATGCTAACAAAAAAAGATGATTTAAGTAATTTAAGAATTTATTGAAATACACATTTTAGCTGTTGACCAGTGAGAATTGCCGGACAAAAATAAGCGATCATTGTCGATTATTTCAACGTGTTTCCGACTAGCAGACCAACAATCACTACAACCACTATTATCATACCTTGTTGACAAATTTCAGAAAATTGTGGTCTAAAAGTTTGAAAATATATTCTCAATCAAAACCAATTAGAGAAACAAAACTTTTAAATTTGATACAGAGTAGTAAAGTAAAAAGTGGAAGGGCATTTTCTTATTAATGCTAAATAATAGGTATTTTTTTTTAATTATTTCTGTTGATTTTTTGGTGGGGGAGGGAACAAGAACTCGTGAGCAATGGTGAGAATCGAGTCTGACACTGCTACAGCGGTACCCATTTTTTATATACAAGTAAACCAAAAATTTTTTGAAAAATTTAAATAAATTCGATGAAAGAGTACAACGAACAATACAAATTTAAAACCCTAATGAATTTCACAGGAATAATTTTCTTAAACTAATATGTCTATCATAGGTAAGACAATAACCACATAGGACCAGTTAGGTGTGTAATACTGATAAAACCTCCCGGGCATGAGGGTAAACTGCGTCCACCCACATATTACACATCCCCCTACCTACACTTACACTGACATAAGTACACTAACAGTACACACCCTAGGGTTACCGTCCCTAGGAAGGTTCTTGAGACGAACTAAAAATCTCACGTCCTGGGATTGGCGACCCAGTACGTACATAACTCCGCCACACCTAACACTAGGTGGTGTGAGGGCGGGGGACATTGACGGTGTCTGGGCCTCCGTCAGCATGCCACCACTAATACACAGGCCGATGCACGCGGCCAAGGGCCTCGGAACCCGAATATAACAAACGCACATTACCGTGCACAAAACACAACAAATACAACATACAATTCTCTTCTGGAGGGGGGGATCTCCTGGTCTCTTTGGGTGTCCGTGAAACCTGCTCCTGTGAGGGTACCGGAGGAAAACTGGGTTACGGCACTCCCGGGCCGCGAGGTAGTACAGNAAAAAAAAAAAAAAAAAAAAAAAAAAAAAAAAAAAAAAAAAAAAAAAAAAAAAATACTGATAAAAAAACTCATACAATATAAGTAAAAATTTTAATAAACATATATACACTAAAGAAACAAAATAAAACTTCAAAGCATTTAAATAATAAATCGAAATGAAAGAAAATCTAAATCATACTATTTTCGTCCTATAAAAAAAAATAATCGCGTCTTTCCCTCTCGTAAAAATGGCGTCACAGATTTAAACAATTATACGTAAAATAATAAAGAAATTCAAGGGATATACGATTAAGCCTGTAAAGAAGAACTGGCTCTCAGGCAGTGTGAAAGGACTGGAAAATTATTACTCGCGGCAAGGATTATTAGAAACATTATTCAATAGAAAAGCAAACTTTTTGCAGTTTTTTTTAAACTACTAATACAACATACAATCTCCCATCAAAGAAAAACCTTTGTTAAGTCGTGCAGAACTAAAAATATTCGATAATAAAAAATATTTGAACCAACATTCATTCCTAACATACAAACATAATTCCTGCTAAAAAATTGTTGTTCATTGGATTTCTTCAAAATCCGTCCCTTGAATAAAATGCCAAATGTATTAATACATAAGCGTAGGTATTAAAAATTCAAATTTCTTTAATTAATATAAGTATTACTTAATGCATGAATATAACAACAAAATATAAATAAGACTTTGACTTTTTCCACGTAGGGCTCTAAAATCGTTAGAAGCTTATGTTGATATAATTGTCATTACGAATGAAAGCCTTTCCTTGACATTCCCGTAGGACTTAATTTGTCCCGGAGAATCTGAACATTTGTAAGCTCTGTCTTAATTCTACGGACATATCTAATGCATGACGTAATTCTTTGGAATACGTTGGCCCAATCCTACTGTTTATTAGAAACTTGAAAAAAAGATAGCATTGTGTTATTACGATAAACATATTTATATACATGGCTATAAATACAAACCTGGTTTACGTACAATTATTGTATAATTAAAGTTTTTAAGGTTTTTTTACATTTAGCGTTTTAATAGTAAAGATTATATTACTTAGCTAGATTTAGCCCAATAATGAAATAGAGGTACGTAACATTCAAATGCATTAAGATTTCTTTGTAAGTTATATGCTAAGTTTAATAAAATTTAGAAACACTAAAAATAAAAAATAATGGTGAAAAATGTTTTCAGAGGAGGTAAGGTGTCTGATTTCTCTTTTCTAGGTTCTAGCTTCCAATCCCGGCTTAGACTTTGAATTGTAAATCATAATAATTGGGAACAAAGTTTTACAAATGTGTTTTGTCTGCATTAACAGTTAAACAGACGTCAAACAATCTTGTCTGTAAGCTTTATATTGTTTTCTTAAGTCAATAAAGTGATTATTTGGACATCGAGAGAAAATGAATTTATATAATGAGTGAGTAAAAATACTTTGATTGAGTCTAAAATGTCTATGATTGCATAAATTCATTTTTTCACATCATACATATAATTGCATAATTTAAACAATGTTTATAATTCCCAGGCCTTGAAGATGATCTCAATAAAAATCGTTGGCACGATAAAGAAAATGTTTTGTAATAAAAAATACACCACTGTTCAATCTAGAGGTTTTGTAATATTGAAATTAATTAAATCAGAATTAAATAATTGAGATATATTCTGTGATTCTGCGGTTTCGAGTCTCATCTCAGTTTACTTATTTATCAGTTCTGACAACCAGTTGTTGTATTAAAAGCATAGCAAGGAGTACTACTAAGATATTCATTGAAATATAGTCAGATGTGGGTTGTACATCAAGGGAGATGAAAAGAGCTTAAGAGATACAAACATTAAAATTTATTAAATTGTTTATTTTAAAGCCAGAAAATGTACATATTTCCTTGACATAGCAATAAATAACAAATTTACCTTACATTTTGTGTGCTTTGTAACGGAGTAATCGGATTTCCTCTATCTATATTTCTTCCAGAGTTATAGCGATTTTTATGAGTAGGAAATCGTTCAGGGCTTACTGAAAACGTTTTTGTTGAAATCTAATAATATCTAGGGCATTATGAATGCCTGGATGTCCAATAACAATAAATCAAATAAGTTAAATTTTGGTTTGTCCTTGAGTGATGAATTTGTAGTTTTGTCGTTTATAAAATTTCTAGTCATCCCAATCTTACTGTATGTCCTTTATTATAATGTTTCGTTATTTTGGTTGGTTTTAGATTTAATTAACTCATAGTATTTAAAAATTATGCGGTGTTGAACATAAATAATTACTATTTGGAGATCATGAGATGTGGTCTGGTGTGACGTGCGTTTAGAAAAACATTTTCTTCATCGTGCCAAAGTTTCCTCATCATCATCAGATCATGTTCAAAGCCTAGGATTTATAATAATTATAATAAAATAATAATAAATATTAATAATAAAGAAATTATTACAAAAACCTAGAACAGAACGCCGTTCTTCACGGCGCGGAGAGCATACTAAACCTTCAAGACTTGCGAGTCATGCAAAACTAATGAAGAGAACGCCGTAGTAGTGCCGTACAATTAATTTTTGGAAAATAACATTAAAACATATTTCACACAACTTTTCACACCAAATAGAGAAGTTAGACAAAAAGACAATAAAGTAACCTCATTTACCTTTTTCATCACGATAGGTGCCAATATTCATAATATTTTTTTATTTTCTTATTACACAGAACTTATAAAAATGGCGATAATTATAAGAACTACAGTTAAAAATTATCTTTATAATTATAAAATGTTGCATTTGGAATATATATCACATACCTTATCCCATCCATCCAATTTGTCAATAGTACATCAAGTGTTAGCAATAAAAACAATAAAAAATCCGTTGAAAATCAATTGATATTTATTGATTTATTGAAACTCATATATNAGATATGTATTATATCCATTGTAGATATTAATAAAGTCATTTCAATGTCAACTAGAATGATATCAATCAAAGTCAAATACCTGTTGCCAAGACGGTGGGGTTAATACGTCATCAGTCAATAACGCCGAGGCAAATAACTGACGAATAAATTTCCGTAATGGTCAGCTGTAAAGCTTTTATACAAGAATTGACATTATGTCGTTAAAAAGAGTAGGTCGTGAAAACGAAAAAAAAAATGTTTTGTACTAAGGTAATTTTTATAAATCTTGAGGGAGAACCAAGAATAAGACGAAACTGATGAAATCTCACGACAATAGCTTTGCAGAACAAAAGAAATTTTTAAGTATATAAATACTATTTGATAGTTAAAACGTTAAAACTTATATCCAGTTTCTGGAAACATTTTGTTCTAAATTTATAAATTTCACATCACAAAATGTGTTCTTCGCCCAGAATAGAATCGTTATTTTAAAACTGAAATAAAATAAGGAGGAAAAATTTAGTTATAAATACTACTGGGTACATGTTTTGAAATGTTATTATTTCTCCATCTTACATGACGAATTATTTTTTTTAGGATTTGCAAGATAAGGAAAACCTTTATATTGGCATTATTCAATTCATTTTATGCTCGTAAAAACTGCAGTGCAACCGTCAAAAATATATGTGTAAATACCTAAATTATTTTTTGAATTTTTCAGAAAAAAAACGGCCTGTGAAGCCGGACTTTAAAGAATGAACCGTTGAGTTACTGTAACTGCCTTTTATCTATTACGGTCGTTCAAAGTCAGGTGTAACCGTACTTTCTCAAATCCACGGGAATATGCCTGGATCCCTTGGTTGATATATGCTGGTCAGGGAATCCTGCCTTGGACACAATACACGCCGTAGATCAAGAGAGCACAATGCGGCACAACTTAGCGCGACACAATAGGGATATTACTTTATTAAATCTCCTTGAACAACACCTTTTGACAAGGGTGGGCAAAGCCTTCTAGGTGTCGTTAATTTTCAAGAAGAACGTCTAAATCATCATTGTTGTTGTGTGATAAAATGTGGGTGTTCATGTTAATTTTAAACGCTTTATGTTCCCTTGAGTAATAACTGTTAGTCATTTATTTGAAATGAGAGATGTTTTCACTTTTCACGTCTTCCTCATTTGAAAATGAGATGAACGAAATCTTGTTGAAAATTGGAAATTAGGTTTGGAATCGACATTTTCAAGGGGTGTTTCGGAAACATCTGCTCCTCTTAAGTTTGTTGGAGCGGAGAATGTATATGGTTTTCTTTATCACAACAGCCGCTGGCGTTGAATGTTTGCCGAGCTTTCACACGAGCTTTAATATAAACGGCTCAAGAAATTAAGCAATTAAAACTAAAACTTAGGCCGGGTTAATTAATACGTTTCCAGGCGGTTATTAAGGTCAACATTGGAATTTGAAATAAACCGATAATGAAACTTTTATGCACAATAAAAGTCTATAAAAAATATTAAAAAATATATTTGATACCTTTTGAATTATACGATAAATATATTATATGCATCTAATGTGTAAATCAAGTATAATTTGAACGTGTGCAATTGCCAAACTTTTACATTACATTGTGTACTAGAAGTACAAAATTAATTGGTATAAAAACAAAAAATAGGCAAATTAATTAATAATTTATTAAACAAAAATACCTTGATTCTGGAACATTTGAAATTTAAAAAGCTCTCTTAACAACTCTATTATCTACGTTAATTGTTATACAGTTAGCATTTTTTTAACATTAAATAAATCTGAAGGATCGATTTTGCCGAGTCGGTCAGGGAACGCATAAGGCCAGATGCTTTTCGGGGAGGTATACTTGGTCCTTTACTTTTATAAATATACGATATTCCTATCTACTATCTAACTTTTCAAGACAATCATTCACTGATGATTCAGCGATTTTTACATTTAAAGTGGACCTCCCCATGAACTCTAACATTTAACACACCTGAGTGAATTACCAGAATATATGAAAGAAAATAAACCTAACGAAATGTAATTATTCAGAAATCGTGAGATGCGGTCTGGTGCGATGTAGGTTTCAGTAAAACATTTTCTTTATCGTGCCAACGTTTCGATCTTTATTGAGATCATCTTCAGGGCCTGAGATTTACAAGCATTGTTTACATTTAACAAATACATTTAGGATGTGGAAAAGTGAATTTATACAATGCAAAATATATTGTTTTATATATTCAATCAAAGTATTTCTACTCACTGAAAGTGTTTGTCTTCTGTGTAATTGTGCCATTCTTGCGTGTCGTAACTTCACAAATGCCAGACTAACACAGCCAAACACCAGAATTACCGACATACATAAAGCCACAATAAATTTCAAACGAAACATTTTAAATATAGAAATCACCACGAGCATCAAACCATTAAGACATTAACACAAAAATTACACCAATTAAAACTCATTGCCGCCAACATAATACTTACAGACATTTTAAAAGAATTTTACACACTTCAAAAAGATGCATACAACGTCCACTTTGACCAAATTAAAAAAAAAAAAAAACACGACACGCAAGAATGGCACAATTACACAGAAGACAAACACTTTGAGTGAGTAGAAATACTTTGATTGAATATATATAAAAAATATATTTTTCATTGTATAAAAACACTTTTCCTCACCCAAAATGTAATTGTAATATGTAAACAATGTTTGTAAATCCAAGGCCCTGAAGATGACCGCAATAAAGATAGAAACGTTGGCACGATAAAGAAAATGTTTTTCTGAAACCTACATCACACCAGACCGCATCTCACGATTTCTGAATAATTATCGATTAACGGTCAATAATCACCACACATTACTAATAAAAAGTGTACATATAAACTTTATGTTGCGTAAAACTTTCTGTTCTCCAGTGAGCATAAATCGAACCCCCCGGCCTACCTTGCCATCCAACCACAGAAAATTAAAAGGCAAGAAATTATGCATTATTAAAAAACTATTTTGCTCCGGATCAAAATCAGACATTGAAAACTAAGAATTAATTTATAAGAAAATAACCAAACCTTTCTAGGCGTACAGTTGTAAAATATGGAGCTAAACCAGGGATTTTCATTTCCCAACCTAGATAGATTTATATTCAGTCAAAAATGTTCCGTCAAATTATAAATGCTTCATTTTTATGTTTCAAATCATATTATACATCAAGACGCAATAAGTCAAAGGACGTCATGTCGTGAATTGAGTAGTGAGATGAGAGTTGGACATTGGGCAAATTTTCATTGTTAGCTGGTGTGTTTGCGTAGAGTAAGGTTGTGCAATTATCGTCTCATAATTATTCTACTGTTAAATGAATGAAAGTTTTTCCAATATGAAGTCGAATCGAATAGCGGTTTAGTCATATTGTTAGCCGCTAAGAGGTAGGTGAAAAACATGGCGGCCATGAATTTAAGAGCTGTTATTTTCATGAACCGTATTTTTATTTTTAAATACAAATTAATTAAAACAGTACAATACATTTTTTTAAATTCCTGACTTATCCTTTACTCTTATTCATAGTGGATGCACCCACTTATTTTGAATACAATCATTTGGAATATAAATGAATGTGAATATTTGTGGTGAATAGTGACCGTTAATCGATAATTATTCAGAAATCGTGAGATGCGGTCTTGTGTGATGTAGGTTTCAGAAATACTATTTATCTATAAAAAAATCTTAATTGAGATCTTCTTCATTGCTCGAAGTGTTTTGTGTAATTGTGCCGTTCTTGCGTGTCGTGTATTGAGTGCCCGATTACACAGAAGACAAACACTTTGAGCACTGAAGATGATCTCAATAAAGATCGACGTTAGCACGATAAAGAACATGTTTTTCTGAAACATACATCCCACCAGACCGCATCTCACGATTTCTGAATAATTAATGTGAATATATATGAATATGTACATATAATATGACTATATATTTAGTTTGAATGAAAAATTTGATTAATTTTGCTTTTTTTCCTAATTTTTGGCATCTTAAAATTTAACAGAAAGCCAATCCATAACAAACAATAACAAGCCATCAAGTGCTGTTATAACTTTATTTTTGGTTTTTCCAGCAACTACGCTTAGCATTGCAGAAAAAGTAATATTTAACGAACTTAAAAAAAAAGGGCGTTCACGATCAAATTGGATATTTCTCAACATCGTTAACATCTAACAAACATCATGAATCCTCAATTTTTTGTCGTAGTAAATTACAAATAAATGTAATAAAAACATTAGATAAAATAATTTTTCTATACCTTTGTAGAAATAGACAAGCAAAAATATCAAATAACTTTGTAACATACACATAAAGAGTATTTATAAAAAATAATGTATTAGACTACGAAAAATTAATTAAGGGCAACGTATAGTTTTTTATTTATTTATTAACAATGCGTTGCAAATATTATTCTTTTTCAAAGATGGTTGATTTTTACAAACAGAAATCTTTTATCTGATATATTGTCGTTAAAAACGAATCAAGAATTTCTGTTTGTTTGTACCGTTTCAGCATTGATTATAGTAATTTTTCTATAACCAATAAAACAAAAATCTGTTGAAATAAAAGGTACATCTAACATATTATATGGTTTTAGTTGGTCCTATTAATATGGAATTACTTTAATTTATTTATTATATTTTTTTAAAGTAGCCTACTTCCCCATTCGTCTTGATAGGAAAGATTATTTATGTACTATATTTATCGTTTCGTAAAATAAATCCGTGGTGTTTTATGGTAGCATGTAAATCCAATTTTCAGTTCAGGTATTTTTAAGCAAATTTAATCAATAATGTGTGAACCATTTGATTTCATTACCCCCACAAACCACTCCCCATCACAAAATTTATAAATTTTCATCAAATAAAATAATATAGTTCGTATTTATTTAGGAAGTATTATTAATACATGCACATTATTAACTAAATTCAAGTGGCTTGGCAAGTTAAACCTTCCGGTCGAACAGGTGGTTGGTCTCGTATTTGATCAAAAACTCTTTTCGACTCGACATCTCAATAAAAATATTCATTTCTCGCCAATAGGTGTACAATGCCTATTGACTGCATCTTTCTTTATAACGTTGTTAAAAATAAATGATTGTCTTGATGAAACCATTCCTGGCCCAGCCCCATGCTGGATGTCAAGTCAATATCGCCTGTTGTTAAGGGGAATGAAAAACTCTTGGATATTAGCTTCCGCTTTCCTGTGTGTTTTCCTATAAATGCATTTATCTAGTTTCGTTGCTCAGGAAAATTTATATGACCAGCTAAAAACATTTAATAGAGTAGTTTAATATTTATTCAAATCAGTTTGAATTTGGAAGGGAATTCTATTGTGAATTCGGTCGTGCGGTATTGAACAATGCAAAAGGAAGGCAAATTTGGTATACTTATTCCAACCATTCGATAACTTCTAGCATGAATAATTCAAATAAAGAATCCAAAACTGGCACTGGGTAACTTACTTGGCTCGTCTTCATTTCTTACTGAAGTTGGGGCAACACCTAAACGCGTGTGATTGCCATGGAAACCGCGACCGTACACCACCATGCAGACCAACATGCTCCATTGACTTTAACATCCAACATCTAAGAGTTGTTCTTGGTCTAACAAAAATCAGGGAAATTTCTATTAACTCTAACATGGCTGAAATAAGCAACAACGAATCGACTAGTAAGCCGGACACCTTGATTAATAAAAGAAAAGAAAGTGGCAAACCAGATTTTACAAAATCGATGGACAACATATCGCTATCGAAATTTTTTAAACGCGAACGAAGCTAATGAACGAATTGAAAAGGAACACACTAGAAATCGGTAGCTCTTTTGCAAAATTTCTCCATTGATCGGTTAACAACAGGTGATATTGACTTATGGCATGGACTATGCCAGGAAGACAAACGCCAAGTTGTTCCAATTATTTTAAAAATCGTTTTGAATAATTTTGCATGCAGTCAATAATAGCCAATGAACATTTATTGGCTATAAATTGATATTTCTTTTGTTATCCCGACTCGAAAAGAGTTGAGTAACTGCATAGTAAATGGATAGAACGGGGTTAACCACGTTTCAACTATAATTTTGAATTTATTTATTAAATTATTAGTAATAATTAATATATAAAACAAACTATGTTATTTTGTTTAATCAAAATAGTTGGATTTTCAATGGAGAGTGGCGTGTACGTATTGCATTTATAAAACGGTCTTGAGATTTTATGATTTTATTAACTAATGAATTTAATTTAAAATAGCTTTAATTTTTCACCATTATTTGACGTTATTTACCGTGTTTACAGAGGATTTTCGGCGAATGACATATCTCTCTGACTAATTATTTTTACTTTATTTCAATAATACATTTAGTACGTTCGTTGCGAATGAATGTTGCTCCGGAACTACGCACAAAACCTCATCCTAGATGGGTTATTCCAGAACCTCGCACCCCTCCTAAAAACTACCACTTTCTGAAGCTTGTTGTACGGAGTTGGAGGAAATAATGGTTCAATAGGGATTTACTAGACTTCAGTATCGTTTTGTCGCCTTATTCTGCAGGTAGTTTTTGGGTTTTATATTTGGATAAATTCTTACAATCTTTTGGAAAAAAAATCAAAATTTTTCCAGACAATATGTAAGGTTTTAACTACATTTTTCTTCAATGTTAATCTTTACGACTATTTAGAGATTGTGACATGCGTTCTGGTGTGACGTTGGTTTAGCAAAACATTTTCTTTATCGGGATCTTTATCGTGCCAACGTTTCGATCTGTATTGAGATCATCTTCAGAAACTAAGATTTAGGTGTTAAGAAATAACCTACCTACTTCCTAGTTCCTTCCCCACTCGTTTAAAATCAAACATATATAAACAAAAAACATTACGATCTCTCTAAAACTCTTAACACGACACACACAGTGACACTTCTCCACAGAAAACACACGTTCAGTGAGTACAAGTACTTTGATTTAACATAAAATTTCTATACCACGTTCATCATTGCATAAATTCGTTTGTATAATTTAAACGATATTTATAAATCCCAGGCCCTGAAGTTGATCTCAATAAAAATCGAAAGGTTCACGATAAAGAAATTTTTTTATAGTTTTATTCGATGACATTAAATCAACCGTCGCGTCTTTTTGGGCTTGTCCAGTTTTTATCAGTGAATATTTTTTGTGTAATTGTAATTAAATCATTTTGCAAAATTTCGTTTGATTTAGAAAAATCGTTATTTAAATACAGTTTTATTGAAAGAAAGCATATCAAGATAAAAATACTTCTATCGTGTTGTCGAATTTTTTGCTTGTTCGTTCTGTTTTATTAGGTTAGAATTATAAATTATTTTGTAACAAAGTTAAAATAGTTCATGTACTACAAAATATCTGTACTGTACAACTTCGACTTACAATTTAATCTTCGAAAACCACCAACATCCTAAAAGAAATTTCGCTATGAGTTCTGTGTAAGATAATGGTGATGAGTGAATTCACAGTTAAAAATGTTTGTAGACTTTCAAAATAACAACCAAACAACTGAGTTCAGGTTTTTTCGTGAGTTATTTCTTTTTGTCACACATAAACGAGTAAAATGTCAATAATTCTGCAAGGCCTAAGCGACACTTTTTTTTAAACAATTTTTATTTTAATTTGTTTATATTTTATTTTGTCAGTATTTGTATATAAATTTGTATTAGTGTGTTTGAACAAAAATTGTATTGAAATTATTGTTTACAATTCTTTGTGAAATTCTTACCAAAACATTTAATAATAAATAATAAAATAATTATATATTTCAAGTAAATTTCAATTTTACCTCGCTAAAATATGTTTTTCATTTTTAAAAGGTTAGTAAGTAGAAATAATTATTTAGCAAATCTTTACATAATAAACGAGAGGTCGTACGGGAATATGGAGTGAGAAAAAAATGTTGAGGATCCTAACCTAACCTTCCCCATATACGGACGTTGTTCCAGAATCATGTGGTTCTGGAACCATGGATCCAAAAAGATAACAAAATATCCAAATAATCCAATTTTTAATTAAGGGCAACATATGAACTCAAATAGGTTTCAAATCTGTTAAAAAAGTTTACCATACTATAGCACGAGGTGACTTCACAAATTGGCCGCAGAAACAAACGTTTTAAAATTATTTATGTAAGGTATCGGTTGAAATGAAAAAGCTAGTCTCAAGATCGGGATTCGAACCCACGACCTTTGGCTCAAAACGCCGCTGCTCTAACCAGCTAGCGTGATTTCGATCTACTCGGACAACAACTACCCATCTCAACCTACCTTTCGAATTTTCCGTCCTTTTGGACATTTTTCATCCGGCTCGTGAACACTAACTTTTTCATTTCAACCAATACCTTACATTAATTAATTGAAAGAAGACATTTTTTCAATCAGATCACGAAATATAATGGGTTTAAAATGGAAAATTGGTATTTTTTAATATCGGCAACGAACTAGTAGTTGTATGAACAAGTAAATGTATGAAAGTTTCCATAAATGTCGTTGGTTCGAATCCCGCTCGTTGCACAAGCTTTTCATTTCAACTAATATTTTACGTAAAGATTAATTAATTGAAAGAAGTTGTTTGGTCAATCGGACCAAGAAATATAATGATTTTAAAATGATAAATTTAAAAACCTAAACTTATGATTATGACTTAGTGTTTGCGATATGAATATTCCATAAATTATAAGTGACATAAAATTTTAGTTTAGGTTTGCTGACATTCACATCATCTTCGTCATATGAGCATCGAAAGTACCACATCGCTAAGTTGAGAAAACCTTAATTTTGTCAGTAGTATCCGGTCTTACACTTTCTCCGTGTAGTTGATATATAAAGATCTGCTGTGAAAAGTAGTACTGAACCAACAATCGTTTATCGATTTTATGCAAAGTAATTATAATGAATATTATGCAAACAATGTTTGATTTGAAAAATTAGTGTCACGAGCGGGACTACCACTTTGACTTATTCAATTCAACCATAGTTTGTATTATACTAATCCTGATGTCATTAGAGTTTTGACAGTAGAATAATTGAAATGTAGGTATCAAGATCATTATATGGTTTGTCTTTTTAACATTTTTGACATATAATAGACATAATAAAATAGAATGCAAATATTTAACGTGTTTGTTTTAGGTTCTGAGCTTGACTTACACAATTTTTCAAAGAATGATAAACGTTATCGTACCACGGATAAAAATCTATGCAAATGCCGCAACAAAGAAGAAGCTTGTTGAGGTCTTATCTTTATTCCTCTCAATTTTCGTCTCTACCGTTGAAAAGCGGCTATCTCACGAGAACTATATTTTTTCCCGGCTGGCAAACTAATCATGAGCCCCTCGTCGAATCCGCTCGGCAGTTATCAAATTCTAAGAAGCGGTTATCACTCGCTTTGGCCCATTTCCCCACATTTATATCAGCAGCCTACAACTTGGCCTAGTTGTTATCTCGCTCCATGTCGCCATGCCAATCTGTGTCATTAGTTGTGTTGGTCCAACTCTCATCGGATGTCCTCCGAGGATCCATTCTGTCTCCACCCGAAACTTCCGACATTCCTGAAAGTTGGAACCGCCTTTGAAATTTCAGTAATACTATTCTGAACTTACGGCGTTATTTCGAATGCAAAATGGTAATAGGAATCCTTGTGTGAATCAAACAAAAAAATTAGTATTTTTTCTTTAAATTTACTAATTCGATAGCATTATTTTTCTTAGTGATTACTTAATAAACAGAAATTTTAAATACTTAAAATAATAGTAATTTTTGTACATTTGTATTATTAACAGTCCCATGTCCAATACGAAATTCATCTTTCTTCTGGCGTAAGCTCATTTTTAAATACCTCGGCAATACAAAACAGGAGGCAGCAAGCCGAGCCTGGAAATTATTGAAAAGCCAATGCGTATATATTCATTCTGAGTGAAAGGGTGTTGATTTAAGAGTGACTGGCTGAGAGAAAGCAAAAGGGTGCTGGGAACGGCTTGGCCATCGTCCAATTGGACGGCTCGATACAGCTACCGGCCCAATGATCACTACTTCAAAACTAAAATCTTACAATAAACATTTTTCATTATTTTCTTGTTTGCTAGTTCTATGAACAACCGACGAACTGTACAATTGTTGTGTATGTATTGCAAGAACCTATTGAAAACGATTTAATGTAATATAATGCTACAGAATAACGCAATCAACCATAGCATAATACAACTAGCAAAAAATAGTTCATTTTTAAGCCAAAAAAAAATAGTTTGTGTCATAAATTATCTTAACATAAATATTTTCCCACCTATAAAAGTCAATCGTTAATAAATTTAAATTTAAAATAAAGAACCAAGAGAGATAGGAGAAATACTGAATAGCTCGGGAAAAGAATTTTAATTGTATTTATACACTAAAATTATCATTAAAATTATCTCGCAGAACACAGGAAGAAATTCTTTCTTTATCGATTAATAAACAAAAAATTGCTCAATTGCGATCAACTATTAACTTTTTTTCGGTTTTTGACAAAAAGCCCAGTTGTACGTATATTGGGTTCGAATGCAGGGCCGCTGGATTCGAACTCGGGACCTTTACCTTACAGTAATGAGCGCCGTGTCAACGCCTAAACCGCTGCGGCCACCGATGCCCCCCAACTATTAACTTACTAACAAACATTATAGTAATAACTTCACTTCATTAGCTTTTCAGTTTAACTGGCTGAGTCAACCTACTTACTTTTGAAAAACATAGGCGAATAGCTTGTACTCCTTCATTCGTCTTGCATTGTGCAAAATCGCTCTCTTTTTTACATGCTGCTAGCCTCGTTGTTATGGTCGCTTAGAACGTGAGAGTATTCAAAGTATACCGTGCGATGAGGTGAGGGATGTCTCAGGTCTCAATGCATGTGAACATTTACACGGCAAAGAAGATCAAACACGTTTCGTAATACTTTATTACCAAACCGTTCGAAAATCGTACTACTTCTTTCGGCATCACCCCCCGAGTGTATAGCATAAGTACATCACTATATCACTATAAATCATGATTTTATTTCGTCAAATTCATATTTTACCTCACGTCATGCCTATATATATTACTTTGGGAAGGTCCTACTTTAAAGTTGAAAGAGATTTGTTCGTCTACTAAATTTCTACTTCTGAAGCTAACATGTACAGATTTCTGTTTATTTTTTTCCATTGTCCAGTCATGGATGCTGATAATTGATTTTGTAGATGTTTTAATGCCTTTTTCCATTGAGAGGGTCATATGATCAGCATATGTTGCGACAATTATGTTTACACTCAGTGGTAAGTTATGGTACGCCAACATTTCGAAAAAATCAAAGTATTCATCTGGATGTCTAACTTGGAATAATGTTGACGAAATGTAAAAGGTGAAAAGTTCAATCTATTTTATTAGTATATTAAAGTTATTCACGATGTTTGCTAGATGTTAACTCTTGCTAACTCGAATAGAGAAATGTCCAGTAAGATCGTGAAAGCCCCTTTCTTTTCTAAGCATGTTAAATGCTAATTTTAACGCAATGTTGCGAGTGGCGACTGGTGGAACCAAAAATAAAGCTATAACAGTCCTTGAAGGCTTGTTGTAGATTTGTTGTTTTCTTTTGTGTTAAAATGTAAGATACCAGAAGTTAATAAAAAAAAGGAAACTTAATTCAACTTTTTCATTCAAAATACTATCTACGCACTCGAAAAGTACTAACAAATGACGCTTCGCTCAATTCGTGCCGACATACCTAACTTGTATTCTAAGGTCTAACAGCCTACAACTTTATAGGATATGGGATGTATCTTTCATGAATGAGAGTATAAGGAGAGAGGTATAAGAAATTAACAAAAGAAATGTATTGGTCTGATTTAATTAAAGCGCATTTAACAATAAAAATACGTGTAAAAAAACAGCTGTTAATTCATGGCTGCCATGTTGGTTACATACGCTCTAACGGATAGAAATATGACTACATTTTCGACCTAACGTCTAACATTGGCCCTGGCCTGTTAGATCGAGCAATGTTAACTAGCCGATTCTTACAACTCTACGTCTTCATTTTTCTCGATCTAACAAGACGTAACAGAGTTAGCAAGGTTAACACAAAGATCGTGAATACCCCTATTGTTTATGTGATGCTAGATCGTGCTGGTGAGTATGTGCCGGTTCATGTCAGACCTTGTCAGAAGCTATACGTCTAGAAATAACGCTGAACAAAAATCTTTCTCTATATTATCAGTCATTCTATTTATATAAGCCAAGTATAAATTTATATTATCATTAGGTAATGTTACAGTCGTTCTGAACTAGTTTTTCAAAAAGCTGTGGAATTTGGCTTTTTTGACGTTTTGCTCTGGAATTTGATCCTAACCTAAATCCTACTAAAGATTTTAAAAAACTGTGACACTAGAATCATCAAATTACATAAAAATATGAACCAAACCTAATGCGGTAGAAAATGAAAATCACCGAACTAAAGAGAAAAAGATGGTTTAATAATCTAGTTTCGGTTCAAAAGCTACAACTTACTTCGCTTATTCTTTTGGAAGCGATTAAATTTTAGATGATTTAAAAAATAACAACAACAAAGTTGTTAGTGAACAAATGTGTAGAGATTAGTGACCGTTAATCGATAGTTATTCAGATATCGTGAGATGCGGTCGGGTGTGATGTAGGTTTCAGAAAAAACATTTTCTTTATCGTGTCAACGTTTCGATCTTTTATTGAGATCATCTTCAGGGCTCAAAGTGTTTGTCTTCCTGAGAGTGCACTCTCAACACGACACGCAAGGATGGCACAATTACACAGAAGACAAACACTTTGAGCCCTGAAGATGATAAACGTTGGCGCGATAAAGAAAATGTTTTTCTGAAACCGTAACACACCCGACCGCATCTCACGATATCTGAATAATTAGTGAATAAAGTTGTATATTCCGGAAAGACTATGTTAGATGTTTCAAGTATACTGCATTTTCGTTGTAAGCAAAATTGTATGTATAAACAAAATCTCATAAAACCTAAGTTGTATAATTCCCATATTTCATTTTGATTACCTAATTTTAGATCGAAGTTTGTTTGTAAAACGTCCAGTTACATATTTGATTGAATATGGCTGAAAATAAAGGAATGCTAGAAGAAATTATAAACGCTGTGAAGACGTTTTGCAAAAATTGAGAAAAATCAAACAGAATATTATAACAAACATATAGTTTATAAAATAGAGTTAAAATAAAAAATAGAATAAAACTGAACTACGAAAAGGACTAAAATATGTTCTAAAAAAATAGGTATTTATTACATTATCCTATAAATATTGTAACAGCAATAGCGAAATTTATATTGATAAAGTGTAATAAATATTCTTATTATCTGTTTCCAGATTTATGTCATTTATAGATTGTCACAATTTTTCCGTTACCATTTAAAAATTTAAACTCTCTTTTTAGTCCCAACAGGTTGTGGTTAGATTATTCCAATTTTAGACAAGTTTCTTTTTTGAAATCCTGCTGCTTGCAACAAGAGATTTCAATAAAAAGTTGTCAAACGGATCCATCTACTTTCCCTTTAAAATTAAAGGGTTGCTAATTATATTATATTTTAGCCATAAATAAATTTTCGTCAGAAAGCTAAAATGTCTTGAAAAAATTTCATTTTAAAGATAAAAACATACAATTTCTAAATGTTATGTATGTTTTCGTAGTTAGTACAACAAAATGTCTAGCCAGGAATTCAAATATGTTTTGAATTAACTGTAAATGTATATATTTACATAATGACACAATGTTTTCACAGGGTTGGTTTTAAAAGGAATAAATAATGCAGTTTATTAGCTAACAAAAAGTGAGTAGAACATGAAAATAAAATGACCTAACTAGCTTATAAAGTATTCGGTGAACATATATCAACATTTCATGGGAATGGTTTGACTTATTGAAATAAATTTATGAGAAGTTAAAGTTAAGTCTCGTAATCTCTCAGAAAAATTGAGATTCAGACATTTCAGACAGAGACTTTTAGTCCAAATTGCCATGTACAATAGCCTGAAGAAATGACGTCTTTTCACTGGATATACACAGCACATTATCTACAATAAAGTGTAGTAAATTGTCTTCAAGAATCTTCTTTTTTATTGAAGTGTGTGTTAATATAATAATATTAGCTTGCATTTGTTTTCAATATGTTTTATCACATTTATTTTCATTACCCCCTAACATTTACTATGTTCATTTGTGCCCCAATTGTTGTTAAATCATTTCATGCTTAGGTGAAAGTTTCTCTCTTTGAGGTCAAAATTGAAATACAACCGCCAGCACTTAGAGATCTGAATAAACAGTTGGCATTTCAAAGAACTCCAGATCAAAACGCAATGGATCCATCTCCTCATCACTTGGATTCCAAGTTTCCTAAAGGACCGGACCTTATCAAAGTTAGCTCTGAGAATTTATTGACATGATAACCACAGGTTTCCGTCTACACGGATTCCATCTCGGACTAGAACGCCTATGCCAACATGGTGAGTTGCCAGCCTACGGCAATCTCAAAACTAATACAAACTGAGCAAATTTTCCTGAGATATCTCTTACTTCAAGGGGAATGTTTCAAGATTTCTATTTATTGTAGGATTGTCTTGTCAAAAATCATTTTCTTCCTCTGTATTTCACATCGTTATTTTGTATTTGACAATAAATACTCAGGTTTAACCTGAACGCGATTCAGAATATTATATTCCAGAATATAATAACGGAGACCAAAGAAAAAGGCGACAGTTTGAAAGGTCGGAAAAAGAAGAAACTACGTCGTTAAAAAAGAAGTCGTTAAAAGCGATTATAAAGTTCTTATTGGTCCAATTAAGAATTACGAAAATCAAAAATAAACTGTTATTGCCAACAGGTTGATTTTGGCGATTTGCTAGGTTAACCTTAACGACTGTCATGAGGGTTTTATTCTATTTAAAGACTTTCTAATAACAACTTTGTACTTAATGTTTTTCTTCTATCGAGCCAAACCAAACTCTTCCCTTTGTATTCGCATAATTTTTCCACGTATTGAGAAAGCATAGAATCATTATGTTTTTAGACTGTGAATATGTCAAATTCATTCAAATTCCATTCAATGAGAGTGCATTAGGTCAATAGCCCTTTTTTGTACCTGCAATTTGATTACGTGAATTTTTGTGTATATCCAGCCCTAAAACACACGTTAAAAAATGTAGAAGGTACAAATTGTCTTTCACTGATGCAAAATTTCTAGAAGGTTTCCTTTTCACATTGGGTTATTGAAAATTTTTTCAAAATTTAGGATATTGTCTCATGTTGTTTATTTTCTATTATATGCAATACTGAAAAAATCTATTATTTTAAATTGAAAATTTTTTCTTGTTATTGAAAAAATTTTACGGGTTTTTATTGGGTCAACATCCTTTATAATATAACCAAATGAAGCAAACGTCTGTTTTTATTGTTTCTGGGCGCAAAATCTGTGACTACTGTAAACAATAATATAAAAACATCTTTCAAATCAAAGAAACCGACTCCTCATAGAAAAAAGAATTTCTTTCTCTTCTTTTTTACCCACTTCTCCAAAATCAAACATATATAATTTTAAAAAATTTATCTTACTAACACTCGCAACACGACACACATCCGTGACACATCTACACAGAAAACACACTTTGAGCGTGTACAAATACTTTGATTAAACTAAAATGTCTACATTGCGTACATGATTGCATAAATTCATTTTCACATCTTACATGGACTTGTATAATCCAAACAATGTTGGTCACTTCCAGGCCCTGAAGATGATCTAAAGAAAGATCAAAACGTTGGCACAATAAAGAAAATCTTCTTAAAAAATATTTCAAAAAACTGAACAACACACTCACTCCATCATTTATCCTTTCTATTAATTTATCAATAAATAAAATATTTTTCAAAACCTACATCACACAAAACCGCATCTCACGATCTCTGAATAATAATTAATTAATATAAAAACTCATTAAAAATGTATGATAGATTTATTCCAAGATTGAACAGTCCTTGTTGTTTACTCAAAGAGTAAGTTTCTCTCTTAATATAAAATTTATAGTAGTAATTTATTGTTAACTCAATGTAACAAACTTGTACATGCAGTTTGTTACCAGCTTTGGATATTTTATGTGCTCTCTTGTATATTCAGTTTTGTTGTTGTGGTTCGCTTCATATCAATGATTCCCTTTCATGTTTACCTATTAAAATATGAACGAGAACATTGATACTAGTCTGTAAATATTTATACTTTTATTTGGTGTTTTGAAGACGATTTTCTATCACAAGATGTGTGTTTTGAACAATAGAATTGTAGTTGATGTATTTCTCAACCCTGTGTCAACGAACGTCGGTTTTCTGTTGGTTTAATTTTTACCTAAAGTCGTAAAATTATTTAAAGTTTGTAGTGCACAAATGTGATTAGTGGGCACTCTCAACACTACACGCAAGAATGGCACAATTACACAGAAGACAAACACTTTGAGCCCTGAAGATGATCTCAATAAAGATCGAAACGTTGGCACGATAAAGAAAATGTTTTTCTGACACGTACATCACACCAGACCGCATCTCACGATTTCTAAATAAATATTTGAAGTGTACTTCGTGGTAATCTAGACCTATTTGATATTTCAAATCCGTTTGTATATCGATTATGCACAAGAAAAGTGATGATATCGGATTTTATCAAGTCTTCTCGTTGAAACGTCGGAAAGACAAACCAGTAAGGCGTTTGGTAAATACGGATCGGAAGGAAAAAAATATCGCCTTTTTATTCCTTGGGGGAGGGGCTCTTTTATTCGCGAGGCATAAACCGGAGGCTTTACCGCATCTGCTCCATTAGCATATAAATGAAAGGAAAAGCGATGAAGGTTCTCTGAAACAATTGGTGAG
Source organism: Cimex lectularius (assembly GCF_000648675.2). NCBI lineage: Eukaryota > Metazoa > Arthropoda > Insecta > Hemiptera > Cimicidae > Cimex > Cimex lectularius. The sequence continues at coordinate 100,384 of NW_019392825.1, read as the reverse complement.
GACTGTCGATCCACCTCTCATATCTTCTACAAGCCTGTGGAAAAAGCTGAAACTGATTTGTTCGTAAAATCCAAATTTTAAATGATTATCCTCGGAGAATAAAACAAACTGAACGGTTTTACTTATTCATTTAATGAGAATATTAAATCGCTTTTTGCAAATGCAAAAAAAAACAAAACTATGTTCAAGATAAATATTTTCAAACTGTAATAACGAGAAAAAAAAATTTTCCAACAAGATTAACTGTTGAAAATAGATAGGTTTTTTATCGACGTGGAACAAGTTTCAGAACATAGCAACAACCAAAGCTGTTGGGATACTGAAGTTCGCTAAGTCGTACTGATGGTGGTTTATGAGCCACACAAAAAATTAAAAACTACATATAATTGTGTCGATTATATCCGTAATGATTCGGCTTTGTCTTAGCTACATTAAAGTTGGATTTAAACTTTTATAGAAATGTTAAAGAATTACAGACAAAAAATTGAAAACAATATCCTCTTCTTTACTTAAGCAAGATTTTAAGAGCTAAACTTCCATTTTTTCTAAGATTTTTAATTTGTTCATCATCCATTTAATTCGTTTAAAAACAAATTTATTTTACGAACCTTTTCTTGGAATAAGAAAATACATATTTTTTTGTTTTTCATGTGGTTTCTTTCAGAGCTTAAACGATAAATAAAAAATAATTCCAGGTATTTCTTTTTTTCAGTTATTGGTAGAATTCATGGAAGAATTAATATTATTAACAAAGCAAGGTTTTCCTCTTAAATATTTTATTTATTTGATAAAAGAAGACACCTGAACAGAAAATATACGGTACAATTTCCACATGGCAATGATGACAAAAACCGGTGTCTATTTATGATTTTTCTTGCGTACAGAAAAATTATTTGTACCAAATATACGAAATGAGAATGAAAGTGTATCACATGACAAAACAAACAAAAAGTGTTTACATATTGCTTTCAATTACAAAAAATAATGTTTTATAAGTATAAACAAATTTGTGGGGATATAATAAATCGTTGGAATTTCATATAATTGACACAAAACAATTATAATAACCATAATAAATTAAGGTCAAAGGTAATTATTTGAAAGAAATACAGGGGAATAAGATAGTTTGATATAAAATTGATTTATTTTGATATTTTGGACAATGTAATTTATTTTCCAGTAGCATTCATGAGTAAAATGATCCTCAAAATTGATTATTTGGAGATCGTGAGGTGCTATTTGATGTGACGTAGGTTTTAGAAAAACATGTTCTTTATCATGCCAACGTTTCGATCTTTATTGAGATCATCTTCAGGATGTGGAAAAAAATAAAATGATTTTATAAAATGCTACAAAAATTTAGATTAAAAAAATGAATTTATAAAATGCTAAAAATTTTTAGATTAAAATAAAATAAAATCTTAAATTTTCTAGCATTGTACAAATTCATTTTATTTTTTCCACATCCTACACATATTTGTGAAATTCAAACAATGTTTATAACTCCCAGTTCCTGTAGATGATCTCAATAAAGATCGAAACGTTGGCACGATAAAGAAAATGTTTTTCTAAAACCTACGTCACACCATACCTCACCTCACAATCTAAAAATAATCATTGGCTAACGGTCACTAAATACCACACGATCCTCAAAATCCTGAAAAAAGTCATGAAACCCGAAATTCTCATGAAATCAGGATATGCGTAGAAAATGTACAAATTTCTAACTTTCTTTCATGTATAAATGACAACACCCTTTCAAGAATATCAGTAAATTGTCACAAACCATTAGGTATGGTCAGTCTTTCACAGGTGAAGTTAATTGGCAATTTATTATTTTATTTATCTTATTGTATAATTAGTGTTTAATTTTTGTAAAGTTAAATAAAACAATACGTTTGTAAATTCGCCGACTTTCCGAAAAATTACTTTTTCGCGCTGACTTTGTGGAAACTCCTAGAGTAGCACGTCGTCTGTTTTCAGAAGAGAAATGACGAGATAGCAGCAACATACATTTGGACGTCACGCTCGCCAAGATTTAAGCCTTCTGCTACCCGCATTATTATTCATACTTAGTCGCTAAAAATTTTTATCGTCTTTCAGCAGGGAGTAACGAGACTGTTTAAGGTTAATTTTAACCGGGTTTTTGTTTTTTATGACAAAACTAGAAATAGAAAATATATATTATTTTTATAATTTAAAAAATTTAATTACATGTGTCGACTCATAATACTATCGCAGATTAACAACATAAATTTAACATAGATGGATTCGCAAAAGGGATGTAAAATAACAATTACTTTGTGATCAATTAAGAAAAAGGATAAACTGTCCTCCAATAATTTATTTCCTATTTTGAAGCGTTGGTAGAAGATTAGTCTTTCGAGATGGCTGTAGGAACTAATGACCTAGGGGGTTTCTCGTTACATCTTATCAAAGGAGATTATGCCTCAATGTTGAGAAAAAATTGGGAGAGACTTTCGATTTTTTCCCCTCTAATGCCGATCACATTCTCGGAGAGACAAGCTCGTCGGCTTTACGATTGGAAAGCAATAACAGTAAATTGCTACCAATTTCAATTATTTGATAAGAATCTTTTCAGCTTTGTAAAATTTATAAATTGATTTTTTATGTGTGGGGAAATGTGTATTTTTTACATAAACAAAACGTTTTAAATAATTATTTGTTTAATGTAAAGTCTTGGTTGAGATAAAAAAGTCATTGTCACGAGCGGGATTCGAACCCACGTCATTTGGTTAAATACGACACTGTCTACCACATGAGCTATTGTGACTTCATGTAGCAGCGGCCTATTTAGCCGAAGGTACTAGGTTCGAATCCCGCTCGTGACACTGACTTTTTTATCTCAACCAAGATCTTACATAAAAAGATTAATTAATTGAAAGAAGTTAGTTAGTCAATTGAACACTAAAACATAAATGTTTTAAATAATTTATAACATAAAAATTAAATAAAAAATTAAACAGCAATTTTTAAAGCAGATTGCCATTATTTTCAAAATCGGGTCAACAAACTTCAGATGTTCTACAACCTTATAACGGCACTCGACACGCTATGAGTTGGTAAAGGAACACAAAATGTAAACAATCTATAAAAAACTAAATATACGGAAAATTAAATAGAAGAAGGAAAGAATAATTTTATATTAAAAACTTTCTCTTAGGAACGAAATTTTTGCAAACTCGTTCATAACTTACTTCACTGCAACTAGCCCCTTCTGCGTTATTTATAGCCAACTTTAAATCAAATAACTCGTATCTCAAAATCCGTGTTAACAATCTTCAGAAATCCTAGAAACTTATAATCGCCTCGACACACTATCAATGTGAAAATTGTAAACATTATTCAAATATGATAATAATAAAGTCATTTTATTTATATGATTTACTGAAAATGAAAATACAAAATAAAAATAAGCTGAATACATAAAACCCAACATCGACATCAATACGATAATATTGAATAGTTTTAGGACCGGCAAACTACAAGTTTAATGCGTCTTTGCAGCTTTATCATTTCCGTTTTACATGTTAATCCTACAAATTCATTTTTTTGACGATTCAGCCAATAGTTAAGGTTTGATGTTAAGGTAACTGATTTTAGCTATTCTAATAAGAAGGTAAGGTATTAATTATTAATTTCGAGGCATTTGGCTGAGCTGTTAAGGGGGTCCGACTAGTATTTCCCACTCAAGCGGTTCTGTGTACGAATCCCTGCATAGCTTATAGAATTTTATTGAGATTGATTGATATTTATTTCGAAAGAAGTATTGTAAAGACAGGCTGTAACGGTCCTTGACACTCGGGAGTTGGTATCGAGAACGAAATGTCCTTCAGTTTGACAAAATTACCTAACTTAGTTTAATTGGAATTACATTGGAATTGGGCACTCTCAGCACGACACGCAAGAATGGCACAATCACACAGAAGACAAACACTTTGAGCACTGAAGATGATCTGAATAAAGATGGAAACGTTGGCACGATAAAGAAAATGCTTTTCAGAAACCTACAACACACCAGACCGCATCTCACGATTTCTGAATAATTGGAATTATATTTTTATTAATATTGCATCACAAAAAAAGTCAACATTGTGTTAATAAATTGCGTGGTGTATCGAATGCTAGTTTCTTAAAGCATATATAGTACGAGCAGCACAGATATAATTATAATTTTATGGCACCCCGTAATCCATAACTTTTTCAGAAGTGCATAACATCAAGAAAATAACACGTAAGAAGTAGAAGAAATTTTATAATCGAAATATATAAAATGGAATTACCACGAATATAAGGAACTTTGCCTAGAATGATGGTCTGTACTTCCATTAGTAAAAAATTAAAATTTAGCAAAAGCATGTAAAAATTTTACATACATTGATCTCAAGACAGGAGAAATATTGAAAAAATTATCCATAAAAAGGATGTAAAATTAACCTACTTTTATAGTGCGGCAATAAGATTAAAACATTTTCTTGGATTCTGGAAATCGTCCGATATATCAATGTTAGATAACAACGAATAAAGTTTTGTACTATAGGTCAATATCGTTACTGCCAGTGATTCTGAAATCTGTCCGAGAAATTATAATGCTCTCACAGACGAAAAATATTCTTGTGTCAAATCATCAATTTGGCTTTAAAACAAAAACTCAACGTCAATAGAAACGTTCCACCGTATTTTTGGACCTAACCTAACTATCATAAACCTATTCTAAAGCGACATGATTAAGGCTTCGTTCATAATTGAAAACAATCCACCGCAACAGTACAACTTCTCTCTTCCGAAATATTACTCAAAAGACTGTGAACTAGACAAAAATTTAAAAGAGAAACATCCGTTTTAGAATAATTTCAAGTATTTGATAAATTCTGATGTAAAGTCTTTATACATAAACTGAAAAATTCTCCAGACGCATTACGTACAACTTCTCTCTTCCAACCTCCCAGAAAGACTTTTCCGAGCATAGGAAAAGAACGAATATTTCGAACTTTTAAAAATAAAAGCTCGTATTACCCACGTGGGCATTCTACCATTTAGTATACAGTATTGAACCACAGAAAACACAACTATAGCATATAGCGACATTCGCGGATGTCACTGCAGCTCTGACCGAAAATTGTATCAAACCACGACAAGAAAACTCCAAAATATCAGCAACCTGATTGAGACATTGACATGTAATGAATGATCATGAGAGTGTTCGTGTTAATTTGACAAACTGAAAAATTACAGACAGCTGTAATAAACGAACAAAGTAGTACCGATAAAAACAGTGAAGTATCTAGTTAACGCTAGATGCTAAACTGAAAAATACAGCACATATTACAAAAGGAAATTGAACAAGGTCTTCTTACATCTGTATTGACTTTTGAAAAGAAACTCTCATTTGTCAATCCAGAGCAACAGTAACATAGATTTTAAAAAATAATAAAGAATTTGGTTGATTCGAACATATGGAATCAATATATTCACCGATACCTGACGGGATATGTCAAAAAGTTTGTTTTAGATCAAGGCTATCTGAACATTGAAGGGAGTCAGTCACAAGAACAACATCCTAACACATTTACGGCCTAATCATCAGTTTGAAGTTTGATAGACTGAGACTCCAGTGAATAAAAGCTAAATTTAACTACTTTTGTGTACATAATAATTAATTTTTAAAATTTATAATAAACTAGAAATCTATTAGATTTCGTGGTCCGATTAACCAAATAACCTCTTTCAATTAATTAATTAATAATCTTTATGTAAGGTATTGTTTGAGATAAAAAAAACTAAGTGACACGAGCGGGATTCGAACCCACGACTTTCGGCTAAATATGCTGCTGCTCTACTACATGAATTCACGTGACTTTTTTAACTCAACCAAAACCTAACATCAAGATTAATTAATTGAAAGATGTTATTTGGTCAATCGGACCACGAAATATAATGGATTTAATAAGCAAATAGAAGTATAACTTCACTAAAGCTTTCCGTGACCATTTCATTTGTCGCCGAGAATCAAATAGATTACACGACATTTGAAAAATGGCAAAAGGAGGGAAAACTCATAAGGTGGGGTTGAGATGGGAAGTTGGTGTCCGAGTGGATCGAAGTCACGATAGCTCAAGTGGTTAGAGCAGCTGCGTGTTTAGCCGAAAGTCGTGGGTTCGAAACCCGCTTGTTACAAGGACTTTTTTATCTCAACCAATACATTACACAATAATTAATAATCTAGAACGTTTTATCTAACTTTAGACCATGGTCGAGAATTCAATTAGAATGATAGTGAGACAGTAAATGTTTTTATTGAATATTAATAATTTTATAGTATTAAAAATGGTATTGACATAATTATCGATATAATCAATTAAATATTAATCTACTTTCATTTCAGTTTTCGCTTTGTGAGTTTGAAGCCTATTTTTTTATTTATCCCGTTTAGTTTTCAAGCCGTGTTTTTCAAAAGGACGGCCTAAAAAGCCGATGAAATAACAAAATTGTCCGTGTTATTTAATTTGCGAGCTATAATTGACATCAGTACTGACCACTTGTTACATTCTACGCCGGTATTCCATTCATTTGGAGGCCGTTTTCGACAAATAACTGAAAACAGGACTTTGTTACAATTGGCGAAAAAGACCAAAGCAAAAAAAAATTGGTGAATATTCAACAACAAGAATATTGTCAATCAGCGTTTATAAATACAACAGAATGATTAAACATTTCTGAATTGATAATATAATTAAGAAATTGTTTTCGTTTTAGTTTGAATGTGGTCTACTTAAATTGAGAAAAGAATCAGATGCTTAGTTGTTCTGTGATGCCAAACCCAATAAAATTAGGCTCCAAAGAAAACGAATGAGTTTTAATTAAACCATGGTGGTTCCTTCACTTTAGTTTGAGTAGAATTTCTTGAATCCCTTAATATACAATCTTTTGTATTGAAGTAGTTTCTGAAATAATTACTTTTGTTCAAAAATTTACTTTTCATAAAATTAAGTAAACTGATGTAAAATTATTAGTTAAAAAGATTATTGGCAATTACTTAAAATGGCAAAACCCTCTTGTTATTCTTAGATGTTTTTTTTTTGTTTTTTGGCGTCCGAGGGCCGCATCGCCGTGAGTCCGAGAGCAAGACCCGTCGGTGAAGTGAGGCCGTCCTACTTCGATCTAAGTTGCAAGAACTTAGCTCGGTAAAGGAATGGCGGAGAAGACGACTTGGCTAATACGGCCGAAAGGACCAAGGATAGCCCCGAAAACCAAAAAACATTACTGATAAACATATGATACATTCTATTGGGTTTTACATTGATTTTAATACGTAAGATGCTCAAAGTATTAAAACAACAATTATTAAAGTCCAAAACATTTGCGGATCATCTCTCCCAGGTTGTAAAAGCGCGTACATTAGTCGACATTGAATTCGATAAATGTATTAATAACTAATCTATTTATGTAAGATTTTGGATGAAATGAAAAAGTCAGTGTAACGAGCGGGATTCGAACCTATGACCTTCGGCTGAATACGCCGCTGCTCTATCACCTGAGCTATCGGGACTCTGATCCACTCGGAAACAAAGCTCAAGTGGTTAAAGCAGCGGCGTATTGAGCCGAAGGTCGTGGGTTCGAATCCCGCTCATGGCACTAACTTTTTCATTTCACCCAAAACCAGAAACAGATTAATTAATTGAAAAAAGTAATTAGGTCAATAGACCACTAAATATAATGGTTTGTAATCATAACGTTAATAGCTTTTAACAAGTTTTTTTTAAATCAAAGCATACATAAAAGAGATATGCAATCAATTATGTAGATGTATGTAAATTACGTACAGTAAATTATGTAAATGTATTTTTTAAACAATTTATTTTCGGCTTCATTTTTAGAAAACTCTCATAAATTCAATAATAAAAAAAAATTGTATAACCGTGGCGTTAAAATAGCTTATTTTTCCCTTCGTCAATCTCGTTTTGGGCGACGGTGACCTTAACGGTAGAACGGTAGCTTTAACACGGCGCTCTTAACTGTAAGATAAAGGTCCAGGGTTCGAATCCTGCTGCACTCAATTCTTATCCGACATACTTACAAACAACTTTTTTTTTTTTCAAAAACACCGGCAGCCCTCTGCTGTTGCGAAGCCACGTCAAAAAATCTCTTTTGAAATGTGGTATTATGTGTGCCATAAAAGTATAATAAAAATTTTCCAATGTTTATGCTTTAAGAAATTAGCAGTCGGTTTATTAATAAATCAATAAATATTTGTGTATGTACACAAGAGTTAAATAAAATAATTAAATACAAGTGATAATTTTTTTCTTGTTCCGTCATTAATATGATTGCAATTCCACTTTATCTGAGTAAAGTAGAATTGTTTTACGAAATTTGGGGGGGAGGCATAGGGTATGCCGAGATTCGAACCCAGAGTCGCTCGAGTGGCAAATACGACACGGCCACCGCGGTACCAACAGACCACATACTCCAATTATTTGGAATTTTCCAAGTATTTTTTATTTTTCTTATTATTTGGTATTGAATAAACTATAAATTTATATATACATATAACCATGTTTGGCGCTAATTTTTAAAAATTATTTATTTATTAAGTTAATTGTTAAATTATTTATTTGTAAGTAAAAACTTAATATTGTATATAAAACCAGAAGAATACAAACAACCGAAGTACCTGAAGGTGCCGCTTATATTTTTATATATGCTTTTTAACAAGGCATCCATAAGTTCATGGCAAACATGTTTTATTGTGCCTATGCCGTTATAATCATTGTTTTTATTTCTGCAGAGCCCTGAGGAAGGTTTAATGAAAAGCCGAAAGCTTGACAAAACAGATACTATCACTTCATTTTCTACCACATACCTTTTCCCATTCATCAATTTGATAATTAGACGAAGTATAGTAAACTATTGGTAAAATTGTTTGAAGAAAAATGCTTACCGAAGTAGTTAACCTTTTATGTCATACTTTCGTTGTAGCGAGTGGCATAGCTTCAGGTGGATAAGGCCGGTCGCAAAGTTTCAAATACTGTCCTCCTGAACTTTTGATGGTCCCCTGAATAACTTTTTATAAGGGAAACTTAGTCCGCCCTTTCCGAAAGCGGGAGCTGACTATGAAATACAGATATGAGGATGGAAGTGGACGAGTGGGAAAAAGTATTTCCAAGGGGAACGAGTACAAGAGGTTCATATGTTAGCTGAAAGGTTCAAACTCTCGTTCTACAAACACGGCCGATGTGAATTCCACGGAGATCGTTCTTACGGCCTTTTCAAACTTACAGCAATTACGAGTTTCAAGCTGGAAAGAAAACGTTCGGGATAACGTTGTACTAATCAAAAATAAAGACGGGGTGAAACAGTGACAAAAGTCGCCGTTATTTAGAATTGAGTCGATCCCTTATTTTCCTTACAAGTTTCCTAATTTGCTTAAAATGATGGATGGATGACAAGGGCCGACCCTCGGGAAATAAGTCGATCCTCGATTTCCCTAGGATTTATACAAAGTTTGGAAATGCAATTAGCCTCTTTTGAGAAAGATTCATGACCTCATTTAAACTATATAAAAAGTGAAGCGAAAACTTTATTTGTAATAAATATCATTATACGCTGAGGTCAATATACAATTATTCTTTTAAAAATTTTTGTTCTGTTTTTAACTCATTTACGCACCTTTATTATAAACTGTTGATCCAATACACTCAGGAAATTAGATTTAAAACCAAATCTTATAAAGTGTAAATAATTTTTAATCCATTATATTTCGTGGTCCGAGTGACTTCTTTCCATGAAATAATCTTTATGTTAGGTATTGGTTGAAATAAAAAAGTTAGTATCACGAGCGGGATGAAAAATGGCAAAAAGGGGAAAAAATTCGAAAGGTAGATTGAGATAGGAAGTTGGTGTCCTAGTAGATCAAAGACACGACATCTCAGGTGGTAGAGCAGAGGCGTATTTAGCCGAAGGTCGTGGGTTCGAATCCCGCGCGTGACACTAACTTTTTCATTTCAACCAATACCTTACATAAAGATAAATTAATCGAAATAATTTTTAATGTTCTACTGTAGTAATAGTTGGTATCTACAATAATAAATTACATTATATGCAAACTACTTTCTCATTATTCCTGAAATCCCTTTTTTTAATCTCCTGTTCGGTCTTTAAAAGATATATTACACAAAATCGGCATGTTAATGTTAGAAAAAACAGTTTATAAAAAATGAAAGTCTTTCAAACCTCATACAAAATAAAGAAAGGTTTTGATTTTACAAATAGCATCTGCAGGATAGAATTGTTGAAATAAACCACTCTGATATGCTTTCTTATAAGAAATAAAAGCGAATCGCTGACGTTAATGCGATCTCGTAAATTTATTCCGAGATCGTCGACTTGGTTATATCCTATAATATAAAAGTATAAATAAAAAATAAACCTTCGTATAGCGTTATTTTAAAACGTGTATTTTTCATGTATGTCTACTTATAAATAGTGAATAAATTGAAATCGAGATGATAATTTGCTTTTGTTAAACAAAAATCATCGCATCTAATGGTAGTTTTCTTTACACAAAAAGTTTGAAAAATGAGTTTACAGGGTATTGCATGCCTCATACTAACAAGGCAAGGCTAAGGATATGGGATTACTCTTGTTCTGACGTTCGAAAAAAAATCAAAGGCATTTGGAAAGGAAATATGTGAGGAAAGCAGGAAAAAATAATATCAATGTAGTTTCTAGATGCTTTTTAATTTTAAGGCCGCAAAACTATTGCATATCGCTAGCTTGCTTTCTTTACTTTTCTTTTTTGGTCTTTCTCGCGTTTTGATTCTATTAATTTATTTTCCTGTTTCTCCAGCCAAGGAGTGGCCAGTCAAATTAGAACTGTCACTGGCTCTATTATTGAGCCTATTACTAGACTCTTTTTAATTCAAGACCTAATCAATTGTGTATAAAACAACGCAAATAATAAAAAAATACAGATAAAACATGATTGTCTGGTAAGCATGTGCACTATCCCAGAAAACTCGATATCGTTATGCATAATTGCCGGTAAGCACTCTGTTCACGGTAATAATTTACATCCATACACCAGACGTCGTTCACATAAGACCCTCTATTCACGCTAATAAACACATTCGTTGAAATAAATAACACATTACATATACAATGTTTCGAAGATCTATCTGTGCACCCATAGATCATTCAGGATGACGTATTTCTGTTTTTACAGACTGAGTACTGTTATTTGTATTATTGTAGTTAGAAAAAAGACGGGTCGTCGTCAAAGGTGGAGGACTCATGTGGTTGGAGAGTTTGGAGTGTCGGCTGTGTTTTTTGTAAGAAGGATAAAGCCAGAAACACACTTACCCGATGATACGCCATGTGACGCTACCCGATGCTACCCGACGCAAATCCAAACTCCAATTTTCCATAAGGTTGCATTACCCGTGCACATCTACCCGATGCTCTGCCACGCTAAACTACCCAACGCTCTGAGATCCCCACTGTCTAGATTTTCGTCGGGTCGCATCGAGTACAATCGAAGACAAAAAAACCGGACACTCATATTTTTATTCAAACTGCAAGTATTATTGTCGCAAGTATTATTATTAATTACAACATACTTATTTTAATAGAAACCAAATTAACTGTGATAAAAAATTAATTAGTTTTTATTTAAAAATTTAATTTTAATGGTTTGGTAGAAAATTAATCAAAACACCGGAATACGATTTTTTAATATAATGAATTTAACTAACAATTTATTGGCGTAATATTCTAAAATTGGAACAATTTATTACACGGGTTTGCTCATACAATTTATTTAACAATTTATTTCATAGTTTTGCTCGTAAAAATACACAATTTTGTAATGCCGGGTAGCATCAGAGCAGGACACTCATATTTTTTGTAGTTTATTTCAAACCAAATACATGTAATTTTGTCGTTATATTAATTACAACATGTTATTTTAATGTGAACCAAATTAAACGAGATCAAAAATGCATAAGATTTTATAAACGATATTTAATTATGATGGTTAGGAGTAACTTTATTTAAAACAATTAAGTTTAACAAACAATTTATTAGATGGTTGTGCTCATAAAATTTAACTAACAATTTCTTACAAGGTTTTGCTCAAAATAGTGCATTAAGGATAAAAGATGCGTTGCGATTGTGATCGTGAATATTGTGATAAACGCTGTGGACTGTACGCGACGTGTGCTTGCGTCGGATAGATGTTCACACCCCACCAAAACGTAGCAAGGCGTCGGGTAGCATCGGGTAGCGTCGCATGGCGTAGCATCGGGTAAGTGTGTTCCCGGCTTAAGGTTCGTCAAGTATAATTCCTATACGATTGGAAAACTGTCAATTTTTGTTAATTTAAGGGTGAATTACATTTGTCTCACTTTCTTTGTTTTCCTTTTCCCGTCTTACTTGCGTTTCAATCCTACTATATTTTTGGCTGTTTCTCCAGTTAAGTTATGATGTGACCCATTTGGACGTTGACACCGTCTATTCTTTATCTTATTGCTAGCCGTTCTTTACCTCAGGGCCTCGACAATTACGGATAAAGAACAGAAATACACATAAAACAAAAACAAGGTAAAACATGATAGTCAATTTAGCATTCACACTACTTCAGAGTACTAGATATTCCTCTAGATATTGGGGAATAAGCCTCTCCAATTACGCTAATAAATTACATCCACCACAGACCAGGCTCATATTACCTTCGAGTATTTGATATTTCTCGGGGTAATTGAGGATATGCCTCTCCATTCACGTTAAATAGATAAACTCGTTCCAATAAATAATACATATCACATAGATAAAGGTATAAAAATTGATGTACAGCTAAAAGTATTTGCCTGGAAAAATTGCCGTGCGGCAAGACCATAGTTATCGTAGTTCTTTATTTGCAGTCTGTTAATATGTGTTCTACCAAGATAATTTCTCCACACAATGGGTAACTCTATAGTCTCACCGCCATTGCAAGGTGTTCGTACGTGATCTTGGCATGAGTCTTCCTTCTAGACTCAGTTTTAAAAATTTGAATAATTTATATTTACTTTTTTATTTCTTTTCTAGCTTAATAAAATATTTTGAATCATCTTTGCAACATCGTTTACTCACTACGTTAAAATTGTATTTCACATTAGCACATAAGTATAGTTATTCGGTCCGCAGACATTATAAAATTTATGATCGAAAGAGGTAGCTTAGAGGTATGAGCCTGGTCTGTGGTGGATGTAATTTATTAGCGTGATTGGAGAGAAAGTGAGACAAATGTAATTCACCCTTAAATTAACACAAATTGACAGTTTTCCAATCGTATAGAAATTATACTTGACGAACCTTAAGCCGGGAACACACTTAACCGATGCTTCGCCATGCGACGCTACCCGATGCTACCCGACGCCTTGCCACGTTTTGGTGGGGTGTGCACATCTATCCAGTCACTAGACATGGACGTTTATCCTTCAAACCCTGAACCAACAGGCTTTAGATGCGCACACCTGTACGGGTTTGATTACGTGATAAAAGAACCCAATACATTCTTCCTCGAATTTTCCACCAAACAGAAAATAGGACATTATCCAAGAGGCCATCCTGCTCTTGATGTCTTCACTCTTCTTCGGTCCTTCGGCGTTGAACATTTTTGTAAAACACCCTCTTCTCCCCAGTAGCCAAACAGGAATTAAACGCTTTCAATTTATTTATATGTGAAACGCAATAAGACATTCGGTTGTCCTTGTTCCTGAGGGACAGTTCTTCGTGAACCCATGAATCGAGTTTCACAAGGAAACCCAAAGATTGTATTCTTCTTTGAATTATTGTTGGATGTTTTTCAAATTTTGCTGATGGTTGTGATACAGTTAATTTGTCCACATCCTCATCGCTTTTCAGTTCGTTAAGATTAACGAAGCTAGTCTTTGATTGGTCTCTCTCCGAATGGAAAACGTCTGAACCATACCACCCATACAACAAACTCACAAGGTCATTCACTTCGCCGTAAATTCCACGTTAATTTCGACAGCCATATGCCGCTCTATGCCCATGACCGAACTCGTATGGTAAGCGATATCTCAAACGATTTTTTTTTCTTCCGTATCGTACTCGTCGCCGTTTATTCTGAACTGACTTTTTGAATGAATTTCTCCTTTCTTAATGATCCTTTCAATCGAGGTTTTCCCACTCTAGACCTAAGAGTAATAGCAGCAATAAAAGATTGACATTGTAAGGGTGAATGTCGAAATTTTTAAAAAAGGAAAGAACTTATTCACGCACCAAATATTTAATTTATTACGATCTTTGCGGGGATCACCTTCACCTTACACTCGTTTCACTCACGAGTGTAAAATAAAAATGAAAAAAAAATATCTGTGCCACAAACTCAAACAAATTAATCGTGAGAGGACAAAAATCGGGACCTGACCCAAATAAATTACAACAATAACCTTCTAAAAAATAAATGTATTCAGATTAAAACAATAAAATTAAAATAAGTGATCTGTGACATACACAACTCTTTGCCATTTACAAAAAACAGCAGGTGCTTCAACAATTTGAAAGAGAGTCCTTCTTCGTCCTTTTGTGCCTCAGTTCGCACTGCCGGGCCTGTGGTTGGGATAATCTCTCTTTGAGATAATCCTCAGTGTTGAAAATATTGTTATAAATTCAATTTCAAGTTTAAACATTATAACAATTTTTTCTTTGATATTGAACTTTCAATTTTGTTAATTATAGATTTAAGGTACGAGTCTACCCAGGCATTTAACCCCTCGGGTCTTGGTCGCCCACCCTGCATAATATATATAATTATAAATTAGAATAAAGCCAAAATATGTTCGATTTCACACTCAATCACTTGTTAAAATTGAATATATCAATTACTTAAAAATGCAACTTTTAAAAATTTGTTTAATCTCAGACAAAAAAAGATCGTTTCAAGATAATAGGAAAAATAAATGCGGTGACAGGGAAACCTTAGAAACGTCTCCCTCTTCTTTTCAAAGAGTCTATTTTTGGCTTATTTTCTCGCACTTCCTTCCATTGACTCCCCAGCATAAAGAGGTTTTCAATTCTCTAGTGCGATTTTATCGGAAAATTGCTTTCATCGAGCTGAAATTATGTGGAACCAGGCTGAATTCTACAAACAGGACATTTCTTATAAAAAAAGATCTTTTTATCTTTATCAAATTGTGAATTGTTTAATTTTGTTTCCGAATGTAATAAGTGTTCAAATATTCAAAGTCAACATATATTATTTAAATTTTATAATTTACTCAAATATTCCTGTATATGAATGTAATTTATTAGCATGAAAGGAAGGGGTGATTAAACCCCGCGCCGAGGAATATCGAGTACTCTGGAGTGAGTGTGTGACGTCTGGAGAGTAAAAGTAAATTATTAGCGAGAGTGGAGAGGGTTCAACCCCGCCCCGAGGAATATCGAGTACTCTGTGGGAGTGAAAGTGACCAGGCCTCTATGTTTCTATCGAGTGTTGTGTTTTTGTTAATTTATCGGAATGAATGTAATTTATTAGCGTGAAAGGAAGGGGCTGCTTATAACCCCGCCCCGAGGAATATCGAGTACTCTGGGGGAATGAATGTGACCAGACATCTATGTTTGTGGTGATTTATATATGTGTATTGTATGTTTTGTTTTTATTCTGTATTTGACAACCTGAGGTACAAACGAGGGACTAGCATTCTAGAATATCAACGTAGTATATATCTGAAATCAGAGAGTCAGTAACCAGATCGAGACACTCAAATGGCTGCAGTTTAAAACAAAATATGCGCGAAAGAAAAGAAAAAGATGGAAAACACGCAGAGTGCCGGCGATGACCTCAGCTGTTTGTCGGCCCATAAACTTCCCACTTATAATAATAATATTCCTAGATATTTTTTAAAATACTATATTTTTACCCTATATATGATTGTAACGCAAATGCTACTGAAATTCGTTTGATATAACCTTCCACATTTCATTTTAAAAAGGTTTCGATAATAAAAGCTTATGTACCCTCGGTACATTTTACAGAAAAATAATAGAGAAGTGCTGAAATGTTAGAAAGGCAGCGAGCACCATGAAAAGCAAGATGAATTGACATATGGACGTTTTAAGTTCTCCCTCGTATTGGAACGCTCTCGAGCAAGCTACAAGTACTAAGGTTGACCGTAAATTGAATTACGTCTGACGTTATGATTTATGACCGACCCAAGGGTACGAAGCTAAGAGAGCAAACATAAAACGATTTATTCTAGACCTGTATTAAATAAAGTACGTTCATGTCGAGGTAAATTAGTGCTTTTATAAAATTGGTGGTCGTGTTACTGAAATATTCATACCCACAAACCGATCAAGATGAGATCTCGTAGTCCGTCATTAAGCGAAATATAGACAATTTGCTGGAATAAATTTTAATTCGCCATTTTCTGGTTATTGGTCGACAGTGTCTATAGTCGCTTAGGCTTTGGCTTATCCTTATTCCCTTGAAGCTCCACTGGCAATATCTACTGTGTCATCTACGAGTTGAGCCGTCTTATTATCTGCAGTGTTAGTAATGTCAATCACCAAACCAGCCCAGTGATCAAAACCGCAGCCCCGACTTGTTGGATTTTTTCGTGACATCTAGTACAGGTTCTTTCTTTCCCTCCATCCAATCTTTACACGACCTGTCCTTAGACCACTCTCCTGTGCTCCTCCTCTCGACACAACTTCCATTCATACACCTTCCAGACCTTCTTTAACCAACAACCCAGTAAACTGGAAATTATTTCAATATATCCTTAATAATACCCTAAAACTAAACATTCCGCTTCAACTGGTAACCAAATAGAACAAGCTGTCAGTATTCTCACAAGTAAAATCCAACACGCCGCTCATCTATCAACCTACCCTCTACGCCAGGGGTGCTCAAACTTGAACTGCTGGCGATCTACCTCAATATTTTTAGACTACTTACGATCGACTCTGAGNGGCTTTTCTTTGACAAGTGCCGCGCGTTCCTTTGATAAAGCCACCTTTTGCCGCAAGCAGTGTTATTTTATTACGTAATACATTTTTGTAGTTTAGTTACCTACCTACTTATTAAAAATTTTTTTCTTCTCGAGATCTACTCAAAAAGCACTCGCGATCGACTGGTCGATCGCGATCGACCGTTTGAGCACCCCTGCTCTACGCCATCAAAAGTCCTCTCCGAATTCCCACTTTCCCGAATATATCCGTACATTTATAACCTCCAAACGAAGAGCAAGGTTGCGATGGCTCGTTACCCCTCTGATAAAGTAACATTTAACCGTCTCACTTATGTTTTAAAACTCGAATTATCCAAATACCGTTTATCCCAGTTGCAGTCATACCTTGAATCCTTACCCACACAAGACAATTCCCTTTGGAGCTTTGGAGGTTACCAAGTGCCTTCTCCAATTAGAAGTCCCAACGGTACCTGGGCCAGGTCAAACGCAGAAAAGTGTCAGCTATTTTCCGATCACTTTTCCACAGTTTTTACTTCCCATCCCGATATGAATGTCACTTCACGCTCAGATCATATCAATGAATTCCTTCACTCTCCTCTCCCTCTCGCTCTACCACCAAGCCCATCCATCCCGCAGACAACATGTATCAGATTCTCCGCCTTTCCGAAAGAAAATCCCCGGACCATGATCTTATTACGCCTAAAATCCTCCGAAATCTACCCAAAAAAAATCAATAGTGTACATTACATGTATTTACAATGCAATATTTCGCACAACCGGGATCCCGCTCGTGACACTGACTTTTTTTATCTCAACTAAAAGCCTTAATTAATTGAAAGATATTAATTGGTCAAGCGGACCACGAACCTAGTGAATTTAATAAGTAAAAATGAAGTATATCTTCACTAAAGCTCTCCGTGGCCATTTCATTTGTCGCCGAAAATCGTCTTGATGACATGACGTTTGAAAAATGGCAAAAAGGAGGAAAATTCGAGAGGTAGGTTAATAATTCAGTGGTTTTAAAAATTCTTGCTAACTTTTGTGCGTCAAATTTCATTTTTATGGATCAACTTCCTTAAAATATGTTAAGTAAGAGAAATGCTCAATGATGGGAGCAAGTAGAAATCAATTTCCAACTAAATCCAGAAAATATAATGTGTTTTTTCGTTTGTAGGGACGTTGCTTATACTTAATTTTTGTCATATATATATTATTTTTAATTATCACATTTTGAATTAACATATAAAATGAAATTACAACTAAGACAAAGAGCCGCAATTTTCCTAGTTGGACATATAATTTTGATCATTAAACTCAACTTAGGCGTAAACGTAGTAAAATTATTGCAAAAATGTTTTAATAGACAAGAAAGTATTGACTATTTGAATATTAATTAGATGTATCAACAGTGTTGTGGACAAGGGAAATGTTATGTCTTGTCAAAATGTTTATTTACACCGAGCATTCGTTCTTGGTTATTACCCTTTTGGCAAGATCCTTCGTCTACACCCAAATGATTTATAAAATTTGGAAAACGCCCAATCGAATGATGGCGGAGAGACGGGCTATAAAATAAAGCTAGCATTTCATTCATCGACAGAAAATCGACTTAGTTCGAAATAATTCACAGACTTCAACGCCAAAGAAATTGGAAATTTTGTGGCCATATTTAAAGAACGTCCCGGTTAAAGATAAACAGATCTTATTTATGTGACACATTGTTTTTTATGTTTTACATTATTTTTGAATTTACTATATATATTTTTTATATGTGCTTTGCATCCAGAGGTATTTGTTTGTTCCGAGCCTGTTTGCAGATATCGAATGACATAGGGTACCACATTTCCGCATGACTAAAATGGTATTTTGGTTTTACCTATTACCCAACTTTTTTACCATACCATAATTGTTGTAAACTCTATAATATTTAAATAGACCATTTTTTTACTATTATGACAATTTTTATTATATTATGAAAAATAATTATGTTATTATATTAATTTATTTTAAAAAATTAATATAATAATTTGAATACATATCATTTGAATTTAAAAACAGGTGTAACTTCTAGCTAGTATGGTCGATTAAGTCTGAAGATTCTCACTTATAATGCTACTTCGAATTAGGAAGTCGGCATTATATTTTACCGGAGAAAGACAGGAAAATACTTTATCGACTCAAAATAATTTATTTCTAAACACTATTATGTGAGGGAGGAGGAGGGTAAACAGAGCAATTGAGGGTTAGAAATATAGATAGAATGATAAATAGAGTGAGATAAAAAAAGTGTGACAGGATGTGGTTAACCAAGAGAGAGAGAGAGAGAGAGAGAGAGAGAGAGAGAGAGAGAGAGAGAGAGAGAGAGAGAGAGAGAGAGGAGAGAGAGAGAGAGAAAGGAAGGTAGAGAGATTTTTGATGTTTAATGTTTTTATTTAACAGGTGTACAGCAACGGCAGCAGCTTCATCCTGCAAACTCCCCAATTTTGAAAGTCAATTTATCTCTTTTTACCTTTAACAACTTAATATAGTAGGTAGATAGGTAAATGTTTTTATTATTTCTTATTTATTTACAGAATATTGGTTTAAACTATTAACAAAGGTAAAGACTTGCAAGGCCACTGGTGACTAATATACAATGCTTAGGTATTAACGTATAAAAAAATAGAGTAGCATGCATGAAATACCCTTAGCATTGTACTACAATTAATAATATAAAATTGATTTAAAGTTATATAGCTCAATAAATAGTAATAGAGCTGTTTAAATTTAGAATCCTAGATATAACAACTATAACCATTTAATATAGTAGTGTATGCTTGTAATTCTATGAATTTCGTATCTAATTCATAAAATTTAACAATGATTATTTGAAGATGTGAGATGCGGTCTGGTGGGCGTAGGTTTTAGCAAAACATTTTCCTTGTCGTGCCAACGTTTCCATCTTAATTGAGATCATCTTCAGGGCCTGAGATTTACAAACATTGTTTAAATTATGCAAGTACATGTAGGATGTGAAAAAAGTGAATTTATACAATGCATGAGATATTGCATAAACATAAAACAGCAATATCTCACTGGCACTCTCAACACGCACGCAAGAATGGCACAATTACACAGAAAACAAATACTTTAAGTGAGTGGAAATTCTTTGATTGAATATAAAAAAACTATTTTTTGCATTGTATAAATTCACTTTTTCCACATCTTCGATGTTTGTTAAATTTAAACAATGTTTGAAAATCTGAGGCCCTGAAGATGATCTCAAAAAAGATCGAAACGTTGGCACGATAAAAAAAAATGTTTTTCTGAAACCTACATCACACCAGACCGCATCTCACGATTTTCGAACAATCATAAATAACAATATTAGTTATAACAGGGTGAGATACGTACATAGATACAGAAACAATAACAATTAAGTCTAGTACACGTTCATATTTACTGGAGAGACTGAAAGAAAAATATAGGTAGAGGGTGAAAGATATAGTCGTAGGGGCATTTAGACAGAGATAGAAATATGAAATGATAGAGATAGAAAGATAAATAGAGATACAGATAAGGAGAAAGAAAGAGTGAAAAGGAGTGGGAGTGAGATTGAGGAAGGGGAAGGTAGAAGATATAGGTAGATAAATAGGGTGGGAAAGGGTGATGGAAGAAGAGAGAAACCGAAAGTCATACACGCAGAGGAAAAAAGAGAAAACTATAGGTTTAATAATAATATTAAAAGATGATAATTTTGAGAGAGGAAGGCAAAAGGAAAAGGGTATGCAGAGAATAAGTGGGAAAGGCAGAGAATGAATAAGAAAAAAAAACGAAAGGGAATGTGAGATGAAACAAAAGGAAACATTTTCCACAAATCAATGTTGCGAGGTAGGTCAAAATATTTGATTAACTATTCATTTCAGTAGGCATATCTTGGTGGATTAAGAAAAGAACTTGTTGGTAGGCCGGTCAAATTGACATCAAAGATTTCATATTTTCTAATTTGTCGCTTTCTTCAAAATCATTGTAGGTTTTGATTTTTTGCTCAGTTGAACGAGCTTCGGGCAGTTTTTTGTTGTACGAAGACGCCAGTAAAACAAATTTTAGTGGTATAAAAGGTAACAACAGTTCTAAGTGAGAATTGACGGTTAAAATATTCATATAATTATAAAATTATAAAACAACTATTATATTCTTCCTTGGTCTGACCAGTAATACATAGATATAAACGATAATTTAATAAAATCTTTGTTACAAAATTTTTGTCAATACTGGAATGTCTTAACTTTAAACCTCTCCATTATAGTTCAAAATGCAGACGGTCGTTTCTGATCGATTCGGTCTGCCTATCCTCCCAAATTTGATTTGGCACTACTAA
This sequence comes from Cimex lectularius, assembly GCF_000648675.2. NCBI lineage: Eukaryota > Metazoa > Arthropoda > Insecta > Hemiptera > Cimicidae > Cimex > Cimex lectularius. The sequence goes on along the minus strand of NW_019392825.1, from coordinate 79,021 downwards.
ATATGATGAGAATCCGAAACGTGACAGACAGATCAATCCAGATAGGCAGATCAAAACGATCACGCGAGGCCGAAATACAGGTTCATCAATCCACAAGCCTCAGATCCCAACAGACAATCTCACGAATTTAATTAGTTTTGGGTTTTCATTTTTTTAACATGTTCATTTTCTATGTTTAAATGTGTGTAATTTTTTAGTTTCATATTTGTTTTTATTTATTTTACTTTACATGGATGAAAATCTTTAAAAGGAAAAACGGATCTCGGATGAGGTAGAAAATAATAAAATTAAAAGTGAAAACAAAATATTCAGAATGACTGGGGGGAAAAGTGGGGCCTTAGTAATGAAAATGAAGGCCAACGGGTTAAATGATTACCTCCCGCCGGCGGTAAATGTTTGAAGCATAGAAAAGTTTGCTGTTTATGGGTTCGCGAAGCAAGGAAAATGGTGCGAAAAAGTTATTTTTCGTTTGTTTATACTTCCGTATTCCTTTTAGTGTTAACGAGAGTTTCTTCGTGACGCTGAACTATGCTTAATTATTCTTAGATTTACCTCGCGTCATCCGGCAAAGATGATTCCCGGTCTGAAGAAATTCCTCAAAAGAAAATTGAAGACAGATCTTCGAGCTTGTTAGAATGTTTATTACAAAAACAGCTCACTTACATTAACAAATTTGAGACGTTTTAGTTTGATTTTAAAATTACTCGAAATTAACACACTAATGGACAAATTTATCGCTTTGTTTTTATTGTTTTTTTCTTCTTAATGAAATAAATGATCTTTCATTTTTGCGTTTTATAATATTTGATAATTAAACTGAAAATATTTGCTTTATTTCTTTAATCTTTATTAACTCCTTTTTCGTTAAATAGTAACAATTTGCTTCCCCATCCAACTACACTATATAATGTTGGTGGTTTATGGCGGAGAAACAGCTGAGGTCACCCTGCGTGTTTTACTTCTTTTTCTGGCCTTTCACACGTATTTTGTTCTAAACAGCAGACATTTGGGTCTGAACTGGTTACTGACTCTCTGCTTTTATATGTATACTACGTCGATATCCTAAATTGCTAGCCTCTCATTTGTACCTCAGGTTTTAACTACAGAATAGACCACAATACATGTATATACATCACACCTATACAAACAACCTACTATAATAAAAACTGATTTTCACTGAATTGCGTTTTTTTTCTATCTTTCGTTGATTTCATTTAATTTCTTTATAATGGCATCAATTGGACATTCAAATGTGCACAACGGTGTAAGAGATGTAACATTAATTAACAGCCAACGCAGAGAAGACTAGGTATACATCTCATAATTATGAGCAGGATTTTTCACAAAATAGGGAAACAAGGTTTCCTTCCTTTATTCCTTAAAATCACATCCAACAAAGAACGAAATCCTAGTTTAAATGAAAATGAGATTATAAAGCAAGCCGGAAAGTTTTTCATTTACATCAGGACTGCAAGATGAAGGCTCAACGGAACGGCCTTAGAACCCTACACGTAGGTTGTTGTAAGTGGTGTCGGGAAGGGAAGGTTCTGATGAGCAGTATTTACTAAATAAGTCACGGGCTGAGGGACACCGTCTTTAATACCTGTAAGTAAAACTTGAGAATAAGAGGAGTGTATCCTAAAAGGATTTCCTTGAGCAAACTCAGGTGCCAGACGCGACAGAAAGTGCGTTAGGCATCGACGAAGATAGAGTGATCTCGATAACACGATGGCACTATTGAACACATACAGTTGCACGGTGACTCCTAAATCCAAATTGATGGTCGAGTATTATATTAGCAGGGTTCCTAAGATGAGAAATATTTCAGTTTTTCAAGCAGTATAACAAGAATTGGAGATAAAATGATTGGATGGTAGAAATTCGGAAGGAGGTGTGGTTTGTTGAATTTATTGATTGGTTCGGAAAGTTTCCATGGATAAAAAAGGAAAATTCACTGTGTTTATTGCCTTTTTTATGTATTCTGTTTGATTTTTACCCTGAATTTGTTTGTACTTTTCTTAGGTTAAAGTTGAGTTTAACAGCTTCTCTATTATTGCTATTTTTTGTTTTGTCTGTGTTTCGTGGAGATATTGTGTTCGATTTTGCTGCTGCTTTGGTTGTTCGCTATGTTTATTGTCTCGTTTCTATGTGTTTGTTTTATTTTTGATTTTTGCGCGTTTTTGTTTATTAAATTAAAGTTGGCAAACAAAAAGTTAAATTATAAGATTAATCTCACTACCCCATTTTGAACCACTCTTTTCCCATTTAGCGCATAAATTTTGCATTTTGGTTCGATGTAAATAAAGAAAGAGGTATAACTAGGTACTAGAAAAAGTATTAATGAAAAAAATTTTATGAAATTTGCCAGCTCTTCCGCGAATTTTTCAACGAGGTGGCAAATTTAGATTTTTTATGAATTTTGAAATTAGCAGTTTTTGAAAGATGTTTTTCATAGCGATATAGATTAACAACCAGCTTATTCAGTGCACTTAGTTATCAGGTTTGTGGTCAAGACAAACAGCAAGGTTTTGTTTTATTGCCAACCTTTTGACTATTATTTAGTCAAGAAATACACATTTTTCTTTTCGAAACATTGTCCTAAGTTTATAAATATTTACGAACATACAATAATCACGTTACACGAAACAAAATAAAAGCATGCCTTTCTTTATCACGATAGAATATTGCTCGAAGTAGATAACAGGCCAGTTAGATGCCGTTCTTCATAATATTCAACGCACTTATGCAAAATTTCCCAAAAATTATAAATATATAAATAAATACATACATAAATATATAAATAAATAAATACATAACTATATAAATAAATACATACATTAATATATAAGTAAATACATACATCAATATATAAATAAATACATACATTAATATATAAATAAATACATACATTAATATATTAATAAATACTTACATAAATATATAAATAAATACATACATAAATATATAAATAAATACATACATAAATATATAAATAAATAAGTACATAACTATATAAATAAATACATACATAAATATATAAGTAAATCCCATGTACATGCATTGTCTAGATTACAATCTACTTTCTAAAAAAAAAATTATTTTTGTAAGTAAATTGGAATAAATTTTCGTAGTATTATTGCAATCAGTTTTCATATTGTAAGCATTGGGATGTTTTACATAGATTGGTAAATACGTAGATTATTTGAGTAATCTACGCTCTAGAATTTTTTCAACGTATACAATTTTTATGTCGACAATATTTAACTTAAAGTTGTGTTCTATTGAATGCTTCGAAAGTCTCGTTCCGGCTCTACTATGGTTTTTGCGAATCATATGTATGGGCCTTAATGCGCTGGGCCCAAAAAACGTTTAATCGACCATGGTCACGGTGGAGCAATCGTTACACACTATACAACATTTGATATTTTTCTTTTTTACTTATCTTGTAACTTCTTTTCCTATCTTGTTTTCAAACCTCTGAATAACTTTGACATTTTCTATTTTTCTTTTAAGCAATTTATTTAATTTAGTTGAATTTTTTTTAAAACGTTAATGGGACATATTTTTAGTTTTATATTATTAGATTTACCAAAATTGGATACCTATTGATATCAGTTCCGATATTTGTAAAAAACCTTCCAACAGAGAGAAATTTTCCATTAGTGCGTTGGATATTAAATTAGAACGGTACATAAAGATCCCAATGATTGCACCTTGAAAACTGAATACAATAACATTAGTACAATTTATACAAATTTATTTACGAAAAAACATATTTTTAGAAAGTAGATTTAATCTTGACAATGCATGTACTTAGTATTTTTTTATATATTTATGTATTTACTAATGTGCTTATTTATGTATTAGTTCTGACATTTCTAAAAACCTTCCAACAAAGAGAAATTTTACATTAGTGCGTTCGATATTAGAAGAATATAGAACTGGCCTGTTATCTTCTTCGAGCGATATTGTATAAAGAAAGGAATGCATTTATTTTGTTACTTGTAACGTGATTTTTGTATGTTCGTAACTATTTATAAGTTCAGAACATTGTTTTTCAAGTCCGAAACAAAAGAAATGTGTAGTTCTTCTTGAATTAGTGTATTGTTAATTGTATTTGAATTGTTGCGCCTTGAGAATGACTAACTATACAGTCGAAAGTATGGCACGAAAACAAAACATTGCTGTTTAAGTGTGGTAGTTAGTGACCGTTAATCGACAATTATTGAGAAATCGTGAGATGCGGTCTGGTGTGATGTAGGTTTCAGAAAAATATTTTCTTTATCGTGCCAACGTTTCGATCTTTATTGAGATCATCTTCAGGGCTCAAAGTGTTTGTCTCTGTAGTTGTGCCATTCTTGCGTGTCGTGTTGAGAGTGCCTTTTTTCTGAAGCCTACATCACACCAGACCGCATGCCAGGATTTCTGAATAATAATAATAATCTTGACAACAAACACGATAACTGCGAACATTGTTTTTCTTTACCTCAAACTAAATTGAAAGTTATAGATCAGTGACTTCTAAGAGGAAATATAACGCTTTTTCCAATACCTTTTTTGTATTTGCCCAATATTGAATATTTAACGAGATAATGTAGATTTATGATGAAAATAGTAGATTATTTCAAAAACAACATACGATATCTACGAAAAAGTTGTGTGTCGGACCATCGTGATACGTACTTTTTTATTCTATTCTAGGTGGTGTAGAAACACCTGACCAACTTTATCGTACATTAATGAGTGTACCACCCTGTAGAGGTTAATTAAAAAAACTAGGCCTTAGAAATAAACTTTTAATCTTTATTGTTAGATATTCAACTTATTTCCTTTATGAACAATTAAATAGAAAGAGGTGTGAAAATAAAACGATTCAGTGCAAAAACACTTGACCGACATTATCGTAGATTAGTGAGTGAATCACCCTGTAGAGCCTAGTTAAGAAAACGAGGGATTAGAAAGAAACATTTAATCTTTTTTTTACATATTCAAATTATTTCCTTTATAAACAATTAAATAGATATAGGGGTGAAAATAAAACAATTCAGCAGAAGAGCACAGTATATTATCCTTATGACCTAAACAGTTTGTATTAAATTAATAAACACTATTTATCAATTGTTACAAAAAGATTTTTTAAAAGCGATAAAAGTAGAATTATAAAAAAAATTGCCGACTGTTCAAAGGCACAATCCATTGTCTCTTGTAATTTATTTCACATATGTTAATAATCTAAAATGTTGCTAAGTGTAACATTAAACTTGTCGATATTTTAATATGTGAGCCCATTGTTTTTATGCAAATAAACATTTTTTTATATGTCTACCCTGGACTGAAAGAACTTTTCCTTCCAAAAGATTTATTAGTTTTTCAACTTGTTTATTGGTCAAGGTGACTTAAAGTACTATGCATGTTGGAATTTGCCTAAAAACATAATCTATCAATAATGAATGGGGCAGTCAATCAAAAATGTATTGACCCGGCATCTTCTCTTGCAATTCAGCGTTCCTGTTTCTCGGGAGGAAATATCGACAGAAATTAACCATACAACATGTAATATTTTGTCAGGTGTTTACAAAATAAAACTCGTCTGAAAAACCTTGAGTTTCACGCTCTTCTGTGTTTATTAATGTTTTTAATATCCAATAAAATAAGGCTAAAATGTCAAATGCCACTGAACAACTGAAAAGCGTTTGCAGTTTATTAGTTGAAATCAATATACCGATACAAATTTAATTTGAAAAGGCTTATTTGCAAATATTTACGCATGGTGTAAACCTTATAATTAATGTGCGTATGTTATTTAAAAATATTTCTATAAACATTGTTAAATTTTTGTTTCATAAGCAAGTTGGAGATTTGTTCAAAGAAACATTTTTTTTCAATTAGTTATTTGATTGTTTTATATGCCATAGATGATGAAAAGTCATGATCAAAAGTCGCCTTTTGGTTTAAATAAGCTTTGAAGATAAAACATTTTGCTTAAGCTTTGAAATACATTTACATTTTGTTCTTAAAATTTATTTTCACTAATCTAATTCAATGTTAACTATTAAATTCTTGTCAATAAATATTTACAAGATATGTGGGAGGTGATGAAATAATTTCTGAAAAATTGAACTTCTTTACACAATTCAAATACAAAATGGAAAGGCTTTAGCTTAGAAATATTACATAATTAATCGTAAAAAATGAGTCCCTTAATTGGTTTTTAATTTATTAAATGGCTACAAGTCTAAAGGAATTATTTGTGTGCATTCAAAATAAAACACATATAAAAGTAAAAAGATTAAAAAAAGGCAAAAATAAACCAACCCACACATAAAATCAAATTGTTCACGATTATTCAAATAACTATATATATATTTATATATATATATTTGTAAGGTCAAACCATGACTGTCCTATGCAGTCGTAAATACAAGAAGTGAAAAATTAAAATTTAGTGCGTCAGGTACATATAATAAAATACAATTATCGTGCATCCATCCCTGTTTAACAGTCTTTTCAGGTACTTGAGGGAACTATTCGTCGTGTAAAACAAAATGCACAAACGACCAGTCGCAATAATAAATTTGACCTTACAATTTTGTTTTTAATTGTAACAATGAAAGATATGTACATTCCCTCTACCGCACGAAGCTATAATTAAAGGTTTTTTACAATATTCTCAAACAAATGAATTTTTTTGTAAACAAAATTTTGGAAATGTTTGAATAGTCTAAGCATCAATTTTGTTGTTGCTTTTTTTTGTTTTTTTGTTATTTTTTTAAATAATTTTCATCTTTTTTAAGCTAAACTCTAATGTTTCAACATCGCAATTAATTTGTTTTGATATGATATCAGATATAACCCACACTGGATATTTCTTCCAGTCCTCACTGGATTGCATTGTATGAAATCTTTACGTCTATGAGGAATTCGGGACAAATACAGTCCAGCAGTTATTCATTGTCAGGTGTAAAAATATCTCTTATATCGACACATTCTTCAAACCATTTCTAACGTAAATCAACATAAGGAAAATTGGAAAAGTTTATCGCCTACTTCGAGATTTCCCGTTTCGGCTAACAGTGCCGTCGTGGTAGATGTTCATTTTATAATGATATTAACATAAAAGAAGATATACCTCGCGGATGAACGGATAACTGACCAGATGGACATGGTAGGAACAAATTATCAATATCAAAATTACCCTTCAGGCAAAATTTCAGAACATTTATTAATCTCTTTAATCAATACAGGAAAAAATTACAATTTTACAAAAAAAATTAATAACTGATTTTTAATGCTATTTAAAAAGTAGTTTTTAAAGTTTATTTTTATGTACTAAGAAAGGCTGTAAATTCAGTAATTCAAAAGTTTTTGCTATTTTCATAGCAGATTGATCGATATATATTTCTAATGTAAATCTCTACTGTCTGAGTATTTGGTCTTTAATTATAGTTAAATTATAATTATTATACAGGAAAATAAATAAACGAAATTATTATTTAGAAATTAATGACTTTTCCGTGTAGTGCTATACGATTTTGGAATGTGTTACGTATAATTTATATTAAATGTAATTGTTTTTAAGAAATTTAATTTTTTGTTCAAAAACTTTGAACACCTGACAAAGACAACTTACTATTCAACATTCGCCGTTATTCGCCCAAAGTGAGTTTGGCGCCGCGAGGCCTCGTCGTGCAAATCAAAGAGCGATAAAGGCTCAACCCCGGCGGTGAATAAAGCCGGCGACTCCGTTTTACCAGACAGAACACTTGTTCGGGGGGTTCATCGGAGATCCGAGCGGGCAGGAAAACGCCTTTGAGAACTCCTTCAGGTTGCTGAGAGGTCCGATGACCCTGATTGGCCCCGGAGAATGGACCGCGGATCTAATTTTCGTCAGGGCGTCCTCAGGCCTCATCGTCCCGCACCAGATCTGCGCGTAATTTAGGAAGAAGAGCTGATCGTGCGAAAGATCTTCCATTCCAGGCAGCCTTTTTTCTTCGCCGTTCTGCGCCACCCATTTCTTGTACGCCTGGAATAAATGTCTGATGCAAACAAAGCATTCAAAGGGAAAAATTTTATCAAATAAACTTTTAAATACCCTGAAGGATTGCTTAAGTCCTCCGTTATCGGCGATGTTCTCCCCCTGTGTCATCCTTCCGTTTATGAACTGGTCGACCAAAGGCAGTTTGTATTGGCTGTATTGGTCGATGAAGCATTTTGCCCTCTCGCGGAATTTGTTTATAGTCGCGTTGTTCCACCATTGCATCATATTTCCGTCCTTGTCAAACTGACGCCCTGAGAATCGTGAAAAGCAAAAAACGTTAAACCATAAAAAAGAAAAAAAGTACAAGAGAAAAGCCTTTGGTAAAAAACTTTATTAAAAATCTTCCCTACAAGTTTGTACTACCTTTACCAGTGCACTTATGCGCATTCTGTCGGGTGGTGGAAGAACATACCACCAATCATGTGCACCCCCAGTAAACTTGGCACTTAACTTCGTAATATCAACATCCATCAGAATAAAAAAATCCAATTAAAAACATCCAAACCATACTAGTTTTGTTTAAAAACGTTTGTAGTTAATATGCTTAGAACAATAACAGTGGCAAATATTCAGAAGAGAAGATTAAGATTAACAATTTTAATTGTAAAAATATGTCAATTTCAAATATTCCAATTGTTTCACAGCTATCAACCAAATATATTTTTATAAATCATTTCTAAACATAATTCACAGTTTTTGCAAATTTCCTTTCTTTTCTCTGGCACAATTTTGATGAAAATAACATTAAGATTAGACATTCTTGTATATTTGTGGCATTCTAGAAAAGGTTAAACAACCAACTAAACAAAGTTGAGAATGTTAAATGAAAACGACATTCACAGAATAAACAATGCAGAGAGGTTTGAAAACTTCAAAACTAGCGAACACAAACCGGCAAAGGAAGTTTCAAAGCTATCTTATGCATTAACGCCATTAAAGTACTTAATTTCCTATTTTATGATAGTAGAAAAGGTAATTTTTGTCACAGTCAAGTGTTACTACCTTTATTTTTCAGGGAAAGTGTAAGACCAACACATATTTTACCTTAAAGCAACAGAACTTACAAATATTCAAAATCAAGTGAAGAACCTTTAATTTTAAAAAATTGTTGCAACGTTCCAATTATCAAGTTTCAATAGAAAAACGAAAAACGTTTATATATGGTTGGAATGGTGGTCCATTCTAGGTAGAACACAATTTTTACATCTCTAGGAAAATGGAAAACCTGCCTCAAAATTATTAATAAGCATCGTGTACACTTGACTTCCACAATTGAAAATATTTTGTTAGAAATATAATTAAATAACTTTAATTTTGACCCATAAAATGATCACATTTTTTATTTATCGTAATAGACAAATATTTTAATATCATAAATTCAGTGGAAAGGATGAAATGCTTTCTACAGGTACATAAAAGTACCCATATTATTCAATTATCCAACTTTCATTAAATTCTGTTTGATCAACTACCGAAAAATGAAAAGTGTTTAAAATTATGAAAGGTCCTTGCTTGTTTGTTTCTTGCTCAAAACAAATCTTCATGAAATTATTTAAAATTCGTTTAACCATTAAACCCAAAATTTATAAACTGCAAAAAATGGATAGGGTTATTGCCAATTTTGTAATATTTACTTCCCCTAGCATTTTTATTTTATTTTTATTATAAATTGTATTAAAATTTATTATAAAATATTATGTTTTTCCGGGAGGAAAATTAATTATGGGATTTTGAAAAATAACAAAATAAAAGGTTTCATAATTTTGTTTATGGGCCACAATCATTTTTTAAGCAATTAATACCATATATAATGTCCTATGTTAGCTAAAACCTCTGGGCACCTGTTATGCATGCTGTTAATAAGGTAGTCACTAATTTCATAAGAAATTTTATTCCATAGATGTTGCAACCCTGCAGTCAGTTGTTGCAGATCAACTGGCTGCGGATGGTGAGCGAAAAGCCTTCTCTGCAACGCATCCCATATGAATTCAATGGGAATGAGGTCCTGAGACTATGGGGGAAGGGGCAAGTGAGAAATTCCCAGGTTCACTAAACATTGATGAACAATTCTGCCTCTAGAAGTCTGGCCATGTCCTTCAGAAATCTAAAATCCCTTTAATGAGCCCCTGGTTTGAGGGATGTATTACTTGATAATTTCATGGACATAACGAATGCGAGGACGTTGCCTTCAACAATATGGATTCCAATTCGTCCTCCAGTGTAAATCCCAGCACAGACCATTACACCGCCTCCTCCAAATTGAAGGGAGCACGAACTGGGCACTGAACGGATCCCATATTCTTGGTAGGCTCTTCGGCACCCGCTATGACGTGACTCATCAGTAAGCATAACAGCATTCCAATTCGTGTTCTCTTCTAGGCGCTCGCTGCACGATATTCTCCTGAGTTGCTGGTGGCCGGCTGTTGCCTCAGGTCGTCTTCAAGGGGCAGACAATGCGAAGCCAACTTTCCACAAAACGATTACGAATCGTTTGTGTCGATAAAGGCCTTGCCAAAACATCTTGTACTTCATTTAGGATCCGGCGTGGATGGAGGAACTATGGAAAGAGTTCCGTCTTGCAGCAATGGCAATATTTCTGTCCTTGCTTAGCGTCCTAGCCAGAGATCCACTAGCAGACCTTCTATTGGCACTTCCAGTCTCTCAGAATCGGACTAAAGCACGGGAGACCACGCTCTGAGAAACGCCAACTGCCTCTGCGATATCCACTTGCCGGTGACCTCCATGACTCATTCTCACAATAACTTCTAGTTCAGGATGATGTCTTTCCAGTGTTAAAGAGAATACATCTAGATTAAAATAGAGAAAAGGTGTTTGGTTACAAAATGAGTAATCTTCATGTTCACTATTCTTATGTAAATCCCTTATAAAAAATGAGAATTAACATTTGTTCATTTATGGTTTGTATTTTCTATCTTGTTTTATACAACTGACAAAAATATATCTATTAATGTAATTAAAATTAACAGAATAAGAATAATTTCTAAGTTCACTAATTTCGTGGTCCGCTTGACCAATTAATATATTACAATTAATTAAGGTTTTTAGTTGAGATAAAAAGCTCCATCCCGCTCGTGCCATTGGCATTTTTATCTCAACTAAAAACCTTAATTAATTGTCATGTATTAATTGGTCAAACGGACCACCAAAGTAGTGAATTAATGATTTAAAAATGAAGTACACTTCACTAAAGCTCTCTGTGGCCATTTCATTTGTCGCCAAGAATCAAATTGATTACACGACATTTGAAAAATGGCAAAAAGGAGAGAAAATTCAAAAGGTGCGGTTAAGATGAGAAGTTGGTGTCCGAGTGGATCGAGGTCACGATAGCTGAAGTGGTAGAGCAGCGGCGTATCAAGCCGAAGATCGTGGGTTCGAATCCCGCTCGTGCCATTGACTTTTTTATCTCAACTAAAAACCTTAATTAATTGTAATAATTTGTAAGGTTGCAAAATTAATTATTGCATATATTTTGCTTGTTTGGTATACAAAAACCCTGGTGGGGAACTTCTTCCTCGAGGAGTGGTAAGAAAAGCGGGGAGAAATGCATTAAGTGCTCGGAGACGCTGCAGTCAACAACGGTGAGCCTACTCCTTTATTCCGTTAATTCCTGGATCCTTGTTTCTTTCTGGAGTGTGCCCGCTCCTCGTTCAATTAAGTGTATTTGCAATAGTGTTTGTATTGAATTGATTTGGTTTATCTAAGTTAACATTTTGTTGTTTTTCTGTAAAGAGGAATTCTTTATTTTTTTTAAAAAGACATTTTTTTGGTTTGTTTCTTACATGACATTTATTGTAATAACATATTTTTATTTTATCTGAGTTCATAAGGCCAAATTACATTTTGTATTTTACATGTATGTGTGTTGTTTTATATTTCTTTTACCCGGTTCTTCTCGAGATTCTTTTGGCAAATCTCGAGTTGTTTGGTCGAGGACCGACGGGTTCATTGAGAAGATTAACAAATTATAAATATATCTATTCATTTTTGAGAAATTTATAAACAAAATTAATAATTTCTGAAAAAGTTAATTTTTTGTCGAATAGCATATCTCAATAAAACTCAACTTTTCCAGCTTTAGTCTATCCTCGGTGGGTTGGTAAGATGCGGTTTCGGCTTTTTGACACCTTCAGTTGTCTGCACGATTCTGTTTACTAATTCTCTTTTGGTGAGCNTCATTTATTATTTTATTATAATGGGTTTATTAATACGATATTTTAAAATAATACTGATTAATTTTTTTCCCGAGAGTGCAACAGCAGTGGTTGTATAAACCCTAAGAGTGCCGATGTTTTTGAAATAAAAGCCCATTTGCATGTCGCATTCGAATGTAGGGCCGCTGGATTCGAACCCGGGACCTTTACCTTCCAGCGATGAGCTCCGTGTCAACGCCTAAACCGTTGCGGCGACCGACACCCACTAATTAATTACTCCTATTTCTATCATTATTTCATTGTAGTCGTTTACAAATTTTGAAGAAATTAAATTTTTTATCAGCACCTAACATTTTCTTGTGTTAATCAAATTAAATCGTTACAGAACTGATCTATTGCCAGTTCAAATTAATCGTAATTAACATATACTAAATGTAATAATAAAAACTTACTGATATTCTAAATGGTTTTACGGATTGTTCAATGATTTGATTGATACTGTCCATTTAGGAAACGCTTTGATCTCCATCAGATCAAAATGAAGCATAACGAGCCAACAAAGTCTAATAATAGAGATCATTCACTCTCTTACGTAAAAACGGGTCCAAACGTTTCGCAAGTGATCACAACGGTTGAGGTTTATAGCTTAAGAGAGTCAAACCTATTTCAAACGGGATCAATTGACGTACGCAACGTTCCCAGCCGTTCTGAATTTGCCAATAACCAGCGAATAAAGGAACGGCATATTGTCATATGAAGATAATTAGATTTTGGCAAATTCACCTTTGTCGTCGAATCCATGGGTGATTTCGTGTCCGATGACAACGCCGATCCCGCCGTAGTTGAGTGATTTCGGAGACTGTCGGCTGTAGAACAAAGGCTGTAGAATCCCAGCTGGAAAAACTTTAAAAGAAAAGCTAAATTATCAAAATAATTCTTCCTAATGCATCTCATTGTAATTTTTATCCGTTACCGATATCGTTTTTGTTCGGATTGTAAAAAGCGTTCACTATTGCCGGCTCTGTGGACCACTTGTCTTTATCGACGGGCAGACGAAACTTTTCAAGATTGTGAAGAGCATCGTAGTGAAATATGTTGAATATATTTTCCAAAAACTGCTTGTCGGTCACGTTCAGCTGATGAGAAAAGAACGTAACTGTAGTGCCGAACGATAAAGTACCGATGGATTACTTACCAATGTGTATTCTTTGTTGAGTTCCTGAGGGCTGGTCAGTAGTTCGGGGTATCCGATCCTCTCGTTCATCGCGTTCGCTTTTTCTTTCGCCACTGCTCTCGTCTCGTTGTCCATCCAGTGGTTCTCCTCGAGAAGTTCGTTGAAAGCATCCCTGATTGTGTGAATCATCTCCAAGGCGACTTTCTGCAACAAAAACGACCATACGAAAAACGGTCTTTTAAGTATTTTAATTTTTCATTCTATAAACAGTGTTTCAACAAACAAAATCCACGCGTAAGACGATCCCAGTCTCTCAACAGGGTCTAATATCGTGGAAGTTCAAATTTGCAATGGAAGAGTGGAAAAGATCAAAGGATCGTCGGGCTGAAATCTCTAATAATGCTCCTTATTAAACGAGTTTTCAGTTTGCTAAGAGCTACAAGTTTAAATCTGATTAAAAGTCACAAAATGCTGAAGTTTAGAATTGATTGACTCTTTTTATTTCCAATTCTAAAGCGAGTTCAATAATTATCTGTTTCTCTTCCGATTTTTGTGCATATGAACTTTTCGAATATTTTCACCGGTCGTGAGATATTAGAAGAGATATTTTAAACTATGCATTACTCAAATTTTCCGTTTAAATTTCCGAAGTATTCCGGTTTAAAACTTATGCCGGAAATTTTAAAAATTGCAAAGAACAAATAATCCCACCAAACTTGTCTTGGAGTGATAATTGGCATTCAATAAACTAAAGAATAACACCTTTTCAAATCAGTGGAATGAATACTGAAACATTGCGTACGATAATCAATGATAGATCTTGTTTTATATTTAAGGGGTAAACGAACAAAGTTCACCTTGTTTTCTACAAAAAACTGCAGAACCAACAAAAAAAATTAACATGATCTCTGTTGTCAAACATAGCTCTAATCATAATTTTTGTTCATTTCTTAAACCATTTAAAAATGTACTTGTTTTTCAAATGGTAACTATTTTACCGTAAACTTTTTAGTCACCGAACATATATAAATCACGTTCAATAGATTTTATAAAAATTGGCAAAAGCCATTTTAAAATAGGTTCAAAAAAATTAGAGGTTTCCAAAAATAACACAATTAATCAGACACCTATTGCTAAAAACTTCTGTACTGCTTAAATCAAAATGTTTTTTAAGCTTTTCTATTTTGCTAAACACAATGTCATAAAAGTTTCTTTTAAATTGAAAAATGTGTTGATTTAAATGGGCAATGTAAATTTACATAACTAATAGAAAAAACATCAGGAAATGTATTATCTTTATTTATAATAACTGTGCTAATTATTTACCAAATTTACATTACAGGCAATAAATTTTTTATTAAGTTTATTTCTTAAGTCACCCACAACAAAGTAGTCCAGCGGGTTTAAGTGGTAAAAACCAAAAATAAAAATAAATATATAAAAAATAAAATATATAAAAAAATATTTTTTGACTGATTGATTCATTGGCGAAGTGTTTTTAGGCGTTTTACTATATCTAACACTTTTCCGGACCGAATTTCAAATGGTTGTATCCATTTGTCATAAAATCTCCTGAACTCAATGATATTGAAAATGAAAATGTAGGTTACTATTTGGTAAAAAAAGTTTATTTGACAAGTGAAGAAATTGAATTGTAGATTTGTTTTTGGAACTTTAAATTTTTTCTCCTCGAAATATTCGATGTAGTTAAATTGTTCTTTAATAATTTTGATTGACTTTCAACAAATTGTCCAAAATCCAAATAATAATACTTATTACCTATTTATCAAGAAAATTTCTTGGGCCGCGATCAGGTTTAAATCTTGGATGTGTGTTCACATATATTTTGTATGGCAACTCCCGGAAGCGCTTGTTTAAAAAAAATGTTTTTCCTCCTTAAGTAACGTTTTCATTAATGTCGAAATCATGAATTTCCAAAAGGTCGAGTAAAACAAAAATTATAATAGGATTTCTGGATTAATAATTGTTTCAAACCGGGAATGATTAGATATAATACATTTGCATAATTCGCGGTTAAAAGGGGTTTAGGTATTAATAAAAACCATGGGAAAATCATGCTGGGGTATTTTGCCACCGACGCGGCTATAGAAAACTTTCGTGAAAAAAGATAAAATTAATTAAATTATTAGAACAAATCGTTTTTTCTATTTATTTTAATTTTGATGTAAGCTCCGACCAAATTTTAATAATTCGTGGTTTGAATTAGTTTTTTGACAAAAAATTAAATAAATATATTTTTAAACGTGAAATGGCTTGTGATGATTGGAATAAAGATAAAATTCTGAACATATTCGATGTGGTTTTTTATCGTTATATACCAGTTCTTAGAGAAATTATTGCACAGAAGTTTAAGGCCTCTGATAAAAAATGAGCCTCATACCTCATACAATTCTGTTCTACTGTTTTCCTGCACGTATTTCAAGCCTTTAATATAGTCTGGCATGAAGGTTTAAAGCATCAATTAAAAAAACCTCCTCTCAGTATGTACAACTTCTCTTCTACCCTTTACAGAGACTATTAAGTGTGTTAAGCAAGAGGTCGACAGCAGCTTTGTTAGTAGAAAGTAGTATCGGAGCAGTGATAGTAAAACTACTCTAAAATGTGATCACCCATGATGGACACAAGATTGACAGATGGACACAACATTAACAACGTATTGTATAAATGGATAATAATAAACAATAATATAAATGGAAGTATATCAGTACACATCAATTTTACAACGAGAAAATTCACAGCAGTACAATCATTAAAAATGGAAAAACTTTTTGAAAAAAGCTCAGCGAAGTGTCTAAGTATGACACTCGATTCTAAACGAAATGAAAAACACTTGGAAAAAAGGGAAACATTTCTGGAAAAATATTTATTTATCATCAGCTTTTTAAACCAATCTTGACTTATTGTGTATCTCCTCCTCCCTTCAGAAGAGGCAGTACTGTTCTGAGGTCTTTCTTGACGTAAGCCAACGATTTAATCGGCCACTAGGGCTTGCTGTTCGTGCTCAATAGCATCACTCCCTCCGCTTAATATCTCATATTGCACATTTACCATATACCAGTCCATATTTCCTTATCCAGGTGTACCTCAGGCTATCGTTCTGGCCCCCACGCTACCCCATTTACACACCTGGCATTCCATCCATCTTCAAACCACCATTCACATTTTTCTGATGATACTCTCTAGCAAATAAGATCTTGTTATTTCTTCTCGACACCTTCAACAACACCTCACCCTAGTAGTCTGAGTGTAAAAAAAAAAAGTTAAATTTAACAGATAAAACCACCCACATTATCTTCACTCTCCATAAAAAGATTTCCCCTTCAGTCTACTTAAATGATATTCCCCTACCAATGGCGGTACCGCGAACTGTACGTCGACAGGCGCTTGATGTGGAATCCTCACATACGACCGAAACATCAAGAAGTTATTATACGACACAGTGCTATGTGACACACAGAGGCTGTCTTCTATATGTGACCTTTCGTGAAGCTTGCGTATGGCCAACGTAGTACCCCCTGGTCCTCACGGGAGACGTTGCGACCGGACGACAGCATGTAAGCGCTGAGGACGTCATGATCATGCTACAGTCTCTCGAATGCGTAAGTAAGCGAATAGAAGCGGGTAGTGAGTCGGCGTCTTTGACTCGAGTATGCTTTGCATTGTTGTGCGTATGACCGGCGTGGTACCCTTGGGGAAGCGAAGGATCGGACCATCTAGGCTAGACCTATGGCGTCCCTCGAATGCGTGCAGCAGGTGTAGGCTGAGCTCGATAAGAGACTTTTACCGTAGACAGTGCTCATCTAGGGGGTAGGTAGCAATTCCACTTTAAACTAAAACCGCTGCCGGTGCGTTCCCAGAAGTTTCTACGCTGGGGGAGCCTCTATACTCAGAGAGATAGAGTGGCCTTCTCTATCTAGGGAGTATGCGGGGGGGGCTGATGTATTTCGGCCCGTTAGCCCCTCGCGTGCGGCGTACGACCCGACGCACAATGCGGGCCCGGCCATTCGGAGTGGACAAGCGGAGAGCGTGGGTTACCGGCCCTTAGGGGCCGGGACACCACTACACCAATGCTGCGGCGGTAACACCATTCCGTCGTATGCAGAAGTGCGTCAGCTCTCATCTTGAGAATCAAAACGGCCGATAAGGCCGAATAGGCTAGGTGCGGACGTTAAAGATCATCTTGTCTTGTTGACGATGAGTACGCTTGTAGTCTTGTTGATGCTCTTGAAAGACTTCTTGACAAATGGTTTACCCATCAGCAAAAGAGGCTGTTTTAGTATAGCACAATTAAACCGATATGGACTCACGGACTGGAAGTGTGAGTTTCAGTCGAACATTCCAACATCCACCGCGTCCAAACTGCCCAATCCGTAATCTTATGAATTTCACAAAACTTAATCACCACATCAAAAAAAAAATCCCGGCGTATACTCTCAAACCCTGCTCGCCCATCTGAAGAGAGGGTTCAGGATAGCCAAAGATCTCCAACGTAGTGACAGTGAAAGTGATAATGACACAAGTATATTAATTAAACAGACAACATTTTAGCATCATTAGAGCACTGCTTTGAAAATTTGAGAGTGGTAAATCTATATAACTAATTCAATCTGCCTCTTCACATATTTCATGTTTTATCACGGATTTACTGTTGAGTACCCGGAGGCCCCTATAAGTTTTCAATAGTAAGTAGTATGTATATTAGTGGAAACTGAGTTTATCGGCGAGAATGGTGTTTTAGGCAGTAGGTGGAGACACGGTATGCACTATTACAAAGTTTTTCCACTTCCTACATGTTTTTGTTAAATTTAAACATTGTCTGTACATCCCAGGCCCTGAAGATGATCTCAATAAAGATCGAAACGTTGACACGATAAAGAAAATGTTTTTCTGAAATCTACAACACACCAGACCGCATCTCACGATTTCTGAATAATCATGACTATATTACAACTATCTTTCGATTGAAAATTGAGTGGGAGTTACGAAATCCAAATTGTGTTTTGACATTAATTATATTTCGATATTTAGAATTGGAATATTTTTTTTAAAGGAGCTTTTCTATTAAAAAAAATCCAAAAATTGAGTAACCCCAAGCACATTTTTGTTTATAATGCAATGTGTATACCTTTTACATACATGTTTTTAAAAATAGTTAGAATGTACGATGCGTGCGTGTATGTATGTGAACGTATGTGCTCAACTACAAATCCATCAAATTCAATAAATTTGGAATATATATTACACATTATTAGTTCATCCTTGTAAAACGTGTTATTAATAAGAATAAGTCAAAAGTTAGATAATAAGCTGAATTAATAATTAATTTAAGACATTTATTTGTATATATGTAATTTCATTTTTTCCAGGATTTAATACTTTCGAAAATAGTCTTCGTTTTTTCATTAATATCGACATGAAAAACCCTAAATATGATACATGCTTCATGTAAAATGCATGGTCATCTTTGATGTGGAGCTGTATCATCTCGATATTTACTTTCATTATACTTGAAACTATAGATTTCTCAATTATGATATTAATATTTCAAAGTCCTGATGAAGGGGATATTTTTTTAGTTTTGGTAAGGAACTGAATCCTGTTTTAATGGTATTATTGCTGATCGGTTTTCTAATGTATAGTTACAATTTGCAAGGATCATTTAATAGCATTGGTAATTTTGATTTTTATAACATGCTCCTGGAGCCAGAAAGGTGCTGCTTTTTCCAGGAAATACTCGGAACTAAACTTTGAATCCATTTCCCGCTCCGATCCAAACCCACCTTGCTGTTCTGGTCGAAGTTGTTTTTGATGTACAGCGCCCCGACTGCCATGCCCATTTTCTTGTTGGTCCATTCTACACACTGGCTCCACCTGTTTCGTTCCGACTGGATTCCCTGGAGTATCCTCTTGAATTCCGTGTGTTTCGCCTGGTAAGCGTCTATCATGTGAGGAGTTACAGTCATCACAAGCCGCCAAAGAATGTAGTTGTATATCACCCTATAAAAAACAAAAAAAACCACATTATTATATATTTAATTGAGCACAACAAAAGAGACTACAGCAGCAATATCCCACTACAGTACATTTCTACATGTATGATTTCTAAAAGGATTTTATTTAGCAAAGAGATAGGACTGATAAACACAAGACTTTAAATTAAAAATTAAAGAACCTAATGAAGTATGTATTTCCTCACATGTAAAAATATTTTTTGAAAGAAGGCCCTAAATATTCTCTTACATTCCCTCTATAGTCAAAGAGAATAAATAAAGTGTAAATAAAATATGGTTCCTTAAATATTACGAATCTTTAAATATTATTATTAATCCAATAAGACAGTTTTAAATAATGCATTAAACATAACTCATAATTAGTTCAACCCTCTATCAGTTCCCCAAATGCAATGTCTCCTGTTCATAACTTACCAAAATTGAGTCATTTATCCCTAAAAGATGACATGTGCTTTAGCACTGTTTTTAATCGGTAATTTTCAATCCTTTTAGTAAAATGTTCATGTTTGTTATGATGAAATCTAACAATGTATAAATACTTTTATAACTAAATACATTAAAAATTATTTACGATGCTTTCAATAAAATATGGGCGTTTTTTATTTTTTTATTATATATACATATTTTTGTTATTAACAGCTAGTTTTGCATAAAGTCTTTCGTATCTAGTTTTCCAAAAATATTAAAATGTAAGCCATTCAGAGAAAAAACAGGGATTAAAGGGGTGCCTTCTGTACTTCGATCTGATTAGATTGTACTCCATTCAGATGAAAAGTAACACCTCACTTTGAATGAGGAAAACGAGCAGTTTTAATTTTTACCTTTAAATAAAATGATGAAAGAAATTAACTTTAAAATTCTTTAATTAGTAGCAACCGTGTTTTACAGAATAATTTAATTTATATGGAAATACACTTTTTTTTGCCAGAATGAAACTGGTCTTATGATATTTCAAGCTTAAGTTCTTCCAATAATTTCCGAACAAAATGTTTTTGCCTGTATGAACTTACAACTGCTTTCTCGTAAATTCTTACAATACTCTTGTCTGTTTGAAAAACAACCTTACGAACTAAAAAATTGCCTATATATATANCACGTCCTTTCACGCATCACCTCTCACGCTAATAAATACATTCATTCTGGACAAGCCACTACACTTCGGAAGTATAGTACCAACGAAATGCCAATGACCCGTCCCTCACATCATACTACAAATATATAACATATCTATACTAATTTGGTGGGCCTGTGGGTACTTGTTATTCCGACACAGCCACACGCATGCATACTTCGACATTCACGCAAATAAATACATTCATACAAATAGGAGGGATATACCACGTGTGGTGGGTTATATATAGCTATATACATTGATTAATTTTAGGTAATGAATGACCTTCCGTTCATAATCACTGTTGTGCTTAAGTACTTTTAATACTTATAAAACGTTAAAGGGTTAATCGAGTGTAAACGGGACAATTTGAAAATCGTTTCGTAAAATGTCACAAATTCAGGTCCTCGTCAAAAATTAGTGATTTATTATTTTTAGAAGACCCTAGAGAAATTAACAAAAATGACTGGTTGTAATAGATTAAATATTTATTGAGCAAACAGTATTGAAAAATTGCAACTTTGCATTTCTTTAAATAACTGTTGTAAATTATATTTAGTAGTCTGATTGACCAAATTACTTTTTTCAATTAATTAATCTTTTTATGTAAGATCTTGGTTGAAATGAAAAAATAGCTCAACTGGTTTGAGCAACGGCGTATTCAGCGGAAGGTCGTGGGTTCGAATCCCGCTCATGACACTAACTTTTTCATTTCAACCAAGACCGTAACAGTACATGCATTGATAAAAAACAAAAAATAACTATCTTTATTAACCTTAAGATTTAGCATGAAACAAAAAAGGAATCGACATTTTTAACATTTATTAGGTTTCGTGGTCCGATTGACCAAATAAATTCTTTTCAATTAATTAATCATTAATTATGGTTTTGGTTGAGATAAAAGAGAGATTATTAACATTTCACTTTTGGTAAAAAGTTAAAATGATATTATGTAATCAATGAATTTTTGGAACTTCAAATGTCCACATAGACTTATTTTTAAAACACTTCATTATTCTACTGAATATTTATTTTATTTTAGAGAATCTATAGGGAAGGCAATTTTCTATTTTAAGCTTAATGTTGTTAATTTAGATAGGTACGTAAAAAAATATAAAAATTACCATGAAACGTGAAAAATCAAGAGACTAATAAATATTTAGCAATTTAAATATGCTAGGGATGGTTAGGTCCCCTAAATATGCTAATAACAGTTGATGACTGGTTACCTGTCAATCAGTTATTTTGTGAATAGTGAAAACAGTGAATTATATGTAGTTTCCATAAATACAGTTAAAATACGGACCTTTTATCCGTTTCTGCCAGAGCTTGTCCCATGTAAGAAAAATATGGCAGACCGTATGTCACGACGGTTTCAGTATCGTCGATCGGTTTGTGGAGAAATGTCTTAAGATACTCGAGCCAGTCGACCTGCGGCACAAGCCTTTTCAGCTCCCTGATGGTCATCTTTCTGTAAATAGCGCTCGTGTCGTGTCTGTCCGCTTCGGGTAAAGAAACCTAGCAAAACAACACACGTCTAGATAACAAATCAAGTGAAGATCAACAATATTTACATTGGCGAGCCTTTTTTCAAACTGAATGACTTCTAAAAGCTCCGGCCCGGCGGTGGTGGCGTTCGCCCCGAGAAGGATGGCGACCTCCGTCATGTACTTGTGATACGCTTCCAGGTAGTCAGAATCCGAAGTCGGCTTCACGTAATAGTCCTTGGAAGGAAGAGCGAGGCTCATTTGATCCAGCTGGAACAATAATAAAGCATTAACATAAATGCTAAAAACGGTTTATATGTTACGCCAACCGGCCAATTTACGTTTGTTTATGATAATGAACCAGTACTGAGTAAACGATCACTGGCAGAAACAGAGCGTGGAATTTACCGTTATAGATCTATTATTAAACAAGTTACGATCACTGCCCGTTTATACGATTAACATGTATAATTGTCTCCACGTCAATTCATATTAGCACCATTGATGATAAATTTTCTCCAGCTTTTGTCGCATCGCTTTGCGCAGAAAACATTACACAGGAAAAAATGCGATTATTCACAAGGTGATTTCGCAGAGCAATTTTAGCGTGAAATATTTTATTAACTTACACAAAAAAAAGCGAGACATTAACAATTTGAACAGAATTCAATAAATATAATTATTAAAAACTAAACAGAAAAAAAACGCTGGGTTTTCTTTAAATATTAGGTTTTGTTCTGTCAAATATATTTCTTACATTTTTCAAAATCGGCTAGAATTTTAAGTACACTATAACCAAACCATAACTATTTATGAAAACATTCATACATTTACTATAAGTTCGTTGCCGATATTAAAAATACCAATTTTCAATTATTTAATGTTTTTCGAATTATAAAATATAACCATTTATATTTAGTGGTCTGATTGACCAAATTACTTCTTTCAATTAATTAATGATTTTATATAAGGTCTTGGTTGAAATGAATGATTTAAAAATGTGTTTAATCAATAGGAGACCCTAATTTCAATCTAATTTACAATGGATAAATTGAAAAAATATAATATAATTGTTTTATTTTCTTTACTCTTTTCTAATTATTTTTCATTGAAGATTAAGTAGGTTTCTAGACCAATACAAATATTTTACTTTTCAAATAAAAATATTTTTTCAATTAATTAATCTTTATGTAAGGTATTGGTTGAATTGAAAAAAATTAGTGTCACGAGCGGGATTCGAACCCACGACCTTCTGCGAAATACGCATCTGCTTTAACCACTTGAGCTATCGTGACTTCGAGCCACTCGGACACCGACTCCCCATCTCAACCTACAACCTTTCGAATTTTTCCCTCCTTTTTGGCATTTTTCAAATGTCGTATAATCAGGATTCGACTCTCGGTGACTGAAGTGGCCACGGACAGCTGTTAGTGAAGATATACTTCGTTTTCGGTTCGAATTCCGCTCGTGACACTGACTTTATCATTTCAACCAAGAACTTACATACAAACATTAATCAGGTATAACGTATGCTTGTTTCTGTATATAAAAGTGAATTATGGATGGACCTACTTAGGAATGAGAAAATTACATTCCCTTTACAAAATTAGGCAAATACTTTGTGGATTTAAGGACTTGAGATAATCTATTTTTAAATATGATCATGGTTAAATATACGTGTGAAACATAATAAAAATAAATAAAAAGTGTGTTTTTGTGTATTTTTGTACATACTTTTTTAAATAAAAAAAGGATAAGAATTCATTGATATTATACTATTTCTTTGAAATTGTTTTAATGTTGTTTAAGTTATGTTCTCTCTACCGAAAAGGCCAAAATGGAGGTTTCATTCTTTATTCAGTATGCAGTGCAGATCCCGAAAATGTACTTCTCACATATTTAAACTGCACATTGTTTTATCTCAACTAAAAACCTTCATTAATCGTAAGATATTAATTGGTTAAGCGGACCACGAAATTAATTAATTTAATCAGTTTAAAATGAAGTATACCTTCATTAAAGCTCTCCGTTGCCATTTCATTTGTCGCTGAGAATCAAATAGATTACACGACATTTGAAAAATGGCAAAAAGGAGGGAAAATTCAAAAGGTGCGGTTGAGATGGGAAGTTGGTGTCCGAGTGGATCGAGGTCACATCTTGCTCAAGTGGTGGAGCAGCGGCGTATCTAGCCGAAGATCGTGGGTTCGAATCCCGCTCGTGCCATTGATTTTTTTACTTCAACTAAAAACCTTAATTAATTGTAAGATATTAATTAGTCAAGCGGACTACGAAATTAGTGAATTTAATAAGTTTTAGTAAACCTTCAGGTCTTCAGAAACCTTCTGAACGATATACCTTGTTTGAAAAAACATTCACTATATCTCCAGTCTACTACATTTTTGTTCCTCTCCCAGCACACAATTTTGTACGCTCTATGGGACTTTACGTCGACAACACACTTTCTTGGAATCCCCGCACTCATCTGAAAATATAGAACCGAACAGACGATATAAAGTATTCAAATGACAAGTTGACAACAGATCAAGACAAACCCCTCATGTGCACAATATTGCTACAACAAATTTGTACGTACGAGTTTAACCAGACCAATATTTAAAAAATCCATTCCCACCAGCCCAAAAACCTTGCCGAAGTTCCCTACTTGCATCGAACCTTACGATCCATATAGACCTCAAATCTCATTTGTTCTGGAAACAGCAAATAATCGACACAGACGACTCTATAAAACCCTAGATAGTCATCTCAACCCCCTAGTCCACACCTCTCATTCCTAATCCTTCCTGACTCCTCCAAGAGGCAGAAAGCGCAAATCGCTTCTCTATTTCCTCCCTAGTAAGGAATGGAAATAACGTTGTGCCAGGAGAATGATTTTGGATTACATCTCTACTTTTATAATACTGTAATATAAATTTCATAAAAACATTAAAATTGCTCTAGAGGTCTTGCGCTCATGTAATTAATATAAGTAACATTACCTATAACGTAACATCACGTTTATCAATATAATGTAATTATAAAATTTATGTCAAATTTATTTAGAAGTATCATTATTACCTTATAGTTATTGTAAGTAGTATACCTGGAAAAACTTTTTTTCTATCTGTAAAGTATACCTCTTCGCCTTTTTCTNTATCTTAAATAACACTTCTAGTTAAATTTAAATATATCCCCCTCAGTCTCTCTTTCTCTCTCTCTCTCTCTCTCTCTCTCTCTCTCTCTCTCTCTCTCTCTCTCTCTCTCTCCGCAGTACATCAATCAAGTATATTGGATAAAAACTTCCGTTGAAGGGAAGTCAATTTCAAACTTAGCTACGTTTAATTAATTCTGTTTTCACATGAATCGTTTTACTAGTCGAATAAGCAATTTTAACGCGATACGGTTTCAGCAACGATATACCACACTATTTTTGACCTTATTATTTTCATACATTCTTTAACGTCTTTATCGATTATTTTATGCTAAAGACATAAAAAAAAGATTTAGTATGTTGACCTCGCATAAAATGAGCGTTTAGGTTTATGTCTGCGTTTCCTCCTATACCAAATTTATTCGGGATTCACACATCACTTCGTCATCGATAACTAAAAATTAACATTTAAAAATTGTAAAAAAAGTTAGCAAAAAGTTAAAATTTATATATGAAATTGGATGTTAACCTTTTGCCAGGCTGAAAGGATGTGCTCCAAACATGCGTCATGGTGCATTGAGAGGGTCCCTATCACTATCTTAGAAGGTCTTAACTGCTTTTCATTATCCATTTTCTCATACGTCACTAACCACAGTTTATTTTTTCCCTTTCTTTTTTATATACAAATTCAAGATATTATTATATCCCACACCAATAACAAATAAATCTGACGTAATCTAAAAGATCAACTGTTTAAACTGTGTAGAGATTAATGACCGTTAATCGATAGTTATTCAGATATTAATTTTGGGATCTTTAATTTGGGAAAAAACTGTTTGAATTGTTTTATAATATTTGAAAGCTATTTTGAAGTCCCTTGTCTTTTGATTTTGAAGTTATCGGACAAGAGAAGACCAACACTTTGAGTGATTAGAAATACTTTGATTTAAGATATAAAAAAATATATTTTGCATTGTATAAATTCACTTTTCCACATCCAAAATGTAATTGTAATATGTAAACAATGTTTGTAAATCCCAGGCTCTGAAGATGATCTCAATAAAGATCGAAACGTTGGCACGATAAAGAAAATGTTTTTCTGAAACCTACATCACACCCGACCGCATCTCACGTTATCTGAATAACTATTGGCTAAAACTGTCAACATGCTGTTTAATTCTGTTCTTTACAAACTGTGTGGTCTTACAAACATGATTTATTGCATCAACTTTTTAACATTTTTGCCCATGCAATAATATTTATTGATTTTGAACACATTTTTTTTGTTTTTTGTTCTTTTTATTATGTTTTCGGTAAAACCGTACATTTATGAAACCCAAATATCTACAACCATCTTCTATTTCCTTATCTTTAATGTCCTTATTGTACATACCTTACCTTTACATTATTTTAAAAAAAATTTTTATAATGATAGTTTTGACCAAATTATCTGGATAAAGTACACAACTCTTCGAGATTTATTTTATGATACAAGATATCATTAATGTAAAAAAATATTGTTAATATTTGCGACTATATTGATTTTTTGATTGCAGGGAGCTGACGAATTATGATTTTAACAAACCAATAATTACATAAACAACAAATTTAAGAAAAAATGGTTAAATCTAAAATTCATATTTATCTTTTTATAACTTGGTAAGTTTTTTTTTAAACAACGCATTATAAGCCAACGCTTCAAGATTTGCCAGCAACCCCCCCCCCAGTTTTGTAAGAGCTATAAATTCCCTTTGCAAGACTTGTCACCGGCAGATGGCTTGGGATGTCTAATCCAACTGAAGAATAGATTAAGGGAGAAACGTACTAACAGTTTGTGTGTGTGTGTGTGTGTGTGTGTGTGTGTGTGTGTGTGTGTGTGTGTGTGTGTGTGTGTGTGTGTACGCGTAATTTATGTTTAAGAATGAGAGATGAGAAAGCAGTTGAATTAACAGGGGCGAGCCTGCTAAACCGTAACCGAGGTTTTGATGCACTGGTTTAGCATTTACTCCTAAAAGCATCAGAGAAAATATTCAATCCAAGTACGTTTTACATGCACATTGATGTTGTAAAAAAACTTTACAAACTTAATTTTATTAATTTTTTAAAGTCAAATAAATCGAAAAAGTAAGACTTTGTCGAACTTAGTCGTTTATCTAACTACAAAAGCAATAAAAAATTCAATTATAATTACTTCATATATTTAATTTTATTTATTTATATTATATGCTAATAAAATATATCATATAAATATAAATATTATATATGTATATATCATATAAAATATATCAACAGATGAAACCGTTTAGAAATTTAAGTTCTGATAAATCATCAAAAATTTCAAAAATTTAAAATAAAAAAATTCTTGTTATATTTTGTTATCTTCTTTCATTTTAGAAGGATGTCGTTTTTGGTGTTCGTTCATTTTGTTGTTTAGTTTTTCACATTTCGCTTTTCGATTAAGATAAGTGAAATTTTTTTTTCAGTTCTTGAAGAATGTTTAAATATTGCCGAGGATTACGTTGTACGTCTTGTCATCCGTTTTTCTATGCGGAATTTAGAACCTTATGACTATGATAACGTACAGACAAATGACCCGTAAGAAAGAAAAATGGGGTTACAAACGTACGTACATAAAAATGTGGCACAGGGTATCCCGTGACAGACGGTTTCATAAGGTTATCCTCCAACAATTGAATCCACCAAATTGAACTAAAAAGTCTCTATTATCCAAAGTATTATTCTTCATTTTATCCTAGATATATCACTTTTTAGGTTACTTCAATTTTTCCCGACTTAAATCCATAATATATATCTCACACATTTCTCATAAAATGTTAATCCCGCTAAATTTGACTACACCAATTAAAAACCCTATGAGATTCATTTTTTATTGCAAACTTTTCCAAACAAAATACATAATCACTTAGAAAATAAACTCTTACGTGTTTCAAATGTACATCCTAAAGTTTAAGTAAATTTTTCTTGGTTCATAAAGTTTTTACTGCGTTATTTTTGTTATAAAAACATTCAACATTATTTATTCTCTTTTCGTTTTAACTGTTTTTTTTTTTTTTTTACCACCTGCGATTAGTTGTTATTGTTGTAAAATTGAGTGTTTTTGAAAGGCTAGACCTATTTTGCTTTTTCTATATTTTTGTATTTCAACATATATTTGTGCTGTGTTCACATACACTGATATATACTAATATTTTGCAAGTAAGTTAGTCAAATATGAGAAGAAGAAAAGGTGCATTTTGTACAGTAGATAACTGTTTTAGACAAGAAAAAAAGACGTATAAAAGAACTTTCCCGATAATTCTGTTCATGACGGAAAAATATACCAACAGTTTTTAAATGTCTGTTTTGGTGTGAACCTTAATCGTAATCGAATTAAAATCAAAATAATCAAACTGAACAAACTTACGACATATAATAAATTCATCGTTTAACGAAGTTGTTTTGGTAGTTTCCACTGCTGAGCTGATACACATTGGTCAATGAAAACTATAAAATTTTGATTTAAATAAACCATATTGGGTACACAGATAAAACTATAGTGGGACAAAAAAATATTTTTATAGTGACAAAGAACGGAATTTTTCTCACTTGTAACAAGTTACTAAAGAATATAATCACTTCGTCATAAAAGAAGCATAGAGACAACAAATCAATTTATTAAAGTACTGCATGGAAGAAGAATTGCAGTTTATTTTTTATTATAACAAAATAAATATCTGTAATAACAAGTACACTTAAAATAGAAAACAAAATTCAGTCTGCTCTCAGTAAGAAAAATTTCTTGCATGTGGGCGAGAGTCGCTCAGTAAAATAATTTATTTAAAAACTAAGTTTTATTTATTATTAACACATTTCTGTTATTTTTAATTTATTATTTATTTAAATATTTTAAAAACACATAAACATAAGAGTGTAAATAAAGATAAGTCATGCCTTATACAACTTAACATTTTCCGAGTGTATCCAATATTAATTTTCAAAAAGAGACATGTGTTTACACGATTGAAGTTGGTTTAATTATAATACAAAAGCATAAAGCATAAGAAGAAACTTTCATAAATGTGTCGTTACATAAATTAAAATTCTAAGTGTAATTATTCCTAGTGGAATATGCATATAGAGATTGTGGTACAATTTTATTTTTGAACAATATTTACATGAAAATTTTAGAAATAGCAGCTTAATTTGAACAACTCGTAAATTTTTGTATAATTGGCTTATTCTATATCTTCTGTCTTTATTTAAGATCAATATTACGATAATATTTCTAACAATCTGAAGTTTGTCCTACATAGTACCACCTGTTCAGCACAAAAAAGCGTAAATGTGGGCTTTAAAAGGTAGGTATATTATTATTATAGTTTCAGCTTTTCTGTTCCTATACTTCTTTCATGTTAGGCTTATAAAATTTCAATAAAGTTTCACAGCATTTGACTATTTAAATACTTCCAGTTATATGCCAGATTTAAAATTTACTTTCACAGTAGATTGGAGTTTTAATATTTTAAAATTTAATATAAGAGTCATTAATTATTCAGTGTACTAATGTTCAGTAACAAAATTTGGATAATTGGAGATTTTTCTTTTTATTTGTACATGTGGCAAGCCCTATTTTTATGTTTTCTATGATAGTCTTCTTGACAGCCTTTATAAAAAGTACAACTTATTCCTTTCTTTAATAAATCACTAAATATGATTTCAATTGCCTAATCACAGAGAAAATTAAACTTAATAAATCTATAAAATTATCAGCCGTAAACGTTTTCTAGCTTTTTAGTTTAATAATCACCTGATAGAATTCTTTTAGGTAACGTAAGATAAAAAATCTTACTTTGGCCCACCTGGACGATGTTGACCGAAGAATTCTTGTCGTCTGGTCCGATCCACTGTTCGATGAGCACCCCCTCGTTGTAGATACCTCTCAAGGTACCAAGAAGGTGCTCGATCGAGGTGCCCGGGGGCCTCCAGTCCTTACCGACCACGACAGGCCATCCTCCGAGCTTGTTAAGCGCCTGTCGAAGCGGTTTATCACCAACAGCTCTTATCTGTTCTGTTTTAAACAAAGACACTTTTAAATTTTTAGTTTCTGAAGTTTTTCAAAAACCGACAAGTTGCGTGTTTAAATTTTTAAAATTTTAAAGCAATTAATTATGAATGATCTTTGTTTGCTATAAAAAATTAATTATTAAACTAATCTATTCCGATTGCTTTAAATAAAAATAAATAAATACAATTTCTTACTTATATCCATGCACGTCTTGTAAAATAATTTTGCCTTTCTTGTCGCTGCAATGTCCTCGGTGTTGTAGGGCTCTTCCAGAACGCCTGGAAAGTTTAGTTCAGTCGATATGTAGCTTGCATAATATTAATTTTAAAAAAGATGTACCTTTTAAAATGACCTGGAGTTGATCCGAGAGCACCTCGAAGACGCTTATGCTGCTTCTATCTTCCGGAATCTGATGTCTTTTGTTCCACGAACCGCAAGCAAATTGAAAGAAGTCTTCGCACGGGTCGACAGTCTTGTCCATGGCGTTCAGCAACGACGCAGCTGTAAGGAATGTTTAATTATAAAAACACCAAAACTTCGATGAAGAACAAAAATGTAGACATCTAAGAAGCTTAAATTAATTTTGTAACTACCAATGACACAGCAATTCTCTTTCCAAACAATAATCCTGTCAAATCCACCTATTCAGTTCAACACCTGTTTAGAATCTAGTTAGTACTTGACAAGCCAAGGTTTTCATTCCCTCTTAATCCCGTTTACCTCAAAAATATTCCTGTTATCATTAAAAACCAAAACAGAAAGATTTACTCGAAATAGCACACACACTGGACTAAAATCTGATTAATTTTTATTAAAATCAGAAACGAGTACTCAGAATCAGGTTCTTTGCCGTATCAACAAGGTCGGCTGCGGAAACACTCATAAATCCTTTCAAAAAGATAGTTCTTACTAATAGTATGTTTTTTAACGCTCCGGATTTCGAGCTTACAGCTCATCACCAGGTTGAAGGAGTTCTAAAACCTGATGATGAGCTATTAGCTCGAAATCCGGATCGTTGAAAACTACTTACTATGAGTAGAAACTTTCTTTTTGAAGGATTGAACACTACACTCACTCCACCATTCATCATTTTGCTTTCTCAAGTTTCATGTTATATTACTTCCGATCGTTGGAAAAGTGCTCAAGAAGCTTCTTCTTATAAAACAGCCAAAAATAACACCCATAATCGTTATTCCTGTCTACCAGTTCAGCTTCTGTCCGAAGACCAATGTCACTCTTTTTTTTTCTGAACTTATATGATTTTCGGAATTGTCCTTTCTTTATTTTCAAACCTTGAAAAGTGCCAAGCATGCTGTAGCACTTTTTGAGAACTTTTTGGGATTCATCTTTATTTTTCTTATATCTAGTTTTTTAATACAAAATCTTCGGACAATAAATGTCCCTTCTATCTAAGGGATCACACCATCTATCCTCATAACCTAAAACCTAAACATTTCCACGTCCTAGATAACTTGAAAACCTTCGGCCTAATGCATTATACTACAGTTTATTCTTGTTACAACCCATGACCTAACCGCTAAAACGGCGGTGGCTTTGTTAACACCTGATAAGCTAACCCGGAGATGACCATCGAGGTCACTTTCTGACACAGAAACTTCCAGACAGCGGTGGAGGCTGAGAACCTCATTCTCGCCATGCAACCACGTTCATCAAATTTTTCTTCTATACATAAGCATATATGTAATTGCTAATATATTTAAAAAAAGGTAAAAAAACCTTTTTACATTAGGGGTGAGTTGTGCGGCTATTCTTCAATTTTAGGACAAATCGTTTTCTCCATCACATTTTGATCCCCCATTGAAAAAAAACATTTAAAACCACCATGCAGAAAATTGTTATATACATAAACGACTAAATGCTGAGTTATGGACGTGTGCAAATTTGACAGTTACGTCGCACAACCCCTGGAAATTATTGACGTAGTGTTCAATAATGTAAACCCCATCAATCTCAACTCGACGCTAACTGGGTTATCGCGGCTCATCGTAAAGCTCTTGTAACTCTCTTCATCAGCCCGGAATATATAATTATTATCGTAAGTATATTTAGCTGTCCAAAACAAGAAGCGGTTCAGTTAAAATCTGCCTCTTTTTCAGCAGAAGCATTCCACATCCCAAAAGTTGAAAGTAAGAATTGTCGCTTCCCTATTCACTTTTTTGAATAAATAACTGCGTTTCACCCAGTGGAAGGTGACCAAAGCAAATTAAAAGCAAAAACATATTAAAATTTCTTATTTATTGCTACAGGCCGCCGTTCCAGGACGATTTCCTGGCTTCACAGTTCAATTTGAAATTTTCGTAAAATTGTCTAAAAAATGAGACCTTGAGCAGGTCTGTGTCTTAACAGGCTGAGAACATATGCTTTTTGGCCTGCCCTAACCACCCCAAACTGTTGTTGCACGAATATTATATCGTAGAAAATAATTATCTATTTTTGACAATAATTTAAAATATCTATCTTTGATAATTATTATCAACGTTTCAGATTAAAAACTCAATATTCTTTAAATGTGCCTCAACATGAATTTTACGTTATATTAAATTCCGTATTTAACACACAACGGACGACCGCCGATCCAATTTTCGGAGTTCATTTAAAAAACAATTTTGAGGAGGTTGGATTCTGGCCTCTCGGTTAATGGGATTCTTACAGTGCCGAGAAATATGTCATTCCCGGTCGCAACTCGATTACCTTCTCGTTAATTTATTATGCAATCCCGTCGAGGCCTCGGTAATCCGCCAATTGCTTTAGGGGTCCGGGCAGGGCGCTGGTAGGGCAAGAGTAAACGAGACAATTGGTTTAAATTATCTGAGAAGGAGTTCGGGGATTAATCCTGTTTTTCCAAGGACAGGTCTAGTTTCTACAAGGGACAGCGACCAATGAAACCAACTCTGTTAACGTTTCCCTTGCAAAGAGCATTTACGATTTGTTTGCACTTTAAATACACAAAACTATCAGAGAATTCGATTACAATCAAGAAAAACCATATTACCAGTTTTTACGCAGTGCTCACTAATGCACACTCCAGGATCGCTAGTGCCTAAAAAATAAACAAACATATTAAAGATTGAAACAATAAAAATTCTTTATTATTTATTTCTTACCAGCGTTGCATTTTCTAACTGAATACAAGATAATTCCGACAACGGCGAGAGCTATGACTAAGACGCACACGACGGTGACAAGGATGACGGTGACGTTGTGGGTGCCATGCTCCGTCCTGAGGAGGACGACTCTCTGTGATGTTGTGCCAGGATCCAGAGGGTTCTCCACTATTTCGAAAATATCCTTCTTCAGACCGCCGTTCGCTAGACATCCCTTGTAACCCCCGCTTGGCACCTCAGAGCAATTTTCACTCAACTTCTTCATCTAAACTGAAATGCAGAAAAAGATGTATGATACACCTGAGGACATCGACACAAACAAATTAACATCAGTAAAAATAATAACTGTTGTTAACACTATTGGCATGTTATCGTGCAGTATTCAGACGACAATTGAACTTATAGAGAGTTTTCTAATATCAAAAAGAGTAAAAATCCAAAAAGTAGACAGGCTGTTAAGGGCAGACTCTAACCTAATGCACTTTTCTCAAAACTCATTTTCCTGTTAGTGCTAATGAGTGGGCTTAGGATAGGTTAACGTTAGGGTTAAGATTAGAGACTGATTATGGTCAGGATTATGTTTGGTAGGACTCGTTACTCCACCCGTTACGTAGTGTAAGAGTTAGGTTAGGTTGAATTATGATTAAAGGATAATGTTATAATCATATCATCAGGATTGTGGTTAGGTGGAGTGAGGGTAAAGTACGAATTAGGTTACAAATCTATGATTCAATGTTTTTCCGTCATGTGGAGAAAATACGTGAGTTTAATTTCATCGTCGGTTTTAATTCATATACGGAAGTCAGGTTTGTGCCATGATGAGTGGTTGATGTGCTTCTAGATTTCTGTTTAGTTTTCATGGGTCAATGTAATGGTTTCACAGTTATCACTGTTTTTCT
Source organism: Cimex lectularius (assembly GCF_000648675.2). Lineage (NCBI taxonomy): Eukaryota > Metazoa > Arthropoda > Insecta > Hemiptera > Cimicidae > Cimex > Cimex lectularius. The sequence goes on along the minus strand of NW_019392825.1, from coordinate 44,770 downwards.
TATTTAAAAAAAAAGTAGAAAATTGAAAGGCAGAGATATTTAAAAAAAAATATTGTTAATAACTTCACTAGTTTTCGTGGTCCCCTTGACCAATTAATATATTTCAATTAATTAAGGTTTTTAGTTGAGATAAAAAAGTCAGTGTCAAAAATGGCAAAAAGGAGGAAAAATTAAAATGTGGTGTTGAGATGGGAAGTTGGACAAGGTCACGATAGCTCAAGTGGTAGAGCAGCGGCGTATCTAGCCGAAGACCGTGGGTTCGAATCCTGCTCGTGACACTGACTGTTTATCTCAATTAAAAACCTTAATTAATTGAAATTTTTAATAACGTTAAAAGATATTTCCTATTCACAGTATTTGTAATATACTGGGAGTAACTATCTTTTAAAAATATTAAACAACATACTCACCCCACTTTTATCATTTCTAAAAACTATTTTTTATAAAACTGAATCTTGGGAGTTTTTGAGTTTTGGTGCAAAAAAGACAGGATTGTTTCTTTCTGTAAAAATCATTAAAATATTTCTGTTACGATGTTTGGTCACAAATTAAGTCGTTTCAATACGTAATTCAATTGTATTCGCCCGCTAATTCTTAATTATTCATCTATTAATAATAATTCTTTCTATATTTTTCTAAAGTAAGTTAAAATATTTTTAGGAACAACTAATTAACCATTTTACAAGAAAAAATCAATGAAACAAATAACGAAAATCACAAAAAAATAGTATGTAATAATATATTTTCAAATTATTAACAGATTCAATTCCAAAAAATAAGTATTGTTTAGAGATGTTGCAATTGCAAAATAATATTTAAAAAAGGCGAAATATTCAGTCTAAGTGGTAAAAATCTCGTCAAACTGGTTAGCTTAAAACCCAATTTTACAAGCTAAAACAAACAACAAATGGATTATTAAAAACAAGAAAAACAATATGTGTAATTTACAGTTACTACAACTGTCTTAGTCATGTTAAACCGACATCTTGTCATTTATTGGTTCCGTATTACCGAGTTTACCCGCGAGTTAAAACGGACCCAATAAGTGACTCATGCCCGTTCAACGGTTCACCGACTCCCAGACCAATACCCAGCACAATGTGTTAGAATTGTTTGCCTGATTTTAAACGAAAACAAACGCTCAAAAATTTTAACGAAAATATCTCTAAAATGAAAAATATTCTTATGTCTGTACATATTATTCTCTTAATTTTTATTTATTTTCCACTGTACCTCAAAACCAAAGCGATACCGACTTCCATTCACTCAGATACATTTTTATAGGCAAAAACCAAAAAAGTACAAGCCACAATTTGACTTGACCGTTAAAACTAAATTAACCTTGTTCAAGACTTTACTGCGACTACTTTGGCGTGGAACTGAGACAACATGCCATCTAACGTCCAGCGCATCCAATCCTTCCAATCAAAAGTCTCCAGACAATCGTTACAACTCCTTACTATGTCGCCAACCTTACAATTCACAACGAACTCAACATTCCTCTAGTAGAAATGATAAATGATGGAGTGAGTGTGCTGTTCAATCTTTTAAAAAAGATAGTTCCTGCTCACAGTTAGCTGTTTTCAACGATCCGTATTTCGGGCTTATAGCTCATCATCAGGTTGAAGGAGTTCTAGGAGTCTCTCGACATGGATTGCAAGACTCTTAAATAAACAGTGATACAATTCATATCGAGAGACGTGATTGTAGAACTCCTTCAAACTGATGATGAGCTATAAGCTCGAAATCCAGATCGTTGAAAACAACAAACTGCAAGTAGGAACTATCTTTTTAAAAATATTCAACATTCCTCTTGTCAACCAAAACCTTCACACCCACTTCTCGATCTATGATGATTAGAAAGATGTACTGCCAACAGATACTTTCTCCAGTCGTTTTCATTACTAGTTTATGGGGATTCGCGTCGATTTTTAACCCCGACGGCGCTTGCGTTAAAAAAAATATTTCCAAGTATGTTGGGTTTAAATTCAGTCTTTTTTATCGTTTTATAGTGTAATTATTGTAAAAACGAAACAATCCAAAGTTGCGCCCGAATACTAAATAACTTAATTTCTTGATAGTTCTAGTGGCTATGTATAATTTTGTCTAAGATAAAATATAGTTTTAAAAAATTGCTGTTTTAGTTGAACAAATCAACAACTTATACAATACTTAGGCTTCCATAGTGACTGTCAACACCTATCCTATAATTTTTTGTAAAGAAGTGGCATTTGGTGATTTAAGTAGTAAAATTACATTGGAACCTGTTATTAAAGTACAACTTTGGTTTTTTTCCTGTACCATTGGAGTTTTATTTTAAGTAAACCTGTTGAACTTGAGTGCTATACCTATATAACATAGGGTAACTTTCTTGTATGTTTTTAATACAATACGTTGTAATTAGGTCTTATCCTTACATAAAAAATTGTCTATTAAATGACATATCTGTAATTTCCAATATATTTTGTTACATTTATTGAAATTAATTAATTTCGCACATTCTGTTCTTGCCTAGTTTTAAATAATACAAGCACGATTTTCATATTTTTGTCAAAAAAGTCCGCCATCGCCGTAGTATAATTTAAACAAATTTTCACTGTCCTGATGCGGCGTCGTTTAAACCAAAAACTCATAAGGGCGAGTTATGAAGGAAAGTTAGTATTTACGGTCTTAAGTTTATTACTCTACGGCAAACCCGTCGTCTATTGTCAAGGGTATTAAACGTGAAAAAGTCACATTAAAGGCCATTAATTTTGCAAACCAGGAGTGTATCCATAATACGAGCCACGAGAGTACCGTTCCGCCGTTTTGAAAAAGTTTAAAAACTCTATTGGCACAGCGTTCCAATTGTTGAAATGAACTGCATTTTTTGCTAAATGTTTTTGCAAGTACATTTTTTAAAGCTGTGCCAGAATTTTGAATGTTTTCAATAGATTAAATACTATCAACTGTAGATAATACTTTTTTGTATAAAAATGCAAGGCAGGTTTGATTCAGTAACATGAAATGAGCAAACTCATTGAATACATCTGATAAAATATTTGTAATTATCTTCTATGTAGGGTTAGCCCATAGACGGTTTTAGTCAAAGTAAAATCGGTTTTAATAGTCTTTTCTCAATACCCGGAATAAATACTATTCTCAAATCTGAACTTTAGGATTTCACTCATGGGACGGTCAGGCCCCACAGGTAGGTTATTCTTTCACCTAGAAATGATACACACAGCAGTGAAGTATATTTACAAATTTATTACTCTTTTATAAAATTTATTGTGAAATAATATATTTATTTATAGTATTAGTAGTTCTAGTATAGTATATATAGTACTAGTTAGTAGTAGTAGCAGTAGCAGTAGCAGTAGCAGTAGCAGTAGCAGTAGCAGTAGCAGTAGCAGTAGCAGTAGCAGTAGCAGTAGCAGTAGCAGCAGCAGCAGCAGCAGCAGCAGCAGTAGCAGTAGCAGCAGCAGCAGCAGCAGCAGCAGCAGCAGCAGTAGCAGTAGCAGTAGCAGTAGCAGTAGGAGTAGCAGTAGCAGTAGGAGTAGCAGCAGCAGCAGCAGCAGCAGCAGCAGTAGCAGTAGCAGCAGCAGCAGCAGCAGCAGCAGCAGCAGCAGCAGTAGCAGCAGCAGTAGCAGTAGCAGTAGCAGTAGCAGTAGCAGTAGCAGTAGCAGTAGCAGTAGCAGTAGCAGTAGCAGTAGCAGTAGTAGTAGTAGTAGTAGTAGCAGTAGCAGTAGCAGTAGCAGTAGTAGTAGTACGTTGTATCGTATATATAATAAGAGTATTAAATTTTCCAAATATATTGCAAAATTTCAATGAATTAATTTACATATATCACGGTCATTAGGCACTATTGTAGAAGGCTTGACGTTTATAAGCATTATTTTGATATCTTGGGACACGGCCACTGGCACATATTGATCTTCAGTTATCTTAGGGTTTAGGAATTTTTGACCGCTTATGTGTGTTTGTGTCGTGTCTGGGTTTTGTTTGTATTAATTTACTGGAATGAATGTAATTTATTAGCGTGAAAGGAAAGGGTTTTTTAACCAAGCCCCACGGAATATCGAGTACTCTGGGGTGAGTGTATAATTACTGGAGAGCGAAAGTAAGTTATTAGCGAGAATGGTTCAACTATACCCCGAAGATCGAGTACACTGAGGAGTGCATGCGACAAAACTTGTGATGTATATACACTGCCCATCAAAAACTGACCAAAAAACACAAAAAATGGCCAACTTTGAAAATGCATATTTTCTCAGTCTTTTAAGTCACAGATCTGCGCTAGGTCTCAGTAAATTCAAAACTTCGAAATATGTGAATTTTTGAACTTTTTACGAAAGTTCAAATAGAGATTTGGAGCCAGGAAATAGCCCTGGAGCGGCGCACTGAAGCAATCGATAAAGAATTTTAATAAGCTTGCAATTTGTCACCTTCCACTTTGCCCGATTTCTCAACCGTTTTCGAATTATTCGCAATTTTTAGTCAAAAACTTGATTTTTTATGTATTCATTTGAAAAAAAAACCGATCATCTTTTATAATTTATTCATTCTCTCTCCCCATTTTACCTATATAAACCTATTGTTTAGTTATTAAAAGCCACAATACCTGTGAAATGGGAAAAAAGTTGAATTTCCACGATGAGGTAAACAAGTGGTTATCGGCAGCAGAAACATTCAACATCCCAAAAGGGGAAAGTAAGAATTGTCGCTTCCCTGTTCACTTTTTGAAAAAGTCCTCAGAACAAAAGTTGTAGAGAGTAATATTTTCGAAAACATAACTTTCTAAAGTTATGCATTCTTGAAAAACGGAAGAGAGAGTGATTGATGAGTGTAAATAACCACGTTTCACCACGTGGAAAGGTGGCCAATTGAAAGCATATTAAAAGTTCTTGTTGATTGCTACAGACCGCCGTTTCAGGACGATTTCCTGGCTCCACAGCTCAATTTTCAGTTTTCGTAAAATGTGCAAAAATTAAATGTTCCAGAATTTTTGAATTTACTTATGAATGACTGAATCTAGGAAAACATTTAAAAAACCGTCTTGTTCAGTGTAAAATGTTACAAAAAATGAGATCAAGTGTATTACTTAGAAGGCTGAGAAAATATGAATTTCCAAAGTTGGACTTTTTTCGTGCAAAAATCATGTGGTCGGTTTTTTTATGGACAGTGTAAGTAATGTTTGTTTTATATCAATTCTGTAGTTGAAATCCTTTGATACAAACGAGAGGGCAGGATTTTAGGATATCCACTTAGTCTTCGTGTAAAAGCAACAAAAGAATTACAAACACACATTGACCCGGCGATGATCTCAGCTCATTATAATCATTGTTGATATGAAGCTTATTGCAATTAAGCAATTTATTCTATAATATTTCTGATTATTAGATCATAATTATTTGAATACTGCGTTAATTTTTGATTAGCAGGACATAGGAACCATTGCATCACAAAATTTGTTTTTCCGGGGGCGTCGGTGGCCGCAACGGTTTAGGCGTTGACACGGCACTCATCACTGTAGGGTGAAGATCGTGGGTTCGAATACAGGGCCGCTGGATTCGAACCCGACATACTTACAGATGTGTTTTTTTCACAAACACCGGCACCTTGAGGCATATGGCCTCTGCTGTTGCGAACCCTCGTTTAAAAAAATGTTTTTGTAAATTTATTTGAAAGCTTGGTACAATATTTAATTATTAATTAAATTTTAATTTATTAGAAAAACAAAATGAAATGGTTAAAAGGTGAAGTTTTCAAAGTGTTCGCCTACCTGACAACCCTTAAAAAGACTTTATGAGGCGGCTGTGGCCGGATGTAGGGGAGTTTCGAATTGCAGAAGTTTTCAAACGGTCCGGCCTTTAATAACTTTTTCTTTCAAGTTGTCCTTTAAGCATAAACGAAACAACTGGAATTACAACGTTAAAATGTGGTTAATTAAATGTCTCCATTTTGGAAACGATGGTGGCGGTAGAGGGTTCACAAATATTTATGGTTGCCCTTATCTTCTAAGGGGTGTGAAGTCCTCTTCCATCTTTGATATCGGCGAATAATGGGAAGACGAGTCAAATAAAATTCACCCGGCTATCTTCCTCGTTATCACAAACTACGCCAACTATCTGCGAATCTTTCTACGCTTCTTGAGATATCCTCCACACAAGTTTCATCACCCCTTTCCTCTAAGAGCGTTTATCATACGAATGAACCGTTTAAATGAAAAAGAGCTGTAGAGGTGGGGGAAATATTCTGGACCAGGTCAATATTGATTTTAAAAAATTCTTATTTAAGTATTTTATTTTATTTATTGCTATCTGTACAAAATATACATTTAGCAAATAGTTTAGTTATAAACAAATCTGACAGACTTGTCAGACTAGGAGGCTCCTTGTGGAACGCTAGCATTGATTGGCGTGATAGGTGAAAAATCGATGCCGATTCTTACTTTAAACCATCGATCCGAGAAAAACGATTTCACGATAAGATAGTAGGAACGAGGGAAGATACGTTTTAACTTACAGAGGAGGCCGGGGTGCCATACTCGGTCAAATGCTTCGTAACGTCCAGAAATACGAATGAGCAGTATTTTTTCTCTTCTAAAGCCGAGGCATTCTCTGAAGCTCTGCTGAACAGTGGAATGGAGGGGTCGAAACCCAAATTGATGGTTAGGAATGAAATTCACTAGTTTTCGTGGTCCGCTTGACCGATTAATTAAGGTTGTTACAAGGTTTTTAGGATACAATGCATTGTGATATAAATTTTCAGGACGCTGCAAAAATGTGTAGTAAGTTTTCATTAAAAAATGTGTACACATTTGGCTGTTTCATCAAAAAATATTTCAAGTTTTCGCAATTATCATTTCTATTATTAAACTATCATTATTTTGAAATCTTTCAAATAATTAAGGTTTTTAGTTGAGATAAAAAGTCAGTGTCACGAGCGGGATTCGAACCCACGTTCTTCGGCTAGATACGCCGCTGGTCTACCACTTGAGCTATTGTGACCTCGATCCACTCGGACACTAACTTCTCATCTCAACCCCAACTTTTGAATTTTCCCTCCTTTTTGCCATTTTTCAAATGTCGTGTAATCGGATTGGATTCTCGACGACAAATGAAATGGCCACGGAGAGCTTTAGTGAAGTGTACTTCATTTTAAATCATTAAATTCAATAATATCGTAGTCCGCTTGACCAATTAATATATTACAATTAATTAAGGTTTTTAGTTGAGATAAAAAAGTCAGTGTCAAGAGCAGAATCACGGTTGTGCGAAATATTGCATTGTAAATACATGTAATGTACACTATTGCTTTTTTTGGGTAGATTTCGGGGGATTTTAGGCGTAATAAAATCATGGTCCGGGGATTTTCTTTAGGAAAGGCGGAGAATCTGATACATGACTGCGGGATGGATGGGCTTGGGGGTAGAGCGAGAGGGTGAGGAGAGTTGATATGATCTGAGCGTGAAGTGACATTCATATCGGGATGGGTAGTAAAAACTGTGGAAAAGTGATCGGAAAGTAGCTGACACTTTTCCCGTTTGACCTGGCCCAGGTACCGTTGGGACTTGGTAGTGTTTGATAACCTTCCTAGTTGTTAGTCAAAGAGTGTTGTCTTGTGTGGATAAGGATTCAAGGTATGACTGGAACTGGGATGAACGGTATTTGGATAATTCGAGTTTCAAAATATAAGTGAGACGGTTAAATGTTACTTTATCAGAGGGGTAACGATGGCGTTGCCATCGCAACCTTGCTCTTCGTTTAGAGGTTATAAATGTACGGATATATTCGGGAAAGAAGGAATTCGGAGAAGACTTGTGATGGCGTGGAGGGTAGGTTGATAGATGAGCGGCGTGTTGGATTTTACTTGTGAGAATACTGACAGCTTGTTCGATTTGGTTACCAGTTTAAGTGGAATGTTTAGGTTTAAAGTATTATTAAGGATATGTTGAAGTGTTTCCAGTTTACTGGGTTGTTGGTTAAAGAAGGTCTGGAAGGTGTATGAATGGAAGTTGTGTCAAGAGAGAGGACCATAGGAGAGTGGTCTGAGGACAGGTCGTGTAAAGATTGGATGGAGGGAAAGAAAGAACCTGTACTAGATGTCACGAAAAAATCCAACAAGTCGGGGCTGCGGTTTTGATCACTGGGCTGGTTTGTTGATTGACATTACTAACACTGCAGATAATAAGACGGCTCAACTCGTAGATGACACAGTAGATATTGCCAGTGGAGCTTCAAGGGAATAAGGATAAGCCAAAGCCTAAGCGACTATAGACACTGTCGACCAATAATCAGAAAATGGCGAATTAAAATTTATTCCAGCAAAGTGTCTATATTTCGCTTAATGACGGAACTACGAGATCTCAAGCAGGTACACGAATTCCGTGCGAAGACTCCGTCTTATATTTAGGGTTAGTCCTTTAAGATTGACGTGGCGGAACTATAATTACTAAAACCGTCTCACTGAAACGCAACCGAACCCGCTAATTAAAACCAATACTCAGGTTCAGTGTTTGCACCTTACGACAAGTCATTACCTACAAGGTGTTAATCAGTCCTATCTGGCAATATAGGTTGGAAATATGGTTTTCCGCATCCGACGCGCAACTCAACAGAGTCAAAGTTACGCAAAATAATGTTACGCAATTGATAACTGCATTTCATGATACGCATTTCAGAAATACAATTACCCGGAACAGGCTATCAATATTATAATATAAATAATATTTTATTTCTATTATTTTATATCATGCAAACAATTCTTTTGGCTTTTTACTAAAATTTATTATACAGGGGTTGAAAAGTAAATCTATTGGTTATACTGCTGTTACAAAACTAGTCTTTCTTCATTAGGGAAGAAATTTCGAAGCCATTGGTGGTTCAAGCGTCTTGGAGGATTGGAAGGGTTCAGGATGATTGGAGATGAGGGTTGGTAAAAAATGTAAAAAGCAAAAAAAATATATAGTACATGTACCGCCGAAGCGAGTACAGTTGGTATGAGTATTGAGTCCAGGGTTTCGTGAACTAATGTATACAGATTTTTTCCGTTTTCAACAATGAATGAGATTTCGAAGTGTGTGTTGATAGCAAGATTTCAAAATAACAAGGAGGGACGACCTGGTTGGTGCGTCAAGGATTTGGACCAAAGTTTTTTGGTATTTTGCTGAAATCAACTATGTGAATATATCATTTTACAGAATTTTTTGTGTAGTGATAGTTAAAGCTATCAAAGTTTATCAATAACCAAAAAATTTCAAAAACCCATTTTTTCAAGTAAACTGGGTTATAATTTGTTTTCCTTGAAACTAATATGAAACTTCGTTTTAGCGCCTATAGATATGAATTTGTATTATTCTAAATATGAATTTATATTTGAATTTAAGTGTATCGATTTTTTGACACCTAAAAGTTTTCCGATTTTCAAGAAATCGTTATCGGTATATGTGATTGAATTAGCTTTAATTCAAAAATTTCTAAAATGATTTTAACTTTAAACATACCATTTGAAAGAAGAGGAACGTAGCTTTTTGAGGACCTATGTACCATAAAAATAAGATAACCAAAAACAGTCAGAATGAGAATGAGAGGGAAAAAATATAGGAGCAAGTGATTTTGTGTGTGTGTGTGTGTGTGTGTGTGTGTGTGAGAGAGAGAGAGAGAGAGAGAGAGAGAGAGAGAGAGAGAGAGAGAGAGAGGAGAAAAAGGCGAAGAGGTATACTTTACAGATAGAAAAAAAGTTTTTGCAGGTATACTACTTACAATAACTATAAGGTAATAATGATACTTCTAAATAAATTTGACATAAATTTTATAATTACATTATATTGATAAACGAGAGAGAGAGAGAGAGAGAGAGGGAGAGAGAGAGAGAGAGAGAGAGAGAGAGAGGAGAAAACAGAGCAAGTGATTTTTTTGTGTCATGTATAAACTTTTTATACTTATAGATACACCAGTATTATCTGGCAGATGTTTGTCTATAATGTATATAAAATAATGCAAAAAAACATTATTATTATTATTATTATTAGAGCCAGTGGTTGGCGTGAGGGAAAGTAAGCAAGAAGGAAGGTAGGAGACAAAAAAGTGGAGAGACAACAGGAAAAGGTTGAGAGAGAAAAAAAAGAAAGCGAGAGTGAAAAAAATCAAGTGAGAGAAGAGAAAGAGAGAGAGTGAAAGAGTAGGCGAGAGTTAAACAGGAGAGAGAGAGCAAATGAAGTTAAACAAAGATTAGAGGCAAAACAGTGGAGAGAGACTAATAATGTGAAATTAACAATTAGAAGGAGAAAAAGATAATAAATTGAAAGAGAAAAAGAAAAGATCAAGTGTTAGTGAGAAAATAAAGTGAGAAAGAGAGAGAAGGAGAGAAAGTAAAAAAAAAAGATAAAACACAAACATGTAGAGAGAAGAGAGAACAAGAAAAAATAAAACTGAATGTAAGAGAGGAAGAGAAAGAGAGAAAATAGTATGAGACCGAGGTAAAGAAAAAGACTTTAGGTACGTTCTAAAATAGTAATGTGTGTATTTATGAAGAATGATCGACACGCAGCACAAAGATGATGATGATGATGATGATAAAGGATCATATTGGGGTTAAAACACGAGAAATTAGAATTGTCACTAAGCTTTCCATACACATATAATGTAATCCTCAGAGTCTGTTTATTTATAAATATGATTTGTTTATAATTTATGATATACTATGACGTTACTAATTATAAATTAATTAAAAGTTTAAGATGGGTCACCAGTGGCCGCAACGGTTTAGTCGTTGACACGCACTCATCACTGTAAGGTGAAGATACTTACAAATGGGCTTTTTTTAAAAACACCGACACCCTGAGGGTTTATATGACCTCTGCTGTTGCGAACCCTCTTAAAAAATATATATAAATAGATAATAATAATAATTTAAGATTTTCAAATAAATAGACCCTAAAAATAACCTGAAATATTTCGAAAGTTGATGACAAATGTACTCAATCAGATATCTATGGACCCATTTTTTATTTATTAAACCGTAGAAAACAATAAAGTATCAAAATAAATATGTATTTATACCAACATGTCCTATTGAGATTTGAGACCTTTAACGATGTAAAAATATAAATTCGAAATTGTATGTAAGAAGAATCGTTGCCGACAGTTCAAGCATCTCATATTTTAGATAAGACAATTTTGGATACGTGCTTCGTTTTGCAAAATTAGCTGAAAAGATAGGTTTAAAGAAACTGCTGACAACCAATAGCATTCAGGCTTGGCTCCTCGTCCTCGAGATACTTGAACAGAATTCAGAAGTAGAGCTTTCGAATTCTCGAAAAGAAATAAAGCTTAATTACTTTACATACCTGAAATTGATTTCTAACTTTTCTTTCCGGTTAACCGCGTGAATAAAGTTTCCATGTATACTAGAGTAATAAGTAAATATCATTCCACATAACATTGAAATACTCATATATTTTTTTAATAATTGGAAAACCGCTATTACAATTTTTTTTCCCCTACCACAATTTAACAAGTAATAACATTCTTGTGTCAACATACAATTCCAAACGGGGTAAACATGTAACAATTAATCACGTGAGATTAATGGTTTGAGAGGTGGCAGCCTTCTTTATTAGGGGGTTCTTCCTCGACCTTTGTCCGTTATAAATCTCTTTAGTTTGGTATCCACTAGGGGTTTGCTCAAGCCATCAATATTAATGTTAGAGGAAGGTTTAACTGATTTTCTTAAAAAAAAATCTTGCAAAAACATACTATAATTGTAGTAGTGTGTTAACTTTAGGTTTTATATTGTGCTACTTTTATGTTTAAATTAAATTTAATACTACTACATACTGCTTCTAATATGTTAATATAATTTTTTACCATACTTTTAATAATATTCACCAGTTTTCGTGGTCCGCTTGACCAATTAAAATCTTTCAATTAATTAGATTTTTAGTTGAGATAAAAAAGTCGGTGTCACGAGCCGGATTCGAACCCACGATCTTCGGCTAGATACGCCGCTGGGCACTACTTGAGCTATCGTGACCTCGATTCACTCGGATACCAACTTCCCATCTCAACCCCACCTTTTGAATTATCCTTCCTTTTTGCCATTTTTCAAATGTCGTGTAATTTATTTGATTCTCGGCGATCCTCTCGGACGTATCTAGCCGAAGATAGTGGGTTCGAATCCAGCTCGTAAAACTGAATTTTTTATCTCAACTAAAAATCTCAATTAATTGAAAGATATTAATTGGTTAATCGGACCAAAAAAACTAGTGAATTTAATGAGTGAAAATGAAGTATACCTTCACTAAAGCTCTCCGTGGCCATTTCATTTGTCGCCGAGAATCAAATAGATTACACGACATTTGAAAAATGGCAAAAGGAGGAAAAATTCAAAAGGTGGGGTTGAGATGGGAAGTTGGTTTCCCAGTGGATCGAGGTCGCAATAGCTCAAGTGGTAGAGTAGCGGGGTATCTAGCCGAAGATCGTGGGTTCGAATCCCGCTCGTGACAACGACCTTTTTATCTCAACTAAAAACCTTAATTAATCTGATAATACTTGCATTTTTATAATAATGCTATTTTAGCTAAGGTTGAATTGTCCCTGTGTCAGCCTAGACCCGCAAGTTTCATGTTACTCCGTGTTAAAAGGTATTTACAAAAATCTAACACGCCGAACTTGTTGTAAGTCACCCAGTGACGGTTTTCAACTTAATCACGTTCACCGACTCGCGGAGCAACATTATCAACTATTCAAAGTTGAGCTACTGAGCTACTAATTAACGTAAAAGTATTTGTAAATGAAAATAATAAAGTCTAACCAAAGATTATTTATTACTTGTCCGTTTTGTATAAACAATTTAGGCCATTTTACTATGCTCTATATAATTACAATAATAAGATTAATTTTAAGAATCAATCTTTGGAGAAAATGGCGGGTTTTGGAATGTTTCTAGACTGGAAACGTCAAATTTGAAAATAAATTTTGACTCGGCTCTCTCAACTTCAAATGTAATTGTACTTGTAATTAAAAAACCTCAAACCTTGTAATTTTTTGCAGATATTACTCAGGATTTGTCACATATCCAATCAAAAATATTGTCGCAGAAATTTAAAAATAGAATGTTAGAATGTCAGCTTGACTACCCTGCTTATAATCGAGACGTCTCGCTATTTTATTATCCAATAAATACCGATTTTTTTTTCAATAATACGAAATTACCTAATTAAATATGCTAATTTCTGACAAAACCATACAACTACTGTCTTCTTAAAAAGCAGAACTTACCATATTCCTATAATAAGAGGTAATAATAACAAGACGGACGTCTTGCTTTTCAAAATTCATCGGCTTTCCTCGCCATATTTATACCCTGATTATATCTTTATCCGAAGTACGGTATATACTTTCAGTATGCTAACCAAGTAAATTTAAGTTTTCCATTTGCATATTACTTCATAGAAAAAAAATAATAATCATATATGATCAATAAAAACGGTTCCACAAAAATGTCATCCTTAAAAATGTGAAGTAATTAATTATTGTGAGATCTCATTAATTAATTAATTGTTGTTAATTTTTATGGAATGTTTGAACTTAAAGCTTTAATAAACTGTCGAAAGCTGTGGTTGGGGATTTTTGCATTTATTTAAACATTTTTTCACGATCTTCTCCACTCGATGAACTTATTTTTTTCTTTACAATCCATAACCGGGGTTCTTTTTCCAAGTGCTTGATTTGGCATTTTTGTAGTTCACATCACAATTTGATGTGCTATTTTTCTTTATATTTTTTAGGAATAATTGAATCGTGACAATTCTTAAAGATAAGTGCCAATTTAACAATTTTTCAGTCCTGCAATTGTTATTTTTAATGTCTCCCAAAAACTCGGGCAATTGTGATAATTAAATCTGATAAATTTATATTAATTTTTGTCTACGCCTTTATTGCTTTTAAAAGTTTTAAAATTGTGAACCTATTTAAAAAACCTCTTTAAATTTTTGGTGTGCAAAACCTCTTAAACACCAACTCTTCCTTTGTTTATAAGGGCCAGCCCAGAAGTTCAAAATTTAGGGGTGAGAATAAGTATCTAAAATAATATACACCATAATTCCAAATAAAATAATGTATTTTACTTTTTTGTAAATCGTAAATATTGAGGGAAAAATTAAATTACAATGAATATTATTGGCATTTATAATATTGTAAAAGAAAAAACAGGAATCAAATTTTTCGGCATTTATTCATTTATGCCTTTCCAAGTTTCACTTTTAATCACTCTCTAATGACTAGAACAAAACTATTTTTGAAAACCTTGTTTTAAGTTCGTGCCTCTTTCCTAGGATTTGCTTTACCAAATACTTACCAAGTTACCAAATATTCAAAATGAGGGTTTTCTTTCTAACTTTCTTCTCTGGTCTAAGAAGTAGTTTTCTATTTACAATATAGAATTTGTTTGCTCTGATACTATTCATAATACATAAAACTTCGTTAATAAATACAGAAAGGCAGATAGGTACAAAGATGTAGATAGATAGGTATAGATAAAGAGATATAGATGGATGGATATAGATGGATGGATATAGATAGATAGGTAGGTAGGTAGATAGATAGATAGATAGATAGATAGAGAGAGAGAGAGAGAGAGAGAGAGAGAGAGATTATTAAATTAAGATTAAAGAAACCCTTTGTATAAGAATTTAAATGTCTGGTGTGTGGGCCTTTGTTAGAGAAAAGAGAGAGAGAAAGAGAAAGAGATTAAGAGATTAAGATTTAAAAAAACCTCTGTAAAAGAATTTAAATTTGTAGTGTGTCGGCTTGTGTTAGACAAAAGAGAGAGAGAGAGAGAGAGAGAGAGAGAGAGAGAAAGAAAGAGAATGAGAGGGGGAGAGGGAGAAAGAGAGATATTGTTCGTGTCTTTTTACGATAACTGAAACTCAAATTAACATTACACCTCAAACAAAGAGGCAGAGGCATGTCAAAGAGTCCTAAAATGTCCCACTAATGCTACAAATTTTAGTGGGGAAGCATTTATATAAAATATTTTCACGTTACTACCTTACAAGTTATATGTCATACAGCATAGTTAGTTTTTTCAACGCGATAAGAAAAAATATGTATAATAAATAATATATGATAAATAAATAATAAATAAAACTTCATAAAGAGATTACATTGAAATTTATTGTTGTTGTTTTTTTCTTTTTTAAATATTAAATTCTATAGTTATATAAACTATAACTTATATATATAAACATAAAACAGCAAAATCTCACTGGCACTCTCAACACGACACGCAAGAATGGCACAATTACACAGAAGTCAAACACTTTGAGTGAGTAGAAATACTTTGTTTGAATATATTTTGCATTGTATAAATTCACTTTTGCACATCCTAAATGTATTTGTTAAATGTAAACATTGTTTGTAAATCCCAGGCCCTGAAGATGATCTCAATAAAAGATCGAAACGTTGACACGATAAAGAAAATGTTTTTCTGAAACCTACATCACACCCGACCGCATCTCACGATATCTGAATAACTATCGATTAACGGTCACTAATCTCTACACATTAAATTCTATTTGAATGTAATAATTTTTTCTCGAAAATCAACTTTCATATTTGTTAATTTGTGTTTATATAGCACATCAAACGTACAAGCTTAAGTCACTAAGCATCGTTTAATACATGTCGATATTATACAATTTAATATATCATCTACAGAGAAAACGAATTTTTTAACTGAGTTTAGTTCACACACATATAACATGTGTCACATTATAGAGAGTTCGTGATGGAAATTCCATCCAAATGTCTATCTGTATATCCATCAAATATGTCAACAGCTAAGAGACATTCGAAGTACAACCACCACTCCTAAGTACTTTTTGATTAAGTACTTTGGAATTATTCCAGATCATTAAATCATTCCAATGGCCCCCCGGACCTAGCCTACACCTTGAGCTTGATTCCCTCAGTTCCACGCTCTGCACACGTTTCCATATTTACTCTCTTCTCAGGCAGACAAATTTTCAAAAAAAAAGACTAGCACAAAATTTTCTGATTGTTTTTTATTTCTGTGTGGTTTTGACGTTTATATGGTAATGTATCAGCCAAGTAAAAAACTTATACTTCAGTGTAACAATAACATTAAGTCCGAAATATTTTTGTACAACCAATAATCAGGCATGATAAGTATACATTCCTAATGTAAAAAACGATAAATAAATAACATATCAAAGTTTATAAAAATATAAACAAATAAATTTCCGTTTACCCGAAAAACCTTTCTAGATTGACACGTCGACGTACAAATTGGAAATAATGAAGGAAAATAAACCGAGTCTCCCGACGGAATTACGACGAGGGGGTAAAAATCACCCTTATTTCTCTGAGGATCGCAATCTCTGAGATCGCATTGACTAAATTGGAGCGCGGGACAGGCGAGGTGCTGGGTCGGGTGGTATGTACGTAACGATAATCTTAAGAGGGTGGCTCTTCTGAAAAAATAAATAAACTGTGTTATGTTTCCTACCCTTGAAAACTCCCGGCATAATAACACAGTGAATTTTTACTTACCATTTTATCGCATGAATGGGAAATTTAAAATTCTCAACTTACAGTTCTGGTTTATATTTTCATCAATCCCTAATAAAGCTGCATTTAAAATTACCTAAAGTTATTAAAATAAAAATAAAACTTAAAAAGCATTAGAAAAATTTACAGTTCTCTTGATAATTTTCAAGATTATGCATTTCTTAAGTTTTTAGGAGGTAAACATATAGTAATTACTATTGTTAAAAAAAGGTACAACTTTTAAAAGCCAAAGTCTTTATAAATTAATATATTAATATAACTATAAAAAAATGAAATGAAGAAGGAGGGAATGAAAAGATTTAATTAATATTTTTTTTAAACTTGTTCTCTCTATGTGTTTTTTTACTTAATTACGGTTGCAAAGTCATCCAGATTATAAAAATTTGAGACTTTCGACAATAAAATTATTGCTACCAGCAGCAAGAGGGAGTAATAACACAGAAATATTGATATTCATATCACACAGAAGTCCAATGTTAAGCGAAGTCGATGGAGCAACAAAGTGAGTTTGTGTAATCGTACCTTCAGGCCTTGTTAGGTAGAGAATGGTACTACAATAATTTCCCTCTTTCCGCCCGATTTCGGATTCTGCTGAGCACATGTAGATTAGGATCGAGCCAATGCTGATCCTGCCGCTACCACCGTTCGGCAAGAACTGTCAAGAAGGATCACGTTAGGGAAGGGAATCGAAATCGTACGTCTATAATTAGAATCTAAGTTTAAACGAAATAGTAAACGTTCGATACGTCAGATGTCTATTTACAAATGTCAACGAAATTAGAAATGTTACCTTTGAACGTCTTGTAAACGGCGAAGAGAAAATAAAATTGTGTAAATTATCAACTGTAATCGGTTCTCCTCGCTTTTCCGCCTGTTGTGTGAGTGTTTTAAGCAATATGGCCAACTTCAGGAGTTGATTTGGACACAAAGAGCGAGAATAGGCGGACCGGAAAGTCGATGAACACTTCTATAAAAAGTTACCGATGAATATGTTTTATCTCCCTGAACACTTTCTCTTTAATTACATACTGTCTATTTTTTTAAATATTAATATATATTTATATACACTGATTATAAAAAAAACCTACCACCTTGGTTTTGCACGATAAAATGGCCAACTTTGTAAATGCATATTTTCTGAGTCTTTAAGTCACAGACCTGCGCTAGGTCTCATTTATTAGAAAATTTTTCCTGAACAAGAGGGTTTTTGTAAATGTTTTCCTCTATTCAGTAATCATCAGTAAATTCAAAAATTTGTCTTGGAAAGGCGCTCTATAGCAATCGATAGGAAATTTAAATAAGCTTTCAATTTGTCACCTTCCACTTTGCCGGATTTCTCAACCGTTTTCTAGTTATTCAAGATTTTTGGGCAAGAACGTGGTTTTTTTACACGCTCATGGCACCAACCGATCACTCTCTCTCCCGATTTTACCATACAAAACATATTGTTATTCGAAGCCAAACTACCACCACACGTATTTTCGTAAAAAGTGTTAAAATTAACTAATCTTTTTATGTAAGGTTTTGGTTGAAATGACAAAGTTACTGTCACGCTCGGGATTCGAACCCACGACCTTCGGCTAAATACGCCGCTGCTTTACCACTTGAGCTATCGTGACATCGACCCACTCGGACATCAACTCCTCATCTCAACGTACAACCTTTCGAATTTTCCCTTCTTTTTGTCATTTTTCATTTCAACCAAAACCTTACATAATTTAATTTAATAAGTAAAACGAAGTATAACTTCATTTACACCTCCCCGTGGCAACTGCACATGTCGCTGAGAATCGAATCCTGATTGCACGACATTTGAAAAATGGCAAAAAGGAGGGAAAATTGGAAAGGTTGTACGTTGAGATGGAGAGTTGGTTTCCGAGTGGATTGAAGTCTTGATAGCTCAAGTGGTAGAGCAGCGTCGTACTTAGCCGAAGGTCATGGGTTCGAATCCCGCTCGTGACACTAACTTTGCAATTTCAACCAAAGCCTTACATAAAAAGATTAATTAATTGAAAGAAGTAATTTGATCAATAGACCACTAAATATTATAAAGTTAAAATTAACAGTTTCCCAAATTTTTGATTTTACTGAGGAATGACAAGCTAGGAAAGCATTTACAAACCCTTTCTTCTTCAACGTAAAATTTTCTAAAAGATGAGACATAGCGCAGGTCTGTGAGTTAAAGCCAGAGAAAATACGCATTTCCAAAGTTGGCCATTTAATTATTTATTTTATAAAACTTAATTATTTATTTCATATTTTAATCAATTAATCAATTTAAATTATTAAAAATTTTCATTAAAAACCCTTCTGACGGTAAAATTGCAATAAAAATTGTATCAAGATGAAATGGGAGCGACAGTGGGTCGGATCGGCAGAGAAGTTCGTAGGTATCATGAGCACAGTCGACGAGTGGTACCCAGAGGATCTGAATCTGAATCGTAAAAGTAGGATCATCCTTACCAGATTAAGAATGGGCCATGCCAGGTTGACACACGGACACTTACTTCTACTACGTGTACTTAGAGTTTCTGATGTGTCTCAATTAATTGAAGGTTGTCATTCCATGGCTCCATTTAGGAAGCGCGTAGGAATATCATCCTTTATGACCATTTTGCTTGAGCACGTAGCGAGTATTTGAGTCTCCTGCTTCTTAGAGGAAACAAGGCTGTTTTATTGTATATATATAGTACTAATAGATGTCAATGTTTTGTATTCCCTTTTGTGTAAGTGAATTTATTTGGGTTTGAGAGTGTGAAGTGTGATAGGGCCGATGATCGAATATTGAGTACTCCATAACGCCGAGGACTGATAATGACAACAGTCTGACACGGGACTGCAACCCAGAGGTTGATTATTCTCGCGGCCTGCTGGTAATTTATTGTAAATTACAAAAGCAGATAATGCCGGCGAGCTGTCTTTGTTTGATAAATATTATACACCTGTAACCTTTTAAAAAAGTTTATATTTTTGTAAATCTTGTTATACAGATTTATAAACAGTAAGGTTTAACTTGCATCCACACGTTGCTTAACGCAATTATTATCGTTTTACAATACCATTTTCTAATTAATCTCAAAGAAAACAAAACAAAATTCCAAAGTTTTGGCCGGATTCGAACCCAGAATGGATAACGTAATAATATGCGTAACCACTTGGCCTCCGCTGTCCTAAAGTTTACTATTAGTTAGTTAATAGTAATCAAATTATTATTACACTACAATCAGAGAGTCAGTAACTAGATCGAGACCTCAAATGGCTGCAGTTTAAAACAAAATATGCGCCAAAGAAAAAAAAAAGATGGAAAACACGGAGAGGGCCGGCGATGACCTCAGCTGTTTGTCGTCCCATAAACTTCCCATTTATTGGGTTGTCCGGAAAATAATGCAGGATTTTGGTATTAAACAAAAAAAAAGAAACTAGTTACTTTAAAGCAATGTTCTTTAATCAAAATANCTGGACCCCAGCTGACAGTTTTAGTTGTTACCACCACGCGGTCCTACGAACACGTTTCTTTTTACGCTAATGTATTTTAATGTTAACTAGTTATCCTTTTACTTTTGTTTATGTGTTCTTTACCAATAAACTTTAAATCTTTATCTTTTTATTTGTGGGAGACCTTTAATTCCCTACATATATATTGTGTTAATTTATTATATTAAGTCACTTTGGTATTTCACGGTGCAACTTACTGGACGTGACGTGTTCTGATTTATGGTAGAGTTTATATTGATAAATTTTGCACTTATTGTCTGGGGAGAAGGTGCGCGATCCGCTGTAAAGTCGACACTACATATATATATTTACTTCGACACGTTAAAAAAAGCATGTAAAAGATATGGAATAGGAAAATCTCGACAGTTTCCAGATCGCGTACTTTTCCCACTAGCGGGGTTTTTCGCCAGTTTGGACAATCCGGTTTCGCTCCGACGAACACAGCCCCTAAGCCCTTCGATAAACCTAGTTTTCTCTAACCCCGAGAAAAACCCTGTGATTCTGTGCGACATATAAATATAGTCAGTAAATGAAATTGCTAAAATATAAAAAAATATACTTTTTTTTAAACACTTTTATAATAGCTTGTTATTTATTAGAAATGTTTCATATCTTTGGAAAAATAATAAATAATTAATGACGCTGTCTCAACTTTCAGCCGTCCAATGCTGAAAAGAGTTCTGTAAGTTTATCAGCTCGTGTATATCCAATTACATGGCTGGCCGAACCATAGCCCATATTACGGGCGATAGTGAAAGGTCGATTGAATCGCGTGTATCCTGGAATATAGATTAGAACTTGAAGTCCCTTTGGTCAGCCTTTCTATCTCCAGATCTGACACTACAAGATTGCTTTCTATAGAATACAAAAATTTATCGGGCCAATCATAAACTCGTAAATTGTATTTTATTGCAATATTTATTTCAAAAATACATATTTTTTAATATTAATAAAAATAAAAGGTTTAAATCGTAAAACAGGACGTTGAATAAGAAATGTGGCTTTTTCTTATGGCTGTGCATTTTTAAAAAGAGCGCATACTGCAAAGCAGCGAGATATTGCGGACCATAGGATTTTTATATTATGGTTAAAATTACAAATAAAAATTATTTACATTGATTTGAATCTTACATTTCTGACAGCTTTAAACAAGTTTTAAGTTTTGTTCAATCCACATATTATTAGGTATGATTGACCGTATTAATTATTTAAATTAATTGTACTTTTTATCAAAAGCCTTGGTCGAGATGAAAAAGCAAGTGTCATGCGCTTTTTCATCACAACCAATACTTTAAATAATAAATTTTGTACAATTTTGTTTAGAAAAGTAGTATATAAATAGTTTAGTTTGTTAACAATAAGTTCACATTTTAGTAATTCCTGTCAAACAGGAGGGCTAACCTCCAATTACCCGTTCAGTGGACAGAGGTCAGAACTATGTTATAATATTTTTTCACATGAATATCGATTAAAATTTTAGAGGCTGTGCCGGGATTCAAACCCCAAAACAGCTAACGTCACAAATGCGCGTGGTTCTCAATGTTTATATTCTTCTAAAGTGTTCGAACATTTTTTTATTACATTCATTCTCATGGTTTTAATATTTGAATGTCTATAGATTTATATTTCTGATAACATCTATTAACGAACGAGTCGAATCTCTTGTTTCCATTCTATTGACAGGCAGCCTATCTCTACCTCAGAACTTTGTCAATATACATATAATATATAATTGTATATAAGTAACACAGGTTTGCTGTTACAACCACAAAATATTTGATAAATATAATAAAAAATATACTCATTTATATATATAGTAGTTTGTTTAGCATTCATACTGCCCCAGAGTACACAGTATTCCTCTGGGTATAGGGGATAATGCCTCCCATTATTCACGCTAATAAATTACATTGACACACCAGACTTCATTTACTTAGGGATAATAGTGGTAATATTGGTTCACCGAAATAAATATCCTTCTACCATCTTACATTTACCTAGATAATTACATATATTTCGTACATTATACAATTTCTTTGAATTACTAGAAAAGTGATACAAGCGTTAGTTGTACCGCTTTAAATATATTAATTGGAAATTATTCGTATTTGTTAAATTTTATTAAAAAAAGAAAATAATTTAAATTTAATAAATAATCTTGTATTTTAATTTATTATCATGGTTTCTAATTATTTATTTTTTGTTTATTTTAACATGGATAGTGAGACTAGTTAAACACGTGGAAACAATAAACTTTTTTTATTGTTTCTACGTGTTTAAGTAGTCTAACCAACGATTGAATGGACAACAACTTAAGGAAGAAAATAGAGATACAACTACAATTCATTAACATGGATATGTTTTTCGGCTAGTTAATGATGGAGACGGATTAAGTTAGGCTTAGGTTAGCAAGGGTTATAGGTTTGAAGAGCACATGGGCTGGGTTGAGTTATGTTAGGGAAAGTTTAGGTTAGGTGAGCTAGGGTTACAATATTGAAAAGAAAGCTAGTATTCATTTATATATAATTATTATATGTTTGTAAGTGCGCGTAGGTTTTAGAGACGGTTTAAGGCAGGTTAAACAGGGTTATAATTTTGGAAGTGCGTATGGGTTAGGTTAGGTTAGGTAAGTATTAACGAGGGAGAAAGTGTGCTAGTAAGAAGAGCGGGTTCTATTATTAATTTATTGATAAAATTTCCAGTTTCACAAACAACTTTAAAACTACTGTTATCCAGAAATTGCAAATTGATGTGGTAAAAAAATATACACAAATCCTGTGTAAATGGTTAGAGTTCTGATTTAGTAATTATTTTAATTAATACCCTTTTAATGTTGAAATAACCTTCAACAATGAAAGAAAATATAAGGTGATAAATTGAATGTTCAAAATGTTAAATCATGTTTTGTTTTTTTGAAAACAAGATTAGTTTATTTATGTCCAGTTCATGGATTGTTAAACAACGGCACGTTTAAATCTGTATAATTATGGCTAAGAAAACAAAACGGATTTGTTGCAAGTATAACAATAACAAGTTGTTTTGGGTGGTTTCTCATTATCCTTACGCCTATTTTCACTGTACGCTTAATAAATAGCAATTGTTTTGTTAAATTATGAAATAATGTTTGGCGGAAAGGGAAAACAATAAATATTCTAAAAAAAACGGCGTAAGAAAGAAAGCAGGAACGGCAAAAAAATTAGCTTCAAGTCCCTCTTATAACTTTAATATCGCGACTACTTTTTATATTTTGCCAAATGTGCATTTCTGAAAAGACTCCAAGAGCTTCCTAAGTAGAAGCCTTTTTTGTACAAAACTAAAGAAGTGGAAACAAAATTAAGTCATGGAAAATAATACGGATAAATGTGTGGCGTTTAGTGACCGTTAGTTAATGATTTTTTCGATATCGTGAGATGCGGTCTGGTGTGACGTAGGTTTTACAAAAACAGTTTCTTTATCGTGCCAACGTTTCGATCTTTACTGAGATCATCTTCAGGACCTGGGATTTATAAACAATGCTTAAATTGTACAAATACATGTAGGATGTGGAAAATAATGAATTTATACAATGCTAGGATTTTTAAATTCAATCAAAGTATTTGTACTCACCCAAAGTGGTTGTTTTCTGGGTACATGTGTCATTCTTGTGTGTCGTGTTGAGAGTGCCAGTGAGATATTGTTGTTTTTTGTTTATATACGTTGGATTTTGAAGAGGTGGGGAAGAAAGTCGGGATAAAAAGACATTTTTAGATGGGAAAAAATGGGTAAAGGTTCGGCCTGATTATCCTTTCAGGATTATATAGGCGGGGATAATTAGGGAAAGGAAAGCCAAATTGTTGAAGAATTCAACTATGTAGAAATGTTTGATGTGTGGAATGTGTAGATTGTTTTATATAATATATTATGTTTTGTGTGATGTGATGATGATTTTATTTATGTTATCGATATTGAATTTGATTAATGTTATTGGCGTAGCTGCGACTGAGTATATATAGACAAAATTGCGTTTTTCAGAGTTATCTTTTAAACTGCTTGAAACCTTTTTTCATTGTGAAATAAGGAAAAAGTCAAATCATGACTTGAAATCACAATAGGCTGACGTTCGTGTGCGAAGCCTCATTCTAGACCTGAAAGGGCTTCCTCAAGAGGAAAAGAAGGTATTCACTTCGGTACTCACTTCTCCCAAATCATGTACATTTAAAAATAATAATTGTCATGTTAATTGGTAAATTATTTCCGTGTTCACTTAAATATTCATGTAAGGGTCAGCTAAAAAAAACTTGCACAACCAAGATAGGAAAAGCGGCAAAAACTGGAGGAGTGCCAGCTCTTGGGTTATCTATATGACAATCTACTGTCACAAGCTTTAAACACATCCCCTTAGAATGGGGTACAAATTTTATTTTATAACTTTAAAATATTGTTTACTACTTTGTACATTTGTTTTGATAAACGAGGTCATTTGGTTATTTTATGGTTCAAACAATTAAGGCCAGATTTTTTCTCAGTTTTGCAAAATCAGTAGTACATTAAATCAAAAACTTACGTAAGTACTTTTACATAAGTTAACAATAAAAAAGTGCCTTTATGTATATGCTCTGTAACTGATATCCGTGACAAGTCCTCCATAGAACCTTTAATTGCGCACTCTTCGGAAAGATACCTGTACTGGAGCGTCTCGGCAAAACGAGTACCCAGACATTAACAGGCGGACGAGGTGGTTAAGGTTCCAACTGGAAGTTAACAACAGTTAGCTTTCTGACGCTCAAAATGCAATGAAAAACATATTCAAAAGAAAATGTGAGCGTTGGTGAGACGAATCAGCAGTATCAATATCTTTTTCGAAATCGTGAGATGCGGTCTGGTGTGATGTAGGCTTCAGAAAACATTTTCTTTATCGTGCCAACGTTTCGATCTTTATTGAGATCATCTTCAGGGCCTGGGATTTACAAACATTGTTTCCATATTACAATTACATTTTGGATGTGGAAAAGTGAATTTATACAATGCAAAATATATTTTATATATTCAATCAAAGTATTTCTACTCACTCAAAGTGTTTGTATTCTTTGTAATTGTGTCATTCTTGCGTGTCGTGTCGAGAGTGCCAGTGAGATTTTGCTATTTTGTGTTTATATACGTTGGATTTTGAAGGGATGGGGAAGGAAATCGGTATAGAAAAAAGACATTTTTGTTTAAGGCGTCGACTTATTTGAGGTGAAAGGAGCCGACGAAGGGAAAAATGTGTTGGTAATGGTTCGGCCAGATAATCCTTTCAGGATTATATAGAAAGGGATAAATAGGAAAAGGAAAGCTAAATTTTTGGGAAATTAGACTATGTGAAAAATATTTGATGTGTGGAATGTAATGTAATGATATATGTATGTTATCTACATTGAATTTGATTAATGATATTGGCGTAGCTGCAACTGAGTTTACATGTATCTGTTCTGTAATTGATGCTGTGCTGATCTAGCTTTATATAAACCATTTCTAAGAAATTACGTTTTTATTTGTTTTGTTCTGTATGTAATATTTTTGGATTTTTGAAGTCGAAATTGTGTTGGTGTTCAAAATGGTGGGTGGCGAGTGGTAGGATTTTGCTTGGGTTTTTTCAATCATAGATATGTTGTTTTACTCTCTTGTCCAGATATTGGGATGTAAGACCGATGTAAGTTGCCGGACATTTTAAACAGTTGATCTTGTAGATTACGTCAGATTTATTTGTTATTGGTGTGGGATCTTTAATTTTGGAGAAAAGTGTTTGGATTGTTTTATTATTTTTGAAAGCTATTTTGAAGTTATCGGACAAGAAAAATGTGTTTAATTTGTGTAATAGGCCTTGGATAAATGGTATGGAAATGTTTATCTATCGAATACAAACAAACCAGCATACATTAGCTTTCAAAAATTATAAAACAATCCAAACACTTTTTTCCAAAATTAAAGATCCCACACCAATAACAAATAAATCTGACGTAATCTACAAGATCAACTGTTTAAAATGTCTGGGGGAGTTTATGGGTACCCTGATCTGATTCGTAGAGGAATCAAGGTTTTTTTTATTCTGTATAGTGCTGATAATAACAACACCAGGGTTGTACCCTAGGGTGTGTTGAGAGTGAATGCATTTATTAGCGTGATTGTAGTGTGAGAGGGTAGATGAGAGAATATAGCGAGTACCCCATCAACCCTCAACTACATTAGTTACATAAATAGGTAAAAAGCGTGAAGGAGGAATATCGAGTACTCCGCCACGCTAAACGACTGGTATCTAAATAAGAATAAATGTGAGTGAGATGTGAATGGGTTCTGTTGAAGTAATTGATTGAAGCCCCTGAAGCCCAACCTCGCCGGCTGGACGGATTAGACCGAGGTTTGACCCCGGACTGCCAACACCCTAGATGGATGATTCTCAAGGCCGGTCGGCTAATAATAATTTACAAAAATTGGGATTGCCGATGGACTGTGAAAAGTGTGAGGCTCAACTCAAATTGTTGAATAAATACATACATGTCCAGATTTGAGCTTATATAAATCCAAAAATCTATCCCAAATCGTATACCAAATATACGATGCTAAGCTACAAAAGTGTATTTTGTCCAAATCCATGGACTGGTTAGGATGGGTATATATACATGCGTGCGCAGATTTGAGGATATATTAATCTTTTTATGTAAAGTCTTGGTTGAGATGAAAAATTCAGTGACACGAGCGAGATTCGAACCTACGACCTTCGGCTTAATAATTTGTCAATTTGTTTTATCTGTAATTTTTGTAAAAAAAATCAATTTAGCTTCGTGAATTGCAATTGCAATTGTCGTACCGATGGCGAGTAATTTTTTTTTTTTTTTTTGTAATTTGATAGATCAGTCTTAGTATAATTATCTTCATCTTTATCAAGCCTAACACATCCGTAATTTTAAGCATTTAGATTAATTTAATTATATTATGTGCATATATTTAACTTTTAAGTTAACGTTATATACAAGTATTGTATTTTCTTAATATGTCAACTTTATTATTCAACAACTCGCAAGTGTTGAATAATCATTACATAATTTTTTTTCTAATAGTTTCGTTAACAGAGATGCTAGATTCCATTGTTGTATTTCCTTACTGAGGAAACATGTTTCAGAGGGTTTTTATCATTTTTTGAAGCCTTATAATATACTGGATGTCTCAATTCCAATGTGATGCCCACGTTTCTCGAAAATGAAGAGTTATGGGAAAAAGTTTAACTCGTCCATAATATTACCCAAAAAAATACAATATGCTACGACAACCGATTTGGACGTACTGTATAGATTGTATTTAGGTATCGGTTGAGATGAAAAGAAGTCACAATATCTCAAGTGGTTAGAGCAGCGGAGTATTGAGCCAAAGGTCGTAGGTTCGAACGCCGCTCGTGACACTGGCTTTTTCATCTCAACTAAGACCTTATATAAAAAGAATAATTAATTGAAATAACTAATATGATCAATTAGACCACTAATCATAAATAGATTAATGTTATATCGATCTATAATTTTGTAACTGATTAATATAAACGTTTGAAATGGATTTCTTTCCTATCGTGTACACATATTAGAAAATAATTAGAGAAAAGTGCAAATAAAAAAACTCCATCTGGCTGGGATAACATGATAATAGAAAAATCAATCTTGAAAATAAGTTTTATCGACCGTAACGTCCCAATGAGAACCACGATTTTATATAATTTAAAACTAATACAGCATAAATTTCATTATGACTTTGCTTAAATCCACATATATTACTAAAGTTAAACATTATGTACAAAGATTCTGCCGTGAAATTTTACACAAAAGCTTTAAGTAGAAGTTGACCGAGTTAGGATGATTTAGTGGGATAAATTTTGAATTAATTCTAAACTATACGAACCTTTCTAGGCGAGATATTAAGATAAGAAACTGCGTATTTTGGACCTACGCTGATTATTTTACGCATTTTTCCATTATCGTTCAACGTAAGTTAAATTTTAAAAAGACAGGTAAACAAAAAGCTATTTTTCAAATTAAATATCCTACCTGAAGCCAAACTTTTACCGTCAAATTTGACCGCCTTTACGTCTATTCCGTCTTCACGCTTCCGGCGTCAAACGCATTTCTCGTTACTTCGTTGCCAAATGAAGATCTCGTTGAAACCAAATTCTGTCGCAGACATCACAACCTATACCAAATTCAATGTTGAAAAAGGCTTTTACGAAATATTCATCCGCAGTTGCATATGATCCCGAGTCGTCGACGAGTCGCGAACTTGTTGGCATTTTTGGCTTCCGCTATTTTTGTTAGCATAGGAAATATTTATCAATTCTGACTCTCCTGGATCGTCTACATCCAATGGAGTCACATTTGTGATGATATCTTTAGAATAGATGTAGAGGGCTTTGAAGTAGGCGTGAAATTTTGTCGTCGGCGCTGATCAATTTGGCTGGTTCGAGATGGTTTCATTTTCTTTTGATTCTTTCTTCATCAATCGATAGAGACGAAATCTCTCTGCATCCGTGAATGCCTTTGGTCGGTCGCAGTCGAAATTATCACTTCTCGGTGTCTTAAAAAATTATTTATAATTGAAATAAGTGTAAATGGCATGCTCGCACTAGCAGATGTACATGTGAAGTGAGGAGGCAGAGTTTGAGTTAGTTTTACATAGCTGCCGGATCGATCTACGCAACCGTATTACTTTTATATCCGTAACTTTTAAAATTTAGATGCACTAGCCTCTCAAAAAAACATATTTTTCATGACTTTTTTAATTCACATACCGCAGTGGAAGACATTCATCTAATTCACTTTAAAAAACGGATATGTTTAATCTAAAATGTTGTTTATTTTTTTAACTAAACACACCAATTTATTTTTGTGCAACATCTTTCAGTTGCAAATGCACTCGGGCCACATCCCGGACCCTCTTCAGAGCTAAAATATTATATTATAATAAAAAAACTACTTATTTTTATAAAAAAAGTAAGATTTTTTTATTTACTCACCAATTTAGCTAAATTGAACCATCATCGTTAGCAAGAATACAAAGGTTACAAAAACAAAGAAGTCTCAATTGCTTATGATTAGATATCAATATATAAAATATACAAATTTTTGGTATAGACAGGTATAAAAGTAACTAAAGATTTGTATAGTTCACGTATAATATAATATTGTAGCTCTGAAGAATGACCAGGGACGTGACCCGAAATGCATTAGCAATTGAAATATATTGCATAAAAATAAATCGGTATGTTTAGTTAAAAAAAAATAACCAACATTATAGATTAAAATATTTTTACCTCCGAAGTAAGTTAAAAATATTTAGAACAATAAGGGATATCTAACATTCGTTATCATCAAAATACGGATACGACATAAGAGAAAGAAGTTACACGAATAAACAAGAAATGTCAACAAGAAAAGTACAGACAAGTACACAGTAGCCTAAGAAAAAAAACAACGTACAAATGCTGCATTGTAATCAAGATTTTTTTCCGCCCATATATAACCAAACTACTACTACATCTCGATATTTTAATTAAGATAAAAGTCAAGGAAACGAGAATAACCGGTGGTTTGCGTTTTTCTGCTTTTCAGCCTGGCTCCCCGGTGTAAGAAGTGTCTGAAAAAGTAAAAAAGCTTTCTTCAGGTTCAGATACGTTTCGCAGATAAAACTTCTTTCTTCCCCTTTGTAATCTCCGACCCTCCTTGCTCACTAACGCGAGGTGGTTCCAGGTCTCCAGCTTCCTTCAAGCGAACGCCAAGGGCCGACTTTTCACAAAAAGGGGCTTAAATAGCGGCAGAGATCCGTTTGCCAGCCGGTGCGTCACTAATCCCTCGCGCCTCACTTATCATCCGACGGTATCTGAAACGCTTTTAGCTTCCGAACTCGATTTCTTCGATTTAAACGCAAGTACTGACATTTCTAAAGAGACAGTACAACGTAACTCGTGTTTTGTACCCAGGGTTGGAAGGTGGAATAAATCATCATTCAATTAATTAATCTTTATGTAAGGTATTGGTTGAAATGAAAAAGCTAGTGTCACGAGCGGGATTCGAACTCCCCATCTCAACCTACAACCTTTCGAATTTTCCCTCCTTTTTGCCATTTTTCAAATGTGTAATCAGGATTCGATTCTCGGCCACAAATGAAATGGCCACGGAGAGCTTTAGTGAAGGTATACTTCGTTTTACTTATTAAATCCATTATATTTCGTTGTCCGATCGACCAAATAACTTCTTTCAATTAATTAATCTTTTTATGTAAGGTTTTGGTCGAAATGAAAAAGCTAGTGTCACGAGAGACCAAAAACTTCTTTCAATTAATTAATTTTTAGTAAGGTATTGGTTGAAATGAAAAATGGCCAAAAGGAGGGAAAAATTCGAAAGGTGGGTTAAGATGGGAAGTTGATCGAACTGGATCGAAGTCACGATAGCTCAAGTAGTTAGAGCAGCGGCATATTTAGCAG
Organism: Cimex lectularius; assembly: GCF_000648675.2. NCBI lineage: Eukaryota > Metazoa > Arthropoda > Insecta > Hemiptera > Cimicidae > Cimex > Cimex lectularius. The sequence goes on along the minus strand of NW_019392825.1, from coordinate 14,224 downwards.
AAGGTCGTGGGTTCGAATCCCGCTCGTAACACTAACTTTTTCTTTTCAACCAATACCTTACTAAAGGTTAATTAATTGAAAGAAGTTTTTGGTCAATCGGACCACGAAATATAACGGGTTTATACATCAATTATTTCCACTTCCAAATTAATTACATCTAGAGGTAAAAAATTCTCAAGAACATAAAATAAAATCAATTTAATATGCATAATATCATATATTGACAATTTACTGCAAAGAACTTGTTCAAACCGCAACCTTTTTCTAACAGTCATTCAAAAAGCCTTAAACTTCAAAGAACCCAGAAAGGATCATCCAGTTTTTCAGTTTTTATTGTTTGTATACCGTTAATAAATTTTTATTTACAAACAAGATTAGTTGTTTTTCAACTGCGTCAGTTCATAAAGAATAAAGAGTCTTAAACTGTTCACAATAAATTATTAAAAAACATTACAAAAATTAATATTTTCTAAAAATATAGTCGAAATGCTTGTTCAAATGGTGTATCTATGCGTATTTTAAATTTTGTTACTAAAACGCTTAAATTGGGTGTTGATAAAAATAATTGCGAAACTAGATCAAAATAATATTTGGCGGCTATCCATGGTTGTCGTATATATTTTTCATTTTTACTATTATTTTATGCTCAGGCGTTACCGCGTGTAGCCAAACTAAGTTACTGAATAAATAAATGCATAAAAATTTTTTATACATTAATAAATATGTTCAAAAAATAAGTTAAATTGAAATAAAATTGTTTGAATTAATATTATTCATCAATTTTAAATATTTATGTCACGGTTGAAAATCTAAAATATTCCTATAGACATCAAGATGTTTCATATCCAAAAGATATTTATAGATACTGTCTTATATAGTTTATTTTATTGAAAGATTTTGGCGCTAAATTGTATTGCGTTCCATTATGAGTTGTTCTAATGTTTTTCCATAACGAGGTCGTTGTAAATCGTATTTATATTCAAAATAAATAAACCATATAGTCCACGGCCACATTGAAAAGGTAGAACAATCCCTTGCCAAATTTGAAATTGAAAAATGTAAGGTCTAGGGTTTATGTTGGGGTTTATTGAGTGGTGAAACAAACCCTTTAGCCGAGTAGTTATTATGATTTTCTTATTTTTTTATCTGTAATTTGATGTAGTTTTTAGCATCTGAAGTAGGTATAAGAGTAGAAATCTGTTCTGGATAGAATGCTTAGCTTAATGTACTGTTTCGTTTTGGTTGATGCCTAAGAGACGAATTATCAGGATCTCAGCACAAGTCGATACATATAACAATTTAAACTGAAAAATTTAATTTATGTGTAGTGTTTATTGACCGTTAGTTAATGATTATTCGGAGATCGAGAGAGGCGGGCTGGGGTGAAGTAGGTTTTAGAAAAACATTTTCTTTATCGAGCCAACGTTTCGATCTTTATTGAGATCATCTTCAGGGCCCTCTCAATACAACAGGCGAGCACTCTCGACACGACACGCAAGAATGGCACAAGTACGCAGAAAAGAAACACTTTGAGCCCTGAAGATGATCTCAATAAAGAACGAAACGTTGGCACGATAAAGAAAAATGTTTTTCTAAACCTACGTCACACCGGACCGCATCTCACGATCTCCGAATAATGATTTAATATATATTTTAAAACCTCAATATTTATTGTTTTGCCCTATGTCAACAAGGTTGAGGTTTTATAAGATATAAGGAGATAGATTTTATAAGATAGTAACCTACGCTAGTCCTCTGGTTTTTTGTTATATTTCTGACTTAGTCTATGATATTAATTTATAAAAAAGTGATATTTATTTATTAAAAACCATTATGTTTAGACTTAAGAATAAGAGATGGTAAAAAAAGACAAAACGTTTTATACAAGTTGATAAAAGAAAGTAAAGTTTAAATATTGACTGAGAATCTCTTAGTTGGAAAAATAAGTTGATAGTTGATTCTTCTCACTTGTAAAGGTGAGTAACTAAAAAAATTATATAATTGTATATTCGTTGTAGAGCTCTGAGGAAGGTGAAATAAAACACAGAAAGCTTGGCATAGTTTCAATACACAACATTCAATTGACCACGCCCCCGATCCCACCAAATATATTTTCTAAGTGAAATAAATCAGAATGAAATGAACAAAAACAGATGTACAATATATTTTTGTTTGTAATTTATTTGCGAAAATTCAAGTATTATTTTATGCGCTATAAACCTTTGTAAAATATTTTGTAGAGTAGTGCAGTTGTTTTACTCCGGAGTACATCTCTAATTTTATTTTTTGTAAAACTTAAAACCCTTTCAACATTTCGGAGAGGGGAATTCGATTTTCGTGAACTTACAGTAAAGCTCCTCGTCGAAATTAAGCTGCCGGTTTTTTGGTGATGGAACAGCTGATCCGTATCTCCTCATATAGCCAGAAACACGAATAAACTTTTGTGGTTTACTCCAAGGCGATCAGGAAATTTCTGGGAGTACAACCCGACTGGCGCGACGCGCAATACCATTACTATCAATAAAGCAGACCGACAAAATGTGCCCTTCGGTTCAATTTGAATGGAGTACTGAATGTAACGAATAGGTATTATTGTAAAATTTATTTACTTCCAGGAATTAAGATTCGCTCTCATAATAAGTTTGACAAATAATTACAGGCTGTACGCAATAAAGGAAATTAATGCTTACTTTAGGGAAGAAGCAAATTAGTAGGTTTCACAACAAATCAAACTTTGGTGTGCCGGTGTTTCTAAAAAGAAAAAGCCCATTTGTCAGTAAGTTGGGGTCGAATGCTGGATTTGAACACGGAACCTTTACCTTGTCGGGATGAGCGCCGAACGGGCACTGACGCCCCTTATTTCCAGGAATTAAGATTTGCTCTCATAATGCGAGTTTGACAAACAACGACAGGATATATACAATAAAAGCAATTAATGTTTACTTTACTGTAAAAGCAAATTATTGAAATAAACAACGAAACAAACGAAATGCGCTTTTACAAAACTTTTTTCTTTGGGACGATTTAAAACCCGAATGCAACATTGTTTTCAGCTAAAACATCCTATAAAATGATGTGTCAGTCTGAACAGAGTAGTATTTGAAATTTTGAAGTTGAACTGGGCATGAAGTACCCTGTATAATTTTTCTCCAAAAAGAGTTAAAATATGAAACGACACCGTTAAAATAAAAACACGTATTTTTTATATATAATAGCGTCATTGTTCTAGAGAAATTCAGCTGAGCCATCTAAAAGGGACACCCTGTATAAGAAATAACTACTATTGACTAGTTCCTCTTTTTTTCTTTATGTATATGTAGGTGCATTTTTTACATAATATTTTGTTCAGTTTTTTAGTTCTTTTATACGCATACGTACCATCAAATTTACCTACGCTCAGCGCTTAATTGGCGCAAGTGTACTTTTTTTTTTTTTTTTACTGGGGCGTCCGACATCTAGGTCATTTCAGCCCCCAACTAACTCTATATTCTGTTTACCCTTGCAAACACTATATTCATACAAATAAATACATTCATACACATAAATACATCCATACACATAAATACATCCATACAATACACTCATTCCGTTTGGTCGGTGGAGTACTTGATATTCCTCCACCGATCTATACTCAAACTAATGTAGATTGGGGTCGATGGAGTACTTTTATAAATATTCCGCCATCGACCCCGAACACACACTCTTACGCTCTCAAAGTTGGAGGGGCGATGGTGACGTTATATTTCTTCCTCACCCCTCGCCATTCTCGCTAATAAATACATGCACTCAGACAAAACATATAGATACGGTCAGGGTCATGATTAACCAATTGACTCCCCTGACATAATCCCCTGACTTTCTCTCTTATCACTGAGGCCTGGCCTACGGATTGTTCTAGGGAAAAAAGAAACAGAGTAAGCTGGACATCCGTATAGGAAAGTGCCTTTTAATTGATTAAGGATAGAGTAAGATCAATTACTTTATTGGCTCTATATTTTTCTTGCACATTACCTTTACCTCCTTATAAAGGATTTAATTAATTTGGAAACTCATTTCAAACATAAAATAGTAATTTTAATCAATGGAAAATTTTGTTTAATAAACGTTAAAAAGGAGAATTGATTTTATTTTATTTTATTTTAAAAACCCTGGTTTAAAACAGGGGCCCTTGTTACAATACAAAACACATAAGACATATTATATACAATAGAAAAAACCTAAAAAGAGGAACAAGGGACCCAGAAACTCGCTGCAGTGCTCGAGTACCATTTTCAGATTAGATGGCATGCCTACACGCTCCCTGTAGGGAGCCAAGGCTTGACATGTTTCCAGTATGTGGGACACATCGAGCAACCTTTTTCTGCATAACACTTATTAAAGGTAGATTAATAAAACTTGTTAACGTTCAACATCATATATTCATTTTGTTTTCAATTTCTAAAACTGTCTCAAAACTCGACTTGAAATTGTGTTCGAAGATCGCGAAGACGGTTTTCGTTAACAACAAACAATTTAATTATTTCTAAAACTAGTCAAAACATTTACATCCCAATATTATACGTCCTCATCAGCCAATATCAGGTCTATTCACATCTAAGACAGACAGAATATGATGAAACAAAGCAGGAAATTTTAGGAGGATCCGTTATTAACCCAGCCATAGCGCTCATCTTTGGGATTAACATATTTAATTGCCCCGGTGTCAATTCATTTACGGTGGCTAAGTAATTATTCATTTTTCATTATCATAAATTAGGCTGCTTTTATTGCCCCCTTCCGAGCTACAAGACAGTGCGGAATAGAAGCCAGATTATGCAGATGGGAGTGCTCCTCTGAACGCTTTACTACCGTAATATCAAGTGACCATCATGAAAATTTCGAAACTAATTGTAGCATAATAATGTAAGACGTGCCATAAATAAAAAGCCTTATGCTAAGCGTTTTGTGTGATATTCATCCATTTTCACACTATTTTTATTCCTTTCCCTCTTTTCTTTTAATACGTACATATATATTGAATTTTCTTTGACAGTTGTTTTCCCTTCAAGGGGTTTCTTCTTCCCCTTGTACTCAAATATCGTATTCACTCTTTCTGAATGTTGTTTCTTTCTGCGATAAAAAACAAAATGCGACTTACACAACGGATTTTTCTTGTTGTGAGATAATGTATTATTTATATAAAAATATGACTTCCAAAAAGTATTCATACAACATCAAACGTCGTCCAAAAACTTAAAGCAAACTCTACATTTCAAATACATTATTAGACATTTTAATCCACTACAGATTAAAATTATTACACGATAAAGGAAAGAAAGGTTTTAAGTATTATATAATATAATAAGGAAATATTTTATGTACCCAGGACGTTTTACACTTGCGAAAAGGGGGTACAGATCTCCGATTTTAATGAAATTTTTTTTATAATGATACTATGCTAAAAATGTAAGGCACGTGTGCCAGCGTTCTTACCGATGGGCTTAGGAACCGATAAAACCCCACAATTATTTAATATTTAATTAAATTAAGTCATTTTTTAAATGGTTTTCGGCCTTTTTTGTGCACGTATTGCGATTTTTTTACGAGGGTTCCCAACAGCAGAGGTCATATAAACCCTCAGGGTGCCGGTCAAAAAGCCCTTTTGCACGTATGTCGGGTTCGAATGCAGGGCCGCTGGATTCGAACCCGGGACCTTTACCTTACAGTGATGAAAACCGAAACCGTTGCCCCATATTGCGATTATTATAAATATCACTATATTAATGTTTTTACTTATTAATAATAAATAATATACAGGATTGCATTATATTTATTATTATATTTTTATTATTATTTTATACATATTCGTACATATTACAAATGTGATTATACACTCTAATTCTGATTACTTTTGTGACCTGTTGATTGGAACCAACGTGCTTTTCCACGACTAAGTTATTAATCCTAATTAATAATTTTCCTAAGTTGTAACTTGTAATAAGGTCAGATTTTATAATATAATATAACATGTAATTTAAAGAAAATTAATAGTTCAAATAGTGATACGTAATATTTAAAAAAAAGGCGATTTCTGATTACGTGTTTGAAACACTGTACATAACCGAATTAATATACAAGATTATAAAGTTGAGAAATTTAAGAATAATATTCATAAAAAAATACGTCGATAGCACACTAAATGTATTCACAAAGAACACTATAATGAAATGTTGAATTTACTTAGTAAAGGACATAATAAAATAAAATTTATCATACAAATAGAAACCAATAGAAGTAAAACGGTCTTAGATTTATTAATTACAATAGCAAACAATCAAAGTTTTTGCATGAACTTATATAAAAAACCTATACTTAATTACTTCTCAAACAAGCAAAAATGCATCGTAGGGAGAAATTATTTAAGCGGTTTTCATTTTACAAGAAAAAATTGTGAATTATGAAAAAAATACAAAAAGTGCCCGTTTTATAACACAGTAATCGATAAAAATAATAGTACCATGAACGACGAAAACATTACATATTTACATTACAAGAACATTACAAAACATTACAAGAATGTTTACGGGATTTGTATACTTTAATGACCTGACAGAAAGATTAGTAAATATAAAAAAAAGAATAATGGAACAAGCAATTTACATTTTACAACTACATGCATAATCCGAATATGTTATAACCATGCATTAAAGACAATAAAAAAAGTTATTAACCTCAAATGTAGTTGACATGCTAAAACGCTCATGCAACAAACAATATACTGTGAAAACAGTACAGTTGCTAAAAATATAATTAAAACAACAACCGTCATAAAAAAAAAAGATTTCAATAGATTATCCCCTGTCTTAAACACAAAACATACCATAGATTATAGTAAGATATAAATTGTAGATAGAAATTAGATTGAAGAAAACTTAATGTATTGGAGAGCCCACACATAAACATGAATGAAGATAACATTAATTTACAGAAATTCTCCAAAAAGGTATGAATAATAAAAGAATTTAATAAGTATGTATAAAGATAGAAGTAAGGAGTAAGATGCATATAATTGTTTCTGTTCTGAAATTTATTTAACTATTCATTGTGCATGTAATTTTATTTATTTGATTTACTTTTGTTGTGATATATATTAGGTAATTTATTTGTTATATATTATGGTATTTATTTACCAAGAATAGTCTCAAACCGTAGATAATATTGTGTGCCTCTCTAGGCAGAATAAAATTAAGTGTATAAATTTGTGATCAAAAATTGGGTTTTCTTTGAAATCTTGATGTGTGAGAATATGACCCACTTTGGCCAAACTAAAGAAATTAATCATTTTAGAGATGTCTTTATTGCGGTACAAACGTTTTTACGTAGTCATCCCAAGGGCGGAATCAACCAACTGGATGAAAAATGTCTCATGGCAATAGATCACAACTAACTATATTTTGAGTAGTAATTTTTATTTTATATTAGAGAAATAAAATTAATCCTTTTTTTGTTGTGTGAAATAAACATATTACGACTGTATAAAGCTTTCACACAAATAGAAAGACTGTAAGTGGTCAAAATTTTTGTCTTTGTGAAAGTTTTTTGTTAAATTATTTTGAAACTCGATTTTCTGTGTGTGTTCCGAAGTCGGTATATTATATATAAGTACGGACAGGACGGTTATCTAATATTTAAGATGATATTACAAACAACGTCTCCTCCATTAAATTGGTTAACCAGCTGGTGTTGGCAGTAGTAAATCCGTCGGATCGAACTTTATTACACAGTAACAATAACTGTTTCTGTGGGACTGGGTTTAGGGATAATCCCACAGTTAATCAAATCTATTACCGTTCTGACCCCGGTGTCTCAATTAAAGTTGTTTCGAACGACTGGAGTGTGACAGCCGGCTACCACTGGACAACGACGACCCTCGAGTTCAATTGACACCACATTGTTCTCTCCCTGTCCAAAAATCCGTGTAAATTTCCTTTAAAAAGGGGAAAAAAAAGTCGCATCCTTGAATTGGCTGAAAATCTCGAAACAAAATCTCAGTTATGAACTACATAGTCAAATGGACAAGCAGTAAAATATTCCAATTAAAAAGACACTCATCGATGAATATTATTACTAATTGCTTAATTAATCATCAACATTTGTATCGATTAATCATGAAGCCAACACAGGTCAAAATATAAAATACATAATTATATACTCGAAAACCATTCTCTTCCCGATACCTGGCAAACCAAGTCAAATAGCCTCATTATATTGTGCAATTTTTGCTGGGCTTAATTTTATAACACAAAAAGAAATAATAATAAAAAAATATGTATGTATAAAAGAAAAAAGGCACTACTTGTACATTAAATCAATTATGAAATACATATGTATATTCTAATACGTGTTGTAATTTTATAATTCCAGTTAGTAATAAAAAAAACATTTATTATATGAAATAATACATACAAGTACGTGTTCTGAGAACACATGCCAATAATTTAGAGAATTATTCTGCATGACAAGTGTGTTTAAAAAATTCGAATTGTTCAATCTCATTTTCAATAATATTCGGATTCAATAAGCTCACTTTTTGTGTTACTTAAAGTTTTCACGATTTTTTTCATTAAGCACCGAATTTCATAAAATTTATATTCTTCTAGAAATTTGAGTACATAAATAAAAAGTGCTGGAAAGATTCCATAAAATCCATTTGTTTCTTATTTTATTGTAACCTTAAGCCAACAAAATTAAAAAAACAGTTCACTCAAATTTTACAAGTTTCTAAAGTTTTGTCCAAAATTTAAGAAAAAGTGTCTTTTGCTATGTAAATATTAAGAGTTATATTACCTTACAATATTTACCTTACAAAGAGTTATAAAGCCTTACAGAAAGGTTTTTTAAGATCAGTTATCTTCGGTTAGAAATAGTTTAAAAATATTTAAATAGAGTTGTTGAAACTTCTATTCAAAATAATGAAAATAATACAAAGTAAACAAAAAAGGTTCTGCTGTACAAATTTAAACCTAAGAAAAAATACAAAAAGTTTTTAAAAATTTATTAAATTTTCGAAATGTCCATAAACTTTAAGAACGCAATCCATACATCGTTTCCTGGCAGATTTTAACGCTCTCATCCTGTTTCCTTTCTTTCATAAAAATACTGCCATCCTGGATCATTTTTAATTATGAATAGGTACGGAGTAGACATCATTTTTAAGAGATCCCCATATGTAGAAAGTCCAACGGGGTTAAATCTAATCATGTTGTTTTTTTCTTATATTCAATTTTGTACTAAATATTTATTAGGTTTTCGTGGTCCGGTTGAACAAATCAATTCATTCAAATAATTAATCTTTAATTAAGGTTTCGGTTGAGGTAAAAAATTGTACCAAATAGTCAGTTTTGTTTACCGCCCCATATCTGGCAGTGCATACAGAGCCAAGAAAATTTTACTTAACCTTCAGACTAAAAGTTTACGTTTTAACTCATTTTTATAAAAATTTGAAAATAATATTTTTTGTAAACAATTATTTTATCTATTTAAAAGTGAATGGCAGCTACTGTTGATTATTACTGATAGGCACATCTTCAATATTGTTGAATCATTTATACAGATTTAGGTGGATCTGAAAGACAGTTCACCAAATGTGCCAATTTAAATTGCTGTATTGAACTAGAAATAAAAATTTTAACCGATGATAAAACAAAACTATTTCACCATTAAATCGTCTTAAATATGAAATCTTAAAATAATTGCTAAATTCACTAGTTTCGTGGTGCGCGTGACCAATTAACATCTATCAAATAATTAAGGTTTTTCATCTCAACTAAAAACCTTAATTATTTTAAAGATGTTAATTGGTCACGCGGACCACGAAACTAGTAAATTTAGTAAGTTTAAATGAAGTTTACCTTCACTAAAGTTTTCCGTCGCCATTTCATTTGTCACCGAAAATCAAATAGATTACACGACTTTTGAAAAATGGCAAAAAGGAGGGAAAATTCAAAAGGTGAGGTTGAGATGGGAAGTTGGTGTCCGAGTGGATCGAGGTCACGATAGCTCAAGTGGTAGAGCAGCGGCGTATCTAGCCGAAGATCTTGGGTTCGAATCCCGCTCGTAACACTGACTTTTTTTATCTCAACTAAAAACCTTAATTAATTGAAAGATATTAATTAGTCAAGCGGACCACGAAAACTAGTGAATTTAATAAGTTAAAATGACGTACATCTTCACTAAAGCTCTCCGTGGCCATTTCATTTGTCGCCGAGAATCAAATAGATTACACGACATTTGAAAAATGGCAAAAAGGGGGGAAAATTCAAAAGTGGGGTTGAGATGGGATGTTGGTATCCGATTGGATCGAGGTCACGATAGCTCAAGTGGTAGATCAGCGGCGTATCTAGCCGAAGATCTTGGGTTCGAATCCCGCTCGTGACACTGACTTTTTTATCTCAACTAAAAACCTTAATTATTTGAAAGATCTCAAAATAATGACAGTTTAACAATAGAAATTATAATTGGGAAAACTTGAAATATTTTTTGATGAAACTCAGCCAAATGTGAACACATTTTTTAATGAGAACTTCCTACAAATTTTTGAAGCATCCTGAAAATTTATATCACAATGCATTGTATCCAAAACTAACAATTCAGGTCGTTTAATTATTAAATAATTAAAAATTAGCAATATGTCTGCTTTTTTACCCTTTGTTCACTGTACGTCGTTCAGTGGGGCTTTCAAGGAAACCAAAAAACAAAACTTTTTCGCAGACAATTGATCACTTAATAGAATTTTTCGCATTCTAGGTAGAGACGTATAAACAAATTTTAAAATATGATAAAGGTGATGTTTGTACACGCTGAACACAAACGGCGACGAATGACGAGGGGGAGGAGGATCGGTCCAGGTTTAATCAGCCAACTCAGGTTCATTCAGTTGTAACACATGATTCTTGCACTAAGTATACAAAGTGTAAAATCGTTTAAAACCAGTTCAAAAAACCCACTTTACTTTTAGCTTTTATAAACTTGTCTATCTGTTGCCAATCTTTTGAAATAGCATTCGATTTTGTTTGCTTAAATATTAGGAATGGGGAAATTGTCAATTATCCTTTCCAAATGAAGCTGGTTTATTTGCTATATTTTTTTTTATTCAGGTATCCGTCGGAAATTGGAAAACGAAGATCTAATAGATACGTGGCCTTTCAGTGGCACAAGGGGAAAAGAAGCAGCGCTTCGCGAAAAAATAAGATCACCTCTTAATATTCCTTCCTTTTACGGATCAATGTTTTTTTTAATGCACTTTTCTCAAATTTCAATGAAAAATTCATATTTCAAATTGATCAAGTCTGTTATGACATTCCACTTTCTTTTGATTTCTAACAATGATTCATATACATGTATTGATGTAAACATCTATCTACACTTGTTAACATAAAATCATTAAGATATGTACTATTTTTTTATTATTTTACTTCCATTGAGTTGCTTTACATTAAAGTTATATAAATTACTAAAGGAGGTTAATTGAAATTATTATTAATTTGTTTGCACGACGTAATATGTCCATGTTCTAGATAGGATTGCAAATACCTCTAAAATAAAAAAGTGGTAAAACATAAAAATATTGAATTTGATGTCGAACTCGAGATAATAGGCAACAATAAAATAAACGAAATTCACAGAACGATCGAGTATTGAAAATAAAGAAAGTTTATTATATGAGATTTTCTTATGATATTATGTTGAGTTTGTTCGGCTTCTCCATTAATAATTATGCGGTGTTTTATGTAAAGTGATCAGTCTTTTCTCCCATTTTTTTATTGAAAATACATTTCGAACAAATATTGGAGTTTCATACGATAAGTTTTTTTTTATTGTACTGAAGAGAAGCCGCAGGGAATACAAATAATTGAGAAAGATTGATTACATTAAATAAAACCCCAGGTAATTATTAATTGATCAGCTGAACAAACTTAACTAATATACAAAGATAAATGTTTGTTTAATTTTTCGAAAACAAAAAGGTTTAAATAAGTCCATTTATTTTGCGGTGAATATAACAATGTATATTTATTATAAAAACACTTTTATATTCCAATGGTTGTAAAATAACAATTATTTTATCCCTTTGTGTTTCATTTTTCTGCCGGACTTGTAACACTAAACGGAAATTCCTGCGAGGTCAATCGATTTTGTATGTATTAAAATGCTGAATAAATCATAAGCCGTGACAAATTTAACACCCACTTTGTAATCTATTATTTTCACCTGTTAAATACGCGAGTTCTAAATGCAAAAAAGTCCTTGGACCTATGAATGCGGCCTTTTACAAAAATCGTATTCAGGAACGACACGAAAAAAAGACATTTGACACGATTTGAAGGGTAGTTTTCCGACAAGCCCCTTCCGTCGATGGTGTAGTTAGTGAATTTCAGAAGCTCGCCTCACGTGAAAAGTAAATCAAATCACGTTTTCCTCAAACCATCAAACTGGCTATTTTTATCTTTAGTATTTACTCGTGGTTTTAATTAAATCCATTTAAACAAGAGACAGTTGCCCTTGGTCGGATTTAAACGTTTTGCATTCGTTAACGAACTGTTTTATTTAATAGCCTGGTTGTTATTTCCTTTTCAACAGTTACATATGACATACAATTAAATGATACAATGTCATTCAAACTGTTCCTTTCTCTCTTATTAAATAACTTTAAAGCATACTTCAATACATTCGTACAATAATATATCAATATCAATCTTTCTTAACTCAGTACAGATTATCTTGGATAGCTACACAAATAGTCCACTTATTCATTTTTATCATATAAATGTTTTTAATTTATTCTTTATATAACTAAAGTGATTCCCCTCAGTGAAAATAAACCTGCCGGTTCCGCATAAAATGATCATTTTACAATAAAAAAATAACCCCTAAGTATTTTTTTTATTTATTACTATCTGTATTAATAAAATACTAATAATAATCTCGTAATTTGAGATTATTTATATATTTACATTTATACACTGTATATAATGTCTGAAGGGGAGTCGCCAACCATTGTTGGTCTCCCAGTTTTGTGCAAGGTTAGTCCTTGATGAGGAGGTCACGAGGCCATCACTGCTTTAATCGACGGACAGTAGGGATGTATTATGTCGGACATGAATTCGGCTGTGGGTTGGGATGTGGAGAGTTTGTCGTGGAACTGGGTGAATTTGTACGGGATTAATATATTTAAAAACGGTATTTTGAGATCATTGTGGAGAGTGGCGTTGCAGAGATAGTAAGGACCGTTAACTATAGTTCTAGGGACTTTGGATTGGAAGGATTGAATTCCTTGGATGTTTCTAATTATTATTTTACTTTTTGTAAATTATGTATTATCATAGTATTTACATATATGGGGTTTAGTGACCGTTAGCCAATGATTATTTGGAGTGCGCTCTCAACACGACTCAAAAGAATGACACATCTACACGGAAAACAAACACTTTGAGCACTGAAGATGATCTCAGTAAAGATCGAAACGTTGGCATGATTAAAAAATGTTTTTCTAAAACCTACGTCACACAGACCGCATCTCAAGATCTCAAAATAATCATAGTATTTATACTTATACCTGCACTACGTACGAACACTTGAAGTTTTAAGTTTTTATAATAAAAGTCCTTATCTTTACAAAATGTTATGAATGATACGATATCAACTAATGACAAATTACAGGTGTAAAGGATCAGGGTAATAGTCCAAGAAAAACACGATTTTAAACCACGCCTAGCTTTCTACCTTTAGCCTACTCAAGGCACTGCAACAGACAACAAATTGTCAGTCAGGACATACATTGTATGTATGGGGATGGTTTTACTTACGATCCGGTGGTCAGTTTTTAAACATATATATAAATATAACAATAAGTGATTGTAGCAGAGGTCTCCCTGACATACTATCTATAAAATATAATTCTAATTCCATCAGTTCTTTTTACACTAAACGACAACTTTCTCTTTTTTATGTCTGTACGGTCACAAAAAATTTACCTACCAAAGAGGAAAACCAGCGAATAATGATCCATTAACAACAGAAATTCATATATACAAACAATAGAACTCTGTACATGATATCTTACATATGTACATAGAAAAAATACTTGAAAAAAATAGATATATATATAAATTGCGGGGGGGGGCACACAGCGCACACAGGAATAATGTTTCTTTACCACACAGGTACACATACAACTATACATCAT